>NC_141308.1:708333-1416666 GCF_037954325.1 Fistularia commersonii
CTGAAGACAATACAGAAAAATATAAAATACATGAAAACTTGGACAAAATCTTGAAATGATATAACGAAGCATTGCACAAAATATATGATTGCAATTCTTTAAGTCAAATTTCAGTACTTCAGCTCTTTAATGATGCATCACAAAATACCACAGGACAAAGTGTCAGTAGCAGTTATAGGGATGCAGTTTATAAGGAACTAAACAGTGTCACTTGTGTCGGTTGCTTCACAAGTGTTCATAAAATGCGCTTTGTGATAGCCATTTCTCTTTGACCTATTTTGTAGCACATTGAAAAACTTTAGAGGTACTTCACTTCCTGAGAATGAATTGAGTGGAGGTAAACAGATGCATAAAGGTTATTCACTTAGAATACTGGAAAAATGGCATCAGAAAACACAAATGTCAATTATAATAACTAAAAATATAACAAGTAATTCTCACTCAAAAAATATAAAATAAAATTGGACTAAAATTGCTTTTACAGAAATGTCCAGTGATTGAATTTCATGTCAGACACTTCTTTACTCAAAAAGTTCGGTGCTGTTGAAAATACTGAGCTGTTACCAGAAACCACACAGTCACAATCAGAATTTGAAATGGGCCAAAACTGCCATGAACCTCCATCGGTTACTTACTGTATCCATTAGCAATATCAGAGATGATTTGGAAGCATATGTCTACAGTGACCAGCTAACACTGACAGATTAAATATGAATACACACAGCAACAAATGACTGGGATATAGGCTGGGATAAAAATTATCCCTCAACACTGAATTTGGGTGAGTAACCATGATCAGAACAGCTTGGCTACCCTCTAAATGACCTCAGTGAACCAAACATGACTTAAATGTGATCAGAAAAAATGCAAAATGACCATGATATTGAAAAATGTTCATAGAAAAGATATTCCATACTGCATAAATATGTTTTTTTTTTGTCAGTTAATGTATCCCTTTATTGTATTTATGATGGATCTCCTGTTTGCTATTGCCAAAAATGCATACACCTCATACACCAGGAGCAGTGGACAGTCCGACAGGAGCTGAAGTACAACATCTGGAGGTGCAACTGAGGCTACGAGGAGAAAATTGAGCATTGTTTGGAGTATAACAATACACATGAGGTGTGGAGAGGTCTGAAACTCACCTATGGTGAAAGCAGGGATGGATATGCCACCCTGATCTGGAGATCTGGGCAAACAAGCTAAACCTGTTTTTCCATAGGTTTGACTCTGCACCCTATCCAGCCCCCATTCATCAGAGCCCCACTTGATCACAGACACATCTCTCGAGACAAGCAAACAAGTTGTCTCCTCTTAGCAGCAGCCCATCACACCTCATCTCGCCTCAGCACCTACAGCTCTGGACAGCCATCGCCCTCAATCATCCCCTCACCTCACTCAATCTCCATGGACAGAGTGAGGAGGGAGCTCAGAGGGATAAAAGCAAGGAAAGCCAATGGCCCAGATGCCATCAGCTCCAGAGCGCTCAGCGAACGTGTGGACCGGCTCAGTGTGCTGGTTCTGTTAATGTTCAACATGTTCTACATGTAATGTTCTATGACATTTTTACCTGTGTTTCCTTTGAGGCTTAGTCAAGTCAGTGAGGAGGAAAATTTCTCAAAAAGATAAGCCCCAAGCTTGTTTGCTTTAATTAGAGGAATAATCCTAGACATACCATAACAGACCCCCAACCTCCTTTTCTCACAGTAAAAAGATGCACGAATTCTTCAAAATTCTCACATCATCTTACATTACTGCACCAAAATAGCATTGTTTCCTGCAGAACAGTCAGTCTGTCTTCACAGCTGTGGTGTTGACTTTGCTTTCTGGCAAATTGGACATATATTTAAAAGGTTTTACACGTGACAATAGAATCCAATTATCCATATTACATAGACACATCATATACACCAGCAGTGAGGACATGTTTGGACATGTTTGCTATTCACATGATTAGTGCACTTTCCACACCATGACATTCTTTTTAAGATATTTGTCTTTTAAGATATTTGTTTATTAGTCTGCAGTTATAAACTAGACTCTTTGAGGCTGTTTTGGCAACTCAGGATTAGAATATTAACTAGTCTCAAAGACAACAGACCAACAGACAGACAGACAGACAGACGGGGAGTATATTAAAGAGAAGTGTAAGTTTCAGCACATTTAAATTTTTAATGCAGTTTCTAAGAGTGCCTTAATGTAGGATTTTTGTAGGCACATTCAAAGAAAAAAAATCAGTCACAACAAAGCAAATTGTCATTTGTCCTTGTACACTCACACTCATATGGATTGCTTGTGGTTACATGGCATAACTAATCAGCTTATTGTCTGAGTTGGGCTGAGTGGTGTCACCTCCAGCAGCTGATTTCTGCCCCCAAAAAGACAGGTGGTTAGGGAATGATGGTAGACATCCAGAGACTTGAGAGTTGCAGCTGAACAGCACCTATTCAACATGTTGTAATTGAAGGAGCAGGATATGACAGGTGAAAGTAAATATACAGTAATATGTCACTGCTGTTCAGCCATATTTTTGGACTTTAACACTCATGGAATGCGGAGTCATCTGAATGATCATTTGTCATATAAGTTTTTATTTTTATGGAAGGGAAATATACAGAGTGATTATGTGTGGTCAAAGGTGATTGCCCATGGTGATCTCATTTGACTAGGAGATAATTAAATGGACCATAAACTAGCATCTAATAAACAATGCATTATCTCCTGAGGTTATGGTGATAGCAGAATGGTAATTGCTTGTGGCAACCCAATCTTTCATTGGGTTTCACTCAATGTTTTTGTCTTTTGTTTGTGTGCTCTCTTTTGACTGAACATTTCAATCAGCAAATGACCTATGAATATTCATGATGTTTTAATGAAATCCTTCAACACACTCAACATCCAGGCTGTGCTGTATTTACATTTTAACTGTTGAAATGATATAGCCTACCCATCTAGTATTTCATAATAGACAGCAGATCATCTGAGGACCAACATGCAGTTAAAAAGCATCATCATTTTTGATTACACATTTCTGAGTTATTAACTTTCATTTATAATTTATGTTATCTCTTGATTTTTTACATTGTTGAATAAAAATCTTTCCATTTAATACTTGATCAGACAATATAATGACATTCCAAGACATTCCTTTGTAAGGTTCTATGGATTAAACTAGGTATTGTAACGCATTCCCTGAACAAATAATTAGGAGGTGAAAATTTAATTAGAATCTAGCCCAGCCAGTTAGATAGATCTGTACTATTCAACAGTTTGAACAATTATGGAATAGGAACTTGTTAATCTTTTTCTTCTTCTCCTTTTGGCTTTTCCCTTCAGGGGTCGCCACTCTGAATCAACCTTCTCCATCCAACCCTATTTTCTGTATCCTCCTCTCTCACACCAACTATCTTCATATCCTTTCTCACTATGTCCAGAACTTATCAATATATTGTTGATATACAGGCAAAATTTCACCAATATTATATTACTGTTATGGATACAATTTATAGTAACACAACTGTAAGCTCCATCATCGTGTGCTCTATGTACAGTTAGGCCCAGGAATATTTGGACAGTGACCTAGTCTTCATGATTTGGGCTCTGAATGCCACAACATTGAATTTGAAATGAAACAACTACTATGGAATTAAAGTGCAGACTTTAAGGTCACAACTTTACATCATGGGGTGAGGGTACAATAGCCTAGGGCTTCATATTAAGAAAGATGCTGTACTATTAAACATAACGCAGCCTCAAGGCGGCACGGGCTGGTGTCTCCCCGAGCCAGCTTTGTGGGGGCATGGGCCAGTCTCTCCCTGAGCCGGTCCCAAGCCTGGATAAATGCAGAGGGTTGCGTCGGGAAGGGCACCTGGCGTAAAACTTTTGCCAAAATCAAACATGCGAATCAATCATAATAACCAGATCTTACTGGATTGGTCAACGCCCGGGTTAACATTGGTACTGCCATTGGTACCAATGATCTACAGGGAACCAATAGAACCAAGGCTATGGTAGGTCAAATAAGGAGAGGAGGAAGGTGTGTTTGGAAGCAGCAAAAGAAAAAGAAAGGCAAGAGTCAGGGGCTGAGAGTAGGGACTTTCAATATTAGGACTATGACAGGAAAAGGTAGAGCAGTGGTGAGCAAACTCTATGGCTTAGGGGCTGCAGTGACCTAAAATGTGATAGTAGGGCAAGGTCAGCACAAGATACGATACATATAAAAAAAAAGTATGTCCACAGTTAAGGCTAAATCACAAAGCCAATCTGTGTCATTCAGCATGGGCAAATTCTCAAGTAGCTCCAAAAATGAAATAATCTCCTGTTTGAGCTCCCACATGCATTTATCCAATCATTCAGTCATTCACATCATGCATAACAATCTTTGGCAGACCAGATTAAAAAGACAAAAGGGCGGGATGTGGCCCGCGGGCTGTAGTTCACCCAACCCTGAGATAGAGAGTTGATCGACATGATGCAGAGAAGGAAGGTGGATATAATGTGTGTCCAGGAGACCAGGTGAAAGGGTAGCTCCTAAACTAGAAGCTTAGGAGCAGGCTTTAAGTTGTACTATCATGGCACTGACAGGAAGAGAAATGGAATAGGAGTAATCTTAAAGGAGGAGTTTGTTTGGGATGTTCTGGAGGTGACAAGAATGTAAGATAGACCTGTGAGTCTGAAACTGGAAATTGAAGGTGTGATGCTTATTGTCATAAGTTGCCTTGCCCCACAGGTGGGATGTGAGTTTGAGGAGAAAGAGATGTTCTGGAATGAGCTAGATGAAGTGATGCAGAATATCCCCAGAGATGACAGATGGGCAATTGTTGGTACAGCCAATAGACGTGATGAGCAGATTTTGTATATAGGATAGGAATGCAGAGAGACAGATGGCGGTAGATTTTGCAAAAAGAATGGAAATGGCTGTAGTGAACCCTTTTTTTCCAGAAAAGACAGGAACATAGAGTTAGTTATAAGAGCGGAGGTAGACGCACGCAAGTTGACTACATCTTGTATAGACGAGGTAACCTGAAAAAGATCAGTGACTGCAAAGTAGTTGTGGGTGAGAGTGTAGCTAGACAGCATAGGTGGATGCTGGTTTGTAGGATGACTGGTGACAAGGAAGATCAAGAGGACAAAGGCAGAGCAGAGGACAAAGTGGTGGAAGCTGAAAAGGGAGGAGTGTTGTATGGTTTTCAGGGTGGTCAGGGAGAGCTTCCACATGACTGGACAACAACAGCTAGTGTTATCAGGGATACAAATAGGAGAGTAATTGTTTTGTCATCTTGGAGGAAAGTAGAAAAGGAGACTTGGTGGTGGAATGAGAAAGTGCAGGAGTATATACAGAGAAAGTGGTTAGCAAAGAAGAAGTGGGATACTGAGAGGACTTAAGAGAACAGACAGGATTACAGGGAGATAAAAATGTAAAGATAGAGGTAGCAAAGGCAAAACAAAGGGTGTACAATGACCTGTACGCTTGGTTGGACGGTAAGAAGGTAGAGAATGATCTATATAGGTTGGCCAAATAGAGAGAAAAAGATGGAAAGGATGTAGAACAGGTCTGGGTGATTAAGGACAGAGAGGGAAATGTATATATAGATGCTAGAAGAGTGATGGGATGATGGAAAGACTACTTGATGAATGGGGAAAATGAAAGAGAGGCAAGGGTAGAAGAGGGGACTATTGTAGACCACAAAGTAGCACAGATTAGTAAAAATGAAGTGAGGAAGGCACTGAAAAGGATGAAGAGTGGAAAGGCAGTGGGTCCTGACGATATACCTGTGGAGGTGTGGAAGCATCTAGAAGAGGCAGCGGTAGAGTTTCTGGCTAGATTATTTAACAGGATCTTAGAGAGTGAGAAGATGCCAGAAGAATGGAGACAAAGTGTGATGGTGCCCATTTTTAAGAATAAGGGGGGATGTACAGAATTGCGACAACTATAGAGAGATAAAGTTGATGAGCTATACAATGAAGTTATGGGAAAGAGTCGTGGAAAATAGACTGGGAGCAGAAGTCAGCATTTGTGAACAGCAGTATGGCTTCATGCCTAGGAAGAGTACTACGGATGCAGTATTTGCTTTGAGAATGCTAATAGAGAAGTACAGAGAAGGCCAGAGGGAGCTGCATTGTGTTTTTGTAGATCTAGAAAAAGCATATGACAGGGTGCCAAGAGAGGAGCTCTGGTATTGTATGAGGAAATCTGGAGTGGCAGAGAAGTATATTAGACTGGTGCAGGACATGTATGCTAGCTGTGAGACAGTGGTGTGATGTGCTGTAGGGGTAACAGAGAAGTTCAAGGTGGAGGTGGGACTCCATCAGGGATCAGCTCTGAGCCCCTTCTTGTTTGCAATGGTGATGGACAGGCTGACAGATGAGGTTTGACAGGAATCTCCATAGACCATAATTTTTGCAGTTGACATTGTGGTCTATAGTGAGAGCAAAGAAAAGGTTGAGGAAAATCCAGAGATGGGGAGGTAGCACTGGAAGGAAGAGGAATGAAAGTTAGTCGAAGCAAGACAGATGAATGAGAAGAACTCGGGTGGAAATGTGAGGGAGATCAGGGAGTGGAGATCAAGAAGTTGGAGGATTTCAGGTACTTGGGGTCAACAGTCCAGAGCAAGGGAGATTGTGGAAAACAGGTGAAGAGATGGGCTCAAGCAGGTTGGAATGGGTGGAGAAAAGTGTCAGGGGTACTATGCGTTTGAAAAGACCATCAGCCAGAATGAAAGGAAAGGTGTACAAGACAGATACCAGCGATACTGTATGGCCTCGAAACACTTACAATGACAAAACAACAGGGGGAGGTGCTAGAGGCTGCAGAGATGAAGATGTTGAAGTTCTCTTTGGGAGTGACCAGCTTGGACAGGAATGAGTCTATCAGAGGAACAGTTCATGTTAGATGTTTTGTAGAGAAGGTCAGAGATGCCAGACTGAGATGGTTTGGTCATGTACAAAGGTACATGACCTTTGTCATGGTACATGACAACTACAAAGATAGTTGGTGTGAGAAGAGATGATACACAGAATAGGGTTAGATGGAGAAGGTTGATTCGCTGTGGGGACCCCTGAAAGGAAAAGCCGAAAGGAGAAGAAGAAGAAGGAGCTGCACTATCAAACATTTCTAAGATGGCCCCCCCCTCCAAAAAAAAAAAATTAAACACCTGTATTTTTTGATTGACACCAGGAGTAAACGCCTGCTCATAAATTTGTTTTTATAACCTTACAAATTGCATTTTTCATCGGTTGAAGTTATCATATATTTCTCATTTTCTGGTAGTAACAATATCTTCACTTCTTTAAGTGTCAAATTGGAAGCAGATGGATTCTATTAATGCTTCCCATTCACAGTGCATTGAATTACTGATTCTGAATAATTTCCACAATTATGCTAACCTGTGCAGTGATTAGTGTTGTTGCGGCTTGTTAGCATTTTAATTGGAGACGGAACTGATTACAGAGTTCATGATCTGAATGGGATTTGGATGGATGCTCACTTTATCTTTTGAATAAATCTTTTGATTTTTTCTCACATGGCTCTTCATATTGTGCCATTAGGGGCAAGATTTCCATACAATTTGAAGAGAGATATTCATTATGGCAACCTTCTCACGCATCATTATTCCTTAGACTTGGTTATGACAGTGCAAAGAAATGGGCTGTAATGAGTTTCTTGCATAATAGAATAACAAACATACACACACGCACACACATGTAGAAGTTGATGTAGAAGGATGAATGTTCAACCAAATTTTTCAAAATTTTATCTGTGATGTGGACATGCACACGTATACGGACGCATGTGCGCACACCCACACACACATGCCACACATGCATGCATGCAGAAATACAGTTCAAGAAAAAAAACACAAGAACCGATATACATTCGGAAACAGTACTCCATTTTGCCCACAGCCAAACATCATATTTACACATATTCTCTATTGGCAATCTGCATATATTTAACATCCAAAACCCAACCCATATACTGTATGTCAAAACTGTCTCTTTCTATGTGTGGATATAGAGTGAGATGGTAGGCTGCATATTAAAAACAAAAAACAAAAAAAAAAAAAAATCAGAAAAAAAGAAATGATCATGCTTATGCTTTTTTCCCCCTCTAATGGCAAATGGGTAAAGCTTGGCTGAGGACATTGTGGCTCAGGTGGTCAGAGCGGTCATCATGGACCAAATAGTCCTGGCTCAATTTCTATGCTTTTCCTAGCCTGGTCAACTGTTGTTGAGCAAGACACTTAAGCCCCAACGTCTCCCCTTGTTTACTGCTCAGGGTATGTATGACTAAATGTGACAATATCAAGTTTTTTTTCTTTGAAAAGAAACAGTCAATCAAGCATTACTGCCTTCAAGGTTGTTTATAGTGCATAATAAGTTTTTACACTTACCAAAGCAATGCACACGGTTAGTGGAGTAATCGGATCCAATTCTGAAAGAGAAGTAGATTGACATGTCTCCTCTAAGCACAAAAGCTGATTAGTAAGTTACTTATGGCTATTGTATGGCACTCTTGGGGATTCAGCATTTAAATGTGTATCTATTTAAGTGAACTTTTAATTCTTGGTGCATCTCCACACCAAAATGTTGTTGAAGACTTCAAGGACTATAAATGCACCAATTGAATAGAAATTATTCTGAACAAAGAAAACCAACTGACAATATGAATGTTGTTTAAAATGTGAGCTGATCCATGAAGAGCAAATCGATAGAAACATGGTCACTTTAAAGCTCCACTGTGCAATATGTCTTCAGAAATATCTCTGCAGTGGAATTTACTTCAGCATGGACAAACCTCAAAACCGGTGACATGGCAGGGTGATGGAGGCAATCATTAAAGCATCACAGTGGCGTGTTGTTAAGGGAGAGGCTGCAGGGAGCTACTCACCTCTTACTCAATAGAGTACATGTTGCAGCTGTACAGTATGTCCAAGTCTTAACAGTCTGCTTGTCAACCTGAATAATGTGTTTAAAAAGGCTCTGTGAATTAGAAGACATTGACAGTTTGAGAGTTAACTAGATGTCAAAGCATTCCCTTTAAATTAAGTACCCCACTTAATTGGTTTATAAAACTGTACCAATAAGTCATTCACTTGCATGCATACTGTACTGCTGAGAATGACTTTGGGATTAAGTGCTTGTTTTATTAACTTTTAAATACTCTAATGCGTGCTGAATGTCCCTATTTTCATGATCTGCTTTTAAAAAAGACGAAACATCTGCCCAAAAGACACTGCTCAGTTAATTTTTTGATGATATCTGAGCAACAATACCTGTTTCTCTTGCAGAGAATTGATTAGATGGGGGAGGTTGATTCGCTGTGGCAACACCTAAAGGTAGTGGCTGAAAGGGAAAGAACAAGATCTGAGACTTACACTATTTAACCAAAAGTATTTTCTCACCTGCCTTGATTCACATATGATCACTTGTGGAGGACTAGGTGTTGATATCACTCGAGTGACATCCCATTCCTAATCCATGGGGTTCATTATGACATTGGTCCACCCTTTGCAGCTAAAACAGCTTCAACTCTTCTAGGAAGGCTGTCCACAAGGTTCAGGAGTGTGTTTATGGGAATTTTTGACCATTCTTCTTAAAGTGCATTTGTGAGGTCACACACTGATGTTGGACACAGAGGAACAGCACATGTTGGATGTTTTTGAGAGCAGGTCAGAGAGGCCAGACTGAGATGGTTCGGTCACGTACAGGGGAGGAATAGAGAATATATTGGTAGACGGATGCTGGATTTGGAGCTGCCAGGCAGGAGGTCTTGAGGAAGACCAAAGAGAAGATTTATGGAGGTAGTGAGAGAGGATATGAGGTGAGCTGGTGTGAGAGAGGAGGATACAGAGACTAGGGTTAGATGGAGAGTGTTGATTTACTGTGGCGACCCCTGAAGGGAAAAGCTGAAAGGAGAAGAACACATTGATGTTGGACGAGAAGGCCTGGCTCTCAGTTTCTGCTCTGATTCATCCCATAGGTGCTCTATGCGGTTGAGGTCAGGACTCTGTGTAGGCCAGTCAAGTTTATCCACACCAGACTCTGTCATTTATGTCTTTACGGGTCTTGCTTAGTGCACTGGTGCACAGTCATGTTGGAAAAGGAAGGGGCCAGCTCCAAATTGTTCACACAAAGTTGGGAACATGTGATTGTTCAAAATGTCTTGGTATGTTGAAGCTTTTGGCATTCCTTTCACTGGAATTAAGGGGCCAAACCCAGCTTCTGAAAAACAACCCCACACCATAATCCCCCCTCCATCAAACCTCACACAATGGAGTCAGACAAGTACCGTTCTCCTGGCAACTGCCAAACCCAGACCGTCCATCAGACTGCCAGATGGAGAAGCGCGATTCATATTTTCAGAGAACGAATCTCCACTGCTCCAGAGTCCTGTGGTGGTGTGCTTTACACCACTGCATCGCATTGACACTTTGCATTGCACATGGTGATGTGAAGCTTGGATGCCGCTGCTCAGCCATGGAAATCCATTCTATGAAGCTCTCTGCGCAATGTTCTTCAGCTAAACTGAAGGCCACATGAAATTTGAAGGTCTGTAGTGACTGACTCTGCTGAAAGTTGGCGACCTCTTTGCACTGTGTGCCCCAGCATCAGTTGGCCTAACACCCCATGGCTGAGTTGCTGTCATTCCCACACACTTCCATGTTCTCATAATACAGCGGACAGTTGACTGTGGAATATTTAGAAGCAAGGAAATTTCACGACTGGATTTGTTGGAAAGGTGGCATCCTATCATAGTCCCACACTGGAATTCACTGAGCTCCTGAGAGCGACCCATTCTTTCACAAATGTTTGTTAAAAAAAAAAAAAACAGTCTGCATGCTTAGATGCATGTTTTTATACTCCTGTGGCCATGGAAGGGATTGGAACACCTGATTCCAATTATTTAGGTGGGTGAGTGAATACCTTTGGCCATATAGTGTATTTCTATATCATAATACCAATGCAAATTTCGGTAGATTAATTCATTTCTTGTTTTTCCCCTTTATCCTTCACAAAGAGTACTGAGGTACTGCAGCCAGTCCCATGAATGTTCAATCATATTTGTCAAAATTTAAATGAATTTAAATTAATATGGTAAAGATTTAACAATATAGATTGCAACAACTGTACATACTGATTCCAGGAAGCTTGGATGTCAAGATTTACTTACTGGTACATGGAAATGTGAAGAGTCACTATGATGTTGGAAAACTCAAACTGAAGATTGCCTTCAGCAGCCTCACAATATTAGAGATAATAGCTATTGTGGTGGATAGTAATGGGTGTGGCCTTTCACCCCATGGGACTAGGGGCTGGACTCATTCATGACTCAGAGACTCCGTCATTGTTTCCTTGCCGAACTCCATATTGGTGGCCATGGTCTCCTCCGTGATGTCTCTAGTGGGTGTCCCTGGCGATGGTGTGTTTTCGACTCGGTGCACTCCCTCTTGCACCTGGGTGTGTGGGCATTGGTGAAATTGGTGTGACCTAATGGCCTGGCATTCAATAGGATATCAAGGAGTGAGCAGCCGCGTTTGATGCATGCCAGCGTGATAAGATTCACGAGCATGTTAGGGAAGCTCCTGAGCTGTTTCCAATTCCAGCCAGGCATTTCAACCATGTCAACCTGGCAGGCCCTCTGCCTCCTTCGCAGGTTTTTAAGCACCAGAGCACCTGATTGATCAGACCACCAGGTGGCCGGAGGTTGTCCTGCTGTCCTCCACGGCGACCTTAGACTTGCCAAGGGTGTTTCTTCTTCCTGGGTTGCCTGTTTTGGCTCCCCATCCAACATCACCTCGGCCAGGGGTCTGCCGTTTGCGTCGGCACTCTGGTCAGCACTGGCTGGGTCATTGTCAGTTACGGTACACCGTACGACAGCATGACACCCACAGGCTGGCTAAGCACTTGCGCCAACAGTTCCAGCGGCCCCCCAAGGCAGTGCTGCGGGCTGTACTCTCTGATGGCAGCTGGGTGGACCATTTACTGTGAGTTATACTTGAGCTGCGGTCGTCCCCAAAGGACGACCTTGACGCATTGCCGACTGAGCTGATTCTTGGCCAGGTGCTAAGGGTCTGGGAAAGTTTTTGCCTGAGAGATTTGCTCCCCCTCCCTGTGTGATCGTGGTTCCTGTCAAGCCCCCTGGCCCTTGGTTTCTGGGCCCTGTTCACTGCTGTTTCCTGCAATCTTTTGTACCTCTGGAGTTCATGTGGGCACAGTTTGTGTTTAAAATTATGCTCACAACTCACCCCTTCGGCCCCTGTACGATGGGCTGTTCTTGGTCCTTGAGGCAGGCTCTAAGAGTTTTGTGCTCGACCTGGATGGGCGCAGAGAACAGGTATCCCTCAATCAGCTGAAGCCTGCTCACAAGTTGGCTGACAAAGTTCTGTTTTCTCCTCAGGTTCGCTACCGTGGTCACCCTCCGTGCCTCCACATGTCCAATGTCTGGTGTTTTTTCAACAACACCCATGTGAATTAAATCTGCTTACAACTTTCCTCTGTTGCCCAAAATTGCCTCCTAATATGTGAGAGTTGTTAAGGGTATCTTTTTTGACAAAGTGCGTTCAATCTTGTATTAGATTTAAGACACTTTAAACATCATAAGTGCACTTTGGATATCCTGCAGACACCTTTCTAAATTGTTGGTGTTTTCATGGAAAATTTAATTTAAAATATTTATTCATAGAATTGCTGCTTTACAAGCATCACTCTTAATGAGCATATTTTAATGAGCTGTGCAGGTTTTTTGTGATGCATTTCATCTCTCCTGTTATTTCTTTACAGTCCTGGCATTATGTTCTATTTTAGTATAGCATTACATTGCAAAGGTGGGTGGATTTGTCACTTGAATTATGGTCTACACTCCTCAAGTCTATCAGTACATGAGCTCCCTATCAATCTCGTACTGTGCAGAATCTATTAAAGATGAAATATTACTCCTCAGAATGTGAATCTGAGAGGCAAGAGTGATTGCAATAATTTCTATTCAGACATTAACATCTATAGTGTTGTAGTTAATGGTTACTGGCATCCATTAAGGACTCAAGGATTCAGAATGTTAACTGTAATATGCAATGTAGGAACACATGTTTCTCAATACAATGAAATTATTTATTTGCTGTCAGCAGTGAATGCCAGATAGTGTAAAAACAAATGTATAAATAAGACAGGCCAAGCCTTGATCGTTTCTTATGGAAACAATCAAATCAGTCAAGTGAAGTACAGCATCTGGTTGCTAACCAAAGTATGCAGTGCATCATTCTTCTTCTTCTTCTTCTTCTTCTTCTTCTTCTTCTTCTTCTTCTTCTTCTTCTTCTTCTTCTCCTCCTCCTTCTTCTCCTTTTGGCTTTTCCCTTCAGGGGTTGCCACAACGAATCAATCTTCTCTATCTAACCCTATTCTCTGTATCCTCCTCTCTCACACCAACTGCCTTCATATCCTCTCTCACTACATCCATAAATATTCTCTTTAGTCTTCCTCTAGACCTCCTGCCTGGCAGCTCCAATTCTAGCATCCGTCTACCAATATATTCTATATCCTTCCTCTGTACATGACCGAACCATCTCAGTCTGGCTTCTCTGACCTTCTCTCCAAAACATCTAACATGTCCTTTTCCTCTGATAGACTCGTTCCTCATCCGTAAAATAGGGGACCTGATCTATCAGTATGGAGCTTAACAGTTTGGAGTGCAGGAGACCAGAAGCACAAAAGAGATTCGAATCATGTCTATTTCCAGGAGGCAACAAGAGATCAAAGGCCTCATTCTGGAAGGGAGACACTGGAAGGAATCAGTGGAAAAGGGCTTCCGAGGTGGATAAGGAGGGCATATATGTGTTCCAAGCCGACACTAGAAGCAGTTTGGCCACTCTCCATACAGCAGAGACGCTATGGAAACATAGGAGGATGAAAGAACAAACTATAAATTAGATTCTACAAGGACCCTGATAGTTCCTTAAGGGCCTCTTTTCAAAGGAAGAGACTGGAGTCCAGAATCAACAAAAATTGAGCTGGAGGAGTACGTGCAATTAATCAATTCAGACACCAGGGAAAATGAACATCCAACCATCCCATCAGATATCCCACCAATTGCACTCCAAGAACATCATATGGAGATTGATGCTCCGACATCGAAGGAGGTCAAGGACAGCGTCAGCTCTAGGTAAGTATGCATCAGGTATCCTGAATATCCTATGGAGTCTTCTGAGAAGACTCCCTACTGAGCGTGAAAGGCAAGATCTTCTTCATTTCATTGTGCAGAGGAAGGCTGAGTACTTGCAAAAAAACAAGTATGTCGATACCTCTGAACAGAAGGCCAGTATGATCCAGCAAGGGATCCAAAAGGCAAAGAGGGAGAAAAGGGATCTCCATGTAGCCTTCGGCGACCTAGCTAATGCGTTTAGTTTGGTGCCACATGAACTCCTATGGTCTGCCTTCCTTCTTCTTTTTCTTTTGGCTTTTCCCGTCAGGGGTCGCCACAGCGAGTCAACTTTCTCCATCTAACCCTATTCTCTGTATCCTCCTCTCTCACACCAACTACCTTCATATCCTCTCTCACTATGTCCATAAAGCTTCTCTTTGGTCTTCCTTGAGACCTCTTGCCTGGCAGCTCCAATTCCAGCATCCGTCTACCAATATATTCTCTATTCCTCCCCTGTACGTGACCGAACCATCTCAGTCTGGCTTCTCTGACCTTCCCTCCAAAACATCTAACATGTGCTGTTCCTCTGATGGACTCATTCCTGATCCTATCCATCCTGGTCACTCGAGAACCTCGACATCTTCATCTCTGCAACCTTTAGTTATTTTAGTTTGTCTTAGAAAATTATGTAGATGTCTTCAATGTTCATAAGTGACTCCAGAATTTGATGTGATTTGATTTCTGTGGAGGTTCTCAGTCATCCAGGTCATGGTCACTCCTTGTCATTATCATCTTCTTGTAGCTGCTGGACTTGATTTTCTTCACTTGGAGACGTTTCACGGCTCATTGATTGAGATTGTGATTTCATTTGAGATTTCATAAAC
Source organism: Fistularia commersonii (assembly GCF_037954325.1). NCBI lineage: Eukaryota > Metazoa > Chordata > Actinopteri > Syngnathiformes > Fistulariidae > Fistularia > Fistularia commersonii. Next base: position 723,358 of record NC_141308.1, read on the forward strand.
TTAATCCAACATCATGGTCATCCATCCATCCATTCACCCTCAATTTTACAAAGATGAATTTCAAAGTCATAGAGTTATTGAAGCTCCTCAATATCCTTCATACTATTTGCTACTCTTCAGACAGCGATTGTCACAGATTTTCCCTGATGCATAGTGTTGGCTCATCATCATGTGTTCCTGGGCATAAAGCAAAGAGAGGCGCATCCCTGCGAAAATCCGTCTCGATTCTCGGCAGATTAAAAGCCATTTGTACACAACTGGTATGTAAGAGGTTTTTCACGATAATCTCTTTATGACCTGAACATGAACTAATACATGGATACTCAGCATCTGTGGCATATGGCATATTTACATAGCTTCACATGATATCATGAGGATGACTTTTTGTTGCAAGTAGATCATGATTGGCGTGGATGAGCATGTCAAACATTAAAACAACCTTATAATTTGCACACAGATTAATCTATTTTAAATCAACCAATAGATTTATGATTAATTATTATGTATTGTTTTTTTTACCATGTTTTGGTATGCGTCATTGATATGTGTATGTCAGATTACAGATGCTGTGCACTGTTTCTCCCTGGCCTCACAAGGGGCACCATTTCATAATAACTAACAATTATCAGTGATGATTATTAGTTATCAATCAAAGCTCTTTAACACATCAGTGAGATGAGAGATGAGATGATGAGATGAGAACAACTTTATTAATACCGAAGGAAATTGTTGTGCCAGAGTTTCAAGTAAAAAACATAACAGTACAATGAAATATGAATCGTTTAACTGTTAGCAGTAACTACAAAGATTGAAGATTCCCTGCGGCTGAGGGAAGAGGAATTAAAAAGTCTGATAGCCTCAGGTAGGAAAGACCTCCTGTGGTGTTCAGTGGAGCTCTTTGGTGGTATCAGTCTACGACTGAAAGAGCTCCGACGGGACATAAAGTGGCATGCAGAGGGTGATGGATGTTGTCCATGATGCTGAGGAGCTTCCTCATCATCCTCCTCTCTGAAACCTGCACAACAGACTCCAACTCTACTCCCAGGACAGACCCAGCTCTCCTGATGAGCTTGTTGAGCCTGTTGGTGTCAGCTGTCTTGAGCCTGCTGCCCCAGCACACAACAGCGTAGTAGATGGCGCTGGACACCACTGAGTGGTAAAACATCTGCAGCATGGTCCTGCAGACGTTGAAAGATCTGAGCCTCCTGAGGAAGAACAGACTGCTCTGACCATTCTTGATTATGGCATTGGTGTTAAAAGTCCAGTCCAGTTTATTGTCCAAGTGGACACCCAGGTATTTATAGGTGTCCACAATGTCCACATCAGTACCCCTGATGGTGACCGGATTCAGGTGGGTCCTTTGTTTCCTGAAATCCACCACCAGCTCCTTTGTCTTAGACACATTGAGCTGCAGGTGGTTCAGTCCACACCACTCCACAAACCTGTCCACCACGCTCCTGTACTCCTCCTCCTGGCCTCCGTTGATGCAGCCCACGATGGCAGAGTCATCTGAGAATTTCTGCAGGTGGCAGGACTGCGAGGAGAACCTGAAGTCTGAGGTGTAGAGCGTGAACGGGAAGGGAGACAGGACCGTCCCCTGTGGCGCCCCCGTGCTGCTCACAATGGTGTCGACGTGATGTTTCCCAGCCTCACGTACTGCGGCCGACCTGTGAGGTAGTTGTTGATCCAGGCCGCGAGTGGAGCATCCACCTGCATGTCCAGGAGCTTCCTGTTCAGCAGAGCAGGTCGAATGGTGTTGAAAGCACTGGAGAAGTCAAAGAACATGACTCTCACAATGCTTCCTGCCTCCTCAAGGTGGGTGTATACTCTGTGCAGCAGGAAGATGATGGCGTCTTCCACACCAATCCAGGGCTAGTAAGCGAACTGCAGGGGGTCCAGCGAAGGTCCGACAACATTACGAAGTTGCCTCAGGACGAGCCTCTCCAGCGACTTCATGACGTGTGATGTCAGGGCCACTGGTCTGTAGTCGCTGTGTGTGCTGGGATTCCTCTCCTTGGGCACTGGGACCAGACATGAGGTTTTCCCCCCGGTCAGGGACAACCATCTGGATTAGGCTAAGGTTAAAGAGGTATGTGAAGATCCCACACAGCTGAGAGGCACATCCTTTCAGCACTCTAGGGCTAAGTCCGTCAGGGCCGGCAGCTTTCCTGGGATGAAGGCGACTGAACTCTCTCCTCACCTCCTCAGTGGTGAAGGTGACAGGAAGGGGTGGAGAGAGTCCCATTGGGGGGCAGGAGGGCTGAGGCGTAAACGAGACATCGTCCAGGGAAGCAGAAGAGGTGCGTGGGGGAGGGGTAAAAGTCTTAGAGGTGAGGGGTGAGGGCACAGGGGGAGGAAAGTCCTGAGCGGAGCTGGGGGGAGGGTGGGCAGAGGCTTCTTCATCAAATCTGTTGAAAAACAGGTTTAATTCATTGACCTCATGCAGGTCTCCAACCATCATCTGGCTTCCTTGTTTTCCATGGCCAGTGATGGTTTTCAACCCACTCCACACCTCCCTCATGTTGTTCTGCTAGAGTTTGCTCTCCAGCTTCCTCCTATAACTGTCCTTGCCCTCTGCAATCTTCTCCCTCAGCTCAGTCTGTACCTTCTTCAGCTCCTCCTTATCTCCGCTCCTGAATGCCGCCTTCTTCCTGTTCAGCGTGGCCTTAATGTCCTTAGTCACCCAGGGTTTGTTATTTGTGAAACAACGCACTGTCTTGGTGGGAATGATGTTGTCCGTGCAGAAGTTCACATAGTCCGTAATGCAGGCAGAGTTTTTCAATGATAGTGGGTTGCTGAACACAATCTTTGAAACAAAACGAGGTTGAACAACTCTGTGGGTTGAAACAACCATGCTGTAATAGTCTTAACAGTTCACAGAGTTCCAAAGTCTTAAGCATCTGGGCATTGATCTTGGGCTACCTCTGGGCAAGTCTCTGACTACATTGGTTACAGTACGGGAGATAGAAAAGGGAACTTCATACAGGTGCTGTTTGGTGGTTACCTTGAGAGGATGAGCAATGAAAAAGGAAACAAGAAAAGGGCGGAGAGCAGGTAAAGAAAGGAGAAAGGTTGTTAGGAATTGCTCCCTGCGGTAGCTGGGGTCAGCCAGGAGCCCCTGACTAGTGGGTGTACGAGGGTGAGATGTACCAGTCTAGTCTGTAAGGTCTGGATGTGTGTGATTATGGCAGTGATGATCCAACCACCAAGGAAGAGTCCAATAAATTACTCCAAAAATTACTCCAACTATGACCTATCTTTCTGTTAGGTGTTAGTTAAGGTTGGGTGGTTCACCATCTAATGTAAGTAATTATAGCAATGCAAGCTAACTGCTAATCTTCCTTCTGAAGTTCATTAATTACCAGCACAATGAGCGCAAAACCACAAAGCACACTGCATATCTGCTTGGCGAGCAGCAGAAGCGAGAATTAACAAAAAGGGAGGAATAGCAAAAAACAATTTTCAAAATTGAAAATGCACCATCAGGGTGGCATGGGCTGGTGTCTCCCCAAGCCAGCCTTGGGGGGCACAGGCCAGTCCCAAGCCTGGATAAATGCAGGGGGGTTGCGTCAGGAAGGGCATGCGATGTAAAAGTTGCCAAAACCAAACATGCAAATCAATCATAATAACCAGTTCATACTGGATCAGTTGAGGCCCAGGTTAACAACGATTGACATTTGTGCCTAGGACCAACAGGGAACCAATGGAAACTTGGCAACTGTTGGTCAAAAAAGGAGAGAGGGAAGGCGTGTTTGGAAGCAAAGAGAGAAGAGGAAAGGCAAGAGTCTGGGACTGAGAGTAGGGACTTTGAATATTGGGACTATGAAAAGAAAAGGAAGAGAGTTGGTCGACATGATGCAAAGAAGGAAAGTGGATATACTGTGTGTCAAGGAGACCAGGTGGAAAGGTAATAGGGCTAGAAGCTTAGGAGAAGGCTTTAAGTTGTACTGTCTTGATGCTGAACAGGCAGAGAAATGGAGTGGGCGTTATCTTGAAGGAGGAGTTTGTTAGGAATGTTTTGGAGGTGAAAAGAATGCCAGATGCTTATGAGTCTGACACTGGAAATTGAAGTTGTGATGCTCAATGCTGTTAGTGGCTTTGCCACGCAGGTGCGATGTGAATTTGAAGAGAAGGAGAAGTTCTGGAATGAGTTAGCTGAAGTGATGCAGAATATTCCCAGAAATGAGAGAGTGGTAATTGGTGCAGACTTCAATGGACATGTTGGTGAAGGCAATGGAGGGGATGAAGAAGTGATGGGCAGATTTGGTATACAGGATAGGAATGCAGAGGGACAGATGGTGGTAGATTTCGCAAAAAGGATGGAAATGGCAGTAGCGAACACCTTTTTCCAGAAAAAACAAGGACATAGGTTAACTTATAAGAGCGGAGGTAGGAGCACGCAGGTAGACAACATCTTGCATAGACAAGGACACCTGAAAGAGATCTGCAAAGTAGTTGTAGGTGAGAGTGTAGTCAGAGGGCATAGGATGGTGGTTGTAGGATGACTCTGGTGACAAGAAATATCAAGAGGACAAAGACAGATCAGAAGACAAAGTGGTGGAAGCTGAAAAGGGAGGACACACAATATATCCATTTTCCTTCTCTGCATCATGTTGACCAAATCTCTTCCTTTTCCTGTCATAGTCCCGATATTCAAAGTGGTTTTCAGAGAGGAGTTGAGAAAGGCTCTTAGTGGTCAGGGAGAGATTCCAGATGATTGGACAACAACAGTGTTTTCAGGGAGACAGGAAGGAGAGTACTTGGTGTGTCATCTGGAAGGAAAGTAGATAAGGAGCTTGGTGGTGGAATGAGGTAGTGCAGGAATACACAGAAAGCGGTTAGCAAAGAAGTGGGATACTGAGAGGACTGAAGAGAACAGACAGGAGTTCAGGGAGATACAACATGAGGTAAAGATAGAGGATGACTTGTATGCTCTTTTGGATAGTAAGGAGGGTGAGAATGATCTATACAGGTTGGCGAAACATGGAGATAATGATGGAAAGGATGTACAACAGGTCTGGGTGATTAAGGATAGAGAGGGAAATGTATTGACAGATGCTGTAAGAGTGATGGGAACAATGGAAAGAGTACTTTGAAGAGCTAATGAATGGGGAAAATAAAAGAGAGGCAAGGGTAGAAGAGGGGACTATTGTAGACCACAAAGTAGCACAGATTAGTAAAAGTGAAGTGAGAAGGCATTGAAGAGGATGAAGAGTGGAGAAGCAGTTGGTCCTGATGATATACCTGTGGAGGTGTGGAAGTGTCTAGGAGAGGCAGCGGTAGATTTTCTGACTAGATTATTCAACAGGATCTTAGAGAGTGAGAAGATGCCTGAAGAATGGAGACGAAGTGTGATGGTGCCTATTTTTAAGAATAAAGGGGATGTGCAGAATAGCGGCAACTATAGAGGGATAAAGTTGATGAGCTATACAATGAAGTTATGGGAAAGAGTCGTGGAAACTAGACTGGGAGCAGAAGTCAGTATTTGTGAACAGCAGTATGGCTTCATGCTTAGAAAGAGTACTACAGATGCAATATTTGCATTGAGAGCTGCATTGTTTTTTGTAGACCTAGACAAAGCATATGACTGGATGCCAAGAGAAAAACTGGTATAGTATGAGGAAATCTGGAGTGGCAGAGAAGTATGTTAGACTGGTGAAGGACAAGTACGCTAGATGTAGGACAGCGGTGCGGTATGCAGTAGGGGTAACAGAGAAGTTCAAGGTGGAGGTGGGACTCCATCAGGGAACAGGTCCGAGCCCCTTCTTGTTTGCAATGGTGATGGACAGGCTGACAGCTGAGGTTAGACAGGAATCTCCATGGACCATGATGTTGTGATCTGTAGTGAGAGCAGAGCAGGTTGAAGAAAATCTAGAGAGGTGGAGGTATGCGCTGGAAAGGAGAGGAATGAAAGTTAGTCATGGCAAGACAATATACATGTGTGAATGAGAGGAACTAAGGTGGAACGGTGAGGCTACAAGGAGTAGAGATCAAGAAGTCGACGGATTTCAGGTACTAGGGGTCAATAGTCCAGAGCAACGGAGAGTGTGGAAAAGAGGTGAAGAGACGGGTCCAAGCACGTTGGAATGGGTAGAGAAAAGTGCCAAGTGTCATGCCCTACAGTGTGAAACAGCTGAGGGCAAAGAACATCTGTTGCTGTATCAATCAATCAATCCATCCATCCATCCATCTTCTCCTGCTTATCTGGAGTTCGGGCCTGAGGCCAAAAGCTGGAGCAGTGAGGCACAGACCACCCTCTCCCCCACCACATGGTCCAGCTCCTCTTGAGGGACCACACAGTGTTCCCAGGCCAGACATTGTTTCTCCAGCATGTCCTGGGTCTTCCCCATGGTCTCCTCCCAGACAAACATGCCTCCCTCATGTCCAGGAGGCATCCTGACTAGATGCCTGAGCCACCTCACCTGACTCCTCTCTATGTGAAGGAGGAGCTCAGAGGAGCTCAGTCCAGCAGCACTGTGCGTGACATACATGCAATGTGGCAGAGGCGTGTCAGCCAGGACAGCTTTGAGGACATCCAGAGCTTTGAGGAACCCAAGGCAGACCTCATCCACCCCGGGGGCCCTGCAACTGAAGAGCTTTTTGACTGCTTCAGCAACTTCAGCTCCCGCAATAGGTGTGTACAGAGTCCCCTGACTGCTTCAAAACAAAAAACTTCAGTGACCGATAGAGCCACCCTTCTTTTCGATTACAGTCACAAACCTTCCATATAGCAGTCAGACAATTTCTTGATCTGATCAGAATCAACTTTTTGTGCAGCGACAACCACAGCCTCCCAGACACTGTTCAGAGTGGTGTACTGTCTACCTTCACTGTAAATTTCGAACTGAACACCTTGTACTTCTCGCCACTCCAGGTAGGTTGCAGTTGTGGAATATGGCAGCACTAGAGGATAATGGGTTCCTGGTCTCAAATCTCTGGCAGTTAATTTGCATCTTTTCTTCTTCTTCTAATATCTTAGATATTTCAAGAGTGCTACATCCCTCTGAAAGACTTTTGAAAATGTTTGACTTTTCAGATTAAGCTAGATCTCTTTTTTGGCCCATTTTCCAGAGGAGAAGAATCTACCTAACAATTATGCACAACTTGATATAGGGTGTTGATCATCTTAGGCAACACCCTCTCTCATTACACAAATACACATAACCTGATATGCATTAAATCAAATAAGCAATAAAGTTTATACAGCTTGAGTTGGAAATCATGGATAAAATGGTCCATAATATGGTCAAAATAATCACTTGCCTAATTTTTGTGCACACAGTATAGCTCCCAGTGTTACTGGGATGGGTAAACCCCTCCACCAAGATAACGTGGCAGCTCACAGAGGGGTGTATCAACCTTGGCAGGCAATTTTTCCCTTGCTTCCTGGCTAGATTTAGCATGGCCTATAAAAACAAATTGGCCAAAATAGATTCCTCTGATAAGCATAGGCTGAAAATGTGGTTAATATGAATATATAGATATACATGGTTTTATTCAGCATTTGGTAGATCTGCATATTTATAACCTTATATTTTATATTTCATAGAAAAATGTAAAAGGTTATTGATACTGAGCTAACCCAATATTAGAAGTGCAGATAACTGAAAATGCAAGCCAGCATAATCTACAGAATGTTACCTTTTAAGACTGAAATGTGTCCGATTTTCAGATATTTTTCAGTGGAGTGTCCATTTTATTGAGACAACCACTCAAATGAATAAATAATGCTCTGCCAAAGTAACATCATTTTAAATGGCCATTTTACCAAGTTAATCGTAAGGCTTGCAAAAAAAAATATTGAATTAATAATTCAGTGGAATAGAGAGAGGGACTGAAGAGCCCTGGTCTGGATTCCTGGCAGTCATGTAGTTACTAAATAAATTAAACATCATCAAGAATAACAAAGGGAGCTTTAGTCTTATTTACTCAAAGAGTACCTTCTGATTAATGTTTATTCTACTTTCGGCACCGAGTGCTCAGAAATTTGATTGTTTTAGATGAAGCCCTGGTTATGTGAAGGTCCAACTGGCTCAACACAAAGGAATCAGGAACATAGACATATTTGTCCTAAAGCAATTCAAATCAGCACAAATTCACACCTCTTCTAACCCTCTTCAAACGCAGACACATCCACACAAAAATACAAACACATTATATTCTGCAGGTTCTTACTCTGAGTGAAAAGACATGTACAGGGGGATTTTCCTATACAATGGTGTTTGATCAGATATTTTCAGTATGAGAAATTTAAAAGTATCAAATCTATCTCACATGATTCAGCTGGCAAGCATTTCATTTATGCAGTCCTCCATTATGGTTCTGCGATAAATCAAGATAATTATGAAGAGCGTGCATGCCCTTCATGTTATACTATGTTGTGCTGTTACCATTTAGCATGCCTCACTCAGTACGACTCCCCCTATTTGTATCTTCTTTTCATTTTCATTTTTTACATTTCTCCGTATATACATTCTGTTAATTTATTCATTTCATAAATAAATGTCCTTGCAAGAGAATGTGGTTTAAAACATGCAGATCTTCTATTTTTCCAGAAATGTAATTACTGTGCTCTAACCTTGTTTAATGAATTGTAAATGATCCCAACTTACACTATTGTCATAGCTCTTTAATCACCTTGTGGTTCCAAAGTACTTTATACTAGATCAAATTCACCCACTGACACAACGATTGCAGCACGGCTGCCATGCAAGGCACTAACCAGGCCATTAGGTGCAACTAGGTGTTCAGTGTCTTGCCTGAGGACACTTCAAAATGCAGACAGGAGGGTTTAAACCACAAACTTTAAGATTTGGCAGGTGCCCACTCTCCCAATTGACCTATGGCTGCCTCATGAAGGCTGAAATAATGAATGCATGAATGAATGAATGAGAGTAATAAGAAAATATGAAAATAGTGATAAGTCTGAAGCTGGAAACTGACGGTGTGATATTCAATGATGTTAGCAATTATGCCCCTGGAGTGAGTTGGATGAAGTGATGGAGTGTATCCACAGAGGCGAGAGTGGTAATTGGTCCAGACTTCAAATGCCATGTTGGTGCAAGTAACAGAGGTAATGAAGAAATGATTGACAGGTTTGGTACCCAGGATGGGAGCGTAGAGACAGATGCGGGTAGACCTTTGCAAAAGTATAGAAAAGGCTGTAGAGAAGATTTTAATAACTGGAATGAGGCGGAGCAGGAATGTGCACAGAGGAATTGGGCAGTTAAGAAGTGGGACATTGAAAGGACTGAAGAAAACAGATATTTGCGCGGGGAGATGTAGCGTAAGATCAAAGATAGAAATGGCCAAAGCAAAACTAAAGGTGTACATATGTTAGGTTGGACAAGAGAGAGAGTGGGACAGATTTTTACTGGTCTACAAAGCAGAGAGATAGAGATGGGAAGGATGAGCAGCAGTTGGAGGGGATTTAAGGTTAGAGAGGGAAATGTGTTGCCAGGTCCTGAAATTGTAACAGGAAGCTGAAAAGACTACTTTGAAGAGTTGATGAAAGAGTAAGTTGAGAAAGGGAGTGGAAGAGACGACCATTGTGGACCATAAAGTAGCAGAGATTTGAAAAGGTGATATGAGGAGAGCACAGAACAGAAGCAGGAGTGGGAAGGCGGTTTGTCCTGATGATATGGCAGCTTGCCTGTCTTCCTGTTACCTCAGTTAAGTCTTTGAACTCTTTCTCTGGAGGAGAAGAGTAGAAAATAGAGAGGTATCCCCTAGACAGGAAAAGCAGAGGTTAGCTGCAACAAAACAAAGTGGAACGGTCAGGCTCCAGAGAGCAGAGACCAAGGTGGAGGATTTCAGTGACTGAGGTCAACTGTCTGGAGTAATGGAGAGTTTGGGAAAGAGATAGACACTTTGGGCCACATCTCTGTTTCTATGCCCTGTGTACAGACTGGGACAGACCAACGCTGTTACCAGAGAAATCAAATTCTGGACCCTGGACTCTGAGGGGCATACTGCTGGACTGTTTTACTACAACTGACTGGGATCTGTTCAAGACTGCAGCCACACAGAAGGAATCATCTGTCACCATACAGGAGTATGTGACCATATACATCACTTGTGTTGACATCATGCCCACTATACGAGTCAGGGAGTTCCCCGACCAGAAGCCTTAGCTGAACAGTCACATGCTGCGTGCCCACTCATGCATTTAGGTCTGGCAATAAGATGGAGTATAAAGCTACTAAGTGCAGACTGAAGTAAGGGAGAAACTTGATGGCTTCTACTCCAATGCTGACCCTGGGTGGATGTGGCAAGGCCTGCAGAACATCAGTCTAGGTACCCTAGACCCAAAGCTGCCACCCTCCACTATTTCTCCCACCCTCCACTACTACAGCTCCAGATTCAACAGTCATACCTCAATGTCCACTCTTGGCCTGCGTCTCATCCTCTGACTGGCTCCCAAGCTTCTGGACTGGCAGACCCCAGTCTATCAGGATATTCAATGGGACCTCAGCCAGCATGATCATGGGAACTCAGGGATTGTGTTTTCAGCCCCATACTCTACACCTTGTTCAACCCCGACTGTTGCCTCCCATGAGGACATCATTCTGGAGTTTTGCTGACGCACTGCAGTGAAAGGACGCATCTGCAGTGGAGATGAAATGTCCTAAAGGATGGAGATGGCCAGTCTGGTGAGGTGGTGTGAGGGTGAAAACAACCTCACCCTCAACACAGACATGACCGAGGAGAGGATAGTGGGCATGACCTTGGCGAGGGTGAGCAGTTTCAAACATGGGTGATGACCTCATCTGGTCAACATCATGCAGATGGTATAGAGTGCTCAACAGCGCCTGCACTTGAGGTTTGGCATGTCTCCTAAGATCCTCATAAGTGACACTCAAAATCACAGCTCAGTGTATCCCTCTCCTCAAGGCTAGCCTATCAAACCTTCATGAGGCTGTGCACAACATTGTGACACAGTCTATCTCTGTGGATTCTTCCAGTTGTAAGGCACTGTGGAAAAAACATGTGAGTGTTTCAGTGGCATAACAGCTACTTGAGAATTTCATATTGACAATAGCTGTCGAGCATTGTTTACCGTAAGTCCTTTCTTGGTTTGTGTTCATATTTTTTGTTTCCATCGACTATGCAAACACCATTATGACATGTGTCCTTCACATTAATGCAGTTTTCACTTAAAGATATATTCATTCCTACACTTTGTAAAAAGAAGCCTGCAAGACATCATTTCTTACCTTTGCTTAAGTGTTTGTCATGTGTGAGAATCTGCTGCATACTGCCACTTTGAGATTTGTTGGAAATACAGTGACAGTCCATAGAGGAGTGGCAGGCCTTGTATTTTACACTGAGGCCTTCAGTCGTGTTCCGAATCAATCCATCCCCCAATAATAAGTTTATGTCTCCAAAAAAAAACCATCTTACTATGCAGAAATGAAGTATAAAGAGAGGTGCATTGTAGATAGATAACTCACATAGTGTCTGGCTTCTCTGACCTTCTCTCCAAAACATCTAACATGGGCTGTTCCTCTGATAGACTCATTCCTGAACCTCAGCATCTTCATCACTGTGACTTCTTCACATGTTTGGTTTTGGCAAAAGTTTTCCGCCGGACACAACCCTCGGCATTTATCCCCGCTTGGGACATTTTGAGCATTTTGGCACTTTGAAAGGTAACCTCTGCCTATGGTCAGAGTGATGTAAATGTACTATTGGTAATATTACCCACTTGGTTAAGGGAATTTCTTTTTTCGTCATGTGATGTTTCAGGTTATCCTGCAATTCAGTGATGGACCTAATGGCAGGTGTGACATGCCAGAAACACCATCCATACTGCTTTTCCTGTACGTAGGGTCACGGGAATGGTGGAGTGAGGGGCGAGGCACACCCTGGACTTATTGCCAGTCAATTGCAGGGCCTCATATGGAGATAAACATGTTTTTTGGACTGTGGGAGGAAATTGGGGGAACCCAGAGGAAACCCACACAGGGAGAACATGCAAACTCAACATAGAAAGGCCCCCCTGTGGGAATCAAATCAGGGTCTTTCATGCTGTGAGGGGGAAGCACTAACCACTGCGCCACCATGGAACCTGTGTCAGAAACTCAACAGGCAAAAACACTAGTGGAGTAGAGGATTAAAAATCAGCAACAATAAGTCATTGAACAACTCATTTTAGATAAAAAAGCTGCTGATGTGCCTCTAGCTTTTGATTGATACTATATATTATTGATACTGGATACTGATCATGGACAAAACTGAAATTGAGGTTTTCCTTGTTTTTCCTTTTCCTTTCCTTTTCCTTGGAGGAATTTCTAAAATGCTGAAGTCCTGTGGTATTCGAGGATTCCTTTAACAACAAAGCACTGGAGATAATTGCTCATTCAAACCTCAAGAGCTGACTGAGATCAGTTTTTCCATCATTGGGTACTATTAATTAAGAGAAACTAAACAATGAAACTAAATGTTTTTAAGTTTGTTGTTGCAACTCATGAATAATGCACAAAAAAGTTGAGTTTAATAGGCCCTAACTATAAATGTAACATTAAGTATGGGCATGTTGCCTAAAGGTTTAATCTCCCCCTGTTCATATATATTTGAAGTGTTTTTGCAAGCAGAAAATTAATTGTCAACACAACAGTTTGTTTCATTTGATGTTTGAGTCAGAAAAGGAGTAAAAGAATAAGGGATGTCTTTTTTTGTGGTGGGATTAAAAAATGAGCATAAAGAAAGTCTTCAGAATGTATTAAATTTCACACAGTTAAAGCTGTGACCCCAATTCCTCACACATTACTCTGCATTGCAAAATAAATGAAACAATATACATGCAATTTCACATACCAAAACACACATACCTCACAGAACCCACTGGGTGCAAACAACATTACTTCTAACTTACCCGTATTAAAAAGTGTAGGGCCATCCAGGCTTTAATGTCATCGAGACATGCTGAAAGTGCATCCATCAAGAATGCATCCACCTGTTTCAAAGAGAGCTGTATCTGACAGTAATCAGCCTACAAATGGAAGAGGAAGATGGAACCTTGTGGAAAAATATATAATGAGAACAGCACAGGGCCTAAAATTGTCCCCTGCGAAACCCAACAGGACAGGGGAGCAAGTAAGGATTCAAACCCAGAGAGGCTCCAAAACTTTTTTGTGACAGGAATGGCCTGTACCAATCTAGAGGAATACCAGAAATGCCCACTAGATGCTGCAGGTGGGAAATTAAAATACGAAGGCCAACAGTATCAAAGGCTGCTGTTAAGTCAAGGGGCACAGGGGTGACATTGGCACCAGAATCACACACAAAGAGGTTGTCATCAGAGCCCTTCAACAGTGCAGACTGTGTTATGATGGCATTTGAAGCTCGAAAAAGGTTTCTTTATCAGGCTGCACTATTGCATGATTAATATCTAGAGGTCTAACAACATGCATATCTGTATGTATGTATGTATGTCAAAAACATACATAAATATATATAAACATATAAATATATAAATAATAAAAAAATAAAAATGTAGTAACTACTCTATTCAACTCAAACTGAAACAAATGAGGCGTATGAGGTGTATGGCAACTGCTGCAAAGAACCCTTGCCAAAGATCAACCTCAATGAAATCCAGTATATACTCAACATGTTGTCTGAGAATTCTTTCGGACAATGACTGCAAAGACTGGCTTATATCAGGCACTGGCAGGACATTCACAGTCTGGACTCTGAGGCTCAGATTCCCGAAATGAACTGGGAGTCAAATGAGCACAAAAAGAAGGCTCCCATAATCACTCCCGCCTTAGTAAGGCTCGGTATCTGACTGTTAAGTTGGACTATCAAATGGCTTTGTGGTTTGAGGCCAACACAGCACATGAGAGCATTTTTCAGTAGCTGTCATTTCATTGTTTGCTCTAAGTAGTTGATGATAAACCCCACAGCCATGAAAAGCTGCTCAGGCTGACTCATGAGAGTACTTCACCCATCCATTAGGATGTCTCTGCTGTACCCTTTCAGTGTGCAAATCACTGATACAGCACTTGGTCCCAGCTTATTATTTCGCAAATAATTTGATGTCACGCTGACCTTTAGTTTACTGCCTACTTTACTCTGGCAGTGCTATTATTCTGTCTTTCTATGCAATTATTCAGAACCCATAGTCCTCCAGATGATCAAAGATGCATGTTGTTTTCCATGTCATACTTCTAAATTTGCAGTTGATATCTTGCTCAGTAGCAAACTTTACATGTGGGTGGCGTGGCGCAAGAAGTAGAGCAATCATCTTTGAAACCGAACATACCTGGTTCAGTGTGTCAAAGTGTTGTTGAGCAAGACACTGAACACCTAACTGCTCCCCTGGCACTAGTGGACGTAAGCCTACTGCTCATGGTTCATCCATGATGGGTTAATAGCAGAGAATGAATTTCCCCATGAGGGATTGATAAAGGATAAATTATTATCATTATATATCCAGCTCACAGATTGACCAAATCTTTGATCTTGAGATTTGAATAGGTGCTTATGTATTGTGCTAAACTACACAGTTTAAAAAAAATCATTCTTTTGAAATGGCTCTAGAAGCTGAGGGCAAAGGATATTCTTCAAAGCATTTTCAACACCAGAGGCAAAAGAAAAGTGCATTTTGTTTCTGATTTAATTACAGTGGGTTAAGACCAAGAAATATCAATTGAAAATACCAGCCCCGTGCAATAGTCTGTGCATCAGACTTGTCATCCCAAAGCAAAATAAAACCTGTGTCTTATCTGTGGCCCCATCTTGCATTACTAAATAAAACTGCATCATCAGACAACCCTAGAATAACCCAAACACATTAATCACTTTATAGATCACCAAAAACTTTTATACTGTAGCTTCAGAATGAAGAGGTCTTCTGTCATTTCCTTCTTACAGGATTTAACTTTTAGTAGGAAAAAAATTGCATCCTGTATGACACATAATTAACTAAGCCACATATGAAGCAGATCCTCATTGCTGTGTAATGTATTCAATTTTCTCAATAGAGGACATTTTGTGAAGTTTTAAACAAGTTTTTTTTCATTTTGCACAAATTAATCATTATTTAGTTTAAATTGAATCAATCTTAAATGTTCTTGAAAACTTCCTCCATTTTCCTGATTTTGGTGACCTGGTTCTGTCCAAACCCAATTTTACTAACAGATGCTGATTAATACTATCTTTGAATGCCACCTAAATCAAAAGTACATCTTTCATGTAAGAGGTTATCTGGAGGCCCAGATGGACATCATTGTTAGCACAATCATTATGGTAATGGGTATTTTTCACAACAAGAATCTTTTGAGAGAATATTGAGGTCCAAAAATTTTCTCAGGTGAATCATAATGAATAAAAGTTATGATCTCCAGTTTATTATAGAGCTGTGACAAGAACTTACATTGAGACAGAAATAAAATGAATTCAAAGCAAAATATTGCTAGCAAATCATTTATCTCCTCTATCTCCTCTATTGGCTCTATTGTTTATCACCTCTACGCCTGCATTAACATGTCCAGTTGAAGTCTGCACCTATTGACACCCTCTCACCTCTATGGATAACCTGCATTGCTTCATCTGAGTCACTCCAGAATTTCTCCTCCTCTAATCTATATTGCCCATGTGGGGCATAACCACACACAACTTTGAGCATCACACATTCAATTTCAAGCTTCACATTCAATTTCAAGCTTCAGACTCATTCATCTACCTGACACTCTTTTCACCTCCAGATCATTCCCAACAAACTCCGCCTTCAACATAACTCCTACTCTTTATCTCTTTGCATCAATACCATGATAGCACAACTTAAAACATGCACCTAAGCTTTTAGCCTTGCTCCCTTTCCACCTAGTCTCCTGGACACATAGTATATCCCCCTTCCTTCTCTGCACCATGTCAACCAACTCTTGAGCTTTTCCTGTAATTGTTCCAATATTCGAAGTCCCTACTCTCAGTCCCAGACTCTTGACTCTACATTTCTCTTTCTGGTCCTGCACATGCCTTCCTCCTCTCCTTCTTTCACCCACAGTAGCCCAGTTTCCATTGGTTCCCTGTAGGTTATCGGTACCAATGATGGTCGTTGTTAACTTGGGCTTTGACCGATCTGGTATGATCTGGTTATTAGATTTGATTCACATGTTTGGTTCTGGCATAAGTCAACCACCAGTAGCCCAATTTCCAGGGGTACCTCGCAGGTTATTGCCGCCAGTGGAGGTAGTTGTTAACCCGTACCTTAACAGATCCATAATGATAGTACGTTTGATTTGCATATTTCGTTCTACACACGTTTTGCACACGTTTTACATTGGATGATAGAATATTGACTGTGGACACAGTAATATTGAAGATGTATCCAATATGTTTACTGGAAATCTGCACATGTGAAGAAGTGCTGTTGGCAGTCTCTTGCCTATGGGTACGAATTGCTACTCTCCCCTGTGCCCGGCTCTTCAGTAAAGTAAATAAGTGCTACTCAGATCTCCGGTCGTCTTTTACACAACACACAACATGGTGTCAGAAGTCACGGACGTACATTTTTCACAGGAAACCTGTATCTTATAAGTGGTTTGTTTTTTCATCGAGCGGGACCATCGTGCTACCACGCTACATTATTTTCCACCAACATGGCGGAGGGTTTCAGGCGACCCGACCCACTAATGTTCGAAGGCAACATAGCAGAAAACTGGCGCATATTCAAGCTGGAATATGACATTTTTATCGCTGCAGCACACTTGGAAAAGCCAGCGCGGGCTCGAGCCGACATTCTCTTGAACATAGCTGGACCCAGAGCCATCGAGCGAGAAAGGTCTTTCGTGTACGCGGCGGAGGTGCGTGAAGGGGGCGCCGAGGATGGACGTGTTCTTGTTACCGCAGAGTCAAAGGACTTGTTCACATATGCTGCCGTCTAGGAGCCAAACTTTATACTCTACCTTTCTTCATTATAAATGAGAAGGTGCTACCATTGCTAGGACTCAGTGCTTCACTCAAAATGGGACTTGTGTCTCTCAGCAGAGAAGTCCACCGAGGGAATATTTCAACAGTTCAAGATTTTACACAGCAAATCAAAGGTGAATACAGTGACCTTTTTGCTAATGAGCTTGGAAAACTACCAGTCACATATTCGATGACCCTTGACCCAGAGATAAGATCCGTGGTCCGACCAACACACTGCATTCCTGTTGAAATGAAAGACCAAGTCAAAGCTGAATTGGACAGAATGCAGGAGCTAGGTGTCATAACACCTATCTCATAGCCCACTGACTGGGTTTCCTCCATGGTCGCTACCAACAAAAAGGGCAAAAAGGAAATCAGGATCTGCATCAATCCTAAAGACTTGAACACTGCTTTGAAAAGACCAGATCACCCAATGAGGTTGCTTCTCAAATGTCCAACGCAACAGTGTTCTCAGTCTTGGATGCAAAGAACTCATTCTGGCAGATATCCCTCGACCAAAAATCCGCAATGTTAACCACTTTTAGCACCTGTTTTGGCTGTAACAGGTTCTTGCGGATGTTGTTTGAAATCAGCTCTGCCAGTGAGGTGTTCCAGTGCTCCATTGAGCAGATTTTCGCTGGTTACCCCTGCGCAATCATTGTGGACGATATACTGATTGGAGGCAAGGACATCAAGGAACATGATGCAAACCTGAGAAAAGTACTTGACCGAGCTAGAGAGGTAAAGTTGAGACTCAACCCCCTCAAATGCAAGTTCAGGCTGAACCAGGTCAGTTAGTTAGTTAGTCAGTCCTCTTGCACGAGATGTGTAGAGCCAACCGTGGCTACCAGGTTTCTCCATCGGGCTCTGTCATTGGCAAGTTGCCGTGCCTTTGCCAGGCTCACACTGCAGGCCCTGAGGTCCTGGGCCACAACATCAAGCCAGCGGGTGCGGGGGGCACCTCTGGGTCTTCTCCATCTGGCTGGCTGGGGATTAAAGGCCAAGATGGAGCTTGTGGGATGTTCGGCAGGCAAGCGGATGATGTGGCCATACCATCGAACTCGCCGCATTGCTGCGAGGCGAGATGCTGGGGGCTGCTGGGTTCGATCCCTTAGGGTCTTGTTGGTGACATGTCGGGTCCAGCTGATGCCTTCTAATATCCTCAGGGCCCTGGAGTCAAATCCATCAAGCCTGGCTGCCAGCGTGTTGTTCAACGGCCAGGTTTCGGAGCCATAGAGTAGGACACAGATGACTGAGGCATTGTAGACCCGGAGCTTTGTCACCCGGGATATGTGCCGGTGGTGCCACAATGGTCTTCACAGGGACTGGATGACTGATGCCGCAAGGGCACAGCTCCGGCCAATCTCAACTTTGAGATCTCCGGTGTTTGACACGGTTGAGCCGAGGTACTTGCAGGTAGCGACAAAGTGGACAGGGGTGCCATCGAAGAGGAATGGTGGTGGATCAGGTCCCTCTCCTATATGCATAAGCTTGGTTTTTGGCCAGCTTATCTTCAGGCCGAGTTTCCTGGACTCCTCATCAAAAACATGGAGGGCTTCACGAAGCTGGTCAGCGGTCTCACTGAACAGCGTGGTGTCATCAGCGTACTCGAGATCCCTGAGGGTGTAGCTGACCCCAGGGATCCGCTCAGAGACTTTTGTCATCAGATGGTCAATGACCCAATTAAAAAGTTCTGGCACAGCGACACAGCCCTGCCTCACCCCGCTGTTGATGGGGAACCACTCAGAGTCCCGGCCATTCACACGGACACAGCTTTCGGCTCCTTGGTAGAGCTGCCTAAAGATTGTGGTTATTTTGGCCGGGACACAGGCTCGAAGCGCACAGATAGAAAAAGGGCTGCTAGCAGTTGTGTTTGCATGCTCAAAATTTCATGATTATAGTTATGGCAAACCAGTCACCATAGAAACTGACCATCACCCTCTGGTTACAATCATCAAAAAGCCTATTCATGCAACACCTGCAAGACTACAAGGCATGATGTTAAGGCTCCAGAAGTATAACATCAAGATTGTGTATAAAAGTGGAAAACAAATGCACTTGGCTGATACTTTGTCATGGGCTCCCAGTAACACCAAAACTCAGCTGGCGGACGAAGTCAATGATTTCGATGTATTGTCAGTCTGTTACGTATCATCTGCTCATTTACAGGAACTAAGGGAACACACTGCCTCTGAAGGGAACACACTGCCACTGATCCGACTCTCCAGATGTTCAGCAATAATATAAGACATGGCTGGCCAAACAAGCTTCACGATCTACCCAATGCAGTACACCTCTAACTTTACTTTCAGAAATGAACTGGTCACTGAGGATGGCATTGTCATGAAAGGACAGAAAGCTGTTATTCCTCCATGCTTACAAAAAATGTACACAAGCATTTTACATAGGGGCATCCAAACACAGAAGCCACGAAACGGAGTGCAAGAGGAATAGTGTTTTGGCCAACAATGACAAAAGACATTGATGAGGAAGTGCAGGCATGCTCGGTATGCAACAGCACAAAACCACGCCACCAAAAACAGCCGCATCTTCTCCACGCCATTCCACAGAGACCTTGGTCGAATTTGGCTGCGGACATCTTTGACTGGCACAACCAACAATACTTGGTACTTGTAGATTCATTTTCAGGCTGGTTTCAGGCTGGTTGCCCACACTTTCATTTGAAAGATGTGTCACTCAACCTTGTGTTAATATGTGATTGTTTGGAAATGTGTGGATTACTGAACTGGATGCTATAATTTCTTTTATAATCATGATTATTTTAACATGACTAAATTACAAATCTACCTACCTTTAATCCCTTGCTGAGTTGGAAATTAAAGATCCCTGTTGTTAGATGGGAAAACAATTTAATTTACTACTCCCTCTGAAGCTACTATTGTGCAAAATAAGGTTCTGCTACATTGAGCAGTAACTGTGTGGTGTCACATATTTACTACTTTTTATTTTCCAAAAGGATGTAAGCTCAGTCAGAAGCGGTACATTTCATTCTGGTCTTCAAAAGAAACGTTTTTTTTCTCCAGATCTATAGTATTATGTTAATGTTTTCCAGATAAGCAATAACTGGGTGTCTGAAAAACGGGTGTCGAGTCTTAGAAGCGATGAAAAAAGATTGTGGTTCCTTCATTCTAATGCATAAGGAAATACAATGTATCTACTTTTATGGACAACTTAATGCAAACCAAATATACACATTACCAGAATGAAATATGTCATTAAACCTAATTAATGTCATGTTTTCCATTACAAACAAACAAACAGACAGACAGACAGACAGACAGACAGACAGACAGACAGACAGACTGACAGACAGACAGACAGACAGACAGTCTAAAATAGACGAAGTACAATAAGTCTCTTAATTCATTCTTTTTAATTATGTTGTTATACTGGAGTTAATACGACTTCTGGTGCTGCATGGTTTTGCTGGTGGCTTTCTTTTCTGGTTGGTATGTGGTGAGGCTAAGCTTCATGCAGATGCAGAGGCTTTCATCCATTAAACGTGATTATAGGTTTGTTTTGATGTTATTTAGATGTGAGAATGACTGTTCATATGCATGTGTAGAGCCAAACATGGTCTTTATGGCAATACTCACACGCTGCATTAAGTAGTATGTGACAGGAAGCGTGTTCCAAGTTTTAAAAATCAGCTGGTCTGCTGGTTGAAGTTTTCTTCATTTATGTTCACTTCTGTTTGCTTGCTAGCTCTGCTTGCTGTCGTGCAAGTCTTTCCAAATCTTCATTCAGTGACTTAAAACTTATTTAACTACATGTCTGAGGTCTTCAGATCAGCGACTTTACCTCACAATGTCTGATATATCCACCAGGGATGTAACTGAGGTCGACTTTGTCCATTGTACATGCGTGTGGAAGAGTGATGAACTTAAAAAGATGAGAGTGTTCACAAAACTCTCCAAAAGGTGCTTTGAATGACAGCAAGAGACTAGATGTAAAGCACGCTACCTGCTGGAGATTAAGATGTTGAGCAGTGTTAAATTCTCTCAATTTTTCAAAGTGTAGTAAACGACCTGTTTCAATATCCACGATATAGAGTTTGGGCTCGTTTTCCAATGGAAACACTGCTTATTGACGGTATAAGATTGTATTTCCAATGCCTCGCATTTCACATTAAGCTGGTTCAACTGATCAGTCATTTCCACTAGATAGTAAAACTTTACGAGCCACTCAGTGTTAGCTGGCTCAGGATGCCTGATGTTTTTCATTTAAAGAAAAGTCCAGATTTCGCTCAGGCAAGTCACAAAAGGCTGTCAGCACCTCCCTCTTATAAACCAATGCACATTGCTGTGCAAAAGAAGACCAGGATAATTGTTTTCATTTTCATCCAGCAGTGTTTTAAACCGGTGATCATTTAAAGCCCGGTAACAGTAAATTAGACCACCAAGCGACATCAACTCACCAAGCTGCTTGCCAAACATGCGAGCACAAAGTGCCTCCTGATATAGAATATAAGTGTATTTAGGTGAGCATGGAGAGGGGAAAAACATGGTCAGGAATATGATTTATGCATGGCGGGTCTTGCACTCTTCTTATGACAAATGTACAAGTTCCTGTGGTGATCGGGTCATATTGGGTCTTTTGATTTGGTTTGTGAAACACTGTATTAGGTTATGGCAATTTCAGTTTCAGTAATTGCTGCCCTCTGTAACAGTCATTTGTGTTAATTTATTGTTGATAGATTGGTTTTAGCACTGTCCACAATAGGCCCTGCTTAAGCCATGCTCCAAATGTTGCATTTAAAAAAAATTATAAAGTCATTAGAAGTAATTATTTGACAGATTAATTATGAAGACGGCTCGACTAGAGTGCTAAGCAATAATTGGATTCATTCAGGATGGAGTAGGAGTTATTTTGAAGGAGGAGTTTCTTAGGAACGTCCTAGAGGTGAAAAGAATGTCAGATAAACTTATGAGTCTGAAATTGGAAACTGAAGGTGTGATGTTCAATGTTGTTAGTGGCTATGCCCCGCAGGTGGGATGTGAATCTGAAGAGAAGGAGAAGTTCTGGAGTGAGTTAGATGAAGTGATGCAGAATATTCCCAGAAATGAGAGAGTGGTCATTGGTGCAGACTTCAATGGACATGTTGGTGAAGGCAATAGAGGGGATGAAGAAGTGATGGGCAGATTTGGTATCCAGGATAGGAATGCAGAGGGACAGATGATGGTAGATTTTGCAAAAAGGATGGAAATGGCTGTAGTGAACACCTTTTTCCAGAAAAAACAGGAACATAGGTTAACTTAAAATAGCGGAGGTAGGAGCACGCAGGTAGACTACATCTTGTATAGATGAGGTAACCTGAAAGAGATCAGTGACTGCAAAGTAGCTGTAGGTGAGAGTGTAGCCAGATGGCATAGGATGGTGGTTTGTAGGATGATTCTGGTGACAAGGAAGATGAAGAGGACAAAGGCAGAGCAGAGGACAAAGTGGTGGAAGCTGAAAAGGGAGGAGTGTTGCATGGTTTTCAGGGAGGAGTTGAGAAAGGGTCTGGGTGGTCAGGGTGAGATTCCAGATGATTGGACAACAACAGCTAGTGTTATCAGGGAGACAAATAGAAGAGTACTTGGTGTGTCATCTGGAAGGAAAGTAGATAAGGAGACTTGGTGGTGGAATGAGGAAGCGCAGGCGTGTATACAGAGAAAGAGGTTAGCAAAGAAGAAGTGGGATACTGAGAGGACTGAAGAGAACAGACAGGAGTTCAGGGAGATGCGGCCAAAGGTAAAGATAGAGGTAGCAAAGGCAAAACAAAAGGCGTACGATGACTTGTATGCGCGGTTGGATAGTAAGGAGGGTGAGAATGATCTATACAGGTTGGCGAAACAGAGAGATAAAGATGGAAAGGATGTACAACAGGTCCGGGTGATTAAGGACAGAGAGGGAAATGTATTGACTGATGCTAGAAGAGTGATGGGAAGATGGAAAGAGTACTTTGAAGAGCTGATGAATGTGGAAAATGAAAGAGAGGCAAGGGTAGAAGAGGGGACTATTGTAGACCACAAAGTAGCACAAATTAGTAAAAGTGAAGTGAGGAAGGCATTGAAGAGGATGAAGAGTGGAAAAGCAGTAGGTCCTGATGATATACCTGTGGAGGTGTGGAAGTGTCTAGGGGAGGCAGCGGTAGATTTTCTGACTAGATTATTCAACAGGATCTTAGAGAGTGAGGAGATGCCTGAAGAATGGAGACAAAGTGTGATGGTGCCTATTTTTAAGAATAAAGGGGATGTGCAGAATTGCGGCAACTATAGAGGGATAAAGTTGATGAGCCATACAATGAAGTTATGGGAAAGAGTCGTGGAAAATAGACTGGGAGCAGAAGTCAGAATTAGTGAACATCAGTATGGCTTCATGCCTAGGAAGAGTACTACAGAGGCAGTATTTGCGTTGAGAATGCTAATAGAAAGGTACAGAGAAGGTCAGAGGTCATTGCGTTTTTGTAGACCTAGAAAAAGCTTATGACAGGGTGCCAAGAGAGGAGCTCTGGTATTATATGAGGAAGTCTGGAGTGGCAGAGAAGTATGTTAGACTGGTGCAGGACATGTATGCTAGCTGTGAGACACTGGTACGGTGTGCTGTAGGGGTAACAGAGAAGTTCAAGGTGGAGGTGGGACTCCATCAGGGATCAGCTCTGAGCCCCTTCTTGTTCGCAATGGTGATGGATAGGCTGACAGATGAGGTTAGACAGGAATCTCCATGGACCATGATGTTTGCGCATGACATTGTGATCTGTAGTGAGAGCAGAGAACAGGTAGAGGAAAATCTAGAGAGGTGGAGGTATGCGCTGGAAAGGAGAGGAATGAAAGTTAGTCGCAGCAAAACAGAATATATGTGTGTGAATGAGAGGAACTCGGGTGGAACGGTGAGGCTACAGGAAGTGGAGATCAAGAAGCTGGAGGATTTCAGGTACTTGGGGTTAACAGTCCAGAGCAACGGAAAGTGTGGAAAAGAGGTGAAGAGACGGGTCCAAGCAGGTTGGAATGGGTGGAGAAAAGTGTCAGGGGTACTATGTGATAGAAGACTTTCAGCCAGAATAAAAGGAAAGGTGTACAAGACAGTGGTGAGACCAGCGATGATGTATGGACTAGAAACTGTTACAATGACCAAAAGACAGCAGGCAGAACTAGAGGTTGCAGAGATGAAGATGCTGAGGTTCTCTTTGGGAGTGACCAGGATGGATAGGATCAGGAATGAGTCTATCAGAGGAACAGCACATGTTAGATGTTTTGGAGAGAAGGTCAGAGAAGCCAGACTGAGATGGTTCGGTCATGTACAGAGGAGGGATATAGAATATATTGGTAGACGGATGCTGGAATTGGAGCTGCCAGGCAAGAGGTCTCGAGGAAGACCAAAGAGAAGGTTTATGGACATAGTGAGAGAGGATATGAAGGTAGTTGGTGTGAGAGAGGAGGATACAGAGAATAGGGTTAGATGGAGAAAGTTGACTCGCTGTGGCGATCCCTGAAGGGAAAAGTCGAAAGACGAAGACGAAGATTCAGGCTAAGACCATCAAACTCTTAAGTTTGGTGATAAGAAATAGTCATGATTGGAGTTGCAATGTTATACTTCAAAAATACTGACACAATTATGGTAAAATGAACTCAGTGATACAAAAACGTAACTGGGTTTATTTGAAAAAGGGCTGAAAAATAGTTAATTTCTTTCCAGAGTGAAGTGGATATGCCAGCACTTGCTTTCATTGCACCGTTATTTTTTCTTCAAGCTGCAAAGGGATTTGTTTGCAAGAATTTAAGGAATTGTTTTTTTTTTTTTGTTACTTTTAGCTTGAGTCTTTTATCATGAATAAAATGCTTTGTGGGCTAAGAAAGCTCTCCTTTTGTTTAGTTTTGATTTCTCATTTCCTGATTTGTCCTGTGGCATGCTTATATCATGAATCTGCAACTGCTGGGTTTCTTGCCCAGTGTGTAATGCATCACACTGACTGAGGGATACAAGTAGGACTGAGTGTTCATATTTAGTTTCATCAAACAAATGCAAAAAAGAGAAGTGATATTTTGAGCAAATACTTACAAAGAGTGGGAATGGGGTAAGAGAGTTGTTTTCATTTTAATCAGCAGCTATCCTTCAACGTGTTCACTCTCACCAACTGGGTTAACGAACTTGACTGCATAGATAAACACGGTAGGTGCGAATGATGTGTTCAGAGCGGTGTGTTGCTTTTCCCTCACCGCGCTCCTGATTGGCTGGCTGGGCGGTTCCCGGCAGGCGCGCTCTCCTCCTGTCATTACTGTTGCTCTGATTCACAAGCCCAGCAGCGCCGTGGGGCACCGTGTCCATCTCCTTCCGAACCCAGATTTGGATCTCGCTTTCATTCAGGCTGACCATGGATGCTACCATTTACCAGATCATACTTGGAGAGCTTGATGACCTGAATTGTAGTTTGATTGACGCTTTTCAAGACACTTTTTGGCAAAACGCGTCGCTGTCATTGCTGAACGCTGACGGTAAGACGGTATTTGATCGAATTTCTTTTTTTTCTCCCCATTGCACCGGTGAAAACAACTGTTCGGATTCTGACTTGTACTTTTCCGCCCCAAGGTTCCTACTGCAATGCTACGACCGATGAAATAGGGACCTGCTGGCCGCAGAGCAGCACCGGGACAATTATAGAGAGACCCTGCCCGGAGTACATCAATGGGGTGAAGTACAACACAACCAGTAAGATTTGTAGCAGTCATTGCACAAGTTCCCTACCAGAATATTATCTGAATTAAAAAAAAAATTCAAATCAGCATAGATTAACTAAAGGAAAAAATGTGATTCCACTATAATGCACAAAAAGCCTAAATACATCTTTGCACATTCTCTGTGTCAAAAACCAACACAATGAAAATGAAGCAATCAAGAGTCATAGTTTTAATCTTTTTTTTTCCCCACAAAGAATTTAATTCTGGTATCCTCTGATTTGATGAAAACCGATCACACCTTCCCATTGCCAGAACAACGGTATCAGACTGACACGGTGTATGATCAGTTGTGCTTTAACATGGTAGCCCCATGCTGAGAGAGTTGTCGGGTGGATTTACAGAATTATTTTGTAGAAATATATATTTGTAGAAAAAGATGTGGACTGGATCATAACAGGATATCTCCTTTAAAAAAAGTAACATAACAGCTTCATATCACGCTGATCCAGTCTACACAGTTGACTGGCTTATTTTTCTATGTTTTCTCCCCCAGTCGGGTAAATTAAATGGTATTGCGGGGTCACCTTCCATTATCTTTAGGCTCCTGTCTTAGTACAGCAGCTCCCAAAGAGAGCAGAAAAATAAGAACATGGAAACATTGCAATTGAGGGTTGAGGGAGGATATTTTTTTTTTTAACGAAAATGGAAAAATATGATGTTGTATGCTTCAAACCAAAATTTGGCACTTTGAGTTAGCTTTAAAGTATGGAAATCCATGTCTTTAGGCACTGCTGGGTATATGTGGAGTTATGATTTGACAAACAGGGATTGAAGTTACTCTTATCACAGCTTCAGTGTATTGGACTATTTTCTTTGTACACTGCTAGTTTCAACATAAATCAGAAACACTGGTTACCTTTAGCGGTTGAAGAAAATGTTTTTATTTGATGCCTTCTTAATCAGCTATTATTCGTATGTGTTATAATGATATAAGACTTATCTACCTTTTTGTCTTTTTGCCAGCATGAACTCCTCAGAAAGACATTTGCAGAGTAAATGCACAGCATCAATTTTTGTATTCAGAATTTTGTGTTCAGTATTTTGTTAGGCTTTGACACGGTCTCAGGACATGGGATGGCCATCACATGGACCTCAAGTAATGGCCATTCTAACATCTTGAATGGAGCAAGATCTTTAAGTTCCTGGTCATTTAAAGCTGCACAATTTTTACATTTGTCATTTTCCTACTCCGTTCTCAATATGCCAGTGAATTAAACAGTTGGATTTAATATCTCCCGCTCTTCTTGTGAGTGCTTCGGCTTCTCTGCATCACTGACTCCTTTCAGTGTTTGCAAGGTTGGGGTGAGGCATGGGGTGAGGATAAGATACTGTATATACTCGGTCCTCACTCCCCAAAAGCTTGAAATTAGCACACAAGCTTAGGATTCTAGATGACCCTAAGTATGTTATGCTGCTGCACTGGTTATGTGAAGTTTTCTTGATGTCAAAAAGCAAGCTACATTTAAATAGAAAAACTGCAGTTTTCTCCCAGAGCACAACGCTATAAAGTAAGGCACCGACTTTCAGGGTGTTGGTGTAACTGTCTAGATTTTTCATTTTTAACACAGCTGTCGTCTCAAATGCGTTCAAGTGCAGTGTCCTTACCCCTTAATTTCCTCCTCCCTACTCTAGCCATCCCCCCCACACTGTCTTTCTCTCTCTCTCACAAACACCAACACACACCCTGGTCTCCTGGTCTCTGACTTTTCAGCTTTAGTTGGATTGATTGATCCTTTGTCATTCTGCTTCCATGAATAAATTGGACTTACCTGTAGTCTTCTTTTTTGGCCAGACAAATCCTGTCAGCTGCCTGAGCAACATGTACCAACATGTGATAAGTACCTTCATTTTTTTGACGGGCGAATAGCGGGCTATTTTTTCAGGAAGGCCATGGTATATAATGGGATTATTGCTTGATGTCCTGGAGATTTAACTGAGTCAAGAAAATATATTTTCAGTGACTGACCTTAAGCAGAAACATTCATTGATTCATTACTTTATCTATCCAGCTTATCCTGCACTCATGGTCACAGTGGGGGTGTCATTTGGCAAGAGGTGGGGTTCACCCTGTACTAGTGACCAATTGATCACAGGGCCATATATAGAGACAAAGAAAACCAATTAAGGTAATAATCAGAAAAAAAACAGTTATGTTACACCTTCCCACAGATGCAATTCAAGTTAGAAGTACAGAGATTTTTGTTTGTTCCGTAGAGCACATGACCAGGGTAATTGCTGCAATTGGGCTTGTGTAGTTTTACACTTAAACTGTTTGAACTTTTCAATTTTTTCACTTCAAAACAAATTAAATTCTACAACAGGACGGTTAGAGCTAATTTTTATATGAAATAATATTAGACTGTGCCCAAAATAATCATGCTATTTAGCTTGTTCATCAGACTTCATAGTTTATAAACTTCATTATTGATTTTTACTTATAATTTTCCACTTTGGCCTACTTGGACAGAAATGAAAAGAAGATGATGTTATCATCATGCAATACAAGGTAGGTGTCTTGTTCATTTTCAGCCACTATTTCTTCGTCAAAACTGTGGCTGAAAATACTATTTATAACTCGTGGGTTTGTTGAGACACAAATAAGTTTGATAGAAGCCAAGAATTCACACAAAGGGTTTAATTTTCTTTGAAAATATGAGATTATCACACTGCATTATCACAATGCACTAAATATTACAGGAGCATTCCAATTATTGAAATGGTGGCAGCCACCCACAGTCTGTGGGGGGTGTTGACGAGGCTGCAGCATGACATGCTCAAACACTACTTTTTTTTAGCATGCACTTTGCAAGAGATTCAACAATTTTAACTATGAGGCACTCCTGGCACTGCTCTTTCTAGGAGAAGAATATTTTATTTTTTGATACAGTATCAGGAATATAGTGACTCAGTGTCTTAACATAAATCCATCTTTCCTCTAAGATCATGTGGCTGGTCTTCCATGACTAATTGTATTTTTGTTATTTTATTCATTTATTTGCATTGTCGGCGCAGTGGTACAGTGGTTAGTGCCTCTGCCTCACAGCAAGAAGGACTCTGGTTTTGTCCCCACAGGAGGGCTTTCTGTGTTGGGTTTGCATGTTGTCCATGTGGGCTTCCTCCAGGTTCTCCGTTTTCCTCCCACAATCCAAAAACTTGGAGAAGGCTAATCAAAAATTGATGTGTGAATGGAAGAATGAATGGTTATTTGCCTCTGTATATAACGCTGTGATTGACTGACACCTAGTCAAAAGTGTACCCAAAGACAGCTAGAGTAGGCTTCACCATCCCCTGAGGGCAATATAAGAGGTGATGTAAATTAATGATAGTTTGGTATTTTGAAAATGTACATCTCCCAATAGTCTATTAGAAGTGAAGGAGCCTCTCGGTTGGGCGATAAAACATTTTCAAGTGAAGAAATAAAGTCCATTTACTATGACTTGATGTTACAAGGATTAACCTTGACCTTGGTGACTGAGAACCTCCATAGATATTGTGAATATGATAGTTTCATAACTATTTTTCACAACCTTCATGTTTCCCCCATGTGTAGATCTTTTAGTTGCCACCCCGGCTACTCTCAACATGTCTTTCGCAGCCCTCTATTCAGTAGTATACATTTAATTCTCAGTTTAGTTAAAAACTCGACTATGATTAGTTTTAAGCAGATACATATTTTTTTAATATTGGTTAATTCCCTTTAAGTTACAGTCTACTAACTTTCAAAATATCAGGTTGGACATTGTAGACCAATCTTTATAAAAACTAAGTCCCTAAGTCCCAGGCCCCTCCATGTAGCAAATGGTGGAGGATTAAGTTAATTGTCCAGAGGCTTTCAGAAAGTAGAACCAATATGCATATATGGATAACAATAATACTTCAACAAAAATAGGTATAGCCTTGAATAGATAGAGAATGGAATAGAAATTCAATTAGGAAGTGTTAATAAGCAGAGTGCAGTCAGAATGTTGATAAACTGAAAAGAGGTTCACAAATGATGAGCAGCATATGTATGTTTTAATGAACTGTCTTTGACCACATACACTATGTGACCTACAGGGCTAATAATAGTTTCACCATTTCACATTGCATCTCCCAAAGATAAACATTTAATGCTACATGACTGAATGTATAAATATGCCTGGGTCATAGCTACATTTGAAGATAAGTAACAACAATGCTCCTGTTGCAGAACACAAGCTTCTAAGTGCTGTATCTTCTGCGGAAACTCATAGTAGGTATGTGTTAAAGGCTGAATTGAGATTCACCTCAGAAAATCTGTGAAATTCAAGAACATCAGAAGTTTAAAGGATCTAACAGACCAGTTCAGGTAAGGGTTTAAAAAATCCTTACCGTGTCTTCAAGCATGTATAAATATTAATGTCTTTGCAGAGTGGCTTAAGAGGTTTATGCATTTTTAAATCTTCCCATGTCCTTTTTTTGTGCAGTTTTGAGGTTGACAAGGAATGCGTATCACCACTATTGGTGTTGAGTTTTTAGAAGCTGTTTTGAAATCCTTTATTGTCTCTGATTTTTCATTCTGTCTTGCCTCAGGCAAGACAAGATAGTCACAGAAATACAGATGAATGATAGCCACAGCTGCCTGTGTAATTTTTTTTGTAAGATATAACCAATATCTTTGTGAGACATGGGCTCTTCAGCAAACCTCAGAGACATATTCTGTACATCCCATTGTTAGACCTTCTGTACACCTACTGCCACCTAAGATGTCTCACTGAAGCCAAGTCAACACAGCTCCAACTGAGGATTGCTGTTACTACAATGGGACTTTATTGTTTCTCTTATCTGGATTAATAATGTCTAATTCATATCAGTGTGTGCCAGGTTCAGACAGAGGAGCACTGAAGGGAAGGACTCCAGCAGGCTTTGAGATACAGCACCAACTGTATTAAAAAAAACATCATAGTCAAACTGAGGTGCTTTTATTTCAGGGATTTTTGTTAAAAAACAACCGTTATGAAGATTAATGCCGGACATATTTTCTTTGTTGTACTTAAGATTACAAATAATGGGGGCAAGGTAGATCAGGAGACCAGGTTTGTAGTGATTCAAAATAGCTGGGGACAAGGATTTTGTTCAAAATGTCAATTATAATTTATTCAATTTGAATAAAAACATTGAATGAGTCTAGCCTTTAGTGATTGATTGAAATGATGCATAATCATTATTTTTCATTTGAGAAAAAAATACTGGCAAAGCGTTCAAACTAGAATTTTTCATTCTTTCTAATGATACATTTTCTGTTTATTTGTACATATTCAAATAACTGTAAAATCTGGGAGTTCCGAAAAAGCAGAGTGGTTAATGCAAAATTTCAGCACAAAATCATTTATCGGAGACCCTCTGGTTACATTGCAGATCTGAATTATGAGCATGTTTTAATAGCATCAAAGCATGTATCTCGGTGGTAGAGCGCATGCTTCGCAGGTATGAGGTCCTTGGTTCAATTCCCAGCATCTCCACTGTAAGTCACTTTGGATAAAAGCATCTACCAAATGACCGTATTCTGTCTGACAGAGTTAACCTGTTTGTGAAAGAAAACATTTAAAAATGACTTGGGAGTTGCATATGCAGTAAAATTTATGGAATACCCATTGATTACTTGGACATTCAAAAAAGCCAACAAAATTTCTCTTTTTTGCTTTCCTTCTAGAATTTAATTTTATACTTTAAGCTGATTATATTTAGTGCAGAAAACATGAAAATATAGATGGCATTTGTTGACTGTATGTTTGCTGAGTTTTCTGATGTACAGTGCTCCACAAGCAAACCCATGCTATTTATAGCTCTCACTAGTGAGAGCCAGCTAGAGGCATTTTATTCTCAGATTGTCCACTCATCTGCCTATCCCTATGTTCCTGATATCTTCAGTGAATTTCTTCTCTGGCACAACAGGTCTCTTGGACTCAGTTAAGAAGCTAGCTGAGTTTTATATTAAAAGTTCAAAATCACTTTGACTTCCTCACATGTGGTTTGGCTGTCTGAATGTTATGTCTCAGTCAGTCAGTTCCTTTTTGTAATTTCCTCAGATTTAGTAGAAACACCCTATAGATTTACGGTTTAAGTTTAAGGTCAGTCTAACTTCAGCCTCAGCTGTAGCCTATTAAAGAGGGTACCAGTGCTGGGATTGTTGTTTTCATTATCTAAATCCATTCACTCAGTCATTGATTATTTATAACACATATAAACTCAGGGCCTGAGCCAATCCCAGCTGTCATGCGACTGGGGTACACCCTGGAAGAGTTGCAAGTTGATCACAGGGTCACATACAAAAACCTCCACTCTCATTCAATTCAGGGTCTCCAATGAACCTATGGCATATTTTTGGGCAGTGGGAGGAAATCAGAGAACCCATAGGAAATCCACATAGACACCCGGAGAACACGCAAACTCCTCAAAGGAAGGCCCCTGGTCGGAATCATCCCTGGGACCTTCTTGATGTGAGGTGAGGGCATTAACGGCCGCACCCAAAATTTTATCCTCCCAAAGAAAAAATCTTAAACATCTCCAAGTCTTTTTTTATCAATAAGAATTTAGCCTGAATGTAAACCACTACATTGTTAGTTGACAAAAACACACAACTGTCGGGTGGTGATTCTGGTTCTTGATGTAATGGTATGATTATACCAAAGGACTGTAGCACCTATCCTGTGGTGTGTGTTCCCTCTTGGCTCCATTGATCTACTTTGCCACAGTCAGACTGGATAAGAGGGTTGCCAGAGAAAATTTAGACCAATGTATGTAGCAAATATTTCACTTGCTATTGCACACCAAACTCTCCATGGCATTCAATCAATGCCAGTGCTCCCTGGTTGCACTGGAGACTCGAGTTTAGCTTCTGCTCCGTGCACTGTGCACACAATAGCTGGACTGCAGGCTTCTAACCAGTTCAATGTGATACTCTCATTCAAACTGTCATTAGAGAATTTTTTAGCAGTTAAATTCATTCAGTAATAAGATTACATTAGTGCATTTGAATAATAAGGTGATTTGTCTTAACAAGTCAATCAGTCAGTACAAGCTTTTCAATGGTAATGCATTAAAATGGGACAGCAAATAAAAAGGCAATTTTATATGCTTGTAGAAAGGCTAATTAGAATGAAGTGAACAATGATTGAAAGAAGCTAGAATAAAATGATTTATTTACACCTGGAAGCTACCATTATTGATAAGACCAATAAAAATAAGACCATAATCATGGCCATGACCTGACCCTACCCAGATAAAGTAACAAGTATTTTATGGTAATGGTCAATAATCTTTTCTTTTAGTTAGCCAGCCAATTTAATCCTTATGTGCTTTCTAGTACAAGGTAATAGCATCTCTGTTGAGCTCTATCTCCTAAAGTACTTAGATCATGGGAGGGCAATAAGCTTTCACAAGTTAAACCATTAACTTAAAAACATAGTGAGAACAAGATGATTCTAGAGTAATAACACAAGTATGTTACAAATATGTAACAATGATACATCTCATCTCAGAGACGGGAAACAACATAAAACCAGATGTAATTGGTATCTAATAACCATTTATTACGGAAGATTACAAAAGAAAGTTCAGTTACAATAAAGGAAAAAGGGCTAGGTTGGCTGCTACTCAAATTAGCTCAAAGAATAAAACACCAAGTGAGTCCTCATAAGGAGAATGCTCCACCCACTAAGTGGCCGCAGGTAAAACAATAAAAGGAAACAAAATTCATTCAACCCGAAACTGGTGGAAAAACAAACACATCAGAGTCACTAACCAATGCCCACACAGTATTTGGGCTCACAACCCACATGGGTTGTGAGGACATGAGTTCTCACCTCAGTGTGCTGCACATCAGCCAGCACCTCGAATGTTTGTGTTTGGCTTAATGGAAGCCAGCGCATGGTGATTGGCTGGAGTTGATTTCCTTCAAGTATGGTACTCTGATTTATAAAACAGAACACCTGCATGACAATGTATGACAACACTCAGAAGGAGAGGGAGGGAGCAGGCACTTGCCGTAACACACAACTTGCTATATTCCATGCTTAGATAGAGGGGAATTTATTCTGCCAAAAGAAAGTCTAGTGGCTGCTAAACGTGTTTTTATTTGTTTATTTAATTCGTCTTTTTTTTTTTTTTTTTTTTTTAAACACTGATATTGAATAAGATAAAACACATTTGACTGTAAGACCTTTTGCATTCGATGCAAACTAAGTAACCTTCAAACACAGAAAGGGAGAAGGACAGGAAAAGCTGAAAAAAGCAATTTCCAGATATTCATTTCTATCTTTCACACTTGCCTCACTACCACGTGCATTCATCCTTATGGTGTCCTCTCCTTTGTAGGTGACATAATAGCCAGACACACACAGTGACATGCCAAGTTGCACAAGGGACATAAAGCAGGTTAATGAACTGTGTCAGAAAATATTTTTGCCCTGATAGAATAATTTGTATCTATATTAATTTCAGTCAAAGAGGTGACAGTAGTGTAATCCACAGAAGGAAGTAATAGTTGCAAAGAAAAATTGTCGGGGACAAAACCATAAGTACCATGATTCTAATTTAATTGGATTTAATGACATTTCTTTTCTTGACAAAAGCAAATGTCTTTTCGAAACATCTCTCATTATCTTAAATTTGAGAAAGCCGATAAGTTTAGAGAAGAAATGGGCTCCCCAGTTTTACATGTTAATTGTATTGCATGGACCTTATAAAGGGGAAAAATTATAGATTTCTTTTCCCCAGATGTCAGTGTCAAAAACAATGCTATTTCACTTTGCCATTTAACTTTATTTATACACAATATTGGGATATTTCAATGACAGCTTATTCAGTAAGATGTTTATTTACAGCAGAACACAGTCTGTTATGAATGTTAAAGTTCTTTTGTTGAGGATGTACAGCTGTTTTCACAACTGTGCTGTCAATGCAGCAGAGAAGTACAAGTGTTTTTGCCATTGGCTATATGTGACCACAGGATTTGTTGGAGCAGCAAATCATTCCCATTTATGTCATAGTCAAGGTTGAAAGAGGAGTAAAATCCTGTTTTTTTATTATTATTTTGGAATTTGTTAAATTTATATAATGTTCTGTAAAATAAACGAAATTGAATTCCCAACTGAATTATATACAGCATAAAATTTATGATGATAGACTCAATATTAGACGTGCACTCTTTTGCAAAAATTAATAGGAATTCTTAAAATGACACATAGTTCCTAACTTACCCAGGATAATAAAATGAATAAATCATACATGGTTCCCACTTATACAGCACTTTCCAGTGGATTGCATTCACACCACATGCAGCAGCAGAGCTGCAGTACCCAGATGATATGGAGCAACCTAGGGTTCAGTGTCTTGGCCAAGGAAACTTTGGCATGCGGACAGGAGAATAACAGAATTGAACTGCCAACCTCTAATTGGACAGACAGCCACTCTATTTACTGAACTATTGCTACCGCCTCATAAACTCCATAACAGCTTTCAAGGGTTGTGTTGTTGTTGTCACTTGTGGGTAATTGGGAAGTTCAAAGTGCAAGTTACTGGGCACCACAGCTATCAACAGCTATCGACAGAGGATTTAGTAATTCATTGAACTGCTGAACTTTTTTCTCTGCCAGCATTCTAACAGTGGGTTGTGTGTGCTCTGTGCATGGATTAAGTTTTTTTAAATTCAATAACAATGTATGCGTTTTTATGTAAATTGCCCAGGAAAACTATTTCTTTTATACACACAAGAGGTTTCATTTAATAGCATGAAGTGTGAATTATCATCAGATATGTTTCTTTTTTCCTTGACAATTAGGGGGGTTGTTGACGTGTATGGCTCCTCTACATACCAAAATAAAAAATGCTTGCATAGTTATGGTAAATACTGTGTTGTGGTGTTTCAGCGATGAAATAGAGGAGAGGAGAGGAGTAGAGGAGTTCAATTCTTTAATTTGAAACAACAACAAAATACAACTAGAACTTGAACATCCGGGATCATCTATGTATACCCGCCTTAATCACGCCCCTCGACCCTCAGTCCCGTGGGGTGAGGGACCACACCCTTTGTGTCCAACACAGTGTAACGATAACCCCCGGCTCTCTTGTTTCCAACAACTATAGACTAAAGGCCACCATTGCTTTACTCTCGACAATTTAGAAAAGAAAGAAGTCACTAAGCATTTGGAGAAGGTTTTAGCACATACTGTATACTTTATATTTGGTAAATGGATTTACTGTTTAAATGTTGTTTTTTTGGATTTAGTTTTGGACGTAACTTTGAATGTAAAAAAGGGGTTTAGACTGTTTTCACGGCACATATTTGTTATGGGATTGATATTACGATCAGAGTTGGATCGAGAGAAGCCGTAAATAACTTTAAATCAGTGCTTTCACAATGCCATTCCATGTTAATGCTTTTCAACTGTGGCTTGTGGTTTAATGTGTTATCATCATCCAGACGTGCGCCTCTGTGTTTGGCTTAATGCTTACTGCGGGACCACATCCTCGTAGGACATAATCTTTTGTTCATTTTCTTTCACCAACTGATTTAGGCACAGCTGTGAAGTGTTAGGTCTGATCATAAACAAGCAGACAAGCATTTAAATCTATGACCTACAATTGTAGTTATTCCTAATCTGTCATGAGGGCATGAAAGGAAAAGAGACAGCTCAAGAGACACAGCTGTGTTATGTTTGACATTGAGTAAGAGATTACTCAGAGTCCACCTTAGGCTTTGTTAGCCTGATTGCTTCAGTGACCGTGACGAAAAGCATATTTTTAACATTTTTTAAGGGGGACTTAGAACAAGAATTTACAAACTCGACTGTTTCGTTCTTTTTTATGACTACACTTCACAGTTTGAAGCCTGTAAGACATGACAAGTGAAGCGACTGGAAACGATTTGTTTAGCACTTCCAAATGATATGATACAAATTTGATCACACTGGATGATCTTGCAGGGACTTAGTCTGATGATCAATTAGTCAGTTGAGAGAAAATAATCTGCAGGGAATGGGAAAATGATTTAATTGTTTTAGAGAACGAAAAAAAAATCGAACTATTTCTTATATATGTTCATCTGAAAACATCTCACATGTAAATGTCTTCATGAGTTCCTCGGTCTAGTACTACTAGCTGATTTATTTCAAAACCCGAACAAGATCTGTCCTACCACCCTTTCTCAATTGAACAGTGCAACCTTTTTGAACTTCATATTCCCTTCTCCTTCAAAGCAATTTCCTAAGTACTTTAAGGCGCTCATGTACATATTGATTGAGACACATTGATATTATACTGTGGCATTAATTAAGATTAATGTTAGTCTCTTGAAGCTATATAGAATTTTGTCCGAAACTCACAAAAGGATATCTGTATAGTCATATTTTTACAGCAATGTTTCTCTGCTCTTTTTTCGCCTGTGAATATGTTTCTGCTGCTTCAGTCAAGCTGCAGTTTCCTGATCCGAGACCAGACCTTTTTATGTTGTTTTTTTTCCCATGTTTTGATGTCTTTAAAGAGATGCTTAGTTTAAAAGGCAGGATTTCCAAGAAAATGGTGATTTTATAGAATACAGCAACATAAATATAAAAGAGGTCTCTAATTAAGTCACAGTGAAATGAATTAAAATGACTATTGATAGTAATACTAAGCCTCTGTCCACTCTATGCTATCCCATGTCAAGCCAAATTATTTCTAAAGGTGAACAAGATCAGCAAAAGCAATGATTGTTCATAATAGTGAGGGAATAAGGGAAGTTGGACTGGATGGAACCATGGGACTGGATACAGTTAAGTAAGATGAGCTACATTTATTAGGTCTGCGCTGCCTAATATTACTTTTAAAATAATTTTAATTGTTTTCTAGTCCTACAATAGGGACATCCTATTGTACTTTAAGAAAGCTAAAAATGCATCACAAATATATATATTCATATCCATTAGAGTATGATAACATTGTTCAAGGACTGATTTACCAAGAATTCTTGACTGACAGTCAAACAACACTAACACTAGTTCATTTTGTATGAAACACTTGCATAACAAGTCCATAAAAGATTTCAGAAAACATTGTTTCAGAGATAAAGGTAGCTGTAGGTAATCAGGTGACATTTGGGAGCAAATATAATTGGCTTTATCTAGGTTTTATCAGTCTGCACAGCCAAAGTTACTATACCATTCAGTACTAATATAGGTGTGTTGTATATTTTTACATGTTCACTTTTTTTACATTTACAAGTTCAACAGAGTTCATTGTGTGGGATTATCTCTTGGCCTCTTTGTGGCAGATGTAAAAAGATGAATCTGTTTCCAGGGAAGATAGGAGTTCACTTGACTGTTTGTATTGTTGGATAAAGCTTATTGTGGATTTGAATCATCTGTCCGTGTGTTAAGGATTTTCTTAAGGGATTAGCAT
Organism: Fistularia commersonii; assembly: GCF_037954325.1. Taxonomy (NCBI): domain Eukaryota; kingdom Metazoa; phylum Chordata; class Actinopteri; order Syngnathiformes; family Fistulariidae; genus Fistularia; species Fistularia commersonii. The sequence goes on from NC_141308.1 coordinate 761,409, forward strand.
TTTGCTCGATGAACAATTTTACTGTATACATTTTGTTTCCAAATAAAAAGGGAGAATTTTACTACCTGCTTGTCTAGGCCATTCATGTCTTTCATGTCAGAATTTTCATTTATTTGTGACGAATCCTGAAATGGATACACAGACGAGAATTCGGAATAAGGAGCTCACTATAGTCAAACTAAATACACAATGGAGTCCCTTAAAATTTGTGTGTCGCCATATGAGACGGTTGTTTCCTGGAAATAAGCCGCATATGTCTGTGCTGTGTGTGATTCACATATATTTGCAGAATAATTATCCCTCTTTGATACATTCATCAGGAGGGGTTTTTCATTTTTTGTGGGGATGCACGTAAAAACTTCAGAGTGACTGCGTATAGCTTTTGTTAGTTAAATCACTGTTTCACTACAGCATATGTAGTGAGGAAGCCTGGGTGCCAGTCACTCATGCTTCTTAGTTAAACCGCAATGCAGTGTTTTTTATCACTACATCTCCAACTGTCATCGAGATTGACACCCACGGGAGGTGTGCCTGACCGAGGAGCTCTAGTAATTCAAATAAAAAAGAATGAAGCAATAGGAGTAATATGAGAGCCTGGCACAATATCCATTCAACAATCTTTTTGTTTTCATGAAAGACTAAAATCTTTACTATCTATATGTCTTCAAAAGCTTCAAATTGGCATTGTACTATGTGAACTGAAAATATATCAGTTATATTTCTCCAACATCCAAAAATATGCATGACACAGAAAAAGCTTGAAGGGCTTTTAATAAGATAAGATAAAATATGATAAGATAAGATAAGCTTCCTATCAGCCACAGCTCGTCGTGCACGGGGTGGGAAGGATTGTCCAAGATAGCTTCCAGTTTGTCCTTCAACCTCCCCACTGCCACCTATTGAAGATGGTCCAGGTTCAGTCCCACCACTGAGCAGGTTTTCCTCACTAGCTTGTGACCTCACAAGTTCTGACACTGCCCCACCAGCACACTATAATGAAGAAGAGTGCGCTGGCTACCATAGACTGGTAGAGTCTTGAGGAGCCCACTACAGACACCAAACAACCTCAGTCTCCTCAGGAAGAACATCCTTCTCTGATCCTTCCTGCAGAGTGTGTCAGTGTTGTGTGACCAGTCCAGTTTATGTAAACATGGACCCTCAAGGTACTTGTAGAAGTCCACTATCTCCATCTTCTCACACTGGATTGTGATTGGTACGTCTCCTCTTATTCTTCTTGAAGTCCACTACCATCTCCTTGGTCTTGGAGATGTTGAGTAGGAGGTGGTTCCAGTTGCTCCACTCACAAAACTTGTGATCAGATCCCTATACTCTTCCTCCTTGTCGCCGTTGTGCCGGAAGTCGGAGGTGAAGAGAAATGGAGACAGGACAGTACCATGGGGCACTCACGGCCTCGGGAACACAACTGTCCACCGTGAAATATTGCGTCCGTCCTGTGAAGTAGTCTAAGATCCAGGCAGTGATGTCAGGGTGAATTTGCATACTCAGCAGCTTGTCCTTAACCCTAGAACACTAACGTCGGGTGATTTTCACCCACACAATTCTTGTCATGTGATTTTCATTTGTTGTCATTGTGTTTTATGGGTCCTTGGGTAGCTTCAGGCTGCTCACTGATGTTATTAATTGTATGTTTCTTTCCCTCCTCCCATCGGCCCATCTATAAATTGATGAAAAGTGTATTTTATCCAGGATATTGTATTGGGTAAAATATACCCAACGTTAGTGATGGTGTTACTTATTTTAACGTTAGTGTTCTAGAGTTAAGGACGGGGGGGTGCATGCTGTTGAAGGTACAGGGCTTCCTGCACCCTCCAGGTGAGACAGAGGCCTGTGTGTTAGCAAGATGATTGCATCCGTCACACCCATGTGCTGCCTGTACACAAACAGCAGAGAGTCCAGAGAAGCAGATAGCCATTCCTTCAGGTGCTGTAGTAATAGCCTGTCAAATGACTTCATGACATGCGATGTTAGTGACACTGGCCTGTACTCATTGAGAGCACTTGGAATTCTTTTAGTAGGCACTGGGACAATCCAGGAGGTCTTCCAGAAGTCAGGCACCTTCAGCAACCTCAGAGAGGTTGAAGAGGTGCTGGAAGACTCCACCAGGCTCCCCAGCCAACACCTTGAGGACCTTGGGGCTGATGTTGTAAAAAGATGTTTCGATGTTTTCTTAAAAGCATTCATCATTCCAGTGTTTCCCCTTTATAGAAGACAAGAGCATGTTTTAAAGACAAACTAAAAATGTATTATGCTGACCACATTTCTTGGCAGCACCTTTCATTTTGTCTTTGGTTTTAGGTGTTATTAAGATATTTTTTCTATAAATTGTCAAGTGTCAATTGCTCATAGAAGCTAAAGTACAAACACATTCAAGTCTGCGAGCATCACAGTAATATTAAAACTGTAGAACAAGATTGTATATGACATTATTTTATATTTTTCATACAATTGAATGTGTAACTATATTTTGAACTTTTAAAACCAGCCCTGGAGGAATGTCATCCAGATTTTTTGAGGGAGTCATTTTTGAGAATATGCTGATAATGCCAGGGAGCAAGGGACAAACATATAACAAAGTAAATGCGACAAGGGTGGGACAGTGTTATTTTTTGAGAAGTGGTTTAACTGTCATGTTGCATTGAATCAAGTTAGGGTCAATCAAGGCCTGTGGAACAGTTGTGTATATAATGCAGTGAAGATGGAATTTTAGTGACGACGGGTCTAATAAATTATGATTTGGACCACAGGTCAAACGGGTCATAATTTTGAGCTGTGTGGTAATGCCACAATCAGATTTTGGAACGCATTACAATTTCCCTTCCTTCACCCATGTCCTCATGAAACAATTATGTGTTTCCTGCTATGTACTTTGTACAAAAATACACTTAGGGTGTTTGTAGATGATGAAGACTGGAACAGTGAGGAAAAGAGACATGTTTTTACTTGCCCTTTGAAAAGGATAACTTTGCATGTAAGGACAGTAGCTATGCACTTGCACACACACACACACACACACACACACACACACACACACACACACACACGCTGGTAAAGCTGCACTTGCAGTAAAATATCAAAGGTAGCACATACTTTTGCTGCCCTTTTTAACAACTGCAGGGAATAACAAAATGACTTTTCTTTTAATTTTGAGCAAATCCTCCTTCAACCATGACCAACAATTAAAGTGTTTTATTTTTGATATCTCAGATCACTTCAATATTTTCCAGGAAATTATAATTCATAAGTCTATCTCAGATTCAATTATCTCTTCTATGAACACATCATCATATCACCCCATGCATTACTCAGTGCAATAAGCATATTTTTATTCACTGGATGAAGCAGAAATATGTTTTTTTTTTTTTTTTAATTCATACATTCACTTTGAAGTGAGATATCAAGAAGATTCAATTTGAATTTCAAAATTATAGCTGTATTCAGTACCATCATTTACAAAAACTCTTGTCAAAAAGATATTTGAGTCAAACAAAGCAAATGAGCACTAAGATGTTACACAGCCCTTCCACAGATCCAATCTCCACACATGCCATGATACTTAAACTTTATCCTACTTTACAGGGCAAGCCTCAGAAGCAGTTGAACTTGCATTGTTTGTTTTTGCCAACATAGCACAAAAAAGATACAAGCAGAAAAGGAACAAGGGGATCTCTGTGATTAGAGTAACTACCTGTCTAGACTTGCAGACTATTCCACATAAATATGAATATTTTTGTATAATTTATCTCCATTTTCCATGTTAGCGGATATCTTAACATAAATGAACATTTTAAAAAGTAATATGAATATAATATGAATAATCTTCTGTTTCAACCTGTAATTCCATGCTTATTATTTAAGATTTCTTTCCCCCCAAATTTGGCATCAGTCATTAAGTTATAAGGGATAAAAAGTTGTTTAATACACCCCTTCAATGCCAGTGTGGAAGATTCTCAGTATTACTGTGAATGTTAAGCTCCCACTGAGTTTTGCCTCCTGTCCTTGGCTGTACTGTGACATATGTACAACATAGCAGCTCTGCTCCAGCCCTTGCTGCCTGAATGGAATATCATACCCGACTGCACAGAGCGGTGAGATTCCCATCCTGTTATGATTGGCCTACTTTACTCTGTCCTCAGCCTAGTAAGTTACTCCCTGAGCTTAAGGGAATGGCTGCAGTAAGTGGCTCAGGTGTGTGGCTCTCTCGAGATGTTTTGGTTACAGAACGTCAAACTATCATACCCATTTATATTTACCACAGAGCTAGTGATTGGGATTTTAAGCAACAGTGTTGCTGACCATTTCACCTCTTATCTATGTATCTATATATCTATGTATCTATGTATCTATGTATCTATGTATCTATGTATCTGTGTATCTATGTATCTATCTATGTATCTATCTATGTATCTATCTATCTATCTATCTATCTATCTATCTATCTATCTATCTATCTATCTATCTATCTATCTATCTATCTATCTATCTATCTATCTATCTATCTATCTATCTATCTATCTATCTATCTATCTATCTATCTATCTATCTATCTATCTATCTATCTATCTATCTAGCTGGCTGGCTGGCTGGTTGGCTGTCTGGCCTTATTTCTTTAATCATCCAAACATCACCAGATTACTCTAATATGCATCCAAACTCACTTTGTATGGAGGCTGTGTCAGTGTTAAGAATATTGCTCTACATGTACTTTAAGGGATGGTATAATCTTGGAAAGCCAGCTGCATGTATGAGCACTGAAAAAAACATTTTTTCTACAACTGTTTTTCTTTGATGTTGATATATTTTATGTCCCAAGGTATGGGAAATTGTGTCCCTTATATTCGCCATAATTAAAGTGAGTTCATGAATTGTTTCAGATTTTCCAATACACTGTTGGTTGTTTGTTTTGTACTATTTACAGTATTTGTTTCAAATTGTTGGGGAATTTTTTGGAGGGCCTTCCCTACTTTGGAATATTGTATTGGTGATTTTTTGGTGAATGATGAACTTTTTCCATCCATTCATCCATCTGCTTGCCGGCTTGCCTACCTCTGTCTTTATGTCTGCTCTTTGTCTGTCCAAATACTTATATACACATATCTACACTGAAATAATCAAAGAACACTTTATTTCAAACCCAATATAAAGTTAACGAAACTTCAAACGTCCTTAAGTTAAATATTACTACTGCTACCTGCAGAGGGTAACTGTTTTTGGGACTATAGAACCCACCAGAATATAAGCCGCACCCACTCAATTTTGAAAGAAAAAAATATTTTAACATATTAGCCACACCACATTGTAAGCCACAGATATCCATGTTGTGAAATGAGATGTTTACACAGAAAGACTTTGTAAATGTTTATTTACATACCTTAATTGATTGTTTCCAATGCAAAACATGTCTGTAACATGGCAGTAAAACATCTGATGGCTTCATTGATGGCTTTATTCGTCCTCCCCCTGTGCACTGAAACCATCTTCTTCTGTGTTTGAGTTGAAGAGCCTCAGAAAATGTCTGTCACACACCTTTTCAGTCTCTCTGTCGTTGTCGCTCGCGATGTCACTTTCATCTCGAGGTAAAGTTACCTCCTGAAGTTGTGCTGTTCTCTTCACACAGCAGCCCAGACTTTCAAAACTCATTGTTATCCTGGCTTCTTTCACGCTGCTCCATGCCGTTCGGATCCACTGGCAGACCTCGGAAAAGAACGCTCTTCACGTGTGGACAGTTTTTGTGAATGATTTCTCGCCACAGGTCAGCCAAGCCTCCCTTTCACCTTGGAGTGCCACTTTAAATGCATGATTCACACTGATGTTGAGTGGCTTGCATTTTGTGTTGAGTGCGCCAAAAATTTGCGCCTTCTTCTTTGCACTGGGCTCTTGCGCCTGTCACGTTTTTGGACTTCTCGCTAAAGCACCTTAATCGCTGTTAGCGAATGAAAATCCATAGATTAGCCGCATTTTTTGTATAGTCCGGAAAATATGGTCATTGGGAAAATTGTCAAGAGAGTGAATTTTTGTTTGTTTCTATATTTGGGCCTGTGTCTGTGTCTTTCACCCAGTGACAGCTGGGATAGGCTCCAGCATCGCTGCAGCTGCTCTAAGCGCTGGACAAGCAGTAGATAATGGATGACTGATGATGATCATCTCACTTTATGTTCACGGGGAAGCTGCCATCGGGCAATAGGCAGGTTACATCCTGGACGGGTCACCAGTTAATCGCAGGGTCACATATATAGACAGATGACCATTTAGCTCTAATTTTCCAAATTTTTCCAATCAACCTGTTGCATGTTTTTAGACTGTGGGAGGAAACTGGAGAACCCTGATGAAACACATGCAGACACAGGCAGATCATGTAAACTCTTCAGAATCGAACCAGAGTCCTTTGTGCTGTGAGGCAGAAAAACCAGTGCATCACTGTGCTGCCCTGAGAAAATCTAGTTTACAACAAAAAAATAATATATTTTTTTTATGAAACCTTGCATACTACCAATAAACACTAAGCAGAAGACGCAGAACACTCAGTAGACATAGCCATTGGCCACCCATAATAAGGTATTAATAGTGTTTTATAAAACTTTTATTGCAGGTAAAATGTAAAACAGTAAAAAAGCATTTTCCATTTGGTTAACCATTGCGCCACTGTATTGCCCAATAATAATAATAATAATGATAATAATAATAAAAATAACAACAATGATAATAATAGTAATAACAATAACAATACAAAGAAAAAAACAAGAAAGGTTGGCAGTCAGGCAAGAAGAGAGAGTAAGGTTTGAATGGAGCATAGTCACACATCTATATCATTTCCAAAAAAAATTTGACTTCAGTTCATTTTTTTCAGGTGCATGTTGGGGTTTTTACACCTTCAAGTGGAAATCTTGTCCCCAAACTGTGAATGAGTCATTTGGTTTATTATTGCTCTATGAAGTACTTTATGAATTGCTTTATCAAGCGTACTTCGTAGATGGCTGGTTATCCATGTTTCCTGCGCCAGTGCTTTTGATTACTCCTGCATCAGTGGAATAACTTGGACTTCTTCCCTCGTTTTGTTTCATGTGAAACTTAGAAAATGGTTGTGTATCTTACAGATTGTGTCATTTTTTTTATTTCTATGTGAAACGCAGATTGTGTATTTGACAGTGCCTGAAATTGTGAGGAGGATTGTAACTGAGGGCTTGCATATGGCAATGTCTTGCTGACGTACTAAGTCATGTTGGATTCTCATGAAGCAAATTTTTATCAAAGGATGTTAACCAAAACAACAAATGGAAAATGCTATGTCTATATGAGCAATGCAAAAATCAAGTGCCTGAATGATACCAAAAGGTTGCCACTTTCAGTTATTTCTTATTGGAGCCCTATATTGGAGAAAGGATTCAAAAAATGTAGCTTCTAAATTAAAGAAATAGGGCTTTGTTCAATGCAAAAATAAAGCTAGATTATGATTCTGTTATTGGATTTGTTTCCACTTTGGACTAAATGTCACCTAGGTAACAGAAAACCTAAGCTCAGTGAAACCTTTTCTTTACAAGGGTATTTAAGTTAGCTTTGATGTTCCACCCAAAATTAGTCATTCAACTATGCAGCCCTCAGTCAAGTTCGTCAGGTAACCAACATCTTTATGAAATGTTTAGGTTCTAATTAATGATTTCAGACTGAAAACAGATTCAAGCCTTAAAGGAAAGGACACAAACATAGTGTCTTTTAGTAAGGCAGGGTAGGACCTAATGATATACCTGTGGAGGTGTGGAAGTGTCAAGGAGAGGCAGCGGTAGAGTTTCTGACTCGATCATTAAACAAGATCTTCGAGAGTGAGAAGATGCCTGAAGAATGGAGACGAAGTGTGATGGAGCCTATTTTTAAGAGTAAGGGGGATGTGCAGAATTACGGCAACTATATAGGGATGAAGTTGATGAGTTGGTGTGAGAGAGGAGGATACAGAGATTGGGTAAGATGGAGAAAGTTGATTTTCTGTGGGGACCCCTGAAGGGAAAAGCCGAGAGAAGAAGTAAAGCAGAGTAGGCTCTAACTGAAGTCTCAAATTCAGGCAACCATTGGTGCATTGAATTGTAATTGTAAAACAAACAAGTACCTTGTGTTTTAAAAATGTTGTAATCCAGTTGTGGGCCATCAGGGCCTGCAAGGCCTTCTCTGCTGGCCTAAAAAAATATCTGAGTCCCAAACGTTAATTAAAATTTGTCCATGAATACTTATTAAATAATTCCAAATGGTCTGTTCACTTCCTTTCATAGCTTTTCTCCTGGTTGTGTCGCTTCCAGAGATGCATTTTCATACTAAAGCTTTTAACCGATCACATTTCTTTTCAGCCATAATCTGGGGGGGGGGCTGCACGATAGGTTCTGCAAGCCCTTTACGCAAAAAATAAGTGTTGATGATGCTGTTGCTTCAAGCAATTAGATTTTGAGTTGGCGACATCAAAGCCTTCTAGCAGGCCTCAGCAACGTCAGCGTATTCACGCCCTCTGATTGCATAGTCAGAGAGAGGACAAGTGTATTAGCAAGGAGAAGCGTACTAGCGAACTGTGAACAGAAATATAGTTGAGTTTGTTTAATATTGTTTTTTTTCAGCCCACAATGGCTGCAGGAGGAGAAGAAAGGGATTTGGTTTCTAATGTATTGTTAAAGCGATCTTCTTTTTGAAGAAAAGCTGGACTTAGTAAAAAAAGGTCGGGCAACTACTAAGCTAGCGAACCTGTCACAAGCAGGAAAAAGATTTGTCCGACATTTTCAGCCATGAACTATGACCGGTACCCCTGGCTCACAGGCTCTGAGGTACACTGCAAATTGTATTGCTGGGAGTGCTTGGAGACGAAGCGCACGGATAATCTGTACGACAGAATAATTGAACTCTATTTGAGGAAAGAAAGAAGGATGGATTTTGTCTACAAATGATCAGAATTTGGGTGAGTAAAATGCTGCTATTTCCTAAATGGTACTGCAAGTTTATAAGGCTATTATTGGTGTTTTTTATGTGTCACAGCTGTTTGTTAGAAAGGCATTTATTGTGGCTACTGTCCTTTTTTGGGGCTCCTGCCACGGGACCGGAATTTTGTTGTCCCGGTGTGTTCCAGGACTGATCGGGCAAGAATGGTTTATTCAAACTCAGGAAATACACTTACGAGATATCCCGGGCCAGAGATATCCCGGGCTAGAATGAATGTCACCCTGAGAGGATGGTTCTCCCTCTCTGGACACCCGCTGAGACGCGTCCAGCGGATGTGCAGGTGAGGAGGCTCTGGCCCCGAGTCGAGGAGGCGCGGTCATTTTATACCATCGCCTCAACTGTCGGGTTTATTTCCTATTAAGGACTTGTTGTACACACTCTTGGAATTGTGGCACTCGGGGTGCCGGGACGCGCCCCGGGCAAAGCGATTGATTACGCGTGGGGGTGTCAGTGGAAGAGTACAGAGTTGGGCATCCCTCTGTCGTCACATGATGCGCTCCCGCGGCCGAATTTTAACACTACACCGGTTATCCATCTGCGATGCACCTCTCTTTATACTGCATTTCTGCATTATAAGATGTTTTTTTATGGCCATAAAGTAATTATTGGGGGGTGGATTGATTCGGAGCACTACTGAGGGCCTAGGTGTAAAATGCACGGCCCGCCACTGTTGTAATCAAGTCATGGGGTAAAGGTTCATCTGATTTGCTGAGCTGCTCCTGTCCAAGTAATTAACAATTTGTGTTTTCTTTATTTAAAGTAAATCAGCTAACAAATGTCCTTTTACAATTGCATTGGAACAAGTCAAATACAAGCAGTCTGTTTTAATAAGAACAACTTTTTTTATCCCAAAGGAAATTTTCTTCTCTGTTTCATGTTGCCTGTAGCAGTTTTTTGTTCTCCTCTCCAAATACAAATGTCACATAATGTAACATTAATTGGAATGCAAAGGATTGTTCTCTGCTGCTAATGCTTCAGACGTTGCTTTAGGCACATGTATAATAGATGGTTCCCACACTTTCAACCATGTATTCTAGTTGTTCATAAGACTTTGCTAAGTCAAGGCAAGTGAATGATATTCCTAATCTGTGCTTGTTTGGGATTTTTCAGAACAGCTCATTCCAGGGATGGCAAAAACCATCACGCATGCTTGCCAATATAAAATATTTATTGATTCAGGGAAAGGTAATTGAGTTATTTCATTGCATAGAACTAAATTGTTCATCATGATAATTGGAAAGATTCTCATTGTCATTCATTTGGCTTGTTACAGTGACTTGTAAAAATATGCATACTGCCCATTATTATTTTGGTTGCTATTTTAATAAGGATCATTTTGTGACGCTTGCAACAGTTACTGATAAATAGAAAAAAATATAATGAAATGATTAATTTCTTGGCAGCTGAGTGCTTGAAAATATTAACAACCACTCATTGAAGAAATGAACAAAATAATTTACGGTAAAAGAGCTTTAATTCAGCATCACTAGAACACACTGACTGCAGTGAAAAATTACAAAGTTGATTATGGAAAGCAGGCTTTAAAAGATAAGCAAATAAAAAGACTGGGTTAGAGGCTTTGTGTTTCTTTTCCATGAATAAGAAATTATATTGCTGAACTAGCATTGTGTAAAAGAGGCGGGCAATTTGTAGTGCTACTCTTTGAACCCTAGCCTTAAGGAAGTTTAGAAAAACAATGAAACCAACATATTTGGCTGAAAGGTCACTATGACCTTGTTACAAGAAATGGGTAGTTATCACCAACACAGACTTCACTGAGTACCTGCTGAGTCTGAATATAGATGTAAAGGTTTAAACTTCAAATATATCTCCTAGAAGAATTTCCAAAGTATTCCAAACATCATGAATGTTTCCATTAAATGCCGCATCCTAATATTATGTTCTAATAACTCCTGTTTTTTGTAGGAAGTGCATACAGAGAATGCATGGAAAATGGCACTTGGGCATTGAAGAGCAATTACTCAAATTGCAAACCCATTTTGGAGGAAAAGGTTAGTGTTGAGATGCGCAGTCAGTCATCTATCAGCCATTTCAGGTGTTAACCGTCTCATTATTCAGTTAAAGGAAAACAGATGTTGCAAAGTAGTTTTTAACATTTAAACTCTTACTGTATTGCAATCTTATTATCTCCCTTCGCTTGACCATTTTAACATTAATTTGCAGATGACTTAACAATTTCATAAATACATTAGTGTCTATATCTCTGTCAGAAAAGCCTGAGGACAAACTCCAGCTCTGATGTATTAACAGAAACGGTTGGCCTAATTACTGCACATCCTGCCTCCTCGTTGTGTATATTTCTGGCCCTTGCTCTATTTTCTTAATAATTCTGAGCTAAAACATCAGATGTGTGTCAATTGTATTTGCTTTCTATCACTGTTAATGTTCATATTCACAACCCTGATTTAGCTATTTTTTTATGATTCATAAGTTATTTTGAAGAAGTAACTGAATTCTCATTTCAGAGAAAATATCCAGTACATTATAAAATAGCGCTGATCATCAACTACCTAGGCCATTGCATCTCTGTGGGAGCTCTAGTCATGGCTTTCATTCTCTTCTTATGCTTAAGGCAAGTACAGAAATAGTGTCCATCCATTTAAATGTGTCCTTTATGTATGTGACCTCACAGGAGACAATCAAGAAAGTGCATGTAATATACTTGGACTGCCTATCATTAACTCCCTTATGTCAAAAGATGTGTGAGGCTAGACACTTGGGCTAAAACTCAATGATTTGTGTTTCCTGACAATTCCCTCTTCTAATCTGTTTTAGCCCTTTTCATGTCCTGATTTATAAACATGTCTACATTGGCTCTGGCAGAATGCTCCAGACACTTAACATCCTTAGCTGCATTGTAGAGAAGAGTTCAATCAATGAGGGTTGCTGATGGAGGTATTGATTTTTCCAGATTAAAGACTTGAATAATCAATGTTTTTCTCACAAATTACAAAATAACAGCAACAGCAAAACTGTCATCCTCACAACTTTTTTCCTTTAAGTGAGATGCACTGTCAAACAAATGATAATAAAAGTTAAACACTATAAAGCAGCTGTTACCAGACCTTTGATTCAAACAGACCCTATTCACACCCAAACTTCTATTAATTTGACGAAGAGGGTCAATTTTATATTTTAGTTCCGCCAGAAAACAAGTTATATCAACACTTTTAATAGCAATAAAATAAAAAAAAGTTTGGTTGTACCTGGACACATTTGATACTCTTCATACCTCCTCTGTGTCTTCATACCTCCTCTGTGGACAGGGTTTTGCAAATATAAGAAGTCCTTCACTAAAGAAACCAGATCATTAGAATTAAACTAAGGTATAAATTCTTCATCGAAATTACTCAAAGCAAGGGTCTATCATACTGACAGTATTTACTGTAAGTTGCTACAGTTGGTTGTTGTAGGTTGAAATGGATTCAGTAAATTGTGAAAGAAAGAAAGAAAGAAAGAAAGAAAGAAAGAAAGAAAGAAAGAAAGAAAGAAAGAAAGAAAGAAAGAACTGCTTTCTAAAATTGTCAAATACATGGTCGTAGATTGGCAAAGCCCAGCGAAAAGCGTGAATAGCTTGCCAGAAAATCACGTTGTTTCTTTGTGGAGGTTCTCAGTCATCCAGGTCATGGTGAATTCTTGTCAAAACTTCTTGTTGTTACGACTGCACTTGAATTACTTCACTTGAAGAGGTATCCAAAAAACTTCTTCAGTTCTGAACTGAAGAAGCTTCTCGGATGAGGGGGGAAATGTCTTCCTGTGAAGAAATTGAAGTCCAGTTGCAATGACAAGAAGATTCCGACATGTATTGTTTTTTGTGAGTGACCCACATTCTTACTCTTTATAATACAATCATTGTCCTATCGGAATAAGTAATTGAAGCCGAGGTTCCCTCTATCAATATAATAACAATAAGTATGTGGATATAGCAGAAATGTGAAGAAAAGATCTGAATGAACTGATGGTTTTTTGCATCAGGAAATGATGTGGCAGCTGTGGGATATTGCTGCTCAAATCTTCATGAGACATAAGCACTCTTATACTGTTTAGCGCCAGCATCTGTACCATAATAACATTGATCCAGCTCGCCTGAGGCAATGTGGCTCATTTCCTAAAATGACAAACACCAAAATCAATTTATTCTCTGCACTTTTTTCCTCCTTATCGACAGATTATTATTAGTATTATTATTTTTTGATCTTTTTTTCTAAAGTGTTTTGATATTTGTATTTTTTATTATTTCTTTGCAATTAAATGCAATTAAAACAGCTTTGATACTTGGCAGGAGTATACGATGTCTTCGAAACATCATTCACTGGAACCTGATTACGACATTTATACTGAGGAATGTGATGTGGTTCTTGCTCCAACTGATTGACCACAACATCCATGAGAGCAATGAGGTAAAGCCACTGATATACTGCATCTTATAAGCATACACTGTACTGTAAAGGATATGAAACATAGCTGAAGAACCATATTTTGCTGATATGTATTAAATCAAAAATGTTTGATGAATCTCAAAATTCTCTAAGCTAAATTTGTTGGCAATCTCTGTTTCTTATTTTTAAAATTGTTATCTTTGTGGTTTTTTTTGTTGTGATCTCCATCTTTAGGGGGAATAATAGTATTCTGTCAAATAAAGCACCATTTTCTGATTTTTCCTCACATAGCATAACTACAAATAGCAGGAAGCTGTACTTTTCAGAAATATCTGGAGCCACCTCACTTACAACTCCAAATACACTTCCACTTGTGTTGTGTTGTTCTATCTCTTGATTTCCTGGGTCTCCAAATTAACTCATCTGCAAATGTTTGCTTGATGTGTTACTTTTTTGCCAGAACTTCATTCTTTCTATTGATCCATTTTTAATTAGTTGATATCCCTATTGTTTGGATACAAGCCCAGTTATTACAACTCTGGGAACTGGGATTTTTTTTTTTATCTTACTTGCTTTGGAAAAGAGGAATTGGTATGGTGATGTCAAACTTACCACTACGTCATAGTAAATAATGTACCAAGCAAGGCAGATTAAATAGTATAAGTAAATTAACCTACTGCCTTCTATCGTTAAGCCACTCTTCAGATATTCACATTTTAGCGTCTTTATTCCCTTTTCCACTATTGATGTTACCTTTTGCCTTTCTTTTTTCTTTCCAGCCCTGGTGTCGATTAATTACAACAATATATAACTACTTTGTGGTCACAAACTTTTTCTGGATGTTTGTTGAAGGATGTTACCTCCACACTGCCATTGTGATGACCTATTCTACTGACAAGCTTAGAAAGTGGGTCTTCCTTTTCATCGGATGGTGTAAGTATGGTCTTGCCATCAATTGTGTCTCTGTTCTCAGTCTTAGCTTTTGGTTCACTCATATATTTTGCACATCATAGAACTAATACAGTGAAACAGATATTTTCCCCTTGTACATAAAAGTAGTTGTTTTTTCTTGAACTTTACAAGCTTACAATGAAACTGAGATACTAAAGTGCTTCCATCTTTTTAAAAATAGAGCTTTCAAATCAGTAACTCCTATGACATCACACAGAAAATGTTGTTAATTGCCCCCAAAATGTAATTCCCCTCTTGGCCTTAAATCAGACTTAAAAAATAATTTCATTTGATTAAGGATTACTTTAATGTTGTAGTTCATGAGTTGACATTATTGAGCTGAGTCTGTTGATGAAACAGATTATTAACAGTGCATCATCACACTTTGAAATAATGACCCCCATTCATTATGAGCATTTGCTTGAATACTGTTAATTCTGAAATGCATTCTCAAAATATTTGAGAACAGCACAATATAGCTACAATGGTTTTGAAAGATATTAATTTTGTGCCTGACCTCCAGCGATGGATTGGAGTCTCTGAAGTATATGAGTGTTGAGAATGAAGTATATGATCGTGAAGCAGAAAATTCTTCTTCTTCTTTCGGCTTTTCCCTTCAGGGGTCGCCACAGCGAATCAACTTTCTCCATCTTACCCTATTCTCCGTATCCTCCTCTCTCAGACTATCCTCTTTCACTACGTCCATAAATCTTCTCTTTGGTCTTCCTCGAGACCTCTTGCCTGGCAGCTCCAATTCTAGCATCCGCCTACCAATATATTCTCTACCCCTCTTCTGTACATGACCGAACCATCTCAGTCTGGCTTCTCTGACCTTCTCTCCAAAACATCTAACAAGTGCTGTTCCTCTGATAGGCTCATTCCTGATCCTATCCATCCTGGTCACTCCCAAAGAGAACCTCAGCATCTTCATCTCTGCAACCTCTAGTTCTGTCTGCTGTCTTTTGGTCATTGTAACAGTTTCTAGTCCATACAGCATCGCTGGTCTCACCACTGTCTTGTACACCTTTCCTTTAATTCTAGCCGATTGTCGTCTATCACATAGTACCCCTGACACTTTTCTCCACCCATTCCAACCTGCTTGGACCCGTCTCTTCACCTCTTTTCCACACTCTCCGTTGCTCTGGACTGTTAACCCCAAGTACCTGAAATCCTCCAGCTTCTTGATCTCCACTCCCTGTAGCCTCACCGTTCCACCCGAGTTCCTCTCATTCACACACATATATTCTGTCTTGCTGCGACTACCTTACATTCCTCTCCTTTCCAGAGCATACCTCCACCTCTCTAGATTTTCCTCTACCTGTTGTCTGCTCTTACAACAGATCACAATGTCATCCGCAAACATCATGGTCCATGGAGATTCCTGTCTAACCTCATCTGTCAGCCTATCCATCACCATTGCGAACAAGAAGGGGCTCAGAGCTGATCCCTGATGGAGTCCCACCTCCACCTTGAACTTCTCTGTTACCCCTACCGCACGCCGTACCAATGTCTCACAGCCAGCATACATGTCCTGCACCAGTCTAACATACTTCTCTGCCACTCCAGACTTTCTCATACAATACCAGAGCTCCTCTCTTGGCACCCTGTCATATGCTTTTTCTAGGCCTACAAAAACACAATGCAGCTCCCTCTGGCCTTCTCTGTACTTCTCTATTAGCATTCTCAATGCAAATACTGCATCTGTAGTACTCTTCCTAGGCATGAAGCCATACTGACAAATGCATACAAATGCTGACTTCTGCTCTCAGTCTAGTCCACTACTCTTTCCCATAACTTCATTGTATGGCTTATCAACTTTATCCCTCTTTGGTTGCCACAATTCTGCACACCCCCCTTATTCTTAAAAATAGGCACCATCACAGTTTGTTTGTTCTTCAGGCATCTTGTCACTCCCAAAGATCTTGTTTATGATCGAGTGAGAAACTCTACCATTGCCTCTTCTAGACACTTCCACACCTCCACAGGTATATCATCAGGACCAACTGCTTTTCCACTCTTCATCCTCAATAGTCACCTATTCTACCCTTGCCTCTCTTTCATTTTACACATTCATCAGCTCTTCAAAGTACTCCTTCTATCTTCCTATCACTCTTCTAGCATCTGTCAATACATTTCCCTCTCCATCCTTAATCACCCGGACATGTTGTACATCCTTTCCATCTTTATCTCTCTGTTTCGCCAACCTTTATAGATCATTCTCACCCTCCTTACTATCCAACCAAGCATACAAGTCATCGTACGCCCTTTGTTTTGCCTTTGCTGCCTCTATTTTAACCTTTCGTCGCATCTCCCTGAACCCCTGTCCGTTCTCTTCAGTCTTCTCAGTATCCCACTTCTTCTTTGCTAACCGCTTTCTCTGTATATACTCCTGCATTTCGTCATTCCACTACCAAGTCTCCTTATCTACTTTCTTTCCGGATGACACACCGAGTACTCTTCTACCTGCCTCCCTGATAACACTAGCTGTTGTTGTCCAATCATCTGGAAGCTCACCCTGACCACCCAGAGCCTTTCTCCCTGAAAACCATACAACACTCCTTCCTTTTCAGTTTCCACCACTTTGTCCCCTCTATTGCCTTCACCAACATGTCCACTGAAGTCTGCACCAATTACCACTCTCATTTCTTGGAATATTTTGCATCACTTCATCTAACTCATTCCAGAACTTCTCCTTCTCTTTAAATTAACATCCCACTTGCAGGGCATAGCCACTAACAACATTGAGCATCACACCTTCAATTTCCAGTTTCAGACTCATAAGTCTATCTGACATTCTTTTCACCTCTAGGACGTTCCCAACAAACACCTCCTTCAAGATAACTCCTACTCCATTTCTCTTCTTGTCAGTACCATAATAGTACAACTTAAAGCCTGCTCCCAAGCTTCTTGCCTTACTACCTTTACTACCACCTGGTCTCCTGGACACACAGTATATCCACCTTCCTTCTATGCATCACATCGACCAACTCTCTACCTTTTCCTGTCATAGTCCCGATATTCAAAGTCCCTACTCTCAGTCCCAGGTTTTTTCCTTTCCTTCTCTCTCTCTGCTTCCGAACACGCACTCTTCCTCTTCTTCTTGTTCTTGTTCTTCGACCCACAGTAGCCCAATTTCCATTAGTACCCTGTAGGTCATCAGTACCAATGGCAGTCGTTGTTAGCCCGGTCCACGACCGATCGGGTTTGATATGGTTATGGTTGACTGGCATGTTTGGTTTTGGCAAAAGTTTTACGCCGGATGCCCTTCCTGATGCAACCCTCTGCATTGATCTGGGCTTGGGACCGGCACAGGGAGACACTGCTTCGTGCCTTTCCAAGGCAGGCTTGGGGAGACACGGGCCAGTGCCGACCTGAGGCTACATTCGTGATGCAGAAAAATGAACATTGAAAATATGCTTGTACGCTTCCCTCGGAGTAATTTGGAAATCTTGTGTTTTTTTTTGCTATAAAACAAGAACAGTCATTACATGATCAAAGAAAATAGAAAAGAGATTCATTTTCTGTGATGAAATGAAATAGTGATTTAAGCTTAAGGTTTGTGTTAAAAGATAACCAGACCTATACCAAAGAACTGACAAATGGTAAAACATATTTATTTTTAGGTGGTTTGTATATGTGTGACAGGAGCTGTCATATCTCCCACTACAATATATATACAAACAAAAAATAAATGACGAATGCTATTTTTGATGATGAATTCACACACAAAGTGGTGGTCAATTCCGGATTCTTAGCGCAAATGATTGTTAAAAACTGTACAATTCGTAATGTAGAAAAGTGGGTGACCAAGTAAATAGAAAATGATTTCCATATATTTTATTTAATGAAATTCAATAAAGAGACATGTGCAAATATTACATGAAATAATATTTCTTTTGCTTTATAAACAGTGACAAAAAGCTCTTATAAACAGTACATTGATTCATTGCATGAGGAAAGATGTATAACCAGGCATGCCTACATTTAATCACAGTATAACAGAGATACAATATGCACCTTCATTTAATTTTAGAGGGCCCTATGAAAAGTTTTGTATATTAAGTTTAAAATTGAATTAATCAAAGGGGAATGTAACACTTTCTAACCTGTGTGTCATTAAATTGAAAATTACAAAATGTATACAATGTAATGGTGAAATATCTGCAGTTACCTGCATAAGAAAGACAAATGAAAAATATAAACAATCACTGTTTGCTGTGACTTGTGATATTTTGGACTAAAAACAACATAAATCTCAAATCATGAGGTTCTTCGAATGTATGAAGGCATCAACAGCAACTAGCTTCAGCTGGAAAGAAAAAGACAAATGAAGCAGCATTTCATGTGGAATGAATTATGAATCAATAAACAGATTAATAAGATAATTAGAGGTATATCAATTTGGGATTAATATGGGACATAAGGAACTTTACTTCCCTCAGAGGCTTGAAGATAACTGGCATAAAAAAGGGTCTTTCTGCTGTACTGAAGGTCATTTTTCTGATCACCTCACCTTTTCATCTGTCTGATCGTCTTTAAGTCACGGCATTTTTAGCTTGGCTTCTTTTTACCAAAGCAGATGTTTTTCAGCCAGAAGGTATTTGGATCTTTAGCTTTATAAAGCAAAGAAAAGAATCAATTGCCAACAAGCAGACTTGTCTTCATCCGCAGAGTCACTTGAAGTAGAATATATATGGATTTAACATACAGTGTGTACTTTGTACTTCATTTTACTTCATTGGTTTTTCAAAATTTTTCTCATTCAATTTTGTGAACGGTTTAAGCGCTGGTCTTTTAATTTGGTCACGCACATTTTGACCACATGTGGTCTTTCTTTCAAGAAGGGTAGTTGAGAGAGATGCTCCTACAGGAAAATATCTGACAGTGTCACTGTGTATTATGTTACTGTGAAAGCAGGACCTAATTTATTGTCCAACTGAAAAACCTTCTTCAGAATTGTCGCATCACATCACTGAACTGTGCTCTGCAGACACGGATGCATATTCCATGTTAATATTACAACGTAATGATGATATGAATGTTTTTCCAGGGTTTACAAGGTTTCCTCTTGGGAACCTGAATTATATTTATACTTTTTAATGGGTGCTGTGCGCTTGTCTTATGATTACTATCAATTTTTATGACCTGAGTAAATTGTTAGTGTTGCTCATCTGTTTCCTCGAGCAAGATCATAAAGCTGTTTATTTCCTTTTTAGGTATTCCCTGCCCAATAATAATAGCCTGGAGCATTGGAAAGTTATATTACGAGAATGAACAGTATGTATTCCCAAAAATATGCATTTCTATATAAATACTGAGATTAATTGATCTGCATTATCACTGTTTCAACAGATGCTGGTTTGGCAAAGAACCCGGAAAATATATGGACTACATTTACCAGGGACCTGTGATTCTCGTTCTTCTGGTGAGCCCACATTACACCTGGACATCTATTATCCTTTTACGACATTTTTTTAAAATCATATATTCATATTCTCTTGTTGTTCACAAGTTGTGCTAACCAGTCTGTTTCTAAATTGAAAGGATATGTAATGTAAACTACATCTGCGCAAGATCCTGCTGGCGTGGGAGGATATATCTTTTTAAGTACTCGAGGGGTTTTATTGGAAGGTTTACTCTCATATCGTCTAATGACTATTTACATTGCTGTAACAGCATGCAGAATGTGAAAGCCTCCAACTCTGTCTTGCAAAGAAAGAGATGGCTTTGACTTGTGTCACAGTCTGCTACTCATAGTCAACATTTAATGAACAGTTTAGTTGCAGCTGCAAATCTGTTTTTCAGACCTTGTCTATTTTCTGTGTCTTTTCCCAGATTAATTTTGTTTTCCTCTTCAACATCGTAAGAATTCTTATGACCAAACTGAGAGCTTCAACCACATCTGAGACGATACAATACAGGTGAGTCCAATATCTTCATTAAAAAAATGTTATTAGATAGGTAATCTAAAACAGGCATTTCCCTGTATACAATTTACCCTGCACCTACATAACATACATAACATACATAACTTTATTTAGTTTGAAGTGCAAATTAACCCTTTCTTTTTTTGTCATATTCTGGATATCTCAATCAATTGATATAAACAAAAATCCTGCCCTTGCCCCCCTGTTAATTCATTAATTGCCCATAAGGATTTCTATTATTCCTACTTTAAAATCAAGATTTTATGGTTGCAAACAATCTGTTACTCTTTTATTGTTAGTGTGAAACTGAAAATGGCATTTTCATCTAGCACCTCTTTGAGTGAGGCTTATAGATCAAGCCTTCCCACAGTAGTGCAGAACAATAATCAATACATAAATGTAATTTAATCTAATAATGTAATACTGTTTTTTTATAACTTGTAATCTTCCATTAATAATTACAAAAGTTTGGTATCAAAAATTATGACTTAGCCAATTTAGCATATTCCTGAGCAGATAATATTGTTTTCTTCATTAAATTCGTCTTACATCCATGTTAAGGTGAATTCTGATTTGATACAGATAGATAGATACAGAAGTGTTTCTGTATCTATCGAAAGATACATAGTTTGCTCTTCATTCTAATGCCCTTGTCCTATTTAAAAAGGTCTAGACAAGCAAATGGATGTGGGGGAGAGCAAGGTAGTCTCAGCTGTACATGGACTCCAAAGGTAGCAAAGCTTTTATGTGTGTAACAAGACTTGATAAGACAGTATTATTTTGCTGTTGGTGCCTGAGCAATGTGCATTTGACTACTGAAACAAGAGTAGTTTTTCTCACCTTTTATCGCTGTGTCAAGCATGTTTTTCTCTTTCATGTGGGGTTTACGCATCAGGGGTTTACAATGTCACACCTCCTACATTGTCAAGCTTTTTGAGCTTGAGAGCTCAATTTACAGTTGAGATGACAGATATGATAGTGTCAGCCATGCTGTTCGCAGATCTCAGGGAAACATTGTTGAGCAAAATAATAAAATAATTTAAAAAATAATTATTATTTTTGACTTTATTTCACAAAAGTCAGAATTATACTAAAAATGTGAACCAATGTTTTATTTGAAAGTTAGAAGCAGGAAAAATATATACATACATACATATATAGGATACATTTTTATGAAAACAGCCATAGCATTGTGCACTGTGTCTCTTGCCTTTTTTTTTATATCCAGCAATAAAATTATCTCTTGTGGAGGTAATTTTAGATAATTGGTAGATTAGTTTTAATAGTTCTGCACTTACACCTGGTATTTGATGCAAAGTGCAGAATGCGTTTCAAGAAAGCATTTATAATTACAACATAGAAGTGAAAAGGGCTGCTCACTTGGCAAACTGGGTTGATGATAATAATCAATAGTTTGTATAGACGAAAGAAAAACATTACTGTGTGCTTTACTCATTTATCTTTTTTAAGTCTTTTAATTATGCTGGAGCAAGATGTATAAACTGTACTGAGAAGGAATCCAAATGTGTACTATTTTAATTTTCTGCAGAAAATCTCGAATGTACTGTTTTTGTCTTCACAGAAAAGCTGTGAAAGCAACATTGGTTCTCCTACCTCTGCTTGGCATCACCTACATGCTCTTCTTTGTGAATCCGGGGGAGGACGACATCTCACAAATTGTTTTCATCTATTTTAACTCCTTTTTACAGTCTTTTCAGGTGTGAATATGAGTAATGAGTGTGGTTAAAGCCAAAACCTGTATGTTGTTTTCAAAATCAGTAAATCATGGTGAATCATAATGATTTTACAATGCATCTCAAAGAGGATTTTTTCCTGGGGACCTTTTAGGTTACAAGTCTTCTCTAAGGAAGATTATATGGAGTAGCTCTCTGGCCGTGCTCACAAACAATATGCTCCCACTGCCTAATCTTCAGTGTTCTCAGCTGTCAGGATTAACAGGGTCATGTGGGCATGATATCTGCGGTCCTGGATTTTTTTTATCCTTCTATCTTCTGTGCACAAATATGAGGGGGTCGAAAAACAGGCATTTCAAGGCAGGCTTTTATTAGGGAAGAAATGTTATTTCTACATTTTTTTTCCCATGAGTGTATTGTTGTAAATATCTGATGTCTAATTAAGCAATGATGACACAATGTAGATACATTCACTTACGCTAATGTGTCCTCCTCTGCAGGGTTTTTTTGTGTCCGTGTTTTACTGCTTTCTCAACGGAGAGGTGAGTCACTGGATTTTTGCAAAAGATGAGCTATTAGAACAGATCAAATCAGACAATCAACAGGTTTCTTAATGCATGTTTTTAATCCAACCTCTACCTTGACCTTGATTTTACAATTTACATTTGAAATAATTACATTTGGTGTATGTTGAAGTGTTAAATGCAGCATCAGGGCGGCACAGGCCAATGTTTCCCTGAGCCAGCCTTGGGGGGCCGCAAGCCAGTGTCTCCCTGAGCCGGTCCCAAGCCCGGATAAATGCAGAGGGTTGCTTCTCGCATAAAACTTTTGCCAAAACCAAACATGTTCAAACCTAATAATCTCATACCAGATTGGTCAAGGCCCAGGTTAACAACAACCGCCATTGGTACCATGACCTACAGGGTACCAGTAGAAATTGGGCTACTGTGGGTCATAGAAGGAGAGGAAGAAGGCATGTTAAGAGGCAGAGAGAGTCTGGGACTGAAAGACGGAACTTTGAATATTTTGATGCAGAGAAGGAAAGTGGATATACTGTGTGTCCACGAAACCTGGTGGAAAGGTAGCAAGGCTAGAAACTTAGGAGCAGGCTTTATCTTGCACTATCATGGTACTGACAAAAAGAGAAATGGAGTAGGAGTTAGAGGGAGATACAGTGTAAAGTAAAGATAAAGGTAGCAAATGCAAAACAAAGGGCATATGATGACTTGTATGCTCGGTTGGACAGTAAGGATGGAGAGAATGATCTATGCAGGTTGGCAAAACAGAGATAATGATAAAGATGTACAACAGGTCTTGGTGATTAAGGATTACGAGGGAAATGTATTGACTGGTGCTAGAAGAGTGATGGGACGATGGAAAGACTACTTGATGAATGTTGAAAATGAAAGAGAGGTAAGGGTAGAGGAGGTGACTATTGTAGACCACAAAGTAGCACAGATTAGTAAAAGTGAAGTGAGGAAGACATTGAAGAGGATAAAGAGTGGAAAGGCAGTGGGTCCTGATGATATACCTGTGGAGGTGTGGAAGTGTCTAGGAGAGGCAGCAGTGGAGTTTCTGACTACTCAACAGGATCTTAGAGAGTGAGAAGATGCTAGAAGAATGGAGACAAAGTGTGATGGTGCCCATTTTTAAGAATAAGGGGGATGTGCAGAAGTACAACAACTATAGAGGGATAAAGGTGATGAGCCATACAATGAAGTTATGGAAAAGAAAAGTGGAAACTAGACTGAGAGCAGAAATCAGAATTTGTGAACAGCAATATGGCTTCATGCTGAGAAAGAGTACTAAAAATGGAGTATTTGCCTTGAGATTTCCAAAAGAGATGTACAGAGAAGGCCAGAGGGAGCTTCATTGTGTTTCTGTAGACTAGGAAAAGCATATGACCAATAGACCAAGGTGCCAAGAGAGGAACTCTGGTTGTGTATGAGGAAGTCGGGAGTAGCAGAGAAGTACACTAGACTGGTGCAGGACATGTATGCTGGCTATGACACAGTGGTGAAATGTGCTGTAGGAGTAACAGAGAAGTTCATGGTTGAGATGAGACTTCATCAGGGACCAGCTTTTAGCCCCTTCTTGTTTGCAGTGGTGATGGACATGCTGACAGATGAGGTTAGACAGGAATCTCAATGGACCATGATGTTTGCAGATGATGTTGTGATCTGTCGTGAGAGCAGAGAACAGGTTGAGGAAAATCTAGAGAGTTGGAGGTATGCTCTGAAAAAGGGAGGAATGAAGTTTAGTTGCAGCAAGACAGAATACATGTGTGTGAATGAGAGGAACTCGGGTGGAACGGTGAGTCTACAGGGAGTGGAGATCAAGAAGCTAGAGGGTTTCAGGTACTTGGGGTCAACAGTCCAGAGCAACGGAGAGTCTGGAAAAGAGGGGAAGAGACGGGTTCATCCAGGTTGGAACAGGTGGGATAAGTGTCAGGGGGACTATG
Organism: Fistularia commersonii; assembly: GCF_037954325.1. NCBI lineage: Eukaryota > Metazoa > Chordata > Actinopteri > Syngnathiformes > Fistulariidae > Fistularia > Fistularia commersonii. The sequence goes on from NC_141308.1 coordinate 785,830, forward strand.
CGATAGAAGAATATCAGCCAGAATGATAGGAAAGATATACAAGACAGTGGTCAGACTAGCGATGCTGTATGGCCTAACACTGACGAAAAGACACAGGGCAGAGCTGGAGGGCTCAGAGACCAAGATGCTAAGGTTCTCTTTGGGAGTAACCAGGATGGATAGGATCAGGAATGAGTCTGTCAGAGGAACAGCACATTTTAGATGTTTTGGAGAGGTCAAAGAAGCCAGACTGAGATGGTCATGTACAGAGGAGGGATAGGGAATATATTGGTATACAGATGCTGGAATTGGAATTGCCAAGCAGGAGGTCCAGAGGAAGACCAGAGAAAATATTTATGGACTTAGTGAGAGAGGATATGAAGGTAGTAGGTGTGAGAGTAGGATACAGAGAATAGGGTTAGATGGAGAAGTTGGATTCGCTGTGGTGATCCCTGAAGGGACAAGCTGAAAGGAGAAGAAGAAGAAGAAGAAGAAGAAGAAGAAGAAGAAGAAGAAGAAGAAGAAGAAGAAGAAGAAGAAGAAGAAGGTGTATTTAGAAGTGGTAAACATTCTCATAAAGCAAATATCCATTTGGGCCCATAGCTTTGAATAGTTCTCAAGTTTGAATAATTTATGCCTTTGCAGTATTTCTACATATGTTGGCTACAGAGGAAAATGACAACTGCATATTTCTAGCTCTCCAATAATTGAAACTGGGACTGAGGGGCAGGTAGTGAGATGAGAAATTGTGAAGAATATTCACCCCTTGTATAAACCTTCAAAGCAATGTGAAGGAAATGACTGATTAGTATTTATAGCTTTCAATTTGCTTTATAATCTCATAGTCATTCCCTTCATACAGTATATGCTGCAGGCTTTCAAGTAAAGCGTGTTCAAGAGAGTTTCTATGTCAATGAAACGATTCCCCTCCTCAGCGATGTCACTGATTGAAGTGAAGAAATTGTTCCACCTATTACATGTTATATCTCTTATCCATTTATGAAAAGTTAACCATTGGCAGGTTCTCCATTATCTCTGATTAATACAAAGTTGCCTTAAGTCTTTATCCAACTCCAAGAAGGTGCTCTGCTCATTGGTCACTCATGGAACTATAAAATATTCTCTATCTAAAAATATTGTGCTTTTTTTAAATTCAGCAATAACTTATTTAATTACTAACAAAAGTGGGTTAACAGCAAATTTTTCAATTTCATATAGTTGAGTGCTTTATATGATACCCAAATCTAATATATTTACGAATTCATTACCTTTTAGATACGTTCAGCAGTAAGAAAAAGATGGCACCGCTGGCAGGACAACCATGCCCTTCGTGTACGTGTAGCCCGAGCCATGTCTATCCCTACATCTCCAACCAGAGTCAGCTTCCACAGCATCAAGCAGACAACAGCTGTGTAACCAGGGGACAGTCATGTAATTCTAGCACACATAGAGATTAGACTTAATCTTTATGTCCAGCATAGATACAGAAGTTTGACTGCAGACACTGATATCTGCTAAAATGTGCCATGTGGCAGGGAGCATTTTTCATTTAAAGGAGTGAAGTGAAATTAACACTTTAGACTCAAACATGATTTGTGTTGTCAAACATATGGTTAAAGACCCAGCTGGCTCCAGATATTTGCTTAACAGCAGAAAGATGGAGTTGAAATTTAAAAAATATTGACTTCCATATCTAATGAGACTTAAAAGCAACACAAGACAAATTTCACAAGTTATACAGTATGATTATCTGCCTTCTTTTTTTCTTCTTCTTATATTCGACTCAAGGATTGAAAAAAAGAAAAACAACTGCAAAGTGTCAGCTACCATTAGGATTGAACCAATACTGCTATTGATGGCCAGCTAGGTACATGCTTTGGGACAAGAGGGTTTAAAATTTCATAATTTGAGACTGATAGTGTGTAATTTTCAATTCACCAACCTCTCACTGATACATAAGGGAGCAATGTAATCCTACAGGATCGTAACAACAGCTCATGAACAGGTTTCTTTAACTCCCCGTTATCTGGAAAGGCAATGTAGGATATTCACATTTTAAAAAGACAAAATGTATGATGCATTGAAAACATTGCAAACTCAACGTTTACTAAATGATTGAAAATTTAAATGCAAACCTCCCAGAGATCATCCTATTTAAAAGCTATATGGTAAATTCTTCTCTATTAGGTCTCGGTCATTTATTTGCTTGACAAGAATAACTGAACATTTGTTGCTTTTGGGTTTCACTCTCAAGCATGATGAATAGCGCAAACATAAAAAACAATTTAATGCATCATGTGTTTAAAATCCCTCGGGCTGATAAATGAGCATCTCCAAATTAAAATGTTCCTCTCCAAGGGCGAAGGTCACATTACATGTGCAAAAATTATCTTAACTGGAACAATGCTTCAGAGGGAGTTAATATAATGTATATGCAGGTTACATCTCATTCCTGGAAATGCAGGCACAGTCTGAGCAGATTAAATCCTTGTGCCTCTGTGAAATCCTTGCAGCTCTTATAATCAGCATCACTAAGCTGCTGGTTCATGAGCTTGATGAGTACCAATTTCTTCCTTGTTGACACTCAGCTAACATGCGAACATGCAACGATTCCAGCACTGCTTTTATCCGCTCCAGCTCCTCACTGCCACAACTTTTAGCCAATTTTGCCACATTTAGACACATTGTTAAACAGCTTTTAAAATATTTTAAGCCCCCATTCCAGCTCGGAGCAGGGTAATGCTCAATGGTCTTAGTTGTTCCCAAAATAAACCAAGACCAGTATAAGCTAAAGCTTCTTTAAATGATTTGTTTGTCATTCATTTATATATTTATATTTATTTATTCATACACTTGTTAAAAATCCATTGATATTGTTGTGAAATTTAAATGTCACCCATGATGTATAGGTTCCAAAAATGAAGTGTTTATCTGTATCTGTTTCACTGTGCAGAAAGTATAGTTCAAAAGTTCCTACTATACATTGTACATTTCAAATTTGTTTTTCACTTAAAAAAAGGTTTGTTACATTAGAGCACAGACATCTTCACTGTTTTGATGCAGTTCTGGACTGATTGTTTGCTGTCATATCTGTTGTTTATCATCCGATCCATTGAAGATGTAAATATCCTATATTTCTAGTCCATTTCTGATTTTGGTCTCATGGTTTGTGCAGCTGTTTTACCACACACCTTTTGAGATTTGCTCTATTAAATATATTTTCTAAAAAGTGCATATTTGTGAAATATTTTCATAGACATATAAAGAGCAAAATCTTTTGTTCAGACTCACCAAAGAGACAACCCGTATTTCTGAACATTGAGGTTTTTAGACGACGTGCCACTGCAGTTTGTAGATCACAGTTGTTTTTATCTTGTTCACCAAACACAGGAGGAAATAGAATTTATTCAGTGAAGTGTGATTTCGGATTTACAAATACTGTATACACATAAATTTTATCTGCCGGTTTTATGGAATAACATCTGTCAAACCACCCATGTTGCCTTATAAATGGAACAAAATGCAGTTGTTTGTTTTTTGTGTAAAGGTGACTGTCCTTGTGTTGCTGAAATTCGTCTGTAAATGCACCTGCAAAGAGACAATGATTTCAATTAAAATTGAATTTATTTTTGTTCCTTGGTCATTTCATTTCATCCAGGGTCGGAAAGAGATGGAAACAAAAACAGTTATTGGTGTGAATGTATTTAACTTTCCTCGGACTAAAAATATTTATCAAGCTTCACCTGACATGAGCTTGTAATTTGCAGTTAACATTTGGTTCATTGGTTTCAACCCCCTTAGTTTACCAAGTGATCTCAGAGCAGCATTGACCAAACTTAAAATGTAATAATAATAATTACACTTGTGATAGAGGAGGTGACAGCAGCTTCCCTGCCACTGTACCATGTAATTGTATCGTAAATGTGTATTGTAATGGGGAGTAATGGGGAAAAGCTCTGAGAAAGTGCCTGCTCGGTTATGTAACATGGATGAAGAAGATTTTGAAGATTTCAGGCTGGGCCCGAATTAAGTGAAGCGGAAACTCCTGCCATAACCCTCAGGACCCAATGAGTTGTACATCCTCAAACAATTAACTGCAACTCTAATGCAACCCAATAATGGTTTGTTTTGACCATGAACAGCATGAAAGGAGGGCATACTGTAATGCTATGTTGCTTACCAATGCCAGAGCCAGCACAGATGTGAAAATCATTGTGGATTCTTTGCCCCAGGCTACAGAGTCATGTTTATATTAAACTGCAATAATTACCTCGTCTACAGGAAAATGACTGACGTGAACCCTGATGTGGTACAATGTCTCACAATGTATCCTCATTTGCAGTGTGAATTTGTCGTAACGTTCATAGGACAATGTAATGTTGTTCAGTGAAAGAGAATGTTTAGAATTAAATCGTATCACCCATATGTCAACACCTAAGGTGATGTCCTATCCTCTACAGGGACACCACTGATGTTACAACCTGAGATCGATCTCTTTAATGTAGTACATATACTTATCTTGTGAAAGCAGATACAAGCCTCCAAATCTCCAGAGACGTTGGTTATGTCTCACTTCTAACCATCCCTTAATCCTTCATCAAAGTGAAGGTTTAGGCTGCAAATTTTAAAATGCTTTTCAATCGTAGAATGTATGTATTTGTTGAGTGTAAGTATAAACCTAAATAAAACACTTCAATTCCCATTCTTTATCCCATGTACCTTTAGTTCTGGAACATGAGAAACTTCAGGGAGCACAATAAAAAAAGTGCAAACTTGAAGGTCTTGTGGAACTTTAGATGTTACTCACATCTACTCACACTCACTACTTTTTCATTCTCTTCTTCTTCAAGTAACACCTCAAGGCTGGGTAGTGCAAATCATATTTGTGACTGTCGATCCATCCATCTTATCTTTCACTCAGGGTCGCATGGGATCGTGGAGCCTATCCCAGCTGTCATCGGGCAAGAGGCCGGGTCGGGCAAGGGATCGGGCAAGAGGCCAGATCAGCAGTCAATCGCAGGGGCCCATTTGTGACTAGATTAGTTAAATTCACCGCATAAACTGTTCCTCCCAACAGCTCCTCCCAACCATCTGTTGCAAACAAATCATTAATTGGAGGTACACATTATATTGATGCATACCCCTAAATAACTAGGAGATGGTTGGCTGCATCAGAGCTTTATCTGCATGGGTGGAGTAGCCTAAATGTCATTTGCATGAGAAGAATGAGAGAACCTTTGGGCTATAAATATAAAAGTCTGATTAATAAAATTGATTGAGCAAAAATGTCAAACATTTTATTGCTGTATTACATTTAATGTGGGTAAATCATCAAGACGTGATTTTGAGAGGGATTAAAAGAACATATTACTCTTTAACAGACATCATATTAATTAATAACCCCTGAATGTCACAGCTGGTTTATAGAGTTGCACAGGCTGTGCAGGAGGCGTAAATCATCAAAGCAATCACTAGCTGGTGCCTAAAGATATTTTGCAGGTTTTTTACCTTAGACATAGACCATCATGTACAGTTAACAGGTGACTACTAGTTGGTGTAATTGCCAAGTGAGTGAATAGGAACCGTCTTGTGATTATAAATTAAATCATAATGACTTTATTTTGTATTATGCATAACAGTCTCGTCCACTCACTCTTGTCCATTCACCTCCACATCAGTACGGGGTGTGACTGTCCACCAGAGCCAAAGTCCTTGTACACTATATGTGAACATTTTTGGTCAACAAAGCTGATTATGTTTTCAAAATATCAATAGATTTTCTGATGTTTATTTCTGTGTGACAGTATTGGAAGAGCACAAATAGAGCAAAGAAAGAAAAAAAGAAACAAACACCCATGAGCCATTTTGCGTTCAGAATGCCCCCCCCCCCCAAAAAAAAAAAAGAAAAAAAAAAAAAAAGAAAAAATAAATAATAGTTGCTGGTATTGAAGGAAAATGTTGGCGCAATTCTTAGATCAATATCTCCCTCATATGGCTGAACATGAGAATTACCCCTAAATTTCAGACTTCTGTCTTTGGTATTTGAGTTATTTTTGGATTGTTTTTGATTGATTTGTGAGATTTTAAAGGCATATTAACAGATCAAAATGTCTATATTACAAAATGTTGTCTACATAGAAATTCAAAATGCAACTGAAAAAAAAATACACCGCTCTACTCAAAACAGAATTGATTTAATGTTAAAAGCACAAACAGTCCGTGTTTTATTTCTAATAAATTAAGGGATGTGAAGTTTTTCAAAATCGAGTACTTATAGTTATAAAATTAGTTCTTAAGATGTGGAATGAGATTTCCAATATTGCCAACTGTCAAAATTACAAATTACAATTTGTGAACATTTTGAAAAAAAGAAACTAAATCAAAAAAGGATTCATTTTTTTTATTATGGCCTACAATGTGAGTGGCAGCTGCTCATATTGTGTAATGGTTCCTTTTAGCAAAACAAGGGGAAATAAGTTACTGTTGGATATATGACACATGAAAAATAGACACATAAAAGATGAGATTTAATGACAATCAAAGATTATATATTCAGAAGAAGGGAAAGTTTGAAGTGAATGAGAACATGAATTATGTACTCATAATGTGTTGTGATTATGCACCAGAATTACATTGAATTGGCTTGACATTTATCTTTTCTAAGAGGCCATGATGTATTTTACAAACGCTTCGTAGTTTATACATCCATTAGCATCCTCTTGGTTTTGCATCAGCTGCTCGACCTCATCTTCTCTCATCTTCTCACCTGAAGCCCACAAAGAATAACAAAAAAAGGGAGTATGTTAACAAAAATGATCTACAAATAAAATGATTATTCCATTCACATTATAGCCATTCAACTCACCCAGGGTTGCAAGAACATGCCTGAGCTCAGCACCCATTACGGTGCCATTACCCTCCTTGTCAAACACCCTCAGACCTTCCACAAAGTCCTCAAATGTTCCACGGTCCTTGGCCTTGCAAATGTGTTGGTGTATTGGCAGAAACTGTTCAAAGTCAAGCATTTTGGTCTGCATGTCTGGTGAGGACAACATTTCCATTTGTTGATTTCACTTTTTAAAACAGATATGTTTGTTTAATGAAGGGTTTGGGTTAGGGTTAGGTGGAATGTTTACGCAATGTAATTACGCAAATAACAGGATAATAACTGAACATAATTCTGTACTCTACCTACCTTCAGCTTTGGGCTTTCCGAGCACATGCATGATTTCTGCATTGGTAGGATTCTGCCCCAAAGCTCTGATCAGGTCGCCACACTGTGCATACGTGATTTTCATCTCACTAGTTGGCGTCCTGTCAAATAGCTGGAAAGCATCTTTGAAATCTGCAAACACACAGAAACACAACATTATAGATTTTGATTTGTACTACTGTAACTTCACTATGGTCCTGAAGAATCTGGAATTTGTCAAACATGCCTTAAATTTGATCATCTGCAATAACATACCCCAACATGGGTCCAAAGGAGTAAACCAAGACAGAGGGGACTGAACCCTGAGACGTGCTTTTATCTTCTAACAGATGTTGACTAGGAACAACGTTTACTTAAATAGCATGCAGGTAAACCAAAGTGTTGTCCACTATGGCTGCATGTTTTCAACCCATTTGTATGAGTAGGTGCCAACAAACCATTCTTCTAAACTGTAAATAGCATGCAACACAAATGACAACTGAGACAACAAACATGGAACGTACCCTCAATTTGCTCTGGGGTGAACTCCAGCTACAAAGAGATGAAGTAAACAAGGCAGTAAGATGCTGCTGTTTTGGAGGGACAACAGGACAAGACGGGGGCAAACTCCCATGCATGAACCCTAACATTTTCCCACTTTCACCATGTCATTCCAACAGATCAAGTTACATTCCGCATCTATTATCATCATGACCTTCGGACTGACACGCACGTCTTACAGAATGCTAACTGTCACTAACATCCTTTCCCTAACCTCAGTTTAATTCTGGATGCAGCACAGGGTGACCAGTATAAGATATCCTAACCTCCAGGCAGCTTTTATTGGACAGGTATTATTCACACTTGATTTGGCATTCTATGTATTTGGGGAGGGGTAGATATTAAGAAGAAATGAATGATCATAAGGAGAAAAAAATAGCCTAAGAAATTAGAAAATTAAAAACTGAATAATTCTATGATAGGTTCTTTCTTTAAAAATTGGATTTAAAAAACAAAAACAAAAACAAAAACATTGAGTTTATGAATTTTCTTCTTCAAAAACAGCACACCAAATATGTGATTTCACATTTGTTTTTTCTGTACCTATAAGACTTACAGTTTCCCCTGCCTAAGTGCAATCTTGTGATTGCACTAGGTGATTCTTAGTGATACTTAGTAAATAAAAATAGAACAATATTCTAAATACACCAGGCAAAGGACTACATAGAATCCATATGTATTTCGGATCCCAGTAAGAGTGACCCCTCAGCCATATTGTCTACAAATCCAGCCCATCTGTGTCTTTTGGCAAAATCTTTCTCAAATACATATCCAACCATGTTTAAAGTAAATTCTAATAGCTATCAATGACTTTTTTCTTAACTTTTTTACATCATCTGTTGAATAGGTGGTCTGGCATTCACAGACATAATGAAAATGATATTTTGTGACTTTAACTGTGCCCCATTGTAGCATGGCGGCTTGCTTAACAAGGAAAACATTCATCCAATGAGGAGGAGCCAAGTCAGCAGAAGAAATGAATTTCCATGATGTGTGTTTTAAACACATCCACAAGAGTCAAAGTTAATGTTTGCAAAACCACATAGTTCATAATTCATACTAATTTTCATAAATATCTGAAGCCTAACAAAAATTGTAAGGGCTTAAGAATGTAATTCATATTGCCAAAATCATTAAAACCCATTCAACTAACGTTGCAATGCTGAGTCTAGATCACAAGGTGTCCCTAACACTCTTCAAATCTAGGCTTTGATAGAAACCGTAAATAACAAAGGTATCTCCTTTTGAACCTTATTATTAGTATTAAAGTCCAGTCAATAGGAAACTAGCAAATTTACTACTATTGAGAACAAAAATTTTAAACAATTAAAACGTCAGTACTGCTCCGAAGAAAGTGTCCAAACAATACATTGTCGAATACTGCTGTTTCCATTTAGTATTACCGTGATGTTTGCAGGGTTAAACTCTGGGGTCTTGGGGCGCTCGGGCTCTGGGGGTTTTGGTGCCGGAGCAGGTGCGGGCTCTTCCTTCTTCTTAGGGGCCATTGCTAGAGCTTTTCAGGAGAGAAAAGGAGGAAGACTGACACAGCAGATTGACCAACCCACTTAGTGTAGCTGGTGGTGGCTCATTCAGCTGTTTTATTCACTGTCCACAGGTGTTACCTCCCCCATAATGCCACATTACACTGCCAACAATACAGTCAGTACTATAAAAGGATATGTCGTTGTGCTTCTATTTAAGACGAAGGCTGTTGGTGCATGGACAACATGGATAAAAACAATGTTACCTAAAATCCGAAGCCTGCAACCTCTGGTTAATAATTTCCATCAACACAGCAGAGATCTAATGTAGCCATCCTTTACTTTGTCAGTTGACCTTGTTCACTGAAGTGATTATGAGTGAGAAGGGGGTGAAGAAAATGGTGATTGCTGGTCAAGGAGCAGAGCAGAATCAGTTAAATTACAATTTTACAACATTGCATGAGCAACTGCCATTTCAAACAATTATTTTAGGTAGTTATTCAAAATTCAAATCCTTGAGTTTCACTTCACTAGGGATTTGAATCTCTGAAACAAATCTTTAGGGTGACCAGTTATCTGGTCTCTTTATGGATTTGCTGAGTGGGAAACTCTGGTCCAATCTGAAACAAGAAGGACAATGAAGAGAAAAATTCTCATCACGTCACTCATCTGCCACAATCAGTATTTCTTATGGCCCTGCCATTTGAAGCTGACATCGTATGACATATGTTCACAGAATATTTGCTGTAGCGTTTTAGCTGTAATCCTTGTTCAGGCAAGCAAATGGTGCCAGCTCTTGTGGACGCCGGGACTTATGGCACAAGCTCAAAAAAGCACAAGAAGCAGAGGACAAAACTAACATGAACTTATGATATTTGCAAATGAGCACATGGCAGACAGATTACAGTCTGCCGTGACCCAAAGCTTCAAGATGAAACCCACCAATTAAATAGAAATTAAAAAATGGAAATAGTGGGTAGATTCAAAACAGCAGTGGCAAAAGTCATAATGATGTTATTCATTTTGATAATTGTCATCTGGTATAGAAGATAATATTTGGAACAACATGGGCAGGTGGAGCAAATGCAAGAATATACCTGTTGAATTGCTTGCACCGAGCCCAAGCACGTTAGGACTGTCGCTGCCAATTAGATGCCACCCTTTACCCACAGCCAAACAACAGCATTGGACATAGCCACAAAACACATGCAAATTATGTCTTTTTACATTTTTTTCTCAGGTCAGAGCGTCACAATTTCTTGGATTAATGCCAGATGAACTGTATGAACCCATTTAATTAATTTTCTCTATTCTTCACTTATGTTTGAAACCACTTACTGTTCCATTCTGTTATTTGGAAAGAAACCGTAATGTTATTTTCCATAGAAAACTCTGGTGGGTTTTGTCTGCACCAATAAGGCCTTGTTAAACAAATATTCAATGAACATAGAGCAATAGAATATGAATTTGCCTTTCTCCTGTGCATGCCTTACATACACACACACACACGCGCACACACACACACACACACACACACACACACACACACACACACACACACACACAAACATACACACATACACACATACACACACTTACAGCATTTATCAAATTTTCATTGGCTATTTATGTGACTTCATGTGTGATCATTTTCATCGACAGAGACATAATGGCATCCATTTGCCTTCCTCTGAAAGATGTTATTCAACAGCTGTTCTCTCAGCTTGTATTTAAAACTTGAACTCTCATCCATCTCATGGTCTCATGACTTCACACAATAAATGCAGCTACCAATCATGCCAGTCAAGGGAAATTATGACTTTCTGCATATCAACTGTCTGAAAATGTACTGCCATGTAGTCCCAAAGGTCCGAAACCTGGCTTTTATTGCCACGGCCTGGTTTTGAGCTGGTTCTCTGCATACGCCCTCTGGTGAGGACCCATTAGCTTCAGACTTTGTTTTAGTTTCCTGATCATGCTGACCTGATAATGAGGAGTAAGACAATATTAATTGAAGCACTGACTAGCTGAGGAAAACATGTAATGCTATGATTGCCCGAAATCCGTAAATTCACCATGATGTTAATCATTAAGTTGTACATGACTAAAATTAAATCGAATCTAGTAAACATAAAAGGGATGATATATTGATATATTAATTTCACAAAGATTAGATTAGAGACAGGAGCGGCCTCCATCCAAGATGGAAGGTCACACAAGCGTGACCCATCAGTAACAGCTGCATGGAAATTGTGGAGGTAGTGTTCAGACAAATCAATGCAGGTTTAAGTTGTTACCTATGCAGTAAAAACATGGCAAGTTCAATATATATTACAAATAAAGCAAAAAAAAAAATTGATCAGCCCGTCATCATGGCTTTAGGTGAGATGGTTAAGATAGGGTGGCAGAGTATAGCTTAAGTATCATACTATTGCACACAGTTGAAAAATCAAGCCATGGCTGTTATGTATTCGTTGTTTTATAATAATTCAAGACTTGAATTGGTAAAGGCTGTTGTCAGGTTAAATCTAGCATAGACAGACAAAAATGGACACCAGATACCTTCTCTGAGTATAAATGGATCCAGCCCTGGTAAAGTCAATGTCAGCAGGCCTTCAGATCCCATCAGGTGTCTTTGACAGACTACACCAACAATTCAGGTCATGACCAACCAGATTGGACCAGGCTCTTCAAATATTCAAGACCTGTACAGTTTGCTATTTTGGAGTAGGTCTGTTGTCTTGCTGGTATGTATCTTGGAAAGCCTCCCATTTATGCACAATGCCAATTGTTACTTGGACCCATCAGATGACCTTCAGTGCAGCTGTGGCCTTCCTGCATGGTTGTTTAACAGTATGAATAAAACAGAGGGTGTTATATAATTGCATGTCACTTTCAAACATTCCTCTGAAAGAAAGCCAGCATATCAAGGGAGGCCATTTAAAAACCACAAGATAACAATTATTTAATTCATTACCTAGAGTTCTGTGCAGTAGCTTTACAAGCCAACATTTTTTACATCGATGTCCTTGCCCTGTACTTATGATGGTGTAAATCTAGTCGGCATAGATGCATACAACAATTTTCTGGAGTAAAATCTGATCCAAATATATTGAGATTGTAGCAAGCGGTGGTTTTGCTTTGAAGCAAAGATGAGCCTATACTCCTGTAAAGTAAGGCTTTTATTTTGAACACACCGAACACAACGGCTGAAGCTCATTCAACTTACAGTTGGCTGAGACAGCCTGACATTAAAACAATAAATTCCTTCAACTGCAGTCTTAACCATGATGAGAAGCGTTGATCCATCTGTATCTGTTGCGGTCAGACACACTCTGGGAAAGAGAATGCTTTATATATTTACTTCTTGGTTTACAAAGTAATCTTTTGCATAATTTCCATCAATGTGCATTCTAGATAAATAACGTGGTCACAAAGTGTTCTTGTGTGTTCTGTCAAACGATAAATATCATGCATGAAATTATATACTTCCTTCTTCCTCCTTTCTGACAAGTCAGAACGGACAGACAGACAGAAAGCAAGATAGACAGAAAGCAAGATAGATAGATAGATAGATAGATAGATAGATAGATAGATAGATAGATAGATAGATAGATAGATAGATAGATAGATAGATGACACAATCACTGTATCTTATATTAATATAATCATAAATTATAATTATCATTAATCTCAGTCCATCGGCTTACTTTATGAATTTTGAGTATCTGTGCTACTCATCCGTTAAGCAAGAGTGCCCTCCTTTGGCCACTTCACAACAGGCTGACCTTGTCTCCTACTTATCATTAGTAACCCAACAATGACAGCATACTTGCCCAGAGGGCTGGAACTAAATTTGAATTTCCAGTTTACCTTCTCCCTACATACATCCTGGACGTTATCATTGTGTTTAAAAAAAATTTGATCAAAAAGTTCTAAATCAACATTATCATTTCTTCATTTTATGAACTGGAAAATATTGTATTAAGACTTACATTTATTTGAGGGCACGTCATCTTTGATTGATTGATGTGCGTTGTCCTGGTGAGTTTTTTAGCCGATGATAAGACAGATGTTGTAAACAGTATATTGATCTTTGAGAAGGTTTTAATTATCTGTTTATATTCAGAAGAGTAGTAAGAAGCACACAATGACAACTAAACGATGCTCCTCTAATGAGGGAATAATACTGGTAGGAAATGCTCATATATCCAATGAAAATATTCTGGGTTTTGCAATTGCAACAGCATTACATATCCATAAAGCCTTCCAGTGCACAGCTGTTCCTTGCTTCATGAACCCATTTACCAAGTTTATTTATTGGTCAGTGACAAACAAAGTCATCAGCACTCAGAAATAAGTGTGACGTTCAAAGCACCAGAGCACGGAAGACAGCCTCGGGGTTTTCTCTGCATAGTCAAACATATGCAGCCTGAGACTTGCTGGTAATTAACAGTCAGCTGATACACTACACAAACAAAACAGTGCAACGGAACAAAACAACATCATGAAAAAATGTTGCAAGGAACAATTGGAAACAATTATTTCTAAATGATTTCTTCTAGCAACACCATGTGCCCACCATGTGCAGAACATCCATAAAAACATAAGCATAGTTTCCAGTGAATCAATGACATTATCTCAGTCTTAATCTCAGCAACTATATCAGGGATTCCTACCCCCATCCCTCAGGATCAATAATCATGATCCAGGTTTGAGGCCCAATATCAGTCGATTTGCGGCTCATGTGCAATTATAAAATACAACGAATGAATGATTGGCTGATACAAATCGTTTCCTCTGTTGCATACCTTTTACAATTCTCTTGATATTTTTTTTTCAGTACAAGTGATAATTTATTTGGTTGTCTTATTCCAGTCAAACCCCAGTTGCCAGTGTTGTATAACATAAATCACATGAAAACATAAAATCAAATCATATCTAATAGTAGCCCTAAAAAAGGTAATCTACTGATGTTCAAATACAATTCTGCCCCTGCAATTCCAAGTTGTTTCCTAAATTGCATTGTTTCATTTTTATGTACAAAAACATGTGATCACTATGATTCAAAATACCGCTAATGGATAAAAAGTGAATGACGTAGTAATACTGAAATAATAGTTGTTAAAGATAATTTTTAAGACAATTATCAAGTTAGTGCTATTTATGCAGCTGCCGTTTTCGAATAAATCTACTGAATTTTTTTTTCCCAGAAAATCGTTTTCCTGTAGTACTGACAGTTGCAAACTATGAATTGCAAAGAATTGGTATCGTAACCTGTTAAAGGAAAAATATTTTGAAGGAAAAGACCTATGTGTCAAAGACACAGATGTTACTTGAAACATTTAGCTTTCAACAGACGTCTGTTTAAGTTGTTACCTGCCCTCTTACTCGCTAAAGCAGTGTTTGAACAAAGTGGGCTTCAGGCAGAATCACATTTTAGAGACATCCACTGCAGATGTCTTAGCCCTGTGCAGAGTGACAATGCAGGCATTTCTTTGACTAGAATTGTCCCTTTTCTCTATTTCTGGTTTATACCTTTGGGAGACCTGAGTGGGCAGGCTGTCAAGTCAAGACTGTCTTTGAAAAGAATGAAGTAAAAGATTTTTCCGGAAGCTTTCACCTATTGTTTGTGACAAATGAAATATTTCTTCGGGTTTATACAATATTTATGCTTTGGAACCACCAAATGTACTGCATTATGGTAGATCCAAGGTGACATTAAATTGTTTTTAGTGTTATTCCCTTATCTTGCATAAACATATTTCGCCTCATCGTGTTTCTATTTTTGCACGCGAAACCATTTTAAAAGTATTATTTCTACAAGCTGAATTTGTGGAAATATTAAAAGTTGAGTACATTGCAGCAAACATTTGTTCTAATCATAACCGCACTTTAAATTTTTATAGTTTTTTGTCTCTGGAGAAATGTGTCACACAGATACTGAATTACTCTGACCCCATTTCCAGCTAAATTTGCATGTCGCAACAATGGCAAAACACCAGAAAGGAAATAATCCTAACAACAAAGATGAGTGTGACGTATTTATCTTATATTGACGTAATATAAGTTGGTAATATTCTGAATTAACTCTGTTTTGGTATATAAATCAATATTTATGTTCAACACAATCTACTGAACAGATGGTGATATGGTATTTATGAAACTTCATATGTATACAAATGTGAATCCTCTATTTTTCCAGATATATTGTCTGCTGTGTCATGCATGAGATTAATCATCCCTACATCCTTGTTGATGATTGATGTGTCATCTGGCGTGGGCTTCAATTGCTCAGCTGATAAATGGAGGGCTAAAAAAATAAAAATGAAATAAACATTATTGAATTAAATTTCTATTGAGCTATTTGGCTTCAAACTAGGATTGTTGGTCTGCTGAGCTCATCTCAGCAAATCATTTTCATCACGCTCTAAAAAAAGATAGGAGAAAAAGTTTGGTATGAATACGTACGATTCTCCTAAGGAGAAAAACTCCCCCACCACCCTTTTTATTGTGAATGATGGCTGATACATTTTAAATGCTACCTAATTACATAATTTGGATATGAATCCCTTGCCCAATTTGAAGCATTTAAAATTGTATGCTTGAATGATTAATGTGATGTTCAAAGTTGCAGAAGAATACAGGTCACATGCTGAAAAAAAATTAAGATAGAGATTATTATCATTGGTGAGACAATATGGTAGCTCTGGGGCACAATTAACCTTTCAGGGGAAAAAAAAAACACAAAACAAAAAAAATGTTTTTCTCTGAGAAGTATGAGCAAAAAGAAAGTGTAACTGGCTGAAAATGGGGGGAGATTAAACGATGACCATCCCCACTCTTTATCCCCATTGGTTTGCAAGATTTTAAGTTTCCCTGTGAGACACAGTAGGGTGCACCCTTTGCATGGCAGATGAACAAATGTATGGTGGTCACATGTCTAGTTGCAAGCTGTTTGTTTACGACACCTGCCATATTGTTCATTTTTGCACACCCCAGGAATAACCTATTTGTAATGACAATGGAGACTGTGCTTATTAATGGTGAAAAAGTTGTAACAGTCATTCTATTGTGGGGAATTAATGATAAAAATGTATTTAGATGATCCAGTAAATGAAAGAGCATTACAAAAATGTGCCCATGTGACACCCTTAGTAATTAAATATATTTGTGTTTCCCCTTATTTCATCTTAACAGGTCCAAAACAGGATCTTTTGTCTTAATGTTGGTCCACATGTTCACCATCTAGGAATTTATATATTCTGGGATTATCTTATGGTCAGTGAATTCAATGTTTCGAGGAAATCCAATAATTAATTTGTGCTGCACACCAAGCTCTTAATTTAGGATACAAAATTGAGATGCTCTTTCATGTATGAACATTGTGTATGAGTATGAACACTGGCATCATAGTTTATCAGCCATGAACATGCTATCCCACCTACTCAGTTTCTATAAATTCCCAAGAAAAAAGTAAAAACTAGATGAAAAGAAACAGCTGCTTTACATTGGGTTTTAATATGCGTATAGTCATGAATGAAAGACAGGAAGCACGGAGTTAAAAAAACATTTGGAAATAAACGCTAATGTTTTTGCCTTTTCCTGAGATGTGGTTACAACAACAAGAGTAGCATTGCCAACATTATGATTTAGAGGTCCCTTTCGGACATATTTTAATACCCTCTGTTATGATTAATATGTTTATTTTAGAATTTAACATGGGTTTGACAAATAAAGGACAAAGGTTGAAATGAAAACAATTTAAAGGAAGTGTATCCTATCCTCTCCTCTTCTCCTCTCCTCCTCTGGGAAATTCTCTTGTGCAATCAGCTTGAAAACATAGTAACCTCGCTGCTAGTTCCCTCAGCATAGCAAGCTGCACGTGTCCAATGACTTTGCTGAAGCCCGGTGTTTATATGAATAATCATGACAACGATGGCCATAAGAAGCTGGAACTTATTTGTACACTGAAAGCAGCTCTTTCCAGGACAAAGACTAGGCCAGCTCCTAGTAAAGACTGTCTGCACCACTCCACTCCATCCTGAGGACTGAGTTGGATGCTGCAGCCCACACTAGTACTGACAGAGGGAACCAGACACCCTGCTAGAGACAGTCTGCTCTGGGGCTGCATTAAGGTAGACATTGGTTACCTTTAGGATTAGGGTTACACAAAATTTAGTTTGCCTCTGTCTTATTTGAATTTTGATTTTTAAAGAGGTGACCAGAAATATCCCCTTCCAGCGCAGGAATGTAAAAAACATTCTCACTTGACCAACATTGTGCAATTGCAAGTCAGACACAATGGGGTGTGTTATGAGAAAAAACTTTTTTTTCTTGTAGGGAGAGCATCTCTATCAAACTCGGTCGTGAAAAATGACTGAAGAGCACCTGGGGAAGTTGTTGCAATTTTAGAAAATTGTTTTGAAGATGCGGAAAGAATTTAAAATATAACGTCATACAAGGTGGATCAGTGATACCTCAGCATGGGCTAACTGTCATTGAATATTCTTTATCCTCATCAAACTAGTTTCTTACTCCTTTTTGAGCTTGAATTGATTTTGAACATACAGTGAGAACCCCATCTGCCCTGAAATGCATGCTCAAGTGTCATTGTCCATATATTTGATTCCGGCTTGTTCAATGTTTTATTGGATGTCACATTGTGTGATAATACTGTCAACAATATGAAAGTCCACATGAGGATAAATGACACTCAAGTGTGTGTCAGATTCCCACTCGCTGGGTGGTACTGATGACATATGGCAGTACTAGAGCATTACTCTCTCTTCCAGATAATGTCTGCTGTTTCAATGCCATTAAAATGTGTAAACAGTGAGTTTTTACACCAAAAGCATGTCCAGCAAGACTGTGTTGGCTGCAAAGTGAGTGCTCTATTTCATACAACCTCGTGAGTTATTGATAATCCACATTTTCTACATTTAGCGTGATCACCCATTAAATGATGCCTATTGTTCATATTGCACTGCCATGCATTTTGCTAACTGTTCCTTGTTATGTTTCATGATTCAAAGGAATCAAGATTCAAAGCGTTTATTGCCACTCGTACAGTGTCGAAACATGTTTCCCTGTTCAGTGAAATTTCTGCTTTGCTGTCCGCAGTGCATTGGGATATGTGCTGATAGAAGAGTGTAAACACTGTTATAAATATAATCATAGATATGAATGTGAACATTGTTTGTAACATGAATTATCTTAAATGTATCTATGAAGGTTCTCAGTCACCAATGTCATGGTTCATCATTGCCAAATCTTGGTGTGGCAACTGGGCTTGGGTTGCTTGGGCTTGAAGAAGTTTCACCTGTCATCCAGGGGTCTTTTTCAGTTCTCAACATGAGGAGGTTCCAGCATACAACTGCTGGGATAGGGGTTGATGTGGTCCACGTTATGGTTGTTTGTTACAAGTGTGTTGTTTTGGAGCAATTCCGTTAAATGTAGTTGCTATGTCAACCTGTGCATCTTTGTATGTATGTGTGTGTGTGTGTGTATGTGTGTGTGTGTGTGTGTGTGTGTGTGTGTGTGGCATTTGGGGAACAAAAGTAAGAACTCCAGGGACTCACCAGAGTTAGAGTTAGAACTGAGGTTGCCATGACTGGATCTGACACTTTTGTTTCCTCTGTCAATTATTGTCAGATTTCATGCCTGTTTTTTCAATTTACTTTTTCCCCCTCAAATTTAAAATAATGGTTTTATGAATACCCGTTCTGTGTCTTGTGTCTACTGAGAAATATGACAGCACTCTAATCTGTAATTGGTATAAATACAGTGAAACCTTTTATTTAGAAGGATACTTTATGGACAGTTCATCAATATTTTCAATTTGCAATGCACTGGACAATCATGCCTACTGTGTATATTGCCTAAGCGATGATATCATGTTTTCTTGATCACTGAAATTATGTCTGTCTCCACAGTTCTCCTGAGGTTGAAATAAAGAGAAGGTAGCAAAGGATCCAGAAGAGAAGCCTCACCGGTCGTACTAAATTTCCCAATGAAGATCTCCACTAAAGACAAACTAAGCAAATACAAACAGTTATGTGGTTCTGATAATATATCTCCAGAGAAGGGTATCATTTACAGATTTCCTTGATGTTAAACAACTGCGTATGTTTTATATATACATATATATACATACATATATATGTGTGTGTGTGTGTGTGTGTGTGTGTGTGTGTGTGTGTGTGTGTGTGTGTGTGTGTGTGTGTGTGTGTGTGTGTGTTTGTGTGTGTGTAATTTTTTTTGGCATTTATCACATTATTCAAATGTGTAACCAAGTGTCAAATTGTCAAATTGAAGGGTGGCTAATTCATACACTTTTCACATACTATTCACATACTAGCTATAACTTACGATGAAAACAAATAATGTCAGGCTGATTTTGCAGTCATTTCTAGTTTTGGTGAACTCATAGTAGCCAAAAGACGATGACGAAGAACATGTTTCAAAAAGAGAAATTAATGACAAACAAATATCAAGTCAGATGGAGGTTTGTTTGTTTTCGAAAATCACTGTCACATACAACTGTAAACCAAATGACCCTGTATCACAAAACCCGATGACCATCTAAGTCGTTTTGTTTTGTTTTGTTTTGTTTTGTTTTTGTTTTGTTTTGTTTTGTTTTGTTTTGTTTTGTTTTGTTTTGTTTTGTTTTGTTTTGTTTTGTTTTGTTTTGTTTTGTTTGCAGACATTTAGAAATATATGCTTCTAAAACTGAAACGTAAAGTCACTGACTACGCCTCAGATAAATATGGACGTCTCCTGCATTATGTCTCGGTAATCCAATCCTACTAGATGTAACTTTTGAGAGACTGCAGGGGAAAATGCGGTTTGGCAGAGGCACCGCGCTCTGTTGAATGTACAGTTTGTTTGAGGGGTGAGAAAATATGTCATTTCGGAGTCGTGGTTTATTCCAACGTAAGTGAGTGCGCACCAATGAGAGGCTTTTACGCTCCACCCTACCTGCCTCCTTTCCGCCCCCCTCCTTTTCCATCCACATAGTACTGAACACGACCTGCTGCCTGCCACATCTGGAGACGCTTCCCCAACACGAGAAAAGTTCAACTTTCGCATTCGCTCCGCGCAGAAACACACGGGCGTTTGCGGTACTTGCCCGTCCACGGCGCACAATTCGGCTTTCTCTCGATAGTAAGTAGAGTTTCTTGAAGACAAGTTGCCGTCTTTCCTCGTCGGAGCTTTTATTTCACTTCTTCTTCCGAGTCTTCTCACATCAGCGCTTGTAAACAGAGGTCGTTTGGGGTGGGGGGGTATCATACATTTAGTTGCGGTGTAACTACCACCCGGGAGTGGGTTTTCGGTGATAACTGTAAATGACATGAGTGACACATTTCCACGCCGCGCTCCCGTTTTGTTTTCATGAAAAAGAAGCGTACGGAGAGACAGAAAGAGAGACATAGGAAAAGAGAGAGAGAGAGAGAGAGCGAGCGAACGAGCGAGCGAGAGAAGCCCCGCAATGCACCGATCCATGCAAGCATGAATATAAATTAATGTATAAAAAAGTTGAACCGTGCGCCCTTGTTGCTTCGAGAGTCGTCAAAAATGCTGTTTCTTCATAGATGCCATGCGTAATCCCTGACCGAGGCTGTGCTGCGTTAACACGGGAACAGATCTCTCTCTGGATGGTGACATGAGTCACTGGGAAACAAATCGTGAAATTCAACGGCGATTGGTGATGGAATGATACATTTTTGGGCTTGTTTTTTCTTCCAGCTCCGATCTAACATTTCGCAAAAAGAGGCTGGAATAAATCATAAGGCGCAGAGCTCCATACTGAAGTGTTTAAGTTAGTCTGAGGGGAAATTTAAAAGACCTAAAAATACAGCGTTGGTTTCTTCCCTACAAAGAATCATTTGAACTTCCCACCGCAGAGCTAGAGCGACATAAATACTTCTGACATGTGGATGTAATTTCAGACGAGGGAAAAAAGACAGATGCAGAGAAATAAAGACAGCAGACTAAGCCTAAGCATATATATTATAGGAAATTAAATCGAGGGCAGTGTGAGGCGATTACAGAGTTATGATTTCACAAGTGCCCATAGGCATTAAGAGGCCAGATGGAGTAAAAACAGTACAACTCGCTCCACTTTGAAGAGAGTTAAGTAGAGTAAATTATTTAATCTGAGCATCATCAGCATCTTTTCGAGCTCTCCAAGGACTCTTGGAAGTAGAGTTGCACTGATCAGGGATGGGATCCGCAGTGCAGCTCTTCAATCTGGACTTTCTGCTCATCTCACTATTCAGCAGTCTATGCCTGGTAAGTTGTTTTTCTTTTGTCTATTCTTTTATTTATTTTCACTTATTTACATAAGCAGTTGTTGATTCAGTATAACATACACATGTTTGATTGCCGTTAATGCTAGACATTGGGCCTTCTCTGCTTTCCCTCTCTTCCCTCTATTGACAGCTTGGATGACAGCAAGCAAAAGAGAAGTTTTATTATTGCAGCTGCTCATATGTTTTGTATTTGAAAATGTTGGAGAAAATCTAATTCCACATTTGCACCTTTATCTTGGAAAAAAATCCCCGCACACAACTTCTCTTCCCATCTCTAATTGTTATTATATATGGATTGCAAATTATGTCAGAGGTTGCCAATGGTCAAGGTTATGACAAAGCTGTGGTGTTAAATAGGAGAAATGTATAAAATGCCTTGGGTGAACCCCAGGATTATCAGCTGCTTAAGGAATTCTGTGTTTCCATTTCTCCATTAACGTTTTCATGAAATGCATTTTGTCATTGTTTAGCCACAACAAGACAGTGTTTGTGTGAAGCGGTGCCTGCTACTTGACCTCCCATTCGAAGCAGGGCATTGTGTGTATTGAGAATTTTTGCACAGCTTTCAAAAGGTTTAACCCGGATGGGGGCAAAATGCAATCAGCTTGGGAAGTATTTAATTCTTTGGTCATGTTGAAACTTAAAAAAATTGCTGTGAGTATTTGCCTGATCAGCCTGATCATTCAGAACTGCTCTCAAACAGTGCCATAGTATTTAGAAGGCTTGCTGTACACATTTTTTTTTTCACTGTGCAGGAAGAGCAGCGCGCACCCAGTTTGTTCTGTGTGTTTTGGCTGTAACTGTTGTGCATTCAACAGGCAGTTTGCCCAGGCTCTGAGGTACAGTGCATTTTCCCAGTGATGTGGTCCATCAATGTACCGCAGTAGAGCTCAAGGCTCACTGGTTTAGATGGCAGAGGAAAACAATTATAACATAACCATGTATTTAAAGCTGATTCAACACTGAAATGTTAAAGGCTGTGTCTGTGAATGGTGTTTACACATTTTTAAGTTTGGTGTTTGCTTAGTCTTCCTCTCCACTAAAATTATATTTTTCCAAACTGCGTCTTGACCAAAAGGGATGTAGAATTCTCTGGATGCCAAAGCAAAGAATGGAAAGTCTGTGCCTCTGTTTATAAAAAGAATACAAAGCTTTTAAATGGAGATGTCAAACGACAGAACTATGTTACTTTCCAGGTTGGTGTCACTTTAGCTTTATCAAGTAACTGATACCATGGTGGGAATCTGTGGGCTTAGAAACACCTTTTCAATTCAATTGTTTTTTGAAGAAAATTGGCACACACTACAATTCCTTGATTTTGTTTAAAATGCCTAAGCAGGCAGTGACCGTTCAAAGACAAAGCTCTTTTTCAACAGGACTGGCTACTTCTCTTACCCCATTATTATATTTATCAGGGAGAAGCATGGCTTTTAGGAACCTCGGTGAGCATTTAATTTCTACCTCATGACTATGTTTTCCTCTGTGATGACTTGCATGTGTTTGGATTCTCAGCGGAAGGACTTGCATTATATCTATATCCTCGCTTGCTCCAGCCAGCCAGCCGTTGTGTGAGCTCTAAGCAAAATGGGGTTTTGAGGACTGTCGTGTTCGGTATAGCAAAAGGCACACTAGCGATAATGAAATAATTTGATATTGACTCAAGAGTCTTAAATGATGCGGGTTAATTCTTAGGATCTTGTCTTGCTGTTTGATCTGAATATTTGCAAACATTAATCCTGGATACAATTTCTGTCAAATTGGTACTAAACTGAAGAGACATAATAACCTGAAAAATATAACAAGTTCTGACAGAGCTCAATGGCGAAGCCAGTAAAAATACACATAAAACAGAGGATTTCTTCTATTATTTTTTCTCCACCGAGAACATTCCAATTTCTTTTCAGAAATCCTCCTGCTCTACAGCTTGATCCAAAGAAACCGGTCATTTTAAAGAAATTATTCTTTTTATGTCAATGAAAGGGATGACATCATAGATTCATAGAATCACATGAAAATGTGTATTGTAAACATTCTATAATTATTTTTTGAAGAAAATATCAGACAACAGTACTTAAAACTACACTCTGTATGTCCCTCATAATAACCTTTTGAGAACAATTTTATCTATGTCAACCAAATCATCCACAGAGGAATTTTATAAAACGGATTAGAGCTTTCGATAATAATCTCAACATGTCTCCGATAATTAGAGGCAGCAAATGGCTTTGCGCTAATTTATCTGGTCAGTTGTTTTTGATAGGCTTTTATATTTTGAAAAGAAAGCTACACAGGCTCCAGTTTTTTTCCCTCATAATTATATTGTCTTGTGTCTTTTTCACCTTTTAATTTTTTAACAAAAAAAAAAAAAGACCAACATCATCATTTCAGTAATCATGATGTAAATTAGCTATTGTAGCTTAATGGGCACTTGTTTTTAAATTTTAAAAATAAATTGCAGATAGCACTGTAATAATTATCATATTACAATATTCATTTTATTCACATATCAGCAGTGTTTCCTGGCAAATAACCGAAGCTGGGCTTTTCTCCTGTTTTGCATGCATTAAGGACTCATGGTCATTTGAAAACAAATTATGCCTTTCACATAATTGCCGAGTACATGAAAAAATGTCTCTTCTTTGAAAAGACCTAGAAGATACATACACCTGTGACAAATCAAACAGTTTCTAGACACATAATTTTCTCGTGGGTTTGCTTTTTTCTCTTGAGATATTATGACATTACACTAATTTACTGTATTATAAGTCACTTCAAATGTGATTTTAGAGACACTTGCTATTATACCCAGATGTAACACTGACATTTTAATTAATGAAATCGTTTAAGGTAGGACCAGCCAGAGCACAAATACTGAGGCCAGCAAGTTAAAACAGCCTGGTGTAGCCTTGTAATTGCTCTTCTTCCGATGAAGGGAATTACACATTTTTGTGGACATTTCTGTAAACATGGATCCAAGTCTTAAGCGTTTGTTTTTGTCAGAGAATAATTCAAATATGCTCTGAAAATCACTGTTAAATCACTCTGTTAAATCACTCTGTTTGCTTATTCTATAATGGTTGTTAAAATTGTGAATATTGCCCTTATGTGTGAATGAGAGCGTGAATGGTTGTTTTTCTCTATTGTGGCCCTGATTGTCAGACTAGCAGTCCAGGGTGTAGCCCACATCTCACCCAACGACAGCTGGGACAGGCTCCAGCATCCCCCACAAACCTAAGTGAAGGATAAGTGATGGATGATAGATGGATGGATAGATGGATAATGGTTGGCTTTTTCTATGGTATCAGCAGGTTGTCCCTTTTTGCTACTGAGAAGGTAAAGGAGAAACAGCATGGACTAGTTTGACAAAGATTAGTAATAACAAAATGATATTTGATTTCCTGCCCATAGATCATGTTACACACACATAATGCAACATGATTGAAATTGTATTTCAAGATGTGTCCTTTTTTTACACTTGTTTTTTCAAATGCTACAAGGAAGCACATCATTGGATCAAGAGCTTCCTCATTGTCTAGTCTCGTGGGGATCAGTACAGCAGGTTTCTAATTGGTGTTTGGATTGGATCAAGTCTTAATGCCAGCTAATACATGGGGAGAGACTGTAGAGGAAGCAGGAGGAGGGCTCCAGCCCTCCTGACAAAGTGATTGTCTATTTTAAACATTTATAAATAAATGCATATATATGTTTTTATCTTTTTCCCTAATATTCTGTGATAGAATCCAAATTCCAGTGAGCAATAAGTCCCTACTGTTTTTACCAGAGTGCGAGGTTATAGAACCGACCCACTGATTGATTGGCTGAGATGACACGTAAGATGGCATAAATTGAATCTAAATTATTATTACGTACCACTAATACATGTAGATGTAATAGGGAGGTTTTCTTTTCTTTAATAAAATTACCTTCAAGTAAAATTACACCAATGCTGTTATGTGATGTAAATAAAATTAATATTTAGTGCTGGGCTCGACCAGGAATTTTTGAGAATAATGGTGATACTGATTTCAAAATGGGAACAATCCTGGATTGCTGGTTTGGCTCTAAGGTACGTAGAAAGATTTGGTTAACAAATAAGCTGATTAAAGAATATTTGACTTTTTTATACCACTCATACAGTCTATCATTACAAGCTTCACTCGTGTCACAGCAATTGATCTGCTGCTGGGCAGATTTCAGCTTCATGTGCGACGCCTAGACACTGAAGAGCCTTCAACAGTTTCATTGGAGTGCATTCCCCTGGGGAAATTACTTAAAGACACAACTGCTACATTATTCATAGCACCCTTTTTAGCAATATATTGTGATGTAAAAACAATTTTTTCTGTTCTTTTGTAATAGGCAATTTTAGGCAATCTTTTAGGCCAATGACATTGCAGGGCTGATATATTGGACTAGCTCTGTTCAAAGGGAACATTAAGGGACAGATTAATTGTCATTGATGTTATCCTCCACTGATGATTTATTATATCTTTCCTTGTCCTCATCAGTCATCAATAACACATCCACACTATAATCTCAAGTCCCAAGACATTGAATAATCTAATACTCATCATCATTTAGTTCACGTTTATCCTCTAATGACAGAAACTCAGTGTCTGAAGCATTGGAGTTTGCCCTCTTATCTGACTGAATTGCTTTGGGGTCGTTACCTATTTCATGTTGTTGATGAGAATTGAGTAATATCTATCTATCTATCTATCTATCTATCTATCTATCTATCTATCTATCTATCTATCTATCTATCTATCTATCTATCTATCTATCTATCTATCTATCTATCTATCTATCTATCTATGTGTGTCTTCCTGTCTTCCTGTCTTCCTGTCTGTCTGTCTGTCTGTCTGTCTGTCTGTCTGTCTGTCTGTCTATCTGGCTATCTATCGTTTCCTGCTGCTGGGTTATTGTATTGCTACTTGATTATGGCAAAAGTCATTATCCAAATTATTCTGGCCTCCGTACTCACATCTGGTGTTATTTTTTAATCATCCAAACACCACTGGATTACTCTACTATGCATCCAAACTCTATCTGTATGGAGGCTGTGTCAGTGTTAAGAGTATTGCTTTACATGTGCTTTAAGGGATGGTATGATCTTGGATGGCCAGTTACATGTGCGAGCACTGAAAAAACATTTTTTTAAAACTGTTTTTCTTTGATATTGATATATTCTATGGCCTTAGGTATGGGAAATTGTGTCTCTTATATTCGCCACAATTAAAGTGAGAACATGAATTGTTTCAGATTTCCTGATACACTGTTGGTTATTTGTTTTGACCTGATTACATTTTTTGTTTAGAATTTTTTGGGAATTTTTGGGAGTTCCTTTCCTATTTTTGGATATTGCATTGGTGATTTTTAGATAAATAATGAACTTTTTATTCATTTGTTATGAAACCATAAAAATATGAACATAATTTCTGCTGTAAAAGCCAGACCTGCTCTTGTTTTCAAAAGTTTGCATGATGAAGCTGTAAAAAGTGTGTGTCTAAAGATGGAAAGAATTTCAGCTCTGAATTGATAAATGTCTTCAAGTTGGATTAGCTTAATGCCTTGTATTTTGGTTCAATGAGACTGTGCCAAATGTAATATCATGATACCCTAGCAATGTGAAATAGCACATATTGTTTGTTTTAATTCTATCCTGTTACTATTAAAAACACTTTCTGATAGGTTAAGCCAATTAATAGTCAATTAATTAAGTCAATGAAAAAAATTCTGGATATTCTGGAAATATCAGATCTGTCTGTGATATACTTTGATGGTCATGACTCTTTCAAGACTCGATTCAGTGGTTATGATGATAGAGTTACATTACATAAAGGAAGAATGTACAGTTCCACTTTTTACATGAAGCTGCAGGTTTGTGTCTTTTTATTTAAGCGATTCCATGTATTTCCTGGATGTGGCTTAGGAGATTTTTGGTATCATTGATTTCTCAGATATCCCCTGAACTTAAATCATATTATTATTTCATGAACATTTAGAGGTTCAACATTAATTTCTACAGTGCCTGCCAACTACCTTAAGGGATCGAAAAGAACTGATACGAACACAGGGGATTTTTTTCTCTCCAGAGGGAGCAGAGGTCATTCATTTTCACTTTATTTCCTGTTTTATATTTATTATCTCAAGAGATGGAAGCTTATCTTTCACATAGAGGCCAGTATATTTCAATGCATCACTGACTGAAAACAATCATGCCTCAGTAAACTGAAAATATATATTTTTGGAGATGCCTGCATTCACAACCTATCTGGTACATTTCTTTGGGAGCAAGTTTTGTAAAAACCATTTGTAACATTCTCTGTCTTAATAAAAACAACTCATAAAAAAAGCAATCCCCCAGCAGTTCCCATTTCTGATTTCACACCACAGTAGACGGCGTGCTACAACTGCGAGAATGGTGGTTGGAACTGCTCCCAGTTATCTGTAAAAATCTTCAGGACATATGATCAAAAAAATCATGTTGAGCAGAATAATTCTATCAAAAGAGCCCTACAGCCTTTCCAAAGCAATAAAGCAAATTAAGGGACAGCAGCTAATGTACTCAAAACAAAGCATTGAAGAATAATAACATTAATGAAAGAGGGTTAGATAGGTGAAGTATCTCATCAACCGACAATTTTAATCATAACCCTTATTTAAAGGCAGACGTGTAAATCTACTCTAAGTACACAACACTGAAATGTTTCTGGCAGTTCCAAATTATAAAGGGCAGTTCAGTTTTGCACTTGGCATATTCTATGTAAACATTAAGGGTCTAATTTTGACTTTCAACACACCTCTGCTTTCCTGAATGGAGATCATTACTGGCCACATAAAATACATCAGTAAAGTCCTGCAATCAGGCTATCCAAATAGTTTGTCAATCAGTTTGTTTACATTTCATTAGTCATGAACAAGCTTGTTTGTAATTTATATCTTAGATGATATCAGATGCTGAATATTTATAAGTGTTGTCTAATTACTTGCAAATGCATATTCATTTATGGAAATTGTTTCAAAAAGAGGAATTCTATTCACCAGTTCTTTTATGAGTGCTTTCTAATGTCAGATTATTATAAAGTGTCATCAGTGTATAGAATGTTTGTGAAACTTGTGTTTGTTGGGGGTTTGCTTGATGTTAGAATATTCAAACTTATAGCTTCAGAGAACTCAAGAGATGGTGGGATTTTGGGGAAATAATTTCTGCTCTTTGAGGAGCTCTCTCATGGGAGAGAGGTGTCACTATGAACAAGAGCCAAGTCACCCGAAGGAAATTGTGATAGGTTTTGCAATTATTACCTAGTGTAAAGTGAATTGATATTTATTAGTAAAAGTTACCCTTAACCATAATTTCAAACTATTAAATACAATCGCTTGAGCCTTGATCAAGTTCAGTGCTGTATTTTATGCAGGTTATGCTGTGGCATTTTAAAGGTATTGTACTTGGTTTGGAAAATGACTGATGACATTCTGCTGGCAAATATACATTTATCACTTCGACAGACAAGACGTGACTGACAGATATGGGGTGGCAGTGGGTCAGGAGCACTTTTCAAAATTTGGGCCGTTTCAATGGATAGTGCTCTAACCACAGGAAACATGCAGCTCTGTGGCATCTCTCCACAGATACAGGACTCACTTCTTTAGTGAAATGTCACATCACTGACTCACTGAAACCTACCAAAAATAACATGTAATTGTGTGTGATGGACTGTGTGGAAATGGAAATCAGTAGGGTGAAAGAATCGGGAATTTGGTACACAGACGGTTTTTAATACGCTCCTTGCTAAAGATGTGATTTCTGCATCCAAATAAGATTATGTGATAGGAGAATTTGAGGCCCTTTTTATTTTACTCTTAGTAATATGAATTAAAGCTGTAAGGAGGTGTAGAATGTATCAGTTGCTATATATGGTTTGTCACCATCGATTGTGAGTAACTCACTGTCGTCACCAGTCAGTTAACATGTTTGCCTGAACTTTCCTGGGATTAGGATTGGACCTAGAACACAGAGGCAACTTGTAGTGGGAAAATATCCTTCACACAACGTATCACTATATCATTTTGCTACAGAGCGTGTGCTGTAGAGTAACGGCGAGGATTCCAGAGATAACTAAACTTTCTTCAGTAGCCTCAACCCTAGAACATTAACGTAGGGTGATTTTCACCCACACGATTCTTGTCATGTGATTTTCATTGTGTTGCCATTGTCTGAGTTTTATGGGTCTTTGGGTAGCTTCAGGCTGCTCACTGATGTTATTAATTGTATGTTTGTTTCCCTCCTCCCATCTGCCCATCTATAAATTGATGAAAACTGTATTTTATTCAGGATATTGTGTTGGGTAAAATATACCCAACGTTAGTGATGGTGTTACTTATTTTAACCCTAGTGTTCTAGGGTTAAGCTATTATATTTTATTTCGTTATTTTGTATTTTCGTTTCTTTTTTGTATTGACTGATACATTGCTCTGGGTTCTGTGGGCTATTGAGTCAAACATTTGTTTTATGTTTAAACAGCTTATTTTCTTTTTCATGAAAACTTGAATCTCTATCACTTCATGATCCATTAAATTGCTTTTAACTACCAAGCGGCCCAACTGATGTCACTTTCTCAAAAGTTAATGAAGGGTAATTTAGCAAAGATTATTAAGAACATGAGGCTTTACTTGATGACAGCAAATGTAATTTTTTTGCAGCTTCAATGACAAACCTTAATACTTGCCATTTTTTTCACTCTCGATGAAATTGACAAAGTAATTTGATGACAGAAACGTTTCAAACTTTCTTATTACTTGAGAGACGTTCTATCTGCTGTTATCTGTGAGAA
The DNA here is from genome assembly GCF_037954325.1 of Fistularia commersonii. Lineage (NCBI taxonomy): Eukaryota > Metazoa > Chordata > Actinopteri > Syngnathiformes > Fistulariidae > Fistularia > Fistularia commersonii. The sequence continues at coordinate 816,191 of NC_141308.1, forward strand.
TTTAGTCACACATAGATTTCAAACTTTTGACTACAAGTATTCATCAGTGTCCCCTTCAGTTTTTATTATTCTGTTTGTTTGCTAATGTGATAGGGTCAGGGTCAGGGATGCTTTGCTCATTGTAAATTGCCTTTTAGAAGTCAGTTCTAATTCAAGCACCACAAACAGGAAAAACCCAAGGGGGGCATCTCACAATGCCAACAGTTCAACTAAGGGTGCATCCCCCCATTATGACAACTAGCAGTGCAGGTTAGTGTAACACATCGACAACAATATAGTACATATATTCATACAACAGAGGTCTCTAACACAGAACCGTGAGAGGCTCCCAAAGGTCATTGAAGCTGCAAATGATTCTGGGGTTCTGCTGGCCAGTCTCCCCACCACACGGTACAGTATTTTATTAAATTGCAACATTTTGCGAGAATTCAAGGGCAGCAATTGGCATGCTAATAGCATGTTGAGTTTGTATTAATACTTGATCACTTACTTAGTATATCAATATTGTGGGGTGCACCTCCAGAGGGACAATATGCTTGGAATCCCAAAATACCTCATTTGTGTGTACTTGTGACATTCTTGCTCTTTGGATGCCATTTCTGTTGACTGCATACTTCACTGTTGCTCAAAGGACTTTTAAATACACAAAGGCCTCCAGACCAATACTGAATACAAAACAAATTCATAATGTTGATAGCTCTAAATCAATTATTAATATATCTCAAAAGGAGGATAGCTTATTTTCACAAAACTGAACCAATTGTTTTGTTTGAATGCAGCTCAAATGTCAGGCCGTAGTTTTCCCCTGGCACATGGATTAAGGCAGAGAGAATGCCTGACTTCTTCAAAGGACCTTTATAATTTTCATTGCTATGACTGCCATGGGTTTGTAAGAATGCAGTTTGTAGTACCAGTTTTTCCAATGATATCCATTAAATTCTTTTGATTCAGTAGACAGGAAATCTCAGGCAGTTTCTATTCAGATAACAGTGAAAAGTTTGGCCAAAGGGTTTGACTCTCCTCAATTGGCTTCTTGCAGCTTGAAAGCTGAGACATTGAGACTCCAAAAGTTGCATGTGGTTCTGGTCACTGCAGACCATTAAGCTGTTTAAAATTAATTTGTATTGCCACGGCAGAGTTTGGATCAGGCATTGGCTTTTTCACCTTTGTAAAAAAATACTGTGCTATAAGGGTTTTTAGATAAAACCAATAGATTCTCAATCAATAGTTGTAATATATCGCACTCAATAGACACACTCAATCAATCAATATCAATAATTCAAAATTATCTCTGAGGCTGTTCATAGATGCTGTATTTTACCCTTTGACAAATATAATCCACCAACTTGATTATAAATCATTATTTCCAAAAAACATATTCCAGAATTAAGAGGTGCTTTTTTTACTTATCAGTGAATACTATAATTTTAAATACCCACTAATATAATGGCACCTGTGTTTGGTGCCATGATAAAAATGTACAATTACACTTTGGGCTATATCATTCTACTTGAAATCATAATTTTAAAAAATTATGTCTGTCAGGTCTGTTATGGTCATCTGTTTCTTTTGGAAAAGAAACTATGCAATTTAGTGTCTTGAAAGTAATCCATTTTTTTAAATGACCCAATAACAAAAAGTAGCTCCATGACTCACTTGAATTCTTCTCATCAATTCATTTTATCATCGAGTTACTTTTGGGTTTGGTTACAGTCGTGTGATCAGCCTCAGGTGAAGTGCATTTAACATAAGAAAATACATATTTTTGCTCGATTTTATCACAATAAAACAAGAAGCTCTGTTATGTAATTTAAACTACTCAAACCAAAACCAAAATAAATTAAACATAGAAGCGAAAAGGATCAGTCAGTCCATTTTCAACAGGAACCACATTGTTTTAACTTGAAGACTGTAAAAATAAAAGTGGGGACAAAAATTTATCACCTGAAGGGCAAAACATTGGAAACTACTATTGCTACAGCAATTGTACCATAGATATAGTGAGTTTTAGCACAGAAATTATTTAACCCTAAAAGAGAAAAGAGATCGAAACTGGAGGGAAAGAAATACATTACTTTAAGGCAGGCATTAAACCAATTAGGTGGTCTACATCACGACCAATAAACCATTATTCGCTGTCCAATCCCAGTATTACCATGTCCTGACTCATCCTTTCAAGTGCCGATTCTGAGCTTTACTTATGTTTACCATTCTTGAGGGGCGTCCATATTCTAGTTGTGATAATGGAAATGAGGCATGGACAACAATGAAGGACTGCCGGATTAAATGATAGCCTGTGTGTTAAAAGTATGTAGTCTACTTTACTTATCTGACTAATGGGAACATTACATTACTTTTTTAAGTGCACCTTTCCAAAATGGATGAGTGGATGTAGTTTTGAAGCTGAAGTTAATAAGAGAGAACACTGAAGTATATAGTGTAATTGTCATTTTCTTTAATCTTGTCCAGGCAATATGTTACTGATGGCATGGTGGTGCAGTGATTATGTCCCTGGTTTGATTCCCATAGGGGGGCACAGTTTTTGTGTGGAGTTTGGATGTTCTCCCAGTGTCTGCATGGGTTTCCTCCAGGTCCTCTGGCTTCCCTCCACAGTTCAAAAACATGCAGTAGGTTCATTGGAGACCCTAAATATTAATTGGGTTCTCTAATTAGAATCTCACACTAAATTGTGAATTTGACAGTGAATAGTTGTATATCTTTGTATGGGACCTTATTATTGACTGGCAACTAGTCCAGGGTGAAACCTATCCAGTGACAGCTGGGACAGACCCCACCCCCTGTGACCCCAAGTGCAGGATAAGCACCATAGATGATGAATGAATTAATACATATATTTCAAACAGTACATCTATGATCATGCAGGATTTCATAAAGACATGTTTGTGAAATAAATATTGAGGTGTAATGTGTATAAATTGATCTGACAGCATCACACATTTGTGAAATAGGTCATAAAGGTGACTAGAGGTACTGCTTCTACAACAGTATGGTAGTGAAATGTTAGTTGTATACATTTCACTATGTTCCTTGTTGTATACCTTAAAAAGCCTAAATAAAGCCAGAAATCACATATTTCAGCCAGAAAAAACACAATATACAAGCTTATATCTTGTTCTAGAATCAAATGGGACCAAGAAATTGTATTGTTATGTTTGAATAATTACGATTGCCTGGATGTATCCAGTGCTTTCTGCAAGGGTAAGATCTTGTGCAAGTGTGAAAATGGTGCTTACTTGTGGGAATAGGCCCAACTTTTGGGTGGCATGGTATCAAGTACCATTTATTGTTTTGTATACAACTTCAAATATTGTAGATGACACAGAAACCAACTTGCGAAGTGAGAAAAGGAATCTTGTATTGATTGTCCTTTAAGACTGTCAGTCAAAGCAGTCAAGTGAAGTCCAGTGACTGGACGGCAAACCAGAATTTTCAAGATGTGTCAATTACAAATATAGATTAACACATCAGAGAATAGTCTGAGCAACAGATGTGTAGCCATTGAGTGCCTTACCTGTCATTATTAAAAGTAATAAAGCAAACACATCATGATGTGTATTCAATATTAAAATATGTTTAATCGTGTGTGATATATATTGATTTTTTTCCCTTTTCTTTAAGTCAAATCATTTAGATAACCCTTTTAGTAATGCATCCTCAGGGCAGGCACAGACCAGTGTCTCCGTGAACCGGTCCCAAGCCTGGATAAATGCAGAGGGTTGCATCAGGAAGGGCATCCAACGTAAAAACTTGTGCCAAAACCAAATATGTGAATCAAATATAACTATAGAGGGATAAAGTTGATGAGCCGAACAATGAAGTTTTGGGAAAGAGTAGTGGAAACTAGTCCGAGAGCAGAAGTCAGCATTTATGAATAGCAATATGGCTTCATGCCTTACAGATCCAGTATTTGCTTTGAGAATGCTAATAGAGAAGTACAGAAAATGTCAAAGGGAGTTACATTGGGCTTTTGTAGATCTAGAAAAAGCATACAACAAGGTGCCAAGAGAGGAACTCTGGTCGTGTATGAGGAAGTCTGGAGAGGCAGAGAAGTATGTTAGACTGGTGCAAGACATGTATGCTAGCTGTGAGACAGTGTCAAGGTGTGCTGTATGTGTAACAGAGAAGTTCAAGGTGGAGGTGGGACTCTATCAGGGATCAGCTTTGAGCCCCTTCTTGTTTGCAGTGGTGATGGACAGGCTGAAGATGTGGTTAAACAGGAATCTAGGCAGGAGGTCTAGAGGATGACCAAAGAGGAGATTTATGGATGTAGTGAGAGAGGAGGATACAGAGAATAGGGTTAGATGGAGAAGGACAATTCGCTGTGGTGACCCCCTGAAAGGAAAAGCCAAAATGAAAAGAAGATTTAGATAACCCCTTTAACCAAATACATTTACAGATTCCCTGCTCAAATATAGGGGAAGGATGCAAGGTGTGACAGCAGTGAGCTGAGTTTACCCTCGGAGTGGTCTGTCCCTCACAAGATTTGATGAGGCAGGCAGTCGGCTTGCACTTGCTGCTATACCTATATACATCATGTTGCTGGAGTTGATGTTTGAAATCACTTTTAACCAGATTTTCCAGGATCTGACAAATGTCTTAACTGTTTACATGTAACTAATTTGCTCTTGATAATTGGATAAAAAAAAGAAACACAGTGAAAAGGCACGAGGGTGAGGCAGGCAATGCTCTCCACAGAGACTGTAAAACCTATAAATTAGTTAACATAGCACAGTCAAGGGCATGGAAATAGTCCGTTTATTATTATATTTAGCTGTGATACAAAAATGGAGGATTGTATATTTAAGGTAAAAATGTTTAAAACTGGGCTTTTGCTTAAAACAGGAAGTGATAAATAATAGAAGGTTTGCCTCAACCTGCAAGACAAAGAATAACAAAGAATGACAAAGAATGTCAAAGAATTGGCTCCTTTCAAACTTTGTTTGAAAGGAGCCCTGTGCACAGGATGGGCAGGTGGTCTCACAATAATCTACTGAGAGAAGTGGAAACTCGCCAGAGTCTGTACCCTCCTCCAGCTCCTTCGAATCTAGTGTTTTCCTGCAACTCTCTCCTCTTAGGCCTCCCTCACAATTCCCTCCATCAACTTCAACTGGTCCAGAACTTAGCCACCCGTATCATCATCCAAGCACCCCCTACCACATCACTCTTGTCCTACGAGATCTCCTCTGTCTCCTGGTTCAGCGCCGTATTCCTTTCAAACTCGTCCTGCCCCCCATTCAAGGCAGTCCACAACCTTAACCCCCATACCTGTCCAACCTCCTCCATGTCCCTCCCACTTCCTCAGATCCTCTTCCTCTATATGTCTGTCCCTTCCTCTCCCCTTGACACCATGGGGAGCAGAGCATTCAGACACTCTGCTACCCGTCTCTGGAATTCACTTCCAACCAAACTCAGGAACACCCAATCTTTTCCCTGCTTCAAATCCCTCCTCAAAACCCATCTGTTTAACGAAGCCTATTCCATCTGACACCAACTGCTGTCACTTGTTGTTATTCATGTAAATGTGTGTGTATATATTTTTGTATATCTGTGCGTGTATGTGTGTGTGTGCGTGCGCATGTGTATATAGGTATTAATGTTTGTACATATGTTTCTGTTTCTGAACTACATTGTCACTTTTATTGATTTATTTTAAGCATTTCTTTGGATCTATACTCAAATAAAATATATTATTATTATTATCATTATCATTATTATTATTATTATTATTATTATTATTATTATTCGCTGTGTGTCCTGAAAAAGCTGTCAAAGAGAAACCACTATCACTGCCACCCCTGTCTTTTGTTTTCAACGTTTGACAACTTCTGGATTAAATCAGGATATTTTGATAGGGAAAAAAATTACGAAGAGGACCTGGCAAAAAACAATTAAGAAAAACGATCAATGACACGCATTCAAAGGCAGGTCAGAAGATTTAAAAAAATGCTGATATTAGGTATGAAAAAACCTGTAGTCAATATACAACTGCAGTGAGTTGACTAGTATGTAAGCTACTCTGGGTATTTCAATATATTTATTTATTTCATCCATCGTCTGCCGCTTATCCTGCACTCAGGGTCACAGGGAATGCCGGAGCCTATCCCGGCTGTCACCGGGCGAGAGGTGGGATAAACCCTGGACTGGTCAACAGTCAATCACAGGGCCACATATACAGACAGACAACTGTGGGAGGAAACCGGAGAACCCGCTGGATACCCACGCAGAACATGCAAACTCCACACAAGAGTCCCCTTCTCGGAATTGAACCATTTGACATATCGTATAATAATGTATAAAATACAATACATAATACATTCGTAAACCTGCAAATCTGTCTTTAAAAGACTCACTGATAAATTTGACCTGATCACAGCTTAAAAAACAAACAAACAAACAAACAACTAATTATGTGTAATTAACTTAAGTAAACAGCTGGTTTTGCTAGTTTAGAGCACAAGTATCAGGGGTACTGTGAGATCCAAGGTTAAAATATTTAAGGTTCAATTGATTGATGTTAAAACCTTAACATTTAATTAAGGCTCAACAGATATTGCTGCACGTTCTCACTCCTGAGCCTGTGTCACATACGAATGCTTAAACATCTCTTTCTTGATGCACTTGGAGTGTTGTTTTCAACGAACACGTAGAATCATTTTATGCTTCGACAAACGCAATTTCTCATTTCGCAGCGAAAGATATGGAAAATACAGTACATCTCCTCTTTTATTTTGGTTAATTAATAATTAACCTTTATTAATCCCTCTCGGGGAAATTCATTTCCGATAAGTAACTGTTGTCCCCTACTACCCACTGCAAATCCCCCTCTTTTGCAGTTTGCCCTCACTTTAGCGGGTTTTTAATAGGTTTCACTCTGTAAGACTTGTAGTTTTTCCTGCTGTTTATTTCTTAAGTGAAAGGTAAATGCAATCAAATTGTTACTTTCTGTTGAATGACATCTGACATTGTCTATGTGCTCCGTCGGTGTATTTACAGCTGTCTACCTTTAATTCACAAGTAAAAATTATTTATACGCACAAAAACCCGGTTGCAAAGACTGGACACATGTGACTTTGTATTTCGTAGTATTGTCAATTGGAAATCTGATGCTGACAAACAAAATACAGGCCTCTCATTTCGCATACACTTTGGAGTGTGTGTTACATAAACAAGAATTTTCTTGACTGACGATATAGACTGAGTATCATTATACTCAAATCCACGCATTATCATTTGTGTGCAGGATTTGTATAAAATCCCTTAAATGCAGTTATAATGTGACGCGTATATCTCTAGTTAATCCATTAATAGCTTAGGATGATATTTAGTGGCTTTGTGGAAGTAGATTGTAAAAGCAAATCTTTATTTTTAGTGATAGCCAGACTGTAAGTATTACCACAAAAGTGCAATATAATGACAAAGGAAATCATCATAAAGTGTTCCTTATTTAGACATGGATATTTTTATTTTGTGTTGTAGATTTTTTGTATCAATCTAAATGTATTTTTATACAGACTTTAGTTCCTCTAATCACCACCACTGCATCCACCACCACTTAACTGCTATGCCTAGACTGTTAATCAAGAAGTATTTTGCAGCTCCTTTACAGAGGGAAGGAAGTGAATTATTCAATGTTCTTATTGCACATTCATACTAAAATGATCATATAACTATTGTGTTCAGAAAAAAAAACAGAATTTGAACAGACTTTTAGCGTGCAAATTACAAAGACGGATTTGTACAGAGATTAATCTCTAATGCCCTATGCATTTATTACAAATCACTTGATGCTCCTGTGTATTACTATTCACATGTAAATGAGATGCATCCCTCACATTTTTTTTTCTATTGCCATCTTTCTACATGAACAATACTGCATTACAGAGTTTCACACAAGTGGTGTCACTGGTGCTTGAATGGATTTGCTTTAATCATAATAGACAGTAGCTGTGTTGTTGAGTGTCACAGGATATGTAAAAAAAGATTTTTACAGTCAGATATGTACCGTAATTTCCAGACGGTAAGCTGAGACTTTTTTCACACACTTAAATAGTGTTGCGGCTAATTTATGGATTTTTCTGAGCTATCGCGCTTCATGCGCTTCCAAAACATTTAGCCTCATCATATCAGACCAATGAAATGACCGTGAAATTCTGACACTGAAGAAGACACCTTTAATGGTTTGGTTAGGTAGGATGAAGAGGAAGATAGCAATCAGCAGGATTAGGAAAAAGCAGGGATAGAGGATGGATGGATGGATGAATGGATGGATGGATGGATGAATGGATGGATGGATGGGCTTTTCCTAGTTATTTATTATCAATCTTTTTCATCAGACGTGGTACAGGGACTGTTCGGAAAAAAGCATTTCCAGTATGTATTCGTGGATGTTATCCCTAAGTATTTAATTAAAATTTGTCACATCTTTCTGTGTAAATATCTCATGTTACAACATGGACCCCTGCAGCTTATAGATAAGTGCGGCCTATATATGTATACATATAATTATTTGTTTATTTTTAGCCAGTGTGACTTATATTCAGTTCCCTTCAATGGTCTTGAAATTATGGTACACTTTTGGTGGAGATATTGGATAATTGATTTTTACCAAACCTTCAATATTTCTCACACGCGTGGTAGATTTTGTACAACACATGTAATTGCTTCACTGCATAGAGGGGTGGAGGGAAGTTCAATAATCATGAGAAGATGACGGTGGTTGATACCTCTGGCAGCTGCAGGCAACTCAACTTGTTTATTTATCTTCCTCAACAGTTTTTACTCAGGTGGACCAGTGCCATGTGACTGCTTTAGTTCCCAGAGGGCATTCTCTGTATTATGATACATGTAACTTGTGCAAACTTTTACAGCGGCACTTTGAGGAAACCTCTAATATGCAAAGTGCCAATATATTTAGAGTCATGTATATTATTTCACTGCTGTCATCTATCTATCGCAGTGCAGAACAGATATCTATTATTCAAGTTAAATATAATTTATTTTGCTGTCAGAATAACAATAAAACAGAATCCTTTGGCAGCTTTGGATTTGGCAACATTGTTATTGCCTTAAGAAAGGTATTCCATTAATTTCTACCCCTTTGAACAGCTCAGATTGTTCTCTGATACAATGTCATTACTGAAAGCACTTCAATCAAGGTGAAACGGTGCATTCTCATCAGCTTCTGTAATACGCAATTCAGAATGGTGGCATATCACCAGGCAACAAGAGATACTTCCTGTGATTAAGCAGTGCCGAATTAGTCAACACTTAAAAGTTTCATTGGGGAGGCAGCTCCAATTAGGGATCCTATACAAACAGTGTCTGTTTACTGAAATATTAATTGTTGGTCAACATAGATTCAGTATGTGCTTTTGTATACAATATGCATTCTAATGAGTTTATGGATATTCTGTGATATAATAAATGTCTATAATGCTGAATTTTATGCAATTTTACTGTGTATATTTTCATATCCTCCAGACTGATAATTATGTATTTATTTTTTTAAATTTTGAGTTATTTGATTAAATATATTTCCTATTGTATGTGCAGTATTGATTTATGTATATCACAGTGACTGATTTTACGCCACCAACAATTACACATATTGCTATGACGGATGCAACAAGGTCTGTTTTCTTAATCATACTGACTTGGGCTTGCAGATACACTGGTAAATGCACAGTAAAGGACTGATGGAGGCTTGATCATGATTGATTTTCATGTCCATCTAGATTTCTGAAGGTATCTGTAATGACCCGTGGGACTTCTGATGTAGAAAGAAATTCAGCATGAAAATCCCTGTGTGCAATTAATTATGATGTTGACTGCACAAGGCTTATACAAATAGATTAGGTGTATTTGTTTTTCATGAGCAGTTGAAACAGAGAAATGTTTGTGGCAGCAGTAAAGACGCTGATATGAATGAATACAGAGAAACCTGTGTACCTTGGACACTGTACTTGTACCGTGAAGGGTTAATGATCTGAGAGTCTGTCAAGTCACCATCATCATTCATTTATAAAGCCCTTTGTATAAAAGAATTACATTTGGAGAGCTTTCAGACATTTTTTCCTCTAGCCATATGTATTTTGGTAAAAGTCTTATTTAAAAATGCATGACTCCATTAGAAAATTCCTACTGTCCATTTTAATGAATATTGTATGGACATAGTTTCAGAGATCGCACCTATATCACAATAAGTTCAAGGCAATTTGTAAGTTTGTAATTAGACTGACCTGCTAATAGTACACACCACGTACAGTGTATGGTGTGTACATTTACTTGACATTGTAGACGTATTTGCTTTAATTTATAATATTCACTGCTAAATGAATACAGAATTATTACTTGCCTTGCTTGTAAAATGAAAGCCTACTGCCCTGTGTGTAGGAAGGCTTGATTTATGGTACAACATGATGTCTTGCTCCTCATTCAGCCTGCCATCAAGCAACAACATCCTGGGATGAAAAGAGAGCCTCAAGCTGATGCCAAAAAAACACTCCCTTAAGTAGCCACTTGAGCCCTTCACTTACATTGAGACAATGCACACATCCTCTGCAGAGATAATAAACAACAACAGCAATAATAACAATAATTATAGTAATAATCATAATTGTAGAATTGTTAAACCTGAACTGATCTCAATAGTTGCATGGTCATGGAAGACTTAAGATTTTATTTTATTGTTTTTTTTATTTATCTTTTTCATTGTATTTATTTATTTACCTTCCTGTACAGATTTATTGGCTTGAACATTGATTTATGGAGATGTTGTATCCTGTTGCGTTACAAGTGTTAGGATATTGACATTGCAGTTACCCTGCCTGATAAGGAGTAAATTGTGATGTTGCAAAAAAAAAGTAATAAAAGATGACTAGAAAAAAATGAAACGCTACTACCATTAATTAGAATAATTGTGAAAAAAAAAACATTGATTACTAATTTTCTTTTCTTGTGGCTCGAATTAAAAAGCAGTTTTGCTCATTTTTGAATCCCAATGTTAAATGTACTTAAAATGTAAAAAGTTGACCATTCTCAGATGATGTTAGTCAAAACTATTTTAAAGTTATTATTAATATGATTTATTTTACCGGAAATAATGTGTGTGTGTGTGTGTGTGTGTGTGTGTGTGTGTGTGTGTGTGTGTGTGTGTGTTTCCATTTGGTGGACACAGACCTAATGAGAATGAATGTAAGTCAATGATTATTTTTATATACTAATGTGAACACTAACATCATGCCGTGTTTTATTCCTGACTGCTATGATAGAGAGGATTACTGCTTATTTACCAGGCTGTGTATCATATGCCATTAATGCTACGGTGTGCTGAGTTAGATGATCTTTTCATCTGAAAAAAAAAGAAAAAATACTCTTGTGGCTTTAAAAATTCACTTTGATTTTTTTAAACGCTAATCCTTGTAATCCGTACATGAACATAATCACTCGTCCACGATGGCCATATTTACATTTACTGTTAATAGTACAAGTGTTATTGTTTGACACTTTTGCGACTTCCACCAGGATATAAAAAGATGTGGTATCTTGCATTGTTACATAACCCTTTTTAAGCTTTTGCTGAAATTAAAATGCCGCATTTGCATTTCTCATCAGTGGTGCAGTTAGTGTTTTTAAATATTACATTAAAAAAAGTTGACCTTTTTTTGTTTAAGTACATAACACTATCACAGTTCTTTGTGCTCAATGAGAAGCAAAATGCTCACTGAGCACACACAATGTTTCCATCAAGTACCAAACTGCTGTTCTTCAGTCTTGCGACCTGAACAGGGTATAATTAGGAACTAAATGCTGCTTTAAGTCAGAATGTGGCTTGAAAATATTTCCAAAGGACAACCAGTCTTGTGGTTTGTGGTTTTTATCATCAAATGCAAATTGCACAGTTTTAGAGGAGTGGCACTGAGTCATAGAGTTTATAATATCCAGGAACCTCATCTACTAAAACATTCATGCGGTGCAACATGTCAAAGTAACATATTCATGTTCTTTCCAGATAGTGGACAGGCCATTAAAAACAAGATTCAGCAGAGTTATAATTCTTTAGACCTCCCTATTTTGTGGAGGAGAAAAAAATATACAGGAAAGTCCAAAAGCCCTTGGGATCAAATTTTGAATACATGCCAACAACAAGGAAGTGAATGTTAGCCTATGGTGTAAAGAATGGCAAATGACCAAAACAAGTACATAAAACAAACATTCAACTGTATTCCCATAATAGAGGGGCTTTACAGCAACCAGAGTAAATATTATCTGTATATTATTTATCATCTATGTGACGAAGTGTGATCTGGAAAGGAAAGGCTCACTTTATGTGACTATTTACCCTAAAAATCTCATTCTTACTGACAGATCAACCAACAAAGAGAGGCATTATTGGATGACTCTGAGATGATATTGAAAATGTATATGGTTTGTGTTTCCAGTCAAAATACCAACCAGAGTTGTAATCAGAGGTTTCATGTTGACTGTCTGAGCATGCCAAAATAAACCAAGAAGATTATCTTGAACATGCACGTTGCTCATGTTTCCTCAAATGTTCAATTGATTTTGGTTGATTACCCACTCCCAAAATTTGTATCTATTCCAAAAACTGTTGTAAGCATGTTTATGTCATGATTTTAATCTTGTGTACATTTTTAAAATCACCCCTACTTTCACTTGTACTATAATTTTTATTTGCATCACTCTACTCAAATTTCTGATGGCTCAAATCGCAATTTGAAATATTTTTATTTCCTTGGTGATGAACTTAGAGGCATTCTTATTCCTAGACAGTGAGGCTCTAAACCACAGACTTACTGACTTATGGATTCAGTGGCAACTGTTACATAACTGATGTAGCTGCATATTCCGTCTATATTTTAATCAGAACCTGTTTTTTTCAGCCTGTCATATCCTTTATGATAAACAGCCTTCAATTTTAATCAGTGAAACTTAGAATGTTCATTGAAAAATAATCCTTATACTCTCTCTTGGAATGAGACTTTTTTGTATTTTTCAGGGTAAAGTTCACGAGTCCTGCTTCATTAAGAGTATTTTGGTTATCTGACTTTGTATTTATTCATTTAGAACATGTAATTGTAATTAAACTGTTTATTTGTGGACTGATAAACTGTAACTTACATTATAGAAAAATGCCTTGTCTCTATTTCCCTGATTCCTTCTCAAAGTCAACTTTATTGTCAATATCATAGTGCAATAGTAGAAAAAATTATGAATACCACAGATAACAAGTACGACAAAGGCAACAAGGTTACTGATGATTACTGACTTCTAAACTTCCTTTTAAACTTTCAGGGTCCTTTAGATTCATTCTTTTCTAAGTATTAATGAAATGTAATTCCCAAGCTTGAGTCTCATATTCACAGTAGGACATTGGGTATTCCAGGAAATTACTTTGGTCAACCGCAACTTTCTTTCAAAAAAGTTGGGGGTGCAAGTGGGAGGGGGTGTTAAGTGCAAGCCTGTCTACAATCAAGACTGTCGGTAATGCTCTGGAAACACACTCTTCACTCGCTGTATGTTTGCATCTCTCCGCATAACTCAGTCATCAATACAAAGTTTTCTCAGAATCCTTTCTTCCCCTAATGTTTTTACATAAGAATATTTAAATTGAACAGATGTTAAATATTGTTTTCTGTTGTGATATGTTAAACCGAGTGAAAATGTATTTTGCATTTGGTTACCTTAAACAATTTAGCAACATGTGGAATTAGGAGTTTAAATATAAAATAAAATTGGTCCTATATAAATACGCAGCAATTTTTATCTGGCTTAGTCTTTGTGGTTCAGCAGTGTCTTGACACACTAGTATGAATTCATTTCTTTCAATATTGGTCTTATATCCTTGCAGAGAGCTGCAGTTTAAGTCATCAAACCACAGTTTGTGCAGCGAAATAGAAACGTGTGGTTTGTTCAAGTAGAGTTTGTATTCTAAGGCCAGTGATGAAAACACACATATTTATATGGTGTGTATTTTTCTAATTTTCAGTTTGGCACTTACTCAAAAGCATTTAACAAAAAGAATACTGTATTTTAAATGAAATACAGTAAATAAGAATGTCCAAGTTCTCCCTGTGAGCGTTGTGTTTACTTTGGGGGTTTGGACTTGGGCCAAGGGAGGAGGAATAGTTTTCAGAAATAATCAGGGGGCACGCTTATTACCCAAGATTCTCTTTTTAAAATGGTAAATGATACTCCTCTATGTCCCTCTGAGCAGAGGTCTGCAGATGAAGGAGAAATTCTTCCAGTTTTTAAAAAGCAAATAAACTCTGTCTCCACTCCCCATTTTAGTTTAATGTTTCACATAATCTTAAACTATGTAGAGATATTTGTTCTTAATGTGTCAGTGCAACAGCTTCACTTTCCAGGTATGCAGAAAAAAAAAAAGTGATGTTAGCCACTGTCTATAGTTCTGCAGTTCTTCCGTGGGTCTCGTAACATATGCATATCCTGTCAGTGCATGAAATGAGAACCCACAAAGTTCTACCTTTGTATGATGATGATAATAATTAATCATTATGATGATGGTGACTGATAATGATTTTGATATTGAATTTTTTTACAATGGTTCGTGACTTTGCTGTCTGCTTTTACCCAGTCCCCCTAAGAAGTTCAGTCAGTTATTTAGATGAAAATAGTCTGAAAGTCTTAGGGACTGTCAGTGGAATATTCTATATTGGCATAGTTAGTTCTGTAAACAGGTAGTATCTATCCTTGTTCGCCTGTGGTAAAATGTTGTTCCATCTGTGGTTGTTTACCGTGCAAAGTCATACACGTCTTCATTCTGTAACTTCATTCAGCTCAAAGACTGGACATCCTTATTTCAAGGCTGAAAGTAGTGAAAATATTGATGGATTGAGGTATTGTGGTTTTTTGTGTCGCAAATGTAATGACTTCACCTTTGCAGTTTTTGATTTTAAGATCATGAAATTAGGCAGTAGATTTCCAATGCACTTTTTTGCATGAGAAACAATGTTGACCTACTGTACATGGAAATTATACCCTGTCTCAGTATACTGTTTATATCTTACTAACTTGTTTTAGGCAACAAACAGGTAATAGAGAAATAGACAGACTGAATGAATGAATGAACATTAATCTAAAGTATTTAGTTTAAAGTGTTTCTTCCGTTTTGGTTTTTTATTTTCATTTTTTTGACGAATAACGTTATTACTGGTAAGAAATCGTAGAACTGATAAGTGAATGTTCGTTCCACTTTTATGTCCATATGAACATTCCGTTCGTGTGTCTAGCAGGATGTATGGTACTGTTGTTACAGGTTCCTCATTGGCAAATTAAATGCAAATGTTTGATGCAGCAGTAATGAAAAGCTCTCTTACAGTTTGGATACAGAGCTCTGCGGTGAAGAGCCATTTCCAAAATTATTAGAAATGTGCCTTTTTCATCATTCTTGAAATTCAAAATAATGTTTATTGAAATAAAGTTGCGATATATATATAACAATAAAACACAGTTGGTGAATGTTACATTTTAAGTTTGGATGTCCAACATCTATAACAGATTTCGTTGGAAAGAAAATAACATCTCAAATCTTGTGGATGTATTTTTCAATGTGTTTTCTATTTCTGTTTATTTCTTTTCATCTAATGGGTTTGAATGTTAACAGGACAATCAGCTGTTTTCTCTGCCTCACTTGATGATTAATTCTCCCTGCAAAAAACAAAAAACAACAAAAGGAAAACATAAACAAACAACAAAAAAACAACAAAAACACCAGAGTATACCAAATGTAAGGTTAGTTTATACTGATTTTGGTGCAGAATGGGTCTAAGCACATCTGAAAACCTGCTATGACACTGTAGAAAATCCTGTTCGTTTGTACACTGCTCATTCCCCACTCCAAACCGTTCTGCAGCTGCCTGTTTTCATTTCCAATTTTCCTGTCGCTCTCAGTTTAAAATGTCTCGTCATATTAGATGCAGTCGCATTTTGCTGTTAGCCAAGAGCAAACCAGTTAGCATGACCTATTAGCATGACCTAGTAGAATGGAAAATCTTTCGTTGACTGAAAAACCACACCTGAAGCAAAACATTTTAATGTTCATTTAGAGAATTTCACGTTGTGCTCTTTTCATTTTAAAATGGGGAATAAAGTTTTTTTAACGTTTTCCTTTTCTGCACTAGATTTAACCACATGATTACTGTCTGGGACTACAAACAATTATTGAGAATTTTTAATCTCTGAAATTACTTTAATTTTCTTTGTGGCAACACCAAAGACAACTTTGATATGGACTGTTAAATCTAATGTGATCCCATTTACAGCACTGGATGTCTGTTACCCAGTCACACTGGTTTATTTCTTCACTTCTCACTGCACAGTCATATTTAATCAGACAAAACATCTGTAATCTGTTTTTGAGGAGAATTTCACTGAACAAAGCTGGATTTGCAAAGTGATGTCTGCTGTTTTGTGACAGTTACTCAAGTGTATGGAATTCACCACATGATAGATTACATGCTTATTTTACACTGCACAATAAAGTAGAAGCTTTGATTCAGACCCAAATGGGGACATAAATGTGCCATTATTAAATTCAATCAATGTTCTGGCTGCTATTTAACTCCAGGTTATTTTCACATTTTACAGGTTTACTCAGATGATGTGCTCACTAAAGAGGAACAGATAGGCCTGCTGTTCAAAGCCAAACGAAAGTGTGAGGGCAACATCAAGTTGAAGCACAAGATTTCAAGTGAGTAAACAAACAAGATAAACACATGCTTAAATGCAGAGACCTCCAAGAATACGTAACAATAAAATTAAAGAGACCTGATGGCAAACAGCAGTAAAGTTGTTTATAAAAAAGGCGCTCCTACTGGGGTGAGTTTTCGGTGTCCCTATGAAACCAACCACAGGTTGCAAAGATGCAGTGAAAAGGTGTATTTTTGAGAATATTAAAAAAAAAAAAGGTGACCGGTGACTGCTGTATGTGATTGACTGGAGACAATCTTTTATCTTTTTAATAGGCCGAAGTAGCCAAATGATCCCTGTGTGTAAAAAGGTGTTGAGTAAATTATTTTAAAATATTCCGAACCAAATTTATCATGTAAGGAGTGTTTTGCACGTACGGTTATATTAAGTCCAAGAGTCAGCTGTTTTGAAATATTAAATTAAGTTTTCCTTTTCTAATTGCCATGTCTGTGGGTTAACCATTAACTGCATGACTGTAGACTTATAGTGGAAGTATCGTGTGTAGATCAGAGTTGTGTTTAATGGTGACCCACTGACAATTTGTTGGTCAATTTTGAATGGGACCATAGCAATTTTAAATTGAGGAAAAGCTGTGGTAGACAACAACACAGAACCTTTAATGCACTCAGCCCTGTAGCCCTAGGACTTTAAAAGATACAATGAAATATATAAATGTATAAATGTAAAACATATATATGTATTTTTATACATATAAATGTATTTTATAAATGAATTTTTATTGAGCAATCTTGAGCCCTTTATTGAGAGTTAAGCATCCAAAACCAATAGGATTCAATTACAGAGCATCATGATTGTTATAATGCTAAGAGTTGACTATTTGATCTCAGATTACATAATGATCACCTTCACTCAGCTACCCACAATACTCATCAATCAACTACAGAAACAACTAATTTTAGGCTTGGTAGTATCAGTGATCCTTCTAATATATGCGTTAGGTGCAGCAAAGTTTATATAAATGGCCATCCATCCATCCATCCATCCATCCATCCATCTATCCATCTTCCGCCGCTTACCCTGCACTCAGGGTTGCGGGGGATGCTGGAGCCTATTCCAGTTGTCATTGGGCGAGAGTTGGGGTGCACCCTGGACTGGTCAATCGCAGAGCCACATATATAGACAATCGCAGAGCCACGTATATAGACAGACAACACACTAATTCATTCGGGGCAATTTTTTCTATTAACCTGCTGCATGTTTTTGGAATGTGGGAGGAAACTGGAGAACCCAGAGGAAACCCATGCAGACACGGAGAGAACATTCAAACTCCAATCGAACCAGGGTCCTTCAAGTTAACCTCTCCGCCACTGTGTGGCCCCCTGATATGAACGTATAATGAAATGTTGCATTTTAATCTAAATAAATTTATCAGCTAAAAGACCGATATAATTCACTGAAGAGCTCATAAATTAATGTTGTGTGCATTTCAAGGCATTGTGAGGATCAGCCTTACAGAAGTTTAAACTGAAGAGGACCTTTGTACAAAAATGTCTTTTTTTGTTTTGTTTTTCAGACATATTTGCCAAACAGTTTTATAACATTTTGAATGCGTAACATAAGCTGCTGCTTTCAGTGAAAAATGCAGGTCTGTTTTCCTCTGCAATTCATTGTGGCTTATCTGAGGCTAAGACTGAGGGTCTGTGGGTCATTCTGGGGAGTATTTGTGTATTTATGGGTGTCTGAGGAACCCCATTTTCCAGCAGACCCCAGCATCTAATTTTGTGGTTACTGTCATTTTCCTGGTTGATTGTTCAGAACAGTATTTTGGATTACCATAGCAGACCGATCGTATTATTTTGTCTTTAACCCCTATGAATTGTGGTCTCAATGAATTCTTCATCCCTCCAATTGATATCCCAATGTAAATTGAACATACAATTAAAATTTTCAACTTCCGAAGTAAAAACACAAAAGCTTTTGTTGACGATTCCCAGAAGCTGCATAGGCCTGCATATTATTTCCTGATATTTTTTTTTTAAAAGGGCCATACATCTGGGATTAGATTAAAAGGACACAATAGAATTGGTAGTTCAGGAACAGCAGGCACCAAACAGAAGCTTTTGTAAGATGTCCAGAGCTTGCATAATGGCACGTTTTTTTTTTCTCAAAGCATATTTAACAAGCTAGCCATAGAAACAAAGTCAGAGCAGAGCAACATTCACACATTAGATCTCTCTCAGATGAGAGTCTGTGCTGTTTATCTGACCACCATCATGCTCAATTCACCCTGACATGTTGTAATGACTGCAGGGCTCAGTGTCACACTTAAACAGCCACTACATTTAGATCTGTATTTTCTTAGTTTCAGAATGTACAATAGGTTAGAAATCTATTGCTTTTTTGCATTTGTTTTGTGAACCTAGATATTAATTAGTGAGTCTGTTGACTGTAGGGTTTTTACAGGACCACGAATTCAGTCCTTAAAAACTAAAATGAGCTTTGTAGTCATGCGTAGTTCACTCTGCAAAATTTTTGTCCTGATTTTTAATTTTCCGAAACCTGCAAACAAATGGCGATGAATGGCTAATTGATGCTCATCATTAACAGCATCTGCTCATTCCAACTAGAAAGTCTAAAGGAAATCCAGAGAGATGACAATTGTGATGTTTTAAAAAATGGTTTGCTGAACGGAGCTGTAGTGATTTTACCATTGATTTTTTTTCTTCTCACCCTCATCCTTACATGACATTTAGATTCATAAAATAATATGGCGTTCACCCTCCCAAAAAGGGGAAAAGAAGAACCAAAAACAGCTGATGTCCAAGTTGTTTTACTGCCAGCCCCTCATGTGAACTATTCAAATACACAAGCACCTCCTTGATCATGAAGTGCAAATGTAGGAATCCACTTGCAACCTCATAAGCCATAAGAATCAAGAAGAGAACAGAGCTGAATGTGAATTGAAACCTTTTAGTTAGCTATGTATAACATCAAATGTGAAATTTCCGCTACCATACATCAACTGATTATAGTGATTGAGATGCAATGGTCTGCAAATTATGTGCATTTCAAAAATACAGCAAGCTACGGGATTCCATGCTTTATTTTACCCGTTTGGGGTAAAATAAAGCATGGAATTCTTTTTCAGTGGCTTGCTGCTTTTTAGAGGACAGACAACTGAGATCATTCTGAGAGCTACTTTTGGAGCTAAAACCCCAGTTAACATCTTAGCCCATAAGCTCTGGTTTGTCATATCCTGGGTTTGTTTTTATGACAAAAACTTTGGAGAATAGACAAACGCATACAGTAAATAATCTTGTTCCAGGAATAACCCGCATTCAGTGTTTCAGACACTGGGGAAATAAATCTCAAGATGCTCCAACTAAAGCAGCCTCGCTACCGCCTGCAACTACAACAGAATATGTAAAAATAGTGTTACTTTATACTCACACTGTCTCACTATCAGAGGGTACTGCTGTCAAAACTGATTCATCACAAACTTAGATATAGAACTTGTAATGCCATTTTATTGAGCCTTTGAATTGCACACCTGTTAGTTACCCCATTTTTAGTGCATTTTTACATGAATAGATAGAGCATAATAATATGTAAAAGTGTCCTTCTAAGTCACAAAAGTATACTGTACATACAGACATACATATTTCATTAACCCTGCAATGCATATAAATATATTATCTTTTCCTGCAAACATGTAGTGTGCAGAGGCAGTTTACTGACCTCTTTTTTTAAGGTTACATTTTTGTTAAATCCCATCACAGTATAAAAATGACTTTACAAATGAAAAAGTATTCCATTTGTGGTTACTGATCATGCCTGAGTTAACACATATGTCCTAATTAAATCTGCTTGATTTGAGCTTTTCCTTTAATGACCCATTACAGGCTTCTATTCACCAGATGCAACTACTGAAATAACCTAATTGCTGAGAGCATTTCACTCAGTTAGTTATTGATGTTGGATAACATAAAAGCCTCATAACATCCATTATTCCTTTACAGCAAGATGTTGAGCTGTTTTCATATTTCAGTATAATTTATAATTACAATTTTTCAATCTACTCATAAAAATCATTCAATATCATTTCAAATATGGAAGCGTCTCACCATGGACCAGATTTTCTCTGAAATGACACTACAAAGTACCAATCCTGACATTGAGAAGAAAGCAGTGTTCAATTATTTTTAACCTAGAGCACTGTGACTGTTGTCTGCTTCAGGCATATTTCCATGAAGGACGAGTGTTTTTAAAAAGTAATGTTCACTGGACAAAGGTCCTAATTAATTTCACTTCTTTTGAACTGAATTAAACTGAATCGTCTCATCTGGTTGTTTGTATGAAGTGATGTCATATGTGAGATCAAGGTAGGAATTTTTTGAGTGATTTGTCTCAAGGGAAATTTTAATGTTGCTTTCTGCTGACCCATGGTTTTATTGAAGTGGTCATGTGAATTTGGACAGATATCAATCATGTGTTTTTGAACGCCTTTGAACAAGGATGTGTGTGTGTGTGTGTGTGTGTGTGTGTGTGTGTGTGTGTGTGTGTGTGTGTGACCCAGAGACTAACAGACAGTATGCATTTTTGCACCCATGAAGGCTGTGTCAATCTAAGACAGTACTTTCATATATTGTGCTGTAAGTAATAACAGTGATGGCTTTTTTAATAAACTGGTAGTTTGAAATGGAATGGAGTGTTGAAAATAATGAATTGATCATGCAGTTCCTAGTTCATTTAGCAATATCAAATCCTGAAGCTGAAAGCTAAGATTCATTACTATCTGATCATTCAGTCCTCTTTTTTTCTTTTTTTTTCTCATTTTTGCTTAGAATACATAAAAGTCTCCATTACATTGCTGAGACAAGGTTTTCATTGAGGGAATACGCTGAGGTTTGCCTGGGGAGGACAGTGAGGGGATGTGGGTTCAGTGTCCGAGACCTTGCAGCGTGAAAATAGCTCAGGCCTCAAGCTTGCGGTCTGGTTGTAGAATAATATCCACAATCATTATAAAAGGTTGTGTGCATCATAAAAAAGTGCAATATGAGTTTTGACATCTGCAGGTCAAAATTAAATAAGTTGTGTATGTAAGGGTAGGGGGCCATTGCGTCACCAACACCAACGTCCCCCCATAGTTACATTTCTATTTAAATCATGGTCAAGGCATTCATGGGAAATTATATGTGTGTTTGGTGTTTAATTTAAGCCTGTTTGTGGGTGGTCCCATGGTAATAAAACTGACAGCAGAAGTGAGCAGCAGTTCTGCTTTTACTTCCAGGATATGTGGTTGGTGAGACTTCTAAAAGTCTCCCACAAGATCAGTAGGAATCAGTCAGTTCCATTCACTTTGCTCTTTAATTTTGTGCTCCAAGTGACAAGCAAATAAAAAGCATGTCGTCATAGCGTCAGATTTTTCTTTGTACATTTTGATGAAAAAATAATGGATCTACTGCAAAGAGAGGATACTTTTATTTTATCCTCAAGTACTTATTAGTGGTCAAAGTGGGGCAGATGTTTTCAATAATACAACATAAATGCTAAGCCATAAGGGAGGCTTCGCCAGGAATCTGTGAGGAAAGGGATTTTGCTCCCACTATTGGAGGGCTGTGGTCTATGGTTTAGCTGAAAATTAAGGGGCTCCCTTCTCTGAAACAGGATTTTTTTCCTCTGAACCTGCAGTGCTTTGTCTGAACTAAGTATAGATACATTATAGCAAAGTTTCATGCAATTAATTCTTTGCTGGAAATAGATGGGTGAGTTGGTACAATCATTACAATAACCAAAGTCAGCACTTTTTACCAGTTCCATTGAAGAACAAAAAAAGGGGAGGTTTATATCAAAACCTCTTCATTGGAAGGTTTTTAAATCCTGAATGTTCAACCCTACTATATCCAAAATGCAAAGTCACTTGATCAGACATTTGATCAAGCATATACAAATGTGTTTGATAATAATGATTATAATGGTAAAAGTTGATTTTGGAATAGTTTAGAAATGGAGTGTTGTTCTAATGAAAATAAAGCATTCCTCTTACCTAGAACTGTTTTTATTGTACTTTAGGTTTCCAGGTGAAACTACTATCAACATTCCAAAAAACTCAATGTTAATTGTCATCATTTCAAACACATTAATTGAAGAATAGACAAATTAACAACATGATGTTATGCCACACATCAGTATTGGTAAACCGCTGAGGAAATCTAAGCGTGACAATAATAGCTTGTGGAGAATTACATGTATCGGTTTACTTTTCATTAACATGCAAAAGACTTCTTTGATATTTGCCAAATTGTAAAGCGCAAATGTGTTTTTTACTTTATGCAAAACAATTGAAACAGTTTCAAAATGCAGTATAACCTGCACTACAAATTACAAGGGAACTCTTTAGTGCTGTAGTGGCAGGAAACATATTCATATCTATTAAAGATATATATGATATGTGATTTGTACTGTGGACGTTCTGTTCCAGTACACATAATCTGTACATGAAAACTTATTCCTCAGTTGATGTACTGCAACCATGTGATACTCGTGCAAAAAAAATATCATCATGATTGACTTGAATTAATGCATAAAAGCTGTCAGAGATCTTATCCATTACTTGAAGAAATTGAAGAAACAAACAAAGAAAGAAGAAATAAAGAAGAAATAGAAATTGCTTTCTTCTTCACATTCAGGTATACATACAAACCAACATTAGTGAAATTTGACCATTGCATTTAACCTATTATGGATGAACCATGAACAGAAGGAAGCCACTTAGCAGTGCCAGGAGAGCAGTTAGGCACTCACTGTCTTGCACAACAACACCTCAACCAGGTAGGTGGAGCGCAGAAATCGAAAAAGAAATGTTTGGTTCCAAGGATGACCGCTCTAGCCCCCTGCATTAAGGGGATGACATAGACACGAACAAAATCACCTTATATTTGCAATAAATCATTCAATCCATAATTTAAATAAAATGTAATACAGATACACAGAATTTTCTCTAATAAGAAAAATCCCCATGACCATACTAAAGCAGATGTATGGTTCTTTATGAAAAATGTGGCCTCTTAAAATTGTGATATATATATATATGTGTGTGTTTTTCTTGGCCTAGTGCAATATATATATATATATATATATATGTGTGTGTGTGTTGCAAATGAGCATACTATTAAGTCACATGTGCCTGATGTACTATTTAAAGAACAGCAGCATTCAAACATTTGCATAAATGCCCATTATTATGGGATGGTGGAGGACCGACAGAGCATTACTATGATTGTCTTTTATTTAGATCAACTCTGGTTTTGTCTCCATAGGTGGTTTCTGCTCGCCAGAATGGGATGGGATTGTGTGTTGGCCTGAAGGAGCTCCTGGAAAACTTGTTTCCACCGCCTGTCCAGAATATATTTATGATTTCAATCACAGAGGTAAGTTAGGTTTGAGATGTAGTTAGAAACAAAGCCCCACAGCTAATTTTTAGTGGATGAAAGGTCACTGTACTATTAATATTCCATGTAAAACAAGCACTGCACTTGTGTATTTCTGTTAAAAAAAATAACAAGGAATTAATAATTGAGTAAAACCATATGGAAAAATCTGTAGTAAAAGACAATTTTGTTTGACATATAGGTCTAGCCTACCGTCGGTGTGATAACAATGGATCATGGGAAGTCGCTACAACTAATAACAAGACATGGGCCAATTACAGTGAATGTGCGAAATTTCTCTATCACTACAATCAGAGCTATGAAAAGGTAAGATCTGTCAAGATTTTTTTTTGTTTTTGAGCTATTCACAATACTCTGTAATAATTTAGGCCTGTAGGTTTTGTGAATTAATGGCGTGCATCATGGCACAAGAAATGTCACAGGCTTGAAAGTTATGGGTCCTTTTACATGGCTCAAAGCTGTCTTAATGTAGACGTCCTCCCAAGTATTAAAAAAGGAAATTAATGATAATTGTAGAATCATCTAATGATATTTCATTTACAGAAAAGTGCTTTACATTTGACCAAATGTAATACTTCCTCAAAAGCAACTAAATTATGTATCAAATTGGTTTAATTGTATGCTCTAAGTTTTAGAGATGTCTTTTCAGATATACCATAGAGACAAATGGAAAAATTATTTGCACTACTATGCATTTAAGATTCTGAAACTATAGATCATATGGTAAGAGTTTTTACAATTAAAAAGAAGGCTTCAGGGATACACTCCCATACAGACCAAGACAAATTACAAATTAGGGCCAAGCACGAATGAAGTAGCCTGGCTACACCCTCAACCCATATATATTAACAGTACTGACATTTAAGCACTGGTTACTTGATTAATTTGCTTTGACCATATGAGTATTGATGGAATTTTATCTACAAATTTCTACAAATGTATCTATAAATTTATCTACAAATAATCTGTCTGTAAAGCCAGATCGTTGTTCCTAATACGTTGGGGATGAAGTTCACTCTACAGCTGACCAGGTGCCTTGAGATTGGATATACAAATCTTCTATTCCACAAAGAACTGATCAAACAATGTGGTATTTAGTGAACAGAGCTGATATTGAGGCTTTTGGCCAATATAAAATGTAGACTAAATTACAAGTTTGTGTCAATGTGCTTGCAATAAAATGAAGGCTGTCAAAATTAATCACGTGCTATATTGATCCTGCCACACTCCCTCAGCCCACAGACATAAGGAGTGACTGGCCTACATTTTGCATTGTACTTTGTAGCAGATAATTGAGATGTTAATGGATTAAGATAAAACCATCTAGTACAACATTGATTAAGTCAATTTCATTAGCAAACTTATTGACATTGCAGCTTCACACATTAATTTTTGGTAGTAAAATAGGGCTACGTTTATGGTGAGAAGATAGCGCCTTTCTTCATGTTCTTGTCATCCTGTCCTATTTAGTTTATTTGAATTTGCTAGAAGTCTGGACATTTTACACATAAAGGAGGGTTAGTATGAGAACATCTTTGGCCATGTTTTGAAGCCATGATAATTTTTATAAATTAAAGTTTCATAGATAGCTTTCCATTGCTAGAATAACAGTTTGAAATGATAAAATGTAACAGCTTGATAATAGCAGCACCATTGTGAAACTGTGCTCATTTCATTAGTTCATTCCTTCATTTATCTATACCACTTATCCTACACTCGGGTTCGTGGTGGTACTGTAGCCTATGAAACTAATTCAGGAAAGAGAGACTCATGTCTCTGTTTCATCACATGTTGTACACACTACCTGTAGTCATCAAATGTAGCAAAACTGAGACAAACGTATTTTTTTATGATTTAATTATATTAACATATCTAAAAAGAAACTAACATTGATTTCCATTATTTGTACTGTAGGTATACTGAGAAAAATGTCTGGAAAAGCCATACAAGATCAGTCAAGTAGATCTCCTGAAAAATGTTAATAGAAAAATAGCAAATTAATAAATAGCAGTCTTGTAATAGTAGTACACTAATAGTAGTCTTGAAATTTGACAACCATTATAGAACACAGCTAGAAAAATGTAATTAGTCATGTAATTATGAAGAAAATGCATTTCCCGCAATTCTTATTGATGTATTTACTGTAGTTGGATTTCTACTTTTGTTTTCCCTTTAAACAACATATAATCATTCTTACCATTTTCCTGTTGAGTACTCGAAATGCAAAAAATGTAGGCATTGCCTTATAAACCATTGGGTTTCTCTCAGTCTTCTGATGGTGTTTATGCTGACGGACTCCCCAGGGGGCAGCTACAGCCATTAATGAACAAATTACATATGCATGAATGAAAACCTCTAACTCTACAAACAACATACTGTCACCGGTACACAGATACTTTTTAAAAGGTTGTTTTTATTCATCTATCTGTTTGCCAAGGGAAAATTATGCAAAGAAATAAAAGAACTGAAGAATCTAGTAACATCACACACCGTTGTACAAAAGGTCTGGCTCTTCTCACAGGGTCTTCTGGCCACCCAGCTTTCCTTAGCTCTGTCACTCTTGGCAAATACTGCTTTGATCAGTAACCTTTATTTGAGACTTATCTATCACCAGGAGGCAATGCATTTTAAATGGCTTTTGACTGACTGTTTTTGAAGTAGTTTTATTTAAAATTCTTAAATAAAAATAACGGGGAACTGAAGGCATTGTAAACCATTATTTACTTTGAATTAACACAAAATCTTTTTTATTATGAAGAATAGTGTTCATAGTTATCCTAATATATAACAAAACAAGCAATTGCTGAAGAGATCTTGTAGTGGACCAGAAATGTCATGATACACTGCCAGTGTGCTTATTCTTCATGTGTAATTTACTTTTGTAGCTTTTAATGCCACAGTTTGTCTTTGCTTGTTCCTTTTCAGGGGTGATGGTACTGATGTTTGGGCAACAAAATAATTGTCTTAATTCTTGTATGTTTTTCAAGTTGTCATAAGGCCTATAAATCTGTCGGTGTGAGATAGCGTTTCAACTTGTTTTTCATTTTCTGCATCTCTCCAATTTGATGAATGCGTTCAGTCTTCAGCAGCTCCATCAGTTAATGTCACGTTACTATTCCATTGTGTTGCAGCACCGGCCCTTAGTAAGAAAAAAAGATTTGCACATCTAACAAACGTCTCGAATACCTCTTTATGAATACAAATTTTCCAGACATTCTGATATTATTCAGACATAAATTTGGTCTTGAATTGGGTTTGTGAAATACACCTCATTATTTTTTTTTACTACGACTTTATATTAATCTGAAGTGCAGCTGTCTCTGTGTTCTACTCCTTTCAAATACCAATTTTCAATTTTATTCTGTGAACACATTGAGTGAGAATACTCAACTATTTCTTTTAGGTAATCATGCATACTCTTGCATTAAGCTACCTGGCATACACATTGTGAGGTTTAGTTAAGTTTTGTTTTTGTTTTTCAAATCGTTTTTCCTTGTATAGTATGTGCTGACATTTTATCCATTCCCAACAGGAGGTATTTCACCGCCTGTACCTCATTTACACAGTGGGATACTCCATTTCCCTTGGATCACTCATGGTGGCTGTAGTCATCTTGGGATATTTCCGGTGGGTCACTATTAAATTCCAACTGTTTCAAACCAAAAGGTTCCCAAGAGAAAGATTAAATACAAGGACAGAATTCCAGATCAAGCAAATTACACTCACCAAAAACCAGGTACTGACTGTTGTCTGGCCAGCTGAACAGTACAGTGGGAAGAATATTGTATTCATGATGGCTCAATGGAGAACATAAACTTTATCCAGAAATTGTGCTATTCTCCATGTCTGAAGAAACAGGACTAACAGTACAAGTATCACATCACCAATGCAAAACATGAAGAACATGTTTAACATTACCTTTGACTTTTACTTTGACTTTTACCATACAATGAGTGCTTGAGGATGGCTCAGCCTCAAGGCTTGCAGTAAGACACGCTTCATGGTCTGACATTTAGGTACTTTTTATGCTCCTTTCAAGGTTAGACCCCAAACAACCAAAGCTTAAAGCTATTAATATTTAAGTTCACCGAGGTTGCAGATTCTGTAATCCGGCTAGTTGCTTTTTTTATCATTCAAATAAATGTTTATAGTGTGACAAATTTTACATTTACTATTCACATACGGAGCTTAAAAAATGCTAAAAGAAGGAAGGAACTGAGATTTGAATTAAACATTGCAAGAGCTTTCTTCTCCTTAAGAGGTTTTGTTGGAAAGACTCCCCTTGCCTTTGTTGCAACAAATTTATGAATGATGAAAAATCTTTAAACATAGATAGAATCATAAACGTTATATTTGTTTTACAATAGTCTGATATTTATTTCATGGCGATTAATGAAGAGAGGATGTGTCCTTACAGGCTCATTTTATTGGGTGCAGGGAGTATTTAGAATTGACATGAAGGTGCCGTCTATTGATGTTCCTACCAGGATGTCTCACTATTCAGGCAAGCAGTCGGAAGCCTTTAGAAATGTTCCCAAATGGCACCAGGAAATCTACTGGCCAAATCAGTTAAATAAGTCGTCCCAGGGGCCCATCTGATATTCTGGCTCCAAAGCACTTGAGCCATGTCTCACCTCAACATCTCAGGTTTTTCAACAAGAACAGTCATGAATGTTTTTCAGAGAAAGAAAAGGAGATGTTTCACATTAGCAGTTATGGCCAGTGTTTTCACCAGGGAAATGTGCACTTGATAGATTTTTTTTCTCACACCGCTTTAAATCAATGATATAAATGGTGAGCATGTCAAATACTGAGCTCATGAAAAGGACAGCATAAAAAATATATCTTTTGTGTTTGGCAATTGAGATAATACCAGATAATTGAGTTTGAAATCTTACATTTCAAGTTTCTTTTCTGATGTATCATAAAAAAAAGATTAATTTACAGTGCAAATTTTACATTACAGCTAATAATATAATCTTTATTGCAACTGATCAAGCCAGTTTGCATACTGATGCATGACTGCAAAGGACCATAATGAGACATGATGGCTCCATAATGAGACCGGATGTTTCCCTACTTTTTTGACAGATTAACTTTTGTTCATCCGAAAGGAAATTTGCCATGATTCAGAAATAACTGTACACATGCTTGCAATTTTGTTTTTATTGCACACCTTTACTTAGAAATTCAATATTTGTGTGTTTCAAGCCCCTAAATCTCAAGAATGTGTTATAGTCAGCGTGGAAATCAGCTGGCTCTAATTATGATGAGTAGTGTGTGTGTGTGTGTGTGTTTGTGTGGTGTGTGTGAGTGTGTTTGTGTTAATGTGCGTAGTATGTGCCTATGTGTGAGCATGTGTGTATCTGTGTGTGTCTTTCTGTGCGTGTTGGGGGGGGAGGGATTACTTACATATGCTTATGTGAAAGTCAGCCAGCCCACACAAACAGACACTTTTCAGCAGATCTGCCTTCTGACCTTGCCACGCTTGTTTGTTTTCCCCCCAGACGGCTGCACTGCACGAGGAACTACATCCATATGCACCTATTTGTATCCTACATGCTAAGAGCCATAAGTATTTTTGTCAAAGATGTTGTGCTCTACTCTGGATCTGCTTTAGAGGACATGGAAAGAGTCACAGTAGAAGACCTCAAATCTATCACTGAGGCTCCACCAGCCAACAAAACACAGTTTGTAAGTAAATGAACACAACTTGATAAAGTGATATTGCATAAAGTATACAAAAAAGAAAAAAACAACTTGTCCTTAACGATTAGTCATAATTCTGTCTCCTTGGAAGAGGTGGTACCTTGCAAAGTATCATCCACTTCCCCTGCGCTTAACCAAAAAACGTGTAATATTTGTCAGTGCCTAATTTTAACCTACAGTTGCAGACGAAATGATCAAAAATGATTAATTAGTAGGAGCAAGGAACATATGACTGTTTGATAATAAACACTGAAGTAACCTAACTTTATAAAGAATCATAACAACATTATTATACAAATATAGCCTTTTTATTTTTACCAAAATAAATGTTGATATATATTTATATTTTATACGTATAAAAGGTACTGTATATGAAGTGTATCACCACCGTTAATACGGACAGTGTTAAGTGCTAACATGAGATTTTTTTCGTGTATCATTAGTAGGTAAGCAACTAAGTACAGAATTATCCACCGATCTGATCCCATCACAGCTTTTTTTAGTATATATTTCTGTATTTCATCTTTTACTTTTTGAGAAATTGCTCATTTGTAATGCTGTCTTAAAGAAATCAATAATTAATTGTTGTGGAAAATGTTTTCTCAATGTGGTAAAATGCAGAGAAAAAGAAAATCTGAAATTTCGCATTTGTCTTGCCTAACAGCCAAGATATTGCTTGCTAAAACCAACAATGTAAAGAGCATCACTGCAGTGTAAAAGGGCTTTCTTGATTCTTGACGCACATATGAACAGGACAACAAAGGCGATCGGTGACAGTACCGTCAGGTTTAGATAGAGCAGAATCAATTGCTGTCGTGATTAGTTTGGGCTCTGAGGACTCCCAAACATTCAATCAATACGTCAGCACATAGCATGGTCCTAAAAATATTATATTAAATGTCCTGTAAGTTCATGCGCAAATAAACTGTCAGATGTTAAAATTTCATTCATCATACAGCAAAGTCAGATTTTTATCATTTCAATCCTTGCAATATTCTTTAAATTTTTTTAATACTGCATTTAATTGAATCAATAATAGGTGTCTCTTGATATTTATTGCTGAACAGTTGAAGAGCCAAAGAGCCGCGGGAAATACACATGGTCAGCACGCGTGTAACGTAAAAGTTGATGACAATTCCAAGACATCTAGTTTGTAATAGGGTTCACGTCTTTTAGGTTTACTGCGAATGTTCGTAATTCATTTGTAAATTTTTTCCTGTGTGTCACAAGCAGTAACCCACATAAGGACATTCATTGTGTTATATTGATTTTGTTGAATGGTTGTAGAAAACAAAGCACTTTGTGTTGCAAGGAGTGGATGAGTTTATGCTCAGCTGCATTCAATCTGTCCAGACCAGTAAACAGCCATGGTCAAGAAGAACTTGACATATAAATCTAGTAGTAGCAAAATGATACAGCAAATAGCAAAGAATGAATAAATAGTAGAGACACAAGAGCCTGCCTGTGAATGAGGCAATTACACCGTTTTTGTACATTTCTGGTGTCTTCAACATCAAACTGTATCATTTCAGAATATATCAGTGATTAAAAAAGTAGAGAAAATTTGGCTATCGCATTATCAACGTGTGCCTTTTTTCCACTGGCTTGTTACTATGACAATCTTACCTATTTTCCCCAACTATCTCTTCAGTATATGATTCTCACTGAGACTTGTATCAAAAGAGAAAACACTGCCTTGTCTGCACTCTCACTTAGCTACACTTTCTTTCATACCTTCTATCTTTTCTGTATTCAAGAAGGTGAGACAGGTTTACTAATTTCTGACAAATGGAAATTTACTCAATTCTTAACTCCAAATAAATGCCTCTGTGGTATTACAGCTCATGTAAATGGGAAGTAACATGGTCCATTGATGAGCTATCACCGCATACCTATCTAACATTGGTACTTTCTTGTACTAATTTCTCATTGTGTGAGAAGCTTGACTGAACCAAAAACGCCCAAATTATTAAAAAAACAAGTCAACCATGCATCTCTCCCATCAGACACAACCCCCTTACTTGACATCTGTGCACTGATCTATAGTAAACAGGTAGCAAAAGTGAGTACCCCATGTGCTGAAGAGTTGAAAATTCTAGAAGCTACAAATAGAATATGTGTCATATGTACAACATGTCTTTGAGTAATCTAATCAGTGGTACAAGAAATCTCAGCCCTCTGGCTGGAGGCATTGGATTGGAAAAGCTGTCACATTGTCAGTTCTTTTCTGTCACCTGCAGTCAGTAACCCAACTCCTCTTTCATTGATCCCTCTCCTCTTGAGAAAACCTCCTGTCTTACACGCATCCTATAAGTTCAATGCACTCGTATTTGCACAAAATTTCCCCAACACAAATCTCCCACCAAGATTTGTAGCGCAAAATCACCCTCTCAAAAGGCTTTCCTTTTGTAACTCTTTCTATTAAGTTGTAAATAAAGGAGTGAGTGGCTCTGTGTCTATGTGGTCCTGTTCCTGACTGATGACCATCCAGGGTTGATCATACCTCTTGCCCAGTGTCTGTTGGGATTGGCTACAGTCCCATTGCAGCTGTGTGCTGGATAGGCAGTATTTACAATGAATAAGTGAGTGAGCTATCAGCTTTATGTGCCATCTTTACCAAGGGGCCTGTGGGCCCTTAGAACCAGCTGTTTCTTTATTGCCATATATCATTTTTTTCTCAGTTTGGGCATCTCAGTTGTAGAGTGCAGTGCATATCAATTGCAACAAAAGCAAACATGCGATTCAGCTGCTCAATGACCTCCACTGGGTCACCTTGGCTGGATTCTCATTCTGCCTTCATCTCAATGGGATCAATTATACAGGCCTATGCTTATTTACAATTACATTTTGTAGCAATGCTGGCTGTTATTGCCAACCTTGTCAACGGCCATTTTTTTTTTCTTGTTGTTTCTAAATATGGAAATTAACAAGTGCAATGAAGCAGGCGTCTCTTTATAGCCTTGAGATAATTGAGAATACCAAGCTTTTTGCGGAATACCTCTTGTCTTCTTGCAGGGTCTTCTGCTTCTACTAGTATTGTTATCAATTATCGTCGCTTAAAGATTATTGGACACTCTGGTTCACTATTACAGTCATTCTTTGTGTGGAATATTTAATTATTCCAGAACACCTATCTCAGCAGCACTGGGCATACTTCAGAATGGATATTTCGATTGTGCGTGTGTGTTTTTATAATTATTGTTGCATGTTGCCGTTGTTTCATGCCCTTTAGGTTTGTTTTAAAATTGCCTTTTCTTTGGATCAAAGGGATGTAGTTGTCCTCATTTTATAGTTTTTAGATTGTATAATGAAGGCTCTTGATTCTGATTTATGCACACTAACTGTTGAGAAAAATAACCACAAATACTTCATTGTTTGAAGATGATCAACACATCCTGGCAATACGTGCAGAATGAAAATTGAATTTTGAAATTAATCCGTTTAGAACACTGATACCATAAAATAACTCTCCTAGTAATAGTCAAAAAGAAAAATGTATTTCATGATTTAAACCGATAGTCAGCCAAGGAAATGAAATTCTAAAATCTGGGTTCATGTTCTGTAAATTTGAAACACCTAAATCAATAATTTTAAACCCAAACATGACTTATCTATATTCACAAATATATTCAAGTATGTGTGTCTTAGATGTAATGCCGGTAGTAACAATAATAATAGTAATAATACTGTAACACCAATAAAGGCTGGAAAATTCTGGAATGCTGTTATTTTTCATGCAGTTTTAGTTTTTTGGCCAAAACTTAACAAAGCTAGTAACTGATTTTGTTACTAGTATTTGTAGTTTCTATTTTAAAACATAAATAAAGAAGAAGAAAGACCTTTCACATTCAGTTGAACATCAGCTAAATTTGGCCACTGCGTTTAACCTATCGTGGATGAACAATGAGCAGAAGGCAGCTACTGTACAGCACCAGGGGAGCAGTTAGGGGTTCAGTGTCTTGCTGAACAACACTTCAACACACTAGGAGGAGCCGGAAATATAACATGGAATATTTGGTTCCAAGTACAACCCCTCTAAACCCCTGCATCATGCTACCTGGGCATTAAAAGAAAGAGGAGGATAAATAAACAGTTGCAGCAGTTCTTTAATACAGGTTTTGCTTGATCAAATATTATCTGTGTTGCATAATTTTATTTATATACTTGTGCATGTTGGTTAAAGGATTACATGACAGTATTTTAGAGGTCTATACTGTTTTACAAGTTTTCTAAGTGATTCAATAATGATAATATAAACATTACAAATACAATTCAGTAATATTAGAATCAAACTTTAAACATAATTGGTGGATGGCACCAAAAATTCAGAGGACAATTTTATCAGGTCGTCACAGGTGTTTATAAAACTGTGAGATAATGTTAATCATTCTGATCTTGTCTTTTGTTTATAGATTGGCTGCAAAGCAGCTGTGACACTGTTCATGTACTTTCTGGCAACCAATTACTACTGGATCCTTGTGGAGGGTCTGTACCTCCACAGCCTCATCTTCATGACCTTCTTCTCAGACCGAAAGTATCTATGGGGATTTACTCTGATTGGATGGGGTCAGTTCTGCTACAGTACATTCTCAACTCTATTTGCATGACAAACTGCAACTATTTGATTTAATACAATATCAGTCATAGTTGCTATTTAGTTTTAATTATTCAATGGCTGTTATATATGTGTATTTGTATATTTGATATATATATATATGTATATGTATATATATATATATATATATATATATATACATGTATCAGCCATTTACACATTGAGTAATTGAAACTGAATATAAACTGCAATCAAAATTGTATGACATAAAATATATATTTTGTGTGTATATGTATATTTATATTATAAGCACATTACTGTTCAAAGAAGTATTGTATAATTGAGGTCCATTGACATTTTTTGAAAACGGGCTCCACAGCCCCTGCATTGTACACACTGTGCGTGTTACTTATTGAAGCACAGCGCATACAATGTGGATGCTGTGCTCTCCTGGTTCTTCTTGTATGACTAATTGTAGACTTTATGAACTGAGGGCTATGATTCATTTATTTTTCTTTTTATCCATAGTTATAGCAATTTTCTAATTCTTATTCCCAATGTTTTCTTTTCAGGTGTGCCAGCTGTGTTTGTGACAGTCTGGGCAATTGTGAGGGCTACATTTGCAGATACGGAGTGAGTAACATGCATACATGCATGTAATGTCCAGTATGTCCATATAATGTCCATCACTGTTGAAGTTTTAATCAAAAAACTTTAATCATGATCCCTTTAAGCAGGGAAGGCAAGTATGGGTCCACAGGAATTGTATTTGATAAAAATACTCTTAGATATCACACAAAATGTAACACATAAAAGATCTTGGCGTCATTTTTCAAACTTGACAGATCACGACCAAACCTATTATTTTCAGAGGTGCAGAAGTGAGAAAAGTGGGAAAATTGGCTTCACCCTCCACTTATGAATGGGCAGACCTCAGTTAGCAGAATTCCTGAAAACCAACTTGGCAGGTTCTCAGCTCTCTAACACTATCTGCTTTCTCTATATTGGTTCTGTACTGTGAACAGTGAAGACCTTAGATTTGAGATTTTACAGCTAAGCTGCTGTCCAGCGCTTGTCCAGTGGAACTAAACCATATTTCACTACCCAGTCAGCGGAAGAGCTATTAAACATTTCTTTTAATCCCCAGGCCCCTCTACCCTCTCACCCACTCCCAACCCTGTCTATTGCATTTCTGGCAATGAAACAAACCACGAATGATAACAATTTCAGTTTTAGCATGTGTTGCTTCGAGGAAAAATACAGCGTAAAATTGTCAAGATCCTTATTTCAAGCCACAGTTGCCATTAAGAAAATGTAACAGATGGGGACAGCTGAACAATTAGGTTATTGGCCTACCTTGGCAGAAGATAATTGAAAAGGCTTTATGGTTAACCCATTCAATAAGAAAAATTAAACCCTTTGTGCTTTTATCTGATACTTGAGCCTAAAGCCTTCAGATCAAACTAAGAAATGAAGGGAGGAGTAAAGGGTCTTAAAATTGCTTCTAATTATTAACAGAATGATTGGCGTGCCCATTAGGGACACCAGAGAGAATTCTGGACCATCACACACAGCAAATGAACTCTTACCCTTTTTCATTGTTGTTTGTCTTTGGCAGGTGCTGGGATTTAAGTGCTGGCAATTTGAAATGGATTTATCAAGTGCCCATCTTGGCAGCTGTTGTGGTGAATATCTCTGTATTAGTGTTTGCACCAGCCCCTCAGTGGGAAAGAAATGATATTTACCTCTGTACCTCTTGGAAATTTACATGTTGTTCAAGGTACATTACACTTATGCTGACACACAATTAAATTCTGTTTACTTCTGTTTTATTTTCTTTTTCAGGTTAATTTCATATTATTTCTAAACATTATCAGAGTCTTGGCAACTAAATTACGTGAAACAAATGCTGGAAGGTGTGACACAAGGCAGCAGTACAGGTAAAGCCACATTGTGCTTTCTGATGCAAGTAACTCATTGTAACCTGCATCTCTGCAAGTTTAATTCCACTTTGAAAATGTTTGATTGCATTCACATGATGTGATTAGGTATATAAGATAAAAGCTGACAATGTCAAAGGATATGACAATGTGACCTTTCCTGTCGTGAAACAGAGAAAGACAATGCATAATTAATATTGACATTAAAATTTACCTGGAGTATTAAGCCATTCGTCTCTGGAAATGTAGACCTCTGAAAGAAGAAGATAGTTGGTAGACTCCAGGAGACCAGGTCTTTTTTTCTCCCTTCAATGTGTTAAAATGCAAGGAAAAAAGAAAAGAAAGGCATTCAATTCTCACAGGTCACTGTCTAGCAGATTTCTTTGAGATTTTTCTTTTTATATTGCAGAAAACTGTTGAAGTCCACTTTGGTGTTGATGCCACTATTTGGTGTTCACTACATCATATTCAATGCCATGCCTTATACAGAAGTGTCTGGAGTTCCCTGGCAGATCCAGATGCACTATGAGATGCTTTTTAACTCCTTCCAGGTAAAGCTGCTACGTTTGAAGGGATGCAAATATCAACCCTGAGTTTCTAAATTCATGTTGAAGTACAGAGGTACAAATGTTTCACATGTATCCAGGTGAAGAGTCTAAACATATTGCAAGTACTGTCAAAAATAAAGC
The DNA here is from genome assembly GCF_037954325.1 of Fistularia commersonii. Classification (NCBI taxonomy): domain Eukaryota; kingdom Metazoa; phylum Chordata; class Actinopteri; order Syngnathiformes; family Fistulariidae; genus Fistularia; species Fistularia commersonii. The sequence goes on from NC_141308.1 coordinate 853,248, forward strand.
CTTACCATACTGTTGTTCTCCTAATACTTTTTCTTCTTTGGAGTACACTGACTTAGCATTAATCCTAATAATAGCCCTGAAAATTCATTCTTTACATTTGTTCCTTTTTCAGGATATAACACATATGCATGTCATTATCTTTTATATTTATATTTTATCTTGCGTTTTGCTTGTTTATTTGTTTGTTCGTTTGCATGACACCATTGTGTATTTCACTCAAGATCATTAGGTACCCTGAGTCTACACTTCGATCAAATGTATTATATTGGATATGAGTAGATGAACATAAGAAACATGATTCCATTCTTCTTTCTAGGGTTTCCTCGTTGCCATCATATACTGCTTTTGCAACGGAGAGGTAAGAGCTCAGACATCTTGAACTCTTACAATAGAAAAGTGACTGCATACTATTTAAGCCCCAGCATAACTTAATGCCTTCTCTTCGAAGGTTCAAGCTGAGATCAAAAAGTCTTGGAGCCGTAGGACTTTAGCCCTGGACTTTAAGAGAAAAGCTCGCAGCGGTAGTAACACTTACAGCTATGGACCGATGGTTTCACACACCAGTGTTACTAACGTCACTGCCAGAGGGCCGTTGGCTCTCCACCTCACCACAAGGCTAGGGCCAGTGCCTGTGAATGGCCACCGCAACCTCCCAGGATATGTGAAGAATGGCTCCATCTCAGAGAACTCTATACCTTCATCTGGGCAGGAGCTCCACATTCCTGAAGAACAGCACTCTTCTCACACACGAGCCTGTGAGGATGAGAAACCCTCTCCTGTGGTGGAGGAAGAGAGGGAGACAGTCATGTGACATCCATGGGACTGTGCGTAGAGTTTTTAATTGATAAAAAAGCTAGGATGCCAGGAAAGTCTCAGGATGGTCATAAGGGGAAGGCTGCATTCCAATTCTTGCCAGATCTTTTTCCTGTGAATCGAGCTAGAACATTGACGACCGACAAAGTGAAAAGAGTGTATGTACAACTTAAATGGGCTTGTCCACCTTTATTCGGGGACGATGAGCTGCATTGGTACAGCATATACTCGCAACACTTTCGGCAACCACCTGTCACAGTGAATGTGTAAAAGTCTTAGGGCAGACTGATATTTCTTATTTACTTTTCCACTGCCATAGCTGTCAATTTGTCTCGTTATTGTCCGAAACCCAGACTTGGGTCATTAGTTGCCATGAATAGCCTTAATCTTCTGTGTATGACATCACATAGAGATAGCTACAATTTGGCGTAAATTAATCTTCAAATAATTTTAATCTAGTTTTTAACAAAACTTTCTAACTCGTGTTTTACATTGACTAAAATCCACTTCAGTGTAAAAGGGAAGGTACTCAGGTAATTGCAGTTTGCTGTTGTTGTATGCCTATTTTTATATATGTAAAGAGGCGTTTCAGCATATTCAAGTCTTCGCTCAGAGGACGTTGGTTGTAATATACAGCTGTGTTTTTCATTTCAAAATATACCCTGTCTGCTGATCTGAAGGACTCAATATTCTCAAAATACACCTGACTCAACACAATATTCAAATGAATGTTTTACATTTACATTTTCAACAAAACACAATGGTAAACACACACACAAACACACACACACACACACACACACACACACACACACACACACACACACACACACACACACACACACACACACACACACACCATAATGCCAAAGTGACAATGTCTCAAGAGACCATCACACTTTGGATTTTGTCTTAGCTAATAAGCACTGCTAATATTGATCTAACACTGAAGAACTTCATTTTGTAGTCTTCAAATAATTTCAACAAAGAAACAACCCACTTAAAACACGGGAGTCAGGAAAAGGTCATATTTTCCAGTGGAATGTTAATCAAAAGAGAAATGCAGGAAAATCTCAAATTTCCCTGGAATTCCAAGAGTATCATTCATGGTTGAAACAAATTAAAAGCCAGGAATGAATAACTGTAATTCTTGTAGATGGTCTAGTGTTATGCTGCTTATTGATGTATATACAAGTCACAATGTTTACAAAGATCAGAAATCCATGCTATTGTTCAGTATTGTTCATGTGTTTGAATATGTTAAAATATGTTTCAGTGTATTTTTCATGTGTTTGTTTACGGAATGTTTGCAATATTTGATTATGTATATAGTCCAAAGCAAAACTGGTGAAAATATTTACAAGTGACAGAGGGCACTCAAACTAGCATTTAATGAAACATTCCACAAGATTTTACAAATTCTGTGACTTGTTTCACAGGTTGAGTAACATCATACCAAAGAAAAAAGTAATGACAGGCTGGCAAAGAAGAGTATTTACAGCCTTTCATTGTGTTTCCAGCATCTATATTCTTGTTTACAGTGACCAAAAAGTCTTAATGTGGCAATGTAGCTCCCACACAGATTCATGATTGATGTTTTCCTCTGTTTTTTTGTTTTTTTAATTTTCTCTGTTGTTGCCATGGTTATTCAGTGACAGCAGTGAGGAAACACTTTTATATCATGCTGTAACTTAGTAAAAGAACTGACAAATCTAACTGTTAAAGGTTGAGTTACATGTAATAAATAGAGGAGTCTGGTTTTCCCCTAACTTGAGTCAATTTTTCAAGCAGAATCAGTTGCAGTTTGGTTTTGACCACCTTGATGGATGAGATTTAGCAGTTTTCTTATGTTCTCTTTATTCAAATTTTATCTGGGAATTATTTTGAACATGGTGTCATGTTGATGATTTTGACAATTATAATAATATTTGATAAAAGTTTATATTTTTGCCAGTTCCATTGTGTTGTTTTTTATTTTTTTATTTCAAATTGGTGGGCAAGCTTTCATATCTGAATAATGTAAATAATTACTGATTTCCAGATGTGTTACAACCTATTTGAAGGCCATTCCTTTTTTTGCCTTTGGTTTTAATCATCAGTCTGGTCTACTGTATTACTGAGTTATCCATCCATCTGATCTTGCATTTGTATGCATCTAAATCAGTTAGGAAAAGGGAAATCTTGCTTCGATAAACCGCATACCATGTGCAGTATTGAAGAATGCATCTGGTGGTGTACTTTTATGACTTATATAATTCTGCTAAATAACCAAAAACAACAATGAAGTGTTTTTTGGCCAGAGCCTTAGACAACTTAATATTGTGTTCCACAGACCTATATTTTTTGTCAAATAATTGTGAAAAAATTGTGTTTCATGAAGTACTTTGTCAAAATAAAGATAACTGGATCTGTAGATTATTTCAAGCAAATCCCACAAGCATTTTATAAATACAGAGTTGTAAAGTAGTAAATCTGATACGATGTATGGGCTTAATAATTCTGCAACAAATACAGAATTTGCTGCTGTCTCTTCAGTAAAAAAAAGGCATCTAATGAACTTCTGACATGTCAATGAACTACCAGGGATATTTTTGGACTATAAATGAAGGATAACTCAAGCTTCGCATTAAATTTTCGGAATATTCGAATCACCATTTGAACCAGGCACGTTCCATCTGTTTTCAACAGTTGGTCTGAGGCCTGAACAATTTGACTAATTCGCGGTGGACCTCTGTAAAGTGTTTTTTGCCCTCAAGGGACTCAAGTTAGACACCCCTGAGCATTTCCATGGAGAAGGCTCATGATTGCAACTTGAGGATGAGTGGATTGACTCTGAAGTTGGAGCTGGCTGCAGGCCACAGAGATAGACAGATGGAAAAGGCCAATATTGACAGAAACCTTTGTTATCTGATGATGCATTCTCACACTTGCTTTTGTCTCCTTTCTCACACTTGTCTTCAAGTCAGCAGTTATTAACAAAATTTGCCAACTTTTACCATGACTTTATCCATTTCAGGAGTTCAGGGTCCACTATCTGAATAATTTAGTCCAAGCTGCAACAGACCAGGTTTATTCCACAGATTCAATTTGGCATTTCATGACTTACCTCTGGGAATTGAAACATATTAGTGCCGTGTAATGCAGGCAGTTGCTATATTTCGAGGATGGTATCAGAGCATTGATAGTCTTTATTAAAACACTTGGAAAATTCTATTTGAGCACTTTAATACCCTACAATACAGTATTCTGTTCTGATTGTATCATGTTAAGTGATTGTGTTTCGAAGGTGTAATAATAAGGCCAATAATCATAGAGCTAACATTGTATTTCATTGTCTTTCAAATACCTCTCATAGAAGTATTAACTGTGTTTCATTGTCTTTATTTATCTTGTGCCGAAATGTACTCAGTGGATTTGATATTGGTTTTCATGCTTTACAAGCAGTATGGCAAGGCAGTGACATATCTCATTCTCTCATTGCACCAGTTATTTAGGCACATTATAAATATCAGTTGGAATGGAATAGCAAAATGTTTTCTGGTCTCTAGTGTTCATTGGTGAATTGTGAAAAAGACAATAAACATAGTATTTTACTGTACAGTTTTGACAGCGTATCTGTTTTTGGCATTTTCATGATTTGAGTCAATGGAGTACCAGCATCATATTTTTTTTATTTTGATTTATTTCAAATGTAATGTACAAATATAATTTTACAAAATAAATGTTCAAAATTCCTCTTGTGAAAAATGTCTGTCAAGCAATGAAAGAGTTCATTTTTGAGCTTTCTTGGCTCCCCCCTTGGTCCCTCCTTTGCCTCTTTTCTCTCCTGTTTCCCCTTTTTCTCCTTTATCTGTTGACTTCTTCCCTTTTCCTTGCCCACCTTCTTTGCTGGGAGTTCCCTTTTCAACCACTTTCTTTGTGGGTGCATCCTTTTCATCTGCTTTCCTGTCTTTGGCACCTTTGCTCTCTCTTTTGCCCTCCTTGGTCTTCTTATCACCTTTATCACCATCCAATTTACCTGAGACCGTCAGTACCTCTTCATTTTCTTCTGCTTTTGCAGCTGCAAAAAAACAAGCAAAATGTAAGGGACTAGATATTAAGGCAGAATTGACCCATTCCACATTTGCTAAATAAAAACGGTAAAGGGATTTCCACTATCTAAGATCCAAGGGATTCGCTTATTTAGTATAAATGCTTTGAAAATGCACATGCTGTAATAACCCCATATGTTTATGACCTTTTAACAATGTTCTACTCAATTTAACCCACAGCTGCAATAAGACACGCTGAGACTCAGTGTGTCTGTGACACACTGAGTCACTTGGTAAATCAGTCAGTTACTCACTCACGCTTGATTTTTACTTCTGTCTCTGGCCCAACACAGATGCTCTTCCATAGCTGAGGCAAGTGTTGTGAGCAATTTTGTCATTCGTTTGGTAATGTGTCTATGCAAGAATGCCATCATACCATCACAACACCAGCTGGTGCCATGTTTGCATGTTTGTTTTGAGGTTTCTTGTTTTTTTCCCAAAAAGTTTGAAAATGTGTTTGTAACCAACTTAGTGTTCAAATTGAAGGCAATAAACTCAGAATCATATTGATGATACCACAAAAAAAAGGGCCAGAAAAGAGGCAAATGGCTGATAAAATGTGATTTTAGCGAGGAACAGCTGCCACAAGCTTTATAGCTATATTGACAACATCAATTCAATTCAAAATGTCAAATACTCATGGAAATTGTTCTGTGAAAGTAATTTCTCACTCCACTAAAGCCTTTATTTCACATATTATCTTACATAAATTTCAAGGGAGAAAAAACATCACTAACATTAAATGGTATATCTCTCATGAAACCTTTAAGATTTATGGGGGAGAGTATTGGAAATACCAATTTCATCAGTTACACAAATGTCCTGTGGCAAAACTAACTAATAATCTAAAAAAGTACAATAATTTGTTAAAAGAGTGAAAACATGGTTTTCGATAATACTGAGATTTACTTATGCAAATTTAAAGGAAGAAATAAAGAAAATTTATCCCAGAGTCTAATCTGTTAAGTAGGCTGCATATAATGATGGCACATCTGTTTCTATCTTTTCTAATGAGCATGGTCTATTTACTCCTTTAATTGGACTGCTTGAAGTTGTTTTTTTCAGGAGAAAGAAAATAGGTACAATGATAACAGAATTTGTTAAGTTTCATTATCTTTTTCTTATTACTTTTGTAGAGGTATCAAGAGTGTAGGGATGACAGCAACATATCAAGAACAATCAATATATTTCATGACGGTGGACAATGATGAGGAACAACAAAATCACAGGCTTTGCCTTTCAAAGAAACTAGAGAATTATTTGAATGGGTAGTAAGTTATTTAAATAATTTTGTAAATGTCTTTTAGATCATCCCAGATCCTAAATAAACAAGAGCAGCACTTTTTTGCCCCACTTTATGGTCACTTGAGAATAATGTCTACTCTCTACCTACTTCCTGAATATGTATAATTGTATTTTTAACAATAATTGAGAGATTTCTTTATTTCGGTGAAACTATTTTCTAGCAATAACTATTTATTCATGTTTCTGTTGAAAATCATTGTGCATATCAGTATTTTACATAAAAAAACATAATGGTTTAAATAAAAAGACCGAGAAATAATAACAATAAAATTGGAATTTTTGTAAGACAAAAAGAATTAAGGAGCCATTCTTTAATAGAAGGAATTGGTTGGTTGACACAAGGCATGAAACGGGAAAGAATGTCTGATATTGCCCGTTAATAAAGCGTGGAGGTGTAACTGATCAGGCACTCAGGTGTAACAGAAGTTGAGTTTTTCAGGTCAGACTATTGTACTAAATCATACAATGGCAAGCTGTTGCCCAGTAATTGAAACTGCTGTACCAAACAGCTGCCTTCTATTGTAAATTGTACATCATGTAGGTGACCATAATTTGTTTAGTGGTAAATATATATAACTACTTCTTAACATTAAATAAATTTGAATTTTTAACTCATTTAAATCCAAAATGTTCCATATGCATTTCCATCTTTCTTGAAAAAGCCTCACATCTGCATCAACTTTTCTCTTCAATCAAATTGATGTGGATACATGGCAATCTAATGGCAGGATGCCGTTGCTTCGCAGGTAACATGATCAGCATGAATTGTGGGAAATGTAGTTTATGGTTAATGCATCTGTTTGACTTGTTTATTTTAAGACAATCAGACCTTTTTAGATGTTTTCGCGGGCTACATAAAATGACATGGCAGGCCGCATTTGACTGCATTTGACAGGCCTTGAGTTTGACATGTGCCAAAGAGAAATGAGAGCTCTTGTACGTTTTTGCAGCAGCATATATAATATATATATATATATATATATATGTGTGTGTGTGTGTGTGTGTGTGTGTGTGTGTGTGTGTGTGTGTGTGTGTGTGTGTGTGTGCGTGTGCTTGAGCGTGTGCGTGTGTGTGTGTATTAAAAATGCTACAGGCATCTTAGACAACCAAAGGCCAAGGGGCCAAATGACACATGCCAAATGTCAAAAGTAGCCCAAGGGATATAACTAAGTCAGAATTTTTAGCCATACAGTGTTTTAATAAGGAAGGCGAAACCAACTAGCTCAAAACAAGCAACTAATCATCAGGATGTTTGTGAACAGTTTTCTTTGTATTAGGCTTGAAATCTGAATATGTCTCGTACTTCAACTCACATATACTTCTGCCAATAAGTAATTTCCTCTTGCCCCAATTTATCTGCTTAAAGTTTTCTTTTATAAAATGAAGAAATAATTCATTAATTATTCATTGTCATGCCATGGCAGTAATTTAAAGTCTGTCAAAAAAAAAAAAAAGGTTAAATAGAAGGAAACAAAAAAAATTGGCACCATGAAGTGTCAGATTCTAAAAGCCAGATGTGCTCCAGATTTATTAAGCTTCTTAATTTTGGTTTAACCTCTTTTCAAACAGATTCTTTTGGTCAGTGTTTAAATATGCCTTTCAGAAATACACGAAGGCATACACATTTCTAAAAGTTAAAAAACAGGATATTGAATCCATCTAAGACCAGTTAAAGTAACCTTTATCCAGCATGGTCAGGCTATGATCTGTGATACAGACCCTGAAGTCAACACTTTTTGATATTCAGTCACATTTGATAATTTTGTGACACACTAAATTAAATGTCACTCACTGTGACAATTTTATAGATATCATTACAAATTCATTTCTATTTATGCTGTGTATGACGTAGATTAAAGCTGCAAATGCAGTCTATGTGTTTGCTTACGTTTATGTTGGTTCTTTGACAATGGGGAATGGAGTAAATGTTGCAGAATGCTTGATTTTGAATTTATGATTAAGAGAGACGAATGAATATGTGTGCATGTGTTTGTCGTAATTATGACTGCAGTCAGTGTAGCTCCTCTTCAGCTCCACTCCACAAGTTATTATGTCTATTGGTTTGTCTTGATAATAATAAAAGATTATCCTCAATGCATATCCAATAAATTCTTTGAGCATTTTGAGCTATATGTTTTCGAAACATTCCTTTACTATGCAATGCTGAAGTGAAAAAAATATCTATTGATGTCATTTTTATGAATGAATTAGGTAATAAACAGTTGCAACTTCGCACAGAAATACATATCCATGGAGGAGGAATAGGAAAAGACAGATGTCAGTCCATATTTGTCAGCGTTCTTAACCTGAAAATGCCACAACAAAGCAGCTACTATAAGCACGGCACACCAAATTCCCAAGAGGGAAAAAGAGTACAAGAAGCATTTGGACATTTAAAAACATCAGTGTAATCAAAGATGAAGCACATGATGACGAATTTATAACAGGAAAACTACAAAAGCAGAGGACACTTTGGATGATTTGTTTTATTAAAAGCAAATACAGCCAGTACAGACAAGTTGGAGAAAAAGAAAAAAGAACAAGTGCATACATTTAGAATAAGTCATGCGGCATGCATCCCATTTGTACAGCTGCTTTCTAGTCTCCGAGTTGCCAAAGTGATATCAAAGTCATGTGCTCTCATGTTGCATTGTAATTGTATAATTTTATGGTTTTTTCTTAGCCAGAATATTTGCATCTATAATGTATTAAAAATATCTCAGCTCTAAGAAAGGAGAAGGCTGACAAAATACAAATTTCGAGCTGCCCTAAATACACTTGACTTGCAGAAACCAACTTCACATTTTATTATAACTGGAGAAGTTCAGTTTAAAGCTGAACTTCATTGTAACTTCAAGGCAGATTCTCAAGAAAAACTATTTTTGTGTCATTATCATGATATACATTTGATTGACTGTTTAACTGTGCCATTAAAATAGAGTGCTGCATTGCTAAACACAGGAAAATAGATGATAGACAAACGCAAAAGCTTTAAGAGTGACTACTTGTGTCTACATTACGTTTTTTGAAAGTTTGGAAAGAAGGGGAAAGCAGAGGAAAAAGTAAATAAACTATCCTGTCTCTGGCAAAGAAAGGGAGCTTGGGTTTTCCTCACTGACAGTAACTATTGAAAGCTGGCTGTTGTTGGCACTTTGGATTTGGACTTGCTCAGAGACAGTTTGCACAGCAGAAGCATCAGGTGAAGCTAAAGGAAAAGAGAAGAAAAAGAGGGGAAGAGAATTGAAAAGGACAGAAAGTTTAGAATTAAGAGATTGAAAAAAAAACAATCAAATCAAGTATGCTGAGTTTAAATTAAATATAAAGTATACCTATGAGGCATTCAATTTCATCTGAATATGAGTTTGCAAGAAAAAGGGCAGGGCAAACCTTGTTGATGTTTTCACTGTACTATTTCGTTCACTGAATAGCAAATGAACCCATTTTCTTCATCATTTTGAGCTCTCTTTGTTATCCCATATAGAGCAGTTACAGCATTCAAAGAAGCACAATATACCTGTGCTAAGCAATGCAGTGAAAGAGACTAGCAGAAATGCCCAAAGCAATTCTCAAGAGATGAATACAAATTAAATCGCTGTGTTGATACAAGACAATACTTACATCCAGGGATCTCAGTTAGCTCATTCAGGGGTGGCACTGTCTCTAATGTGTTGGCATATTTCTTGGCAGCCTGTCTTTGTGCATGTCGCGCCTCAATTTCCTTTTTGGTTCTTGGAATTCGGCATTTGAATATACAACACAGAGTGATAACTACAGGGAAGAGGGGAAACAGAAGAAGGGTTTCGATTGAAATTATCATTTAACTGCATGTCAATCATGTGCTTGCATGTTTAAAACTAAAACCATAGCTTTATGCATCGTGACACATCAGAATGTAAAATATGCATCAATCATGCAACAATGATTTGTACTCTATGAATAACATTCTGCTGTGATTCATGTTCTCTTGATTTGAATTTTTAACAATCATATTTTCCTTTTTTCCAAATTATAGTCTTGGGTCACCAACTGCAAAAGCCTTGCAGCAATGGCTGTGGTTAGAATCTTAACCTTTTCTCAAAACTCCTACAAATCACTGCAGTATCAAAGAGTACGCTGCTCTGCAGGTTATATGACGAACAGCTTCTGTTCCAAAGCAGCTATGAAAAATACAAAGAGAAAACAACCCGGAGGCATGCTGAGAAGCAGTATGAAAGATGGGCCTAATAAGACGGGTCACAAGGTAACCGTAGCAGTGGAAAGGGATAACAAGAACACCAGCAAACAAAGAGCGGACCCTCCGAAAGTGTGCATGGGCATGGGCATGGGAAAAGTGACGACATTTAGGGGGTTGCAAATCCACAAGGGGAAAGCAAGGTGCGGTCAGGAAGGCCAACGGCATCCTTGATCAGCTACGCTATGGAGTTCTTCAACTTGCCGCCCAGCATACAGAACCTGGTTACTTCCGTGACCTGCAGAATTACTTTTCTCTCCAAGACTTCACCACAGGGTGGCAGCAGCTCCAGGTAGCCATCACAATGGCGTGTGCCATCTCTCCAATCTTGTTTGTGGCAGCCTTCTGGTCAGATGCTTTCCCCTTAGGGGAGCTACACTGACAAGGTCACAAGCCTACTCAAGGCAGCACCATGTACAGCTCAGCTGCTAAGCAAGATGAATAAATTGATGACTTGGGCAAGAATGAAGATCAAGAAAGTAACAAAGCCTGTCACTCTGAAGGGGGATCAGAAACAACTCCCCCCTTTTTGTCAGTGGAGAGAGAATCCCCCATCTGAAGATGAGTTAGATTTCATCCACTGCAACAAAGATGGACGGAAAAGACAACGCATTCATCTGAAAGTGGTTCAGGCTGCCACACCGCGTCTCCGAAACAGGCCTGTTTGGGAAGAACACACTTCAACTGCCGCTGCAAGCCATCAGTAAGGGCTATATGTAAGAGGAGACCAGGTTAATCCTCGAGCTCAGGGAGTCCACTGATCAAACAGTAAGTGAGTGCAAAGACCAGGGTTCCTACGGGCCAGAAGTGGAATGCCAAAACAGAAGTCAAACAGGCTGTTAGCAGGCTGCAACACCAAGAGGTCGTCAGTAGAGTCCAGGAAGGCAGAGCAGGAATAGAATGGGGGGAGGTGCCTCGCTTCTGGTTCCAAGCCGACCACAAAGAGAGGAAGGAGATGGTGATGGTGGAGGTGGCGAAGATGGAGGAATAGCACGTCAAGATCAAGGCTGTGTCGCAGGGCCGGCAGGGAAGCTGGACAACTTGGGAGGGAGTTTCCGCCCGGAACATCAGATGGTCAGACTTATGGAAGATGCCAGAGACAAGGATTAGCTTTCTCATTTGCACAACATATGACACACTTTCTACCCCTGTAACCTCCACCAGCAGTTTGGGAGCAAGATTGCTGCTACCTCTACGATGCCAGCAACGCAAGCCTCCGGCACATCCCGTCTAGCTGCAAGATCGTGTTCTCTCAGGGGCGCTACAGATGCCGCCATGACCAGGTTCTGAGAAACTTTGCTGAGGTGCTGGAGAGGTGTTGACATGATAACAAAAAGTCACCACCAGCAGAGAGCAGCATCAATTTTGTTTCATAAGGCAGAGAACATAGACACACTAGGAAATAAGAAGCAGCTCGACCCTTTCCCCCTGTCAAGGAGTGGGAATTGAGGGTTGACCTGGCCATGCAACTTCAGTTTGCCACAGAGATCACCACCACATCTCTCCACCCTTACACTGTTGTATGGTCCAGCAATGCAAGGTCGGCTTACCTCACTGAATTTACAAATCCCACATGAGGAAGGGATCGAGGCTGCCTTTGAGGAGAAAAAGGCCAAATACGCCGATTTGGCTACCCCGTGGGGGTGGGATGCCGAGGCTTTGTAGGGTTGTCAACCATGTACCTCTTGAGGGACGCAGGAGTGACTGGAGGCAGGTTGAAGGAAGCGGTGAAAGAGCTGGCCGAGGAGGCATAGGGTCAGGTGCTGGGGAAAGAACAGTTAACCCCAACAACAGCCGCAGGGGGTAACACCAATCAGCTGCAGGGAGTGACAGGGAGACGTCCCTGTTGCTGCCCAGCCACCAGGAGACGTTCCAGGCATAAAGGGGTGAAACCTTGATGAATGATGTTTCCTGGCTGATGATCCTGCAGCTGGTGTCCCTGCTGCTGATCCAAGGACACTGAAGGAGGTGCGACAGGCAGAAATGCCCAGCAGGGCACCATGAGCTTTGACATAAAATAGTTCACTGCCGATATAAAAAATATCTCGATATGAAATGCTATTTTCACATTACTACCCCTGTAGTACTAAAATAAAAAAGGATACTCTAAAAAACATGTTTCATTTGTTTTCCTTTTTTTGTTTGTTATAGTTTTAATAATCTAGTTTTCACCAGGGTATTGTATATAATTTTCAAGAGGCCAAGAACTCATCTTCAACATGAAGAATGAGAGAACATGATCATGTATTACTGAGACCCTCCTCCACAATAACCTTTATGGCCAACTGAACCATAACAGTAACCTTGGACTTCAGTCCTCTAGTAAGTTCCCCCTATCATATTGACCTCTCAACAATTATCTCCTTCAAGATATGAAAGTTGCTATCATCTCAATCCAGGTTGATTCGACCACAACCAACAAAACAGAGCAACCTGCTATGTTTTGTTGGTTTTGGCAGTTTGGAAGTCTATTGAGGTCAGTGAGTAACAGAAGGCTGCGGAAGGGTTGCAGGCTGCAAATCAGTGCACCACATTGAAACTGACCAAATATATTCAACTAAAAAAATAATCACTAAATAATGCACAATGACAGTTATTAACTTCATTATACATTGTAGGATATTTTTTAAATTGTTGATAGTTCAAAAGTTGCTCTGCTGCCTGACCTGCTGCAATCTAAGACACTGGGCACTTCATGCCTGTGAAAATCATGTTTCAATGACAAAAGGCTTCAAGCTGCTATCTTTTAATATTCAAGTCAATTGTTTATTAATTTCTTTATAATAGGAGAACACATGAATGCACCTCGCTTTTTATCGAGACAAATTGACATCTGCTTTTTTCAATTTCACCACTCAAGTGAAAACTATGTTTTATCTGTAGACTTTCAATTATGAATAACATAATTCATACACATGTCTATGGACTTTGATTACAGGTTGTTAGGAAGACAGGAGTAAGACACTAAAATAGTAACAGTAAAATAAGAAGAAATCATTAAGTTTAATTCAGAAGTTTTACACAAGTTTTAAAATATTCAGGTCTTGATTATTTTTTGATAAATGAAACTAGGTGTTATCTGATAAGGATTAAACAACAATACCTAACCAGGTATCACAGCCTCACTGAAGAGGCTAAATACAGTATGTTTCAGTCAAGCAGGCTTGGAAAAGAGCAGTTGCCATTCATTTTCACAGAAACTCACTAATGAGACTCTGAAAGAAGTTTTAAAAATTATCCACCCATTCATGTTTTTGGGCTGACAAACAGGAGGAAACCCATGTAGACATGGGGAGAACATGAACTTTGAAACTCCACACAGAAAGGTACCCATGTCAGAATTGAACCAAAGTGCTTTGCGCTGTGAGGCCAAAGCACTAACCACTGCACCATGCCTAGAGCAAGGTATACCTATATATTTAAACACATATAGATGTAATATTATAATATTCTCACTTAGAAACAGACAGCACTTGAAAATGAAACAATGGATTCAAAATGATTGCAGGTTTTTCATGGCTTTCTGTTTCAAGATTGTTTGTGTGAATAAAAAAAGGGTGTGATTTAATGAGAATTACCAACCAACTGCTAAAACAAACATAGCGAAGATGCCGATGACCTGCCATAACCGCAGCCCCCAAAAGACAACGGTCTCTGAAGTGACAGGGTCTGGCTTCTTTGGAGGTTCAGTGGGTAAAAGCTGAAGGGGAAAAAGACAATATTTTAATTTTAAAAGAAGTATCAAACACATCAAATGAAGGCACAGATATAAGAGCTGTTGGCAGTGTCTGGGTCGTTATTCAGGAAAGTAGAGTATTCCCAATAATCCAATACATTTGAATAAAAAGACTGAAAACAGTAGTATGCAACATTGCCTAATTTACTTGAGGTGGAGAGTGATTATTTTTCCATTAAGTTTCAGTTTTCTACTAAGGTGCAGCATCATCTTAGCTGCATTGCAAAGTACCTTAACTTCAACACTTGTAATTTAATTTCAAATTTCATATTGACTTGTCATACATTGGTTTAACCTCATGGTGTAGAAAGGAGGACATACAGAAATATCTATTTTATGCTCTTTGGAAAATTCTTAATGATGACATAAAGCTTAATCATGATAGGAGTTTTTTTGTTAGGTTACATACATAACTCCAGAAATGTGAAACTAACCAACAAACAAAGAAACAAACCATAAAGTGTTGGATTGACTGTTAATATAAAATGATTACTGTATTATATATATAATGATTACTGTATCACATATATATATATATATATATATATATATATATTTCTTCTTCTCCTTTTGGCTTTTCCTTTCAGGGGTCGCCACAGTGAATCAACTTTCTCAATCTAACCCTATTCTCTGTATCCTCCTCTCTCACACCAGCTACCTTCATATTCTCTCTCACTGCATCCATAAATCTTGTGTTTGGTCTTCTAGACCTCCTGTCTGGCACCTCACATTCCAGCATCCGTCTACGAATATATTCACTGTCTCTCCTCTCTATATGACCGAACCATCTCAGTCTGGCTTTTCTGACCCTCTCTCCAAAACATCTAACGTGTGCTGTTCCTCTGGTAGACTCACTCCTGATCCTATCCATCCTGGTCACTCCCAAAGAGAACCTCAACATCTTCATCTCTGCTGACACTGCATGACACTGCTTTAACCCGTCTCTTCACCTCTTTTCCAGACTCTCCATTGCACTGGGCTGTTGACCCCAAGTACCTAAAAACCTCCAACTTCCTGATCTCCACTCCCTGGAGCCTCACCGTTCCACCCGAGTTCCTCTCATTCACACACATACTCTGTCCAGCTGCAACCAACTTTCATTCCTCTCCTTTCCAGCACATACCTCCACCTCTCTAGATTTTCCTCAACCTGTTCTCTGCTCTCACTACAGATCACAATGTCACCTGCAAACATCATGGTCCGTGAAGATTCCTGTCTAACTTCATCTGTCAGCCTTCTCTGTTACCCTGACAGCACACGGCACCACTGTCTCACAGCCAGCATAAATGGCCAAACATACTTCTCTGCCACTCAAGATTTCCTCAAACAATACCAGAGCTCCTCTCTTGGCACCCTGTCATAAGCTTTTTCTAGGTCTACAAAACCACAATGCAGATCACTCTGGCCTACTCTGTATTTCTCTATTAATATATATTAGCATATATATATATTATTAGAATAATATATATTAGCACACACACACATTGCCCATATATATATATGAGAGCAAAGTGTGTGTGTGTGTGTGTGTGTGTGTGTGTGTGTGTGTGTGTGTGTGTGTGTACATGTGTGTGTGTGTGTGTGTGTGTGTGTGTGTGTGTGTGTGTGTGTGTATTTTTACAACACATGTAAACAATGGAAAAACCTTTTTCAGTCTTTTGCTAAAGCTTTAACTTTTAAATCATGCTATGTTTCTCCCCAGAAAATCCTTAAAGGGCACGTGTCACAAATGTCAAAGATTACAAAGTAATTTTCTTTGGTTAATATTGTCAGTGATAATGATGCTGTTGTTTTATCCAGAGCCTCCAGTTGAGCCAGCCCAAAGCCTGGATAAATGCTGATGGTTGTGTAAGGGCATCCGATGTTAAATGTACGCCAGACAAAACCTATGACTTTCACACCGGATTAGTTTGAAGCTCAATATTGTTTAACAGGCTTTTAGAGAGAGAGAGAGAGAGAGAGTACAGGATGCCAGAGGAATGGAGGGAAGTGTGCTGATGTTGATTTTTAAGAATAAGGGAGTAGTCCTGAGTTGTGGCAGCAACAAAGGAATAGAGTTTATGAACCTACTCTGAAATGATGGAAAACAGAAGTGAAAGTTAGACAGAGCAGTGTCTCAAGGCAGGTAAGCATTTGTGAGTGGTAGTGTGGTGTAATGTGAAGAAAAAGTGCCGGAGATGCAATATTTTCATTGAGAGCAATAGGAACAGAGAAGGTCAGAGGGAGCTGCATTGTACCTTTGTAGATCTAGGAAAAGCATATGGCAGGGGTGCCAGGAGTGAAACTATGGTACTGTTTAAGAAGGTCTGTACATTAGAGTCAGGCAGAACTTGTGTGAGAGCTGCAAAACAGTGGTGAGGTGTGCGGTAGGTGTGACAGAGGATTTCAAAGGGGAGGTGGGACTGCATCAGGGTTAAGCTCTGAGCTCATTCTTTCTGCCA
Source organism: Fistularia commersonii (assembly GCF_037954325.1). Lineage (NCBI taxonomy): Eukaryota > Metazoa > Chordata > Actinopteri > Syngnathiformes > Fistulariidae > Fistularia > Fistularia commersonii. Next base: position 869,865 of record NC_141308.1, read on the forward strand.
TAGTGATGGACAGGGTGACTGATTAAGTTAGGCAGGAATCTCCATGGACTGCGATGTTTGCAGAATATATTGTGATCTGCAGTGAGAGCAGAGAAAAATGCAGCCTTAGGGCGGCACTGGCCAGGGTCTCCCCAATCCAGCCTCGGGGGGGCACGGGGCAGTGTCTCCCTGAGCCAGTCCCAAGGCCGGATAAATGCAGAGGGTTGTGTCAGGAAGGGCTTCCGGCATAAAACCTTTGCCAAAACCAAACATGCGAGTCAACCATAATAACCAGATTGTCAGGGCCCGGGTTAACAACGACCACCATTGGTAACGATGACCTACAGGGAAATAATGGAAACTGGGCTACTTTAGGTCAAAGAAGGAGAGGAGGAAGGCATGTTCAGAAGCAGAGAGAGAAGAAGAAAGGCAAAAGTCTGGGACTGAGAGTAGGGACTTTGAATATTGGGACTAGGACAGGAAAAGGTAGAGAGTTGGTCGACATGATGCAGAGAAGGAAAGTGGATATACTGTGTTTCCAGGAGACCAGGTGGAAAGGTAGTGAGGCTAGAAGCTTAAGAGTAGGTTTTAATTTGTACTGTCATGGTATGGACAAGAAGAGAAATAGAGTAGGAGTTATCTTGAAGGAGGAGTTTGTTAGGAATGTTCTGTCGATGAAAAGAATCTCAGATAGACTTATGAGTCTTAAACTGGAAATTGAAGGTGTGATGCTCAATGTTGTTAGTGGCTATGCCCCGCAGTTGGGATGTGAATTTGAGAAGGAGAATATTGGAATGAGTTAGATGAAGTGATCCAGAAAATCCCTTGAGATGAGGGAGTAGCAATTGGTGCAGACTTCAATGGGCATTTTGGTGAAGCCAATAGAGGGGATGACGAAGTGATGGCCATATTTGACATACAGGATAGGAATGCAGAGGGACAGATGGTGGTAGATTTTGCAAAAATAATGGAAATGGCTGTAGTGAACCCTTTTTTCCAGAAAATAAAGGAACATAGGGTAACTTATAAGAGTGGAGGTAGGAGCGTGCAGGTAGACTATGTCTCGTTTAGGGGAGGTAACCTGAAAGAGATCAGTGACTGCAAAGTAGTTGTAGGTGAGAGTTTAGCCAGACAGCATAGGATGATGATTTGCAGGATGGCAAGGAAGATCAAGAGGACAAAGGCAGATCATAGGACAAAGATGATGATATACCTGTGAAGGTGTGGAAGTGTCAAGGAGAGTTAGCGGTAGAGCTTCTGACTCCATTATTCAACAGGACCTTAGAGAGTAAGAAGATGCCTGGAGACAAAGTGTGATGGTGCCTATTTTTGAGAATAAGGGGGATATGCAGAATTGCGGTCACTACAGAGGGATAAAGTCGATGAGCCATACAATGAAGTTATGGGAAAGAGTAGTGGAAACTAGAATGAGAACAAAATTCAGCCTTTTGTGAACAGCAGTATGGCATCATTCTTAGAAAGAGTACTACAGATGCAGTATTTGGTTTGAGAACGCTATACAGAAGTAAAGAGAAGGCCAGGGGGAGCTACATTGTGTTTATGTAGACCTAGAAAAAGCATATGACAGAGAGATGCCAAGAGAGGAACTCTGGTATTGTATAAGGAAATCTGGGCAGAGAAGCATGTTGGACTGGTGCAGGACATGTATGTTAGCTGTGAGACAGTAGTGCGGTGTGCTGTCAGGGTAACAGAGAAGTTCAAGGTAGACAGGAATCTCCATGGACCATGATGTTTGCAGATGACATTGTGATCTGTAGTGAGAGCAGAGAACAGGTTGAGGAAAATCTAGAGAGGTGGAGGTATGCACTGGAAAGGAGAGGAACGAAAGTTAGTCGCAGCAATACAGAGTATATGTGTGTGTGAAAGAGAGGAACTCAGGTGAAACGGTAAGGTTCCAGGGAGTGGAGATCAGGAAATTGGAGGATTTCAGGTACTTGGGGTAAAGAGTCCAGAGCAACGGAGAGTTTTTGAAAGAGGTAAACAGACGGGTTCAAAAAGGTTGGAATGGGTGGAGAAAAGTGTCAGGGGTACTATGTCGTAAAAGACCATCGGCCAGAATGAAAGGAAAGTTGTACATGACAGTGGTGAGACCAGCGATGTTGTATGGAGTAGAAACAGTCACAATGACCAAAAGACAGGAGGCAGAGCTAGAGGTCACAGAGATGACAATATTGAGGTTCTCTTTAGGAGTGACCAGGATGGATAGAATCAGGAATGAGTCTACCAGAGGAACAGCACATGTTAGATGTTTTGGAGAGATGGTCACAGAAGCCAGACTGAGATGGTTTGGTCATATACAGAGGAGGGATAGTGAATGTATTGCCAGGCAGGAGGTCTGGAGAGAAGATATGAGGTAGTTGGTGTGAGAGAGGAGGACACAGATAATAGGGTTGGATGGAGAAAGTTGATTCGCTGTGGCGACCCCTGAAGGGAAAAGCCAAAATGAGAAGAGGAAGAAGAAGAAGAAGAAGAGAGCAGAGAGAAGGTGGAGTCAAATCTGGAAAGATGAAGGTATGCCCTGTGAAAGAGAGGAATGAATGTTCGCAACTATAAACAAAGTATGTGTGTGTAAATGAGAGGGACCCATGTGATACAGAAAATACTGGGGTCAACAGTACAGAATGGTTTGTTGGTAATGGAGAGTGTGGGAAAAAAGATGGAGAAACATGTGCAAGCAGGTTGGAACTGGAGTCAGATGTGACGTGTGGTTAGGCAGTATCAGCCTGAATCAAAGTAACGGTCTAAAAAACAGTTTTGAGACCAGTGATGTTGTATGTTTCAGAGACATCGGCAGCATGGAAAAGCCCTGAAACAGAGCTTGAGGTAGCAGAGGAGATATGTCGAAGTTCTATTTTGGAGCGATGAAGATGGATAGGATCAGGAATGAGGCCATCAGAAGGACAGCACATATTGGATGTTTTGGAGATAAAGACGGTGACGTCAAACTGAGATGGTTTGAACATGTACAGAGGAGGGCTGGAAAAAAAATATCGGAAGAAGGATGATAAGGTTGGAATTGCCAGGTAGGAGGCCCGGAGGAAGCCCTTTCGAGATTTATGGAAGGAGTGAAAGAGGACATGATGTCTCTCACAAGTTGGTGTGAGAGAGGAGGATGCAGAGGATAGGGTTAGATGGAGGCAGAAGATTTGTTGTTGGAAACCCTGAAAGGAGCAGCCAAAAGGGAAAGAAGAAATAAGATTTTCCTTTAACATTTTACAATTATGCTGGTCTTTCGGAAATGGACCACTTTTTAATTGGCCTTAAGATAAGACTTGATTTTTTTTACCAATCTTTGGTCTGTTTGTGCAACCTATTCTTAAGTCTGACTTGTACATGCCAATGCGTCTCAATTTTCAGTCTGCACTCAGTCATTTTCAATCTAATCATATAAGCATGGTTAAATTACTCTTAATATGTATTATATATGTGTCTATATGACATTTAACTGTTTCTGACATGTAAACTCCAACAGAAAACCACATAGTTGACTTGAAGGATTTTTATTCAAGGCTTGAGTACGATGCCAAGAACCAAATATGCAGATGAAAAAACCTTTTGCATTTCTCCCATGGCTGCCAAGAAAATAAACACAAAAACAACTTCGAGAGCAGCATTCAATAAAAAAATCACTCAATCTGCTTTTCCTGCATTTCCTCAAAAAATTCATATTAGTATTCAACAACTCATTTCTCCATTGCACAAAACACAGTCAACATGTCCAAAACAAACACTACACATCTCAATACAGCTTGCTCTGGAGAAAGAGAGTGGAGAAAAAAAAGTATTAAAATAATGTTGGTCTGTGGATTAAATCAATGGCTTTGATTATTATATTGGCAGTCAGTCAAGCATCAGCATCATGATAGAACTATCATTAGGATTTCTTGCTGTATTGATCTCCTGGTTGAATCATACAAGGTTGTTTTGGAAACTCGATACTTTCATCCACAAAGCTACAAGCACTGGGAAGGAAAATGGTCACTAATCATATCTGCTGCCATTTACCAAACACAATTATGTGGGAAAATAGAGAAATGGTGTAACAAGAATGTGAGGCACTGAAGTTGTCAACACTGAGGATTTAGAGTAGCAGATAAGAGGTGGTTTGATAGCAAGAACATTTTGAACAATAAAAAAAAATCAGTAATTTATCGATATATATAAAAAAGAAAATTGTGCAAAAATCCTTAAAGTTGCACATACAAGCTAATTTCTTTCAAAACATGTCAGCAGCTCTATTTAGGTCTGCTTAGTTGTATAAGTCAGCTTGCTTTTAGTGGGGACGATGAAATCAAACAAAGGATCTGTTACAAAAATAGTCACTTATTCATGTAAGAGTATGATTTGTCTTAATGGGGACCTGCATCCAAATAACACTATTTTCTGCATGATTTATAATGTAATGCAAAGTACTTTTCTCTGGAGCGATTTCATTTGGCAGGATTTGTTGCCATAACCCAAAAGTTTCATGGCACAAATGACAGATTAGGAAACACCTTGACCTGAGGTTTCCCTGTGATTGTGATTAGTTATCAATGTTAAAAATACAAAATTATTCTATGGATGAATATGCAGTATATTTTGTGTGTGGGTGTGTTCTTTTATATACAGTTACTGAGACTCCATGGGTTCAAAATTAAAGCTTTCGATGTCTTGAAATAAATATTATGTTTTACTTTTAGAAAGCTCTGTTTGTGTAATAATTAAAAAAAGAAAAGATATAAAACAGAGGTTATTTTTCAAACTAAGACTGACTTTTTGTGTATAAGGGTCATTGTTTTTTGTATTTGATTGGTGTCCACAAAGTTACTCCAAGTGTATGTATTCATGACTTTACAACTTTCAGAAACACAATGTTATGAATAACTAAATATATATATCTTCTCATTTACTGAGTCATATTACCATTGATATTGTTTAACTTCTGCCTTATTTCATTGCAATTCTAGTTGCATCCCAGTTTACGTTTTCTTAATTATTTTTGAAATATTAATCTTAATAGTAATTTGTCAAATAACTTAAAATTTCCAGAGCAGTGATCATTAAAACATTAAAAAATTGAGACATTTTGACATTTCATTGGAATGGCGAATTACAACTTGCTATGGACCCTAAAAAGGAGGATTAACAACTTGTTGTATCAGTAACCCTTTTGTCTGCTGCTGTGTGAACACAAAAGTCACATATTCTTCTTACAGGGTGAGAGACGACAAAAACATGTCCAGAGATCGTATAAAGCCACCTGAGGAAATGTAACACTGCTCCTCCAAGAATAATTTTGAGGTTATCCTAAGGTAAGCTGTAGAGGACATGGTGAGGTAGCAGGCTGTCTTACCTCAGGATCCGGGATCTGGGAGAATACGGACAAGCACTGACACAGCAGCACTGTTCCCCAGCCCCGCAGGAGGAGCTGAGATGGATATACTGGCTGATCCCTCACCATTCTCTCCCTCTCGTTCTTCCTGCAGCCACCCTTCCCCCTCTCCACTTATCCTCTATCTCTCTAACTGCCTGCCTGCACTGCCGCCCAGTACAGGACAGGACCACAATGGCCGTGGGTGATTAATAGTGAGTATGGGGCAGATGTAATTCTCCCTCTCGCAGTTTTCTGCTGCTCTTCAATAGGTCTTGCTTTTCTTCCATAACACTGCAGTAACCCAAAGAGACACCAGTGGCCACCACTGCAGGCTTCTCAGACCTTCTCCCCTTTAAAGGAGGGAGCCAAGCCTGCAGTTAGGGTACATTAATTAATTAATAGACCTGGTGTGGTTTACAGCTAGCTCACTCTGCTGAGGACAGGCAATACGTGCTGAGGTGGGGCGGGGGGGATGGGCAGAAAAAGAACCATGAGACTGACCTGCTCAGGAAAGGACAGCACATGGATGAAAGCATCATGACGTTTACTTCCAGGGAGGTGCTCTCTGTACAGATGGACGTATAGCATTACTTTCTCTACCCCCCTAGCCCCCCTCTCTCTTTCTCTTTCTCTTTCTCTCTGGATTTCCATGGATATGTTTGTTTTTTCACACAACATGCATACACACATGCACGCACACACACACAAACATACGGGCGCATCTTACATCTTAACTGTTGAAACAAAATTAATATAATTTCATCAAGAATTTCCTGTCCCATAGAAATAGGAATCACTTACAACAGATGTGTATCGTACGTTTTTTTGATTAAATTGAGGCCTGTCAACATGTTTTATCAGGACATGGTATTCAATTGAGTCAATCACTTATCAAAAAGAATTATATAAAGGGATATGTATTCAAGGAAATGAAATATTTCTTGTCACCAAATCTCTTGATATCGGTGCTGTGGAATTCAAAGTTTTGTTTGAATCATCATTTTTATATCCAGCCCTTTCAAGTGTTGTTGTTCAGGAGGTGTCAGAAATATATGTTCACACATATGTGTAACTGTGTGCATAACAGATCCCTTCTACCCCCTCTGCAAATATAAGCAAATCTGCTCTTTTGCCATAATATTCAAGATTATCAAAATCCATCCATCCATCCATTCATCCATCCATCCATCCATCTATCTATCTTCTGCCACTTATCTGAAATCGGGTACAGAGGGCAGCAGCCGGAGCAGAGAGGCTCAGACTTCCCTTTCCCCAGCCAAATGATCCAGCTCTTCTGGGGGAATCCCAAGGCATTCCAGGCCAGCCTAGAGATGCAGTCTCTTCAATGTGTCCTAGGTCTTCCCCTTGGCCTCTTACCAGATGGACATGCCCGGAATACCTCCCCCGGGAGGCGTCCAGGAGGCAACCTGACCAGATGCCTGAGCCACTTCATCTGACTCCTCTCTATGCAGAGGAGCTGCAACTCTACTCTGAGCTCCTCCTGGATGCCTGAACTTCTCACCCTATCTCTAAGGGGGAGATCCCGTATCCACAATCTCGTTCTTTCAGTCACTACCCACAGCTCATGACCATAGGTGAGGGTGGGAACATAGACCGACCAGTATATTGAGAGCTTCACCTTCTGGTTCAGCTCCTTCACATCGACAGACCAGTACAGTCTGCATCACTGCAGACCGATCCGACTGTCACTCTCCCGCTCCATCGTTCCCTCACTCGTGAACAAGAACCCGTGAATACTTGAACTTCTGCACTTGGGGTAAGACCTTTTCCCCGACCCGGAGTGGGCACTCCACCTGTTTCCGGTTGAGCACCACAGTCTCAGATTTTGAGGTACTGATCCTCATCCCGACCGCTTCACAGTCCAGAGAGAGCTGGAGATCATGGACTGATGAAGCCAACAGAACCACATCATCTGAAAAAAGCAGAGACTCAGACCTATGGCCACAATACCAAATCCTCTCAACATCCTGGCTGCGCCTAGAAATTCTGTCCATAAAAATTATGAGCAGAATCAGTGACAAAGAGCGCCCCCGGCGGGGTACAACTCTCACCAGATATAATTGCGACTTGCAACCGGCAATGCGGGCCATGCTCCAACACCAGTCATACATGGGCCGAACAGCCCGTATAATGGGGTTCGGTACTTCATATTCCTTGAACACTCCCACAGGCTTGTCCGCAGAACGCAGTCAAATACCTTCTCCAGATCAATAAAACACATGCAGAATGATTGGGCAAACTCCTAAGCTCCCTCGAGGACCTTGCTGAGGGTAAAGAGCTGTTCCATGACCAGGACGAAAACCACACTGCTCCTGGATCTGAGGTTCGACAACCTGTTGGACCATCTTCTCCAATACCACTGGGTAGACCTTACCAGGGAGGCTGAGGAGTGTGATCCCCTGTAGTTGGAGCACATCCTCCGATCCTCCTTTTTAAAAATGGGGGATCACTATCCTGCCAGTCCAGCAGTACTCCCCCGAACATCCGCACAATGCTGCCGAGAAGTGTCAGCCAGGACAGCCTTACAACATCCAGAGCCTTGAGAAACCCAGGGCTTTTCGACTGCTTCAGCAACTTCAGCCCTGGAAATAGGTGTGTCCGATCCAGAGTCCCCAGTTCTGCTTCTTTATTGGAAGCCGTTTCAAGGGGATTGAGGAGATCTCAGAAGTATTGAGGTCAGCAGCGCCCCACTCCCACTGTAGACAATGCTGACGCAGCTCTGCGTCCCCCTCCTGAGCTGCAGGATGGTGGACCAGAGTCTCCTTGAGGCTCACTGAAAGTAATTCTTCATTGTCTCCCCAAACTCCCCCTACGCCCGAGTTTTTGCCTCAGAGACCACCAAAGCCGCATGCTGCTTGGTCTGCCGGTACCTGTCAGCTGCCTGTGGAGCCCCACAGACCAAAAAGCCCAGATAGGACTCCTTCTACAGTTTGACTGCATCCCTCACCGCTCGGTTCCACCAGTAGGTTCAAGGATTGCCACCCCGACAGGCGTCAACCACCTTGCGGCTACAGCTCCAGTCTGCCAACTCAACAATGGAAGGACAGAACATGGACCATTCCATGGACTCAATATCCCCCTCCTCCCTCGGGACGTGGTTGTTGCTCTGCCAGAGGTGGATAGTCCCCTTCTGATAGGGGACTCTGTCAGACGTTCCCGGCAGACCCTCACGTTACATTTGGGTCTGCCAGGTCTAACCAGCATCCTCCCCCACCATTGGAGCCAGCTCACCACCAGGTGGTGATTGGTTGACAAATCCCCCCCTCTCTTCACCCATGTGTCCAGGACACGTGGTCACAAATCCGATGACACAACCACAAAGTTGAACAAAGAACTTTTGCCTAAGGTGCGTTGGTGTCAAGTGCCCATACAATATGGACATCTTTATGGCTAAACATTTATGGACAATCTGTAACGAGCACAGAATTCGAATAATGGAACACCACTCAGTCCATAAAATATGGGGGGGCTGTTCCTCCCAATCACACCCTTCCAAGTGGCACTGTGGTTGTTCACATGTGTTGAAATCTCTGAGTAGAACGAGGGAGTCATAAAAGTAAAGTCAATATAAATATAAATATAAATATAAATATAAATATAAATATAAATATAAATATAAATATAAATATAAATATAAATAGAGAGACAGAAGACAGAAGCAAGACATTCCACAAACAAATGACAGCAGCAGCAACAACAACAACAACATCAGGGATAATAATGGACAACATAAAGGTAAGGGTGAAAAATGCCCAACCAGAACTAAACAATAATATAGTCTATCGTGACAATAGCAATGACAGCAATAACAGTCAAAACCTGTCCCCCACCTAAAGCCGGAGGGAGGCTGTTCTCTTATCCTCCGGGTTAAACCCCAACGTACAGACGTCAAGTCTGGGGGCAATCAATATGCCTACACCTACCCGGCGCCTCTCACCAGGGGCAACTCTAGAGTAAAAAAGAGTCCAGCCCCTCTTGAGAGGCCTGGTTCCAGACTCCACGCTGTGTGTCGAGGTGAGTCCAGCCATGTCTTGTTGGAATCCCTCAGCCTCATGCACCAGGCTCAAGCTCCTTCCCCGCCAGTGACATGACATTCCATGTCCAAAGAGCCAGCTTCTGCAGCCAAGGATTGGACACCCGAGGTACCCCGCTCTAGCCACCGCCTGGCTAACACTACACCCGACCCCCTTGGTCCTTCCCATGGGTGTTGAGCCCCAGGGAAGAGGGACCCATGTTGTCCTCTCAGGCTGAGCCCAGCTGAGCCCCATGGGTGCAGGCCTGGCCACCAGGCACTCACCATCAAGCCCCGCCCCTGGACCTGGCTCCAGGGGGCCCCAGTGACCCGTGTCCGGGCAGGGGAAAACTAGGTCCAATCTTGCAATTCATCATGGGCGGTCTTCCGAGCCATTTTTTTTCTGGTCCTTCACCTTGGATCTGTTTGCTTTGGGTGACCTTTCCAAGGGCATAAAACCCCCAACAACATAGCAACCAGGAACACTGGGACACGCAAACCCCACCACAATAAAAAATCAAAAATAAAAATTTAGGGCACCTCATAGACTCCATGTACTAGCAATTTATTATCATGTCCAATGAATACTCAAAAGACTTCTACATTCAGCATATTCATCTACCAGTTTCACAATGCGAATTGGCTACTAGATTGAATTAAGGAAAAAAAATCAATTCTGTGTTTGTGTAGACATGTTTTGCTAAACATATGGTCATTTTTAAAATTTATTGAATTTAAAATAACAATATGATAATAATAACATGATTTATTAAATATTAGATTTTATTATTTCAAGTTACAACATTGCAGTTAATGTTACTTTGACTTCTTGCACAATTTCTTACTATGGACAAGGTAAAGAGTCATGTTAAGTAATCTGTGAAGAACTTAAATCACATCGACCATAGATATTTTCTGTTTGAATACGCTCTCTTTTTTTTACAGTTTTATTAACACCATCTCTGTAGTATATTTCACACATTTTTTGCATTCTTGTGTTGGTCATGAGGCGGTCAAGAACGTGTTGCTCGAATATGAAAGGTCAAATACCTTGTTTGATTGTGATAAATGGAATCAAAAGGCCTCCTCCAGGGGGAAAAACTCGAGTGTTTGACATTTTAGTACTTTGGCCATCCACTGACTTAAAGCCTGTGTGATGGAAGAAACACTCTTGGAACCACTAATGCCCACCACTTAGGATACAGGACAAATAAGGTGGTAGATGCTTCTTCCAGGGCCTACAAACATGCTGTGGTTTTATTAATATATTTTTGAAATTGGAAATTGTGTTCCAATGTTGCTTCTCAGCCACTGTCCTAAGCTTGTGGGTCAACCATGATGGGTAAATTGAAGAGGATAATTTTTTTTCATATTGTGTTGAATGTATTAACCTTCTCCAGGCAGATGTTGTAGATTTGCGACAGCCAAATATCAGATTTTTCCTGCAACTACAACTTAATTTGAGCCTGAGAGGGTTAATGAACAAGTGAAAAAATAAAGGGATGATGAGGGGATTCTTTCTTGATTTATCTTATCAACAGAGACAGCAATAATAAAATTACCGGGATTGCAAGCAAGAAGACAACATTTCCTTGCTCAGATTAGATGAGGGTAAACTGGGCAAGAACCTTTAATTGAAAATTCCTCTGCATTACAGGTGCAAGTCACTTATGATCACCTGAATAGGTTCATATCATACAGATTTTTTGATCATTGAGTTATCTCTCTGATGTTTGAGAGTAGTTAAGTAGTTAGGATTTAAGGATTGCATAAAAAGCATAATTTTTTCATCAAAAATGAATGATGGGCTTGATTGTCAAAAAAGCTTTTCACATTTTTATTTATACAGGGTGTATTTCAGGGTGTATGTATTTCAATGCTCAATAAGAAGCCTCCTTGGGTGATGTAGTTCGAGCTGACATGTCATCTTCCGTTGTCTCCTCTAGTTATTCCTGCCTCCTTCTATTTTGATATTTTGAAATCAGATAAAGGTCAAACAGCAAAAAATTGGTCGCCTAAAATTCATAAATATTTTGCACACACAGCTAGAATTCACTGGTCATTGACCTGAAATTTCAAGGATATCTACACTAATGAAATGGAAACACATGATACAACCAGTAATGCAGACTTCCAGCCATTAGACCATACAGTCTTTCTGTCTATCCTTGCTTTCCTCTCTCTCTCTCTCTCCCTCTTTCCTTATGTCTCTCTCTAATTATTTACAGTAAGCACACACTCACACACAAACACTTTCTCTCTCTCATAGGTATATATGTATGTATGTATGTACATAGATACTAATATATCGTATCATATCATATCATATCATATCATATCATATCATATCATATACCAAATATCCATAGACATTGTTTTCAGAAAAATTGAAAGTTTTTTTTTTCCAATATGAAAAGCTATCCATCACTATCCATCAAAGAAAAAAACTATTTCTTTTTATTGATATTGATCTAGGAACAGACTCTTGCAGAAAATGTGTCATGCCATTTTCTGATGTTTGCTTTATTTGAACATAACGTAATTAAAATTGTGTTGTAAAAAAAGCTACTACGTATATTACCATTAGATGTGGAACAAAAACAAATAAACATAAACTTTGACTTGGGAGAGAGTAAGGGGGATGGATGAAAATAAAGATCAGATAATTTGTCAAAGTTTATTGGATTAAAAAAAAAAACTTAAAGGAACTGTACACTGACAGATTTTAGCCAACAGTAACAAATATTATTTTCCTTACCGTGCACTCTGTCAAAGAAATTACATTTTAAAACTGATGATCATACCTCGTTCATCGTTCATTAACGATAAAAGCCAATTAGTTTATTTCTTCTCACTTTTAATTTGCACTTTAGGACGTAGTTGTTTATTTTCTTTCAATTAAATGTAAATGAGAGCCAATAGATGATGAATGAACTCATAGAGGCCTAAACCGTTTTCTGGCCTGAGTAAAGTTCACAGATCCCTTATATACCGATGGCTAACTTTAACCTCTGCGTTCACAGCTCTACTATTTACTTTAGTTTCTGGATGCAGTCAATGGTCTGCAGGAAGCATTGGTCCAGAACGAGGGAATACCTCTGAGGAGAAGGATGGAGAAAGGAGTCATTCAAACCTGGAATGACAAATAGGTGAGGCTGTTTACGTATGCTGTGTTTACATAAGTTTGTGTTTGGTTTGGTGGGTTATTGGGCATTTTGGAATAAATCTACACCTTTTCTGCGTAATACAGCTTCATAAAACAATATTAAAATTGTTTGGTGCTATGTAATTTATTTCAAAGTGATGATACTTGTTAATGACTTAAGTCAACAGAAGCTGTCAACTTAATCTACAATAACATTGGTAATTAAGTCAAATGATTCAGTTTAAGTTTTGAACACAAATAACACATAATTAAAAGCTAAAACTAGGCAATTTTGGAATCATTCCTATCAAGTACCTTAAGTCCAGTATCAAAGTTTAAATAAAATATTTTCAAAAGCACATAAATGAATTGATAAATAAAATAGACTAAAATCAAATACGATAAATTGATTTAAAAAAATGGATAATTGTCTTCAATTGTGCCGTCAAATTAAAACAAGAAAAACCCCAAACAAATATGTATCAAGTTAAATATTTTCACTGGACACAGCTACAGTTTTGGACCATGACAAGTATTTGCTCCATCAACACCCTTTCTGACGCAAACTGTCGCATTTGATACATATTTGGCAGTGCTCTAAGCCATGTGGTCATAAAACATATCCCATCTTTTTTGTTCCCCCAAGGACACATCCTGAACAGTGAGTGGCACCCTATACTTCATTAAAGGGGGCCTCACCTTCCATCCAGGAGGTATTCAACACAGGCTGTTTTTTGTAACTCAACACATAAAGGCTTTCTTCATCACATCCAAACTCTTGATATTTTTGTCTTGTGGCCTTTCTCGCTCAGTCCAGTGGGGACCTGCCAATCTCCCACAGCGTCCTGGAAGAAATAGTGCGGTATTTGAAGCACACTAAGTCAGCCATGGTTTTAAATTAAGCGTGATGTGGAGGAGGGGGAGTTGTGCTGAAATCCTTTTGGCTACATAGGAAGAAAATAACTCAGATGTTAGTATGAATGTAGGTGACCCTCCCACTTGGCAGAGCATAGCCAGACAACCTTCGGATTAAGAAGCTAAGATCACATACTGTACATGTGTGTGACAAGCTCTGGGGAACGTATGGAGGACTACACTGTGAGTTTGTGTAGCTTGAGTCCACATTCATTTTCAACCACTATTCCCACACAGCTGGTTTCAAGTCAGAAAAGATTACCAGTGATATTTAAATTGAACATTAAAACATCGGTGTCTAAACTGTGGTGACACATTTGGGAACCACCTGGAGTAAGATAAGGGTTCTTAATAATTCAGCTGTTTTATATATTACACTGATACGTAGAACTGACAAAGAATGTGATATGATGCTCTTTTCACCTGCACTATCAAAAGAAAATACATTTATTAAATAACATGTGACAGTAACATGAAGAAAAATCACTGGCAAACTGGATACAAGACAAAAGGGAGGTCCAATACTTCTGCAATCAGTAGACACTTTACTGATGCCTTTATTGAGGTCTGAGGTCAAAGAACACACAAATGAACTATTACACTGTCTAGGAGTATGAAAATGGAGACCAAGAACAGGGTCTTTGTGATATTTGTGTGACAAGAGGAGAGCCTGTTTCCTGCAGGCTGCTGTTTGTCACATGTGACAGGAGTAGGTAAGGCTCAGCTGGACGTGAGGTTGAGCAGGGACCAGCCAGTTCCCCTGGTTAGTGTCTTGTCTAGGCTGTCACAGACCCTACAGGAAAACATGCTTGACTTGTCTCATCACGTCACTGTAGAGCTGCAGGTCATAGTGGGAAGTGCTCTTTAGCGATGCCCTCAGCACCTCCATTTCCTTCAGTTGAATGACCAGCCAAAAGAAAACACACAAGAGCAACATTTACATCTCCACGTTGGCAGTACATGAAGAAGAGGATGAGTACCATTCAATTATGGTGTGTTATTATTTCTGCTCACCAGGGAAAAAGAAGTACCTCAAATTTTTTTCATCTACACAAAGACCTTGATTATTTCAAATATAGCTCATGATATCTCCATGATTTTGCTGTTAGAACTGAAATTTGCATCTGTGGCAAAAGATTTGTTGGAGAAAATAGTGAGATTGGCATAAATGACAATGCTGCAATCACAAACCTGAGCAGTGCCTACTGATCTAATCCTGTCATCTCCAGCTGTTGCTCTAAGATAACTGTCCTGTAGCGCTCCTGTTGGTACTTCTGTTCTGCCTCCAAACACCGCTGGATAAGTTCTTTTTCTCTGCAAAATTTAAACAATTCATGTGACTTAATGTTTCAGAGAGAATGCTCTCTCATGTGATTGTAACTGCAATGGACTAATCAAGCTTCACATGGAAAGCAAATGTGTTAACAGTTAAATGAACTTCTTAATGATGGATTAATGCTCTATTTAGATAAACATTATGCCCAATATTTTCGTAAATCATTCTTTAATGCTCAGAAGGCAATAACTAATGCCCATTGCTTTAAAATGTGCATAATAGCATGTAATAAGTAGTATATTTGCTGGAATAATAAAGTGTTGTAATACTGCCTCAGGTCTAATTAGGAAAAATTAGCTTAATGCTTATAATGTAGAAAGACAACATTGTCAATGTGAGTGAACTTTGTAGTAACCATCAAGTCCAATGTTAAAAAGGCAAGAGCAACAGAATAACTAGATGCTCCAGCTCCTGGTATTGCTGTAGCTGCATTTACTATCTCATGATCCATCATCAGTTAGGAGGGCAATAAAATAAAATGCTGTTTACTTTCTAAACCATTCACTACAAATAACCTGCCTCTATCAACTGACTACTGACTCCTGACTACTACATCTATGGAAAAACATATAACAAAGTCATTAGAAGAGTAGATGAGGGAGATTATTTATGTTGAACGATTATTTTCAGCATTGATGGAGAACATGATGTAAGGTTGGCATTACTTTATCTGTAGGGCGTTTATGTGTTCAAGGAGTCTGTCCTTCTCTGTACAGATGACTTTGTATTCATTGCACTTGCTCATCAGAGTGCTCACATTAGTTAAACATTGTGGACAATTTGAAGGGCTTGGGTGTCTGAGGACAGAAAAGAAATATAATTAAATATCTGCTTACAAAATGATAAATTTACAGATGACTGGACAAGAATACAGTTTTTTAAAACTCCACGCCCCCCAGCATGGAACATCAGTATATGACCAAGTTTAGAAAAAGTACTGTAAAAGGGTTAACTTAACTTATCATACTGAATATGGATCGCTTCTTGAGGTTGTAAAGAAATTAATTTAAAATGCAATATATAAATTACATCGTAATTGCCGTAGACAATGGCAATACTATTACAGCTGAAAAAAACGATTAACATTCACATTCTTAAAATAAATAGTAATGTGTAACATTGACCGATTTTATCAAATGAAAGTCATATATCATTTATCATTTATCATTTATGGTGAGGGCACATACGCAGACATTGGTGTTCTCAGGCTCATGTCGCCCTCCTCAGGAGAATGACCTGAACTGAAGGCTGTTGTGTTGGTGCCAAACTCAGTTCCTCCATCCACTTGCTGAAATATTTCAAACACACTTTAAGTAGTTTGCAAGCGTTCAGTGTTCCAAGTAAAACGAAAAAAAAAAAGTTGTTATATCCACATTAACATGCCCAAAAGTAAGATATAACTATTTATGTTGAAGTTAATAAGACCATCATTTATTATTTTTATCCATCAATCCATCCATTATCTACCGCTTATCCTTCTTAGGGTCACGAGGGATACTGGAGCCTATCCCAGCTGCCATCGACAAAGAGGCGGGGTACAGCCAGTCAATCGCAAGGCCGCATATGCAGACAAACAACCATTCACTCTCTTATTCATACCATCTGGGCAATTTTCCCAATTTTTCCAATTAACCTGCTGCATGTTTTTTTTTTACTGGGGAAGAAAACTGGAGAACCAGGAGGAAACTGCACATTTTTATTTATTTATTTATTTTACCTTTGCAGTGAACTGGCGGATTTCTCTCTCCAGTTGTTTAATTTTAGTATCTTTCTCCGAAACAATTTGGTTCAACTTCTGAATGAGGGTGTTGTGTGCTGAAGCCTCACAGCTCAGCTCCTGTCCTAGATTCAACTGGTCCTTGTTCATCACATTCTGCTGTTGGCTGAGCCGTTTCAGGACCTCTTGCATCTTGTTCTGCTGTTTCTGTCAGATGCACATCAGGAAAGAAGCTACAGTTTCATTTCCCAGTTTCATACCTCATGTAGGTGTTTTGACTGTCGTTTGGCTCATGCGACCACCAGTGCATTGTTCACAAATAATAATCATCATCATTTTAAAATGCTTTGCCTTCTCAAGGCAATGTCTCAATGTGACATAAAGTCTTTTAATATAAAAAGTGTACACAATGCAAAATTTAGCATTCATCCATTTGATGATTTTTTTGTTTTTCAAAATACCATAATTCAAATGTATTGCCTCCACAGCTATTTAGCTCAATTTGGAAAGAGTCAATTAATGTTAATTAAGTTTTTTTAATTATAATACTTGTGTAGCATTGCGGTACTTATTTATTCATTTGCCCAGTAAGATTCACTCTTGTCAACCACAGAGGGTATAAGGTACTTAGTTGTGTACAAGGGAGTGGGAGTAAAATAAATCAAGTGTCTTAGTCATTCTTTTTTTTACAAAGAAGGGCGTGATGATTTTTTAAACCTTTATTAACTTACCAGTAGAGCATCCACAAGTTCATCATCATGTTTACCCTTATCCAGTAAGGTGGATATTTGGACCTTAAGAGTTTTCATTTCAGAACAAAGAATTTTGTTCCTGGCTTTAGAGGCTTCCAACTTTTTCTTCACATCATCATGATCTTTCAGGAGGGCTCCATAATCTGCTGAGATCCTCTGAGGCAGTTGAGAAAGAGCAAGATCTATGTTTAGTATTTTCTGAAATAATAATAACAATAATAATAATAATAATTTCAATGAATACATACCTCAAATGCCTCTCGTTTCTCCTTCTCAATAGCGCGTATGTGGCTGAGGTTTCTGTCTTGAGGAGGGATTTTTTGAATCCCACCACCCAAAAACTCTTCCTCTACACTCGAGATACTTGACTGTCTCTGCTGAGCAGACTGATTCAGCTGCTGTTCAAGGTCCCGTACCTGTGCCAAAATATGTAGGGGCTTAATTATCTTGTTCTATACCTTTTACACCATTAGATATCAAGAGCCTACACCTCGTTTAATAAAATCTTTAATGCTTAAAGTTTAATCTCAATATGTTAATCTCATTACCGTAATGATTTCGAAAGGATTTTATGGGGAGGGGGTCCCTTGAATCTAATGGCGTTGTCCCTTAATAATCTAGGAAAGTATTTCTCAATTGCTTTATAGTTTTCTGGAAAAACTAATTGACAGGCTTTTAAGGAAGTGTAGAGAGCCTGGTGAATGTTTTGGAGAAAAAAACAGAAAAGAAAAAGACAGGGAAAACAGTTACTGATACCAAAGAGTTCAGATTTGTGGGCAAATTGCCATCTGTCTTTGAAATTCATCGAAATCTTCCACCAGCAAAATGTAGAAATATATACTCTCAGCATTCCAAGGAGGTTTTGACTGCCATTATGGTTAGTCCAACCAGATGAATCAGTCGGCTCAGAAAAATACATATAATGACTGAAACTTCACTGAAATCTGGCTTTTAGTTTGAAATTTGCAATAAAAAGGCATTTTTTTCTAGTTTCCTCTGCAATTATGATACCTTTATCTGAAGAGCAAGTATCTGCTGAGCGCGACCTCTAAAGCTCCCTGGACAGCTGAGTACTTGCTGCAGATTGACTTCCTCCCCCACCTCACTGATTAAGACCTGCAAAGGAGAGCAATCTTTATACTGAGGTAATGATTTTCTCGTTTTTTTAATAGAAGGGAGATATTGATTAGACATTTGGAATTGGTGTATTTTCTCAAACACATCTCACATCACCTTATGAGCAACTTTTAACTCCTGTTTGACAGACTGAACCTGATTGCGGTACTCAATCACTTTAAGCTGAGAGGCAGCTAATTTTTCCTGCAGGGATTTCACAGCTGAATGGTCCTGTTATTGTGGACACATTTTGAATTATTCTGACATTGTTCAATATATGAAAATATTTGAAACTTTTTTTTTTAATTGAAAATTACCTCACAGTTCAAAGATGACTTTCTGTCCTTTGCATTAATATTTTGCCCCGGGATAGGTTGCAGGAGAGCAGCTTGCAGCTATTGAATAAATAGTAACAAAAATTAAATGTTTGATTCATTGGTTAATTTCTAATTAATATAAAAACATGTCTGTTTTTATTAATGCCCATCAAAACAAAGAACTGTGTGACCTCCTTCTCAAGATCTTTAATTTTGTTGCTGCTCTGCTTGAATTTAATCTTCTCTCGCTCAATTTCAGCAGTCAGTTCCCTATTCCTCTTGGACAACTCGACAATCTTGGTAGCTGCCACATCCCCGGCCAGTCCTGATGTGCCTAAATATGGAAGGTGGATAAGGTTATGCCTAAACATAGAAGGAAGCATAAAAAAGCTATATAAAATCATTGTGATATTAAAAAGTAATTGTGACATTATAATACCTGCCAAAGCCAGCCTTTCTTCATCTCTTTTCTTTTTCAGGTGCTGTATTTCAAAATCTTTTTCACTCAGGACTTTGAATAGTCGACCATTTTCATCTTTTAACTCCCTGACCTCGTCCAGCAGAACTTGATTCTTACTCTGTAGTAATCTACACATTAATTTCAAATAACCAGTAACAGATCATAACATGTAAATTAGGAAGAAAAAAAACTAAAAAACAACAACAAAGGAATCACAGGGAATAAATACACTTGAAAAAACCTAATTCTGTCTTTGCAAGGCTCACCTGTCTTCATGATTCTCTGTCTGAAAGTCTTGGTTGGATGGATCAAATTTGACATTACTATCTTCTCTCTCTTTTTTCTGGTTCTGTTTTCTTTTTTCCTGCTGTTTTTGCAGCGCTTGGAACTGAAGCCTTAAGTCGTTCAGTTCACCATCCGGCTCCATGATCTGTGGGATTTCCATTACAAGGAAAAACAAACAACTTACTGAACAACTTACAAAAAACAAGTCACTGGACATGGTACTATGTATAACTGTGCAGGTAACAAATAAACCGTATCTTACGTTATTCACATTGCATAGACGTTTGCATTTAAACGTTAAGTATAACTGTGGCTGAAAGAAAGAGATTTTGGCTCAAAACATGTACAGAGTTTGCTTTAGCTGAGTTTAAATGAGGGCTGCTCGATTACATCGAAAAATGCAACCATAATTACTTTGGTCACATAAGAACACAATTTATCATTAAACTCATTTCAATGATTTCCAAACGGATAAAATGGTTTTATAATTGGCAAAACGGATCGTGTAACGATTGTTTCTTCACGACCACATCCGAATTCCCACTCCGACCAAGCCAGGACTGTATTTGTAATAAATCACCCGACCCCGTGTTTCTTCCCACTCATTTCTTTTCTGCGCGAGCGACAGCACACGTTAAACCTTGAATAAATGTTAGCGAAATTCCATTCTTTTCAATGTTTGTGTCATCGTATGTGCCGAAGTTTCAGTTGGGCTCGTCGTAGCTTCTCCTCGTGTGTCAACACGCTCTTTTGAATTGATGGATCTTCAACTACGCAGGACGAAATGTTATTAAACTCGAGAACATCGTTATTAGTGGTCTAAACATGGAGCCCCGTGTACTGTTAGCCTAAACCCACATCTCCTGTCAGCAGATACTGGCATCTAGAATTTCAGTGTTTTTTAGTAGAACCATGGTTTAAATGCATATAAGTGAAGAGTGGAGGATATAAAGAAACAATGACTCACCTGACATCTATGAGTCGACCGCCGGGCCCACAACGAAGACTTTCGATCTGCATGACTTTGTATCAAAGGTTAAGTGTCCCGACATGAGGACCCGTATCCATGGTGACGGCTCTTCACAGCATTTGGGTTAATTCTCGCGGGACCTCGAGTCGTCATGGTAACTCTTATACAGTCAACCGAGCAGAAACAACAAGCTGACCCACGTCATCGGTTGTTGTTAAGGAGTGATGCCCGAGGGTGCATCATTTCGACCCGTTTTATTTTGTAAAATACTTTGACTTGACTGTACCTATTATCAAAGGAATCGGTAAGCGTATAGTGCTCTTTATCAAGGTGCGGTGTGCATATTATCTTTTATGGGGGAACGTAAAATAAAAAGTAAACTGTTTTTGATTCAAGCAAGGCAAGAAAAGTCATTTAAAGATGTGTATTTTTTAATAAATGTAAAAATCAATAGGACACCTTTTTTTTACATGCACCTTAAAAGAATGTGAATTAAAACATTTTCATTAGACCCTGAATGTTGCACTGGTGAAAAAGTGGACAGCGTACGTACCCTCACTATAAACGATGAATTTCATTTTAACATGGCTATGCAGTAGAAATTAGTCAAGTCTCAGGTCACAGCAACGTTTTTGAAAGTAGTAAATACAAAAAAAAAAAATCTAACCAACATATGTATAACTCACACTGCAGGTTGTTCATCATGATTTAATGTGATTTAATGTTACTGCAGACTTTGTCATTGTACCCAAGCTCATTCTCAAACATTTGCATTAAAATAACAATATTTACACAACCTTGGATGCTAGATTTTGTTGAATTTTCATCACTGCCAGCAGAATTGGGATTTAAATGCAAAACTCTATTGGTGTGTATGCTGTTATTTTTGAGATACTAACTGAGAAAAGTGCCCAAGATGATTCATGTTTGTGTGTCACCCAAATGGATAAGCATTGTTGCGATGTCAGGTGTGCAAATTTACAAAAACCATTACATTCTAGACATGTAGCTGAAAAACAGCAACATCAAATGTTACTTGTGGCAAGTGTAAAACATGTTCTCTGCAACCAGTAGATAAGGTGCAAAAGTAGATTAGGTGGCCAAATCAGTTCAATTTCAGAAAAAAAAATCCAGTTTCAAGCACCTGTAATGCATTTGTTTTCCCCTTTTGAAATGGGGGTAGCAATTAATGAAAAAATAAATTAAAAAAAATGTTGGCACAGGCCTTAGTGGTCCTCTGTATCAGATACCACTAAAAGTACCGCGGTCACCCAATTCCAAAAATTATGCAAAAAAAAAATCCCCAGTGTGTAATGGAGAACAGCTGTTATGAGACTATCATTACAGACACAAAAAAGAGGCAAAATAATTTGTCACTGGTGAATAATACTGTGTTGTTTTTCCTACTCATACATTACTGCATAAGTTTCACTTTCTAAACTACCACTGCCACACCCCAAAAACTCAAAAAGGAACGAATCTTCTCTTAAGGATATCTCATAGATGGCAACAAAACCACTCCAAATGAGTAAATCTTCAAAACACATATGTGATAGTTACACATTGGATTTAGATTTAGGAGCAGGTGTTACCAATAAGTTAAATATTTACAGTGAAAATCTTCTGCTGACAAGATACACACATTTAATTGGTATGAATCATCCATAAAAATATAATGATCTATACACCTTAATATGAGGCAATATTAAGGGCCATTAAACTTCAGTTGAAGAGTCCATGTTCACTTGTCTTTCAATGCTTTCTGTTCTTCTCTAGGTTTCACAATGAAGTCTCTGTACATTGAATACACGACACCTAAAATGAAAACAACAGAAGCATGTTATAGAATAACCACTGCATCTCACATTCCTAATTTCTTGATGAGGGATGATGAGAGTTGTCAACCGGATGTAACCTTATCAAATCCAGATCGACCGGGTAAGGGCTGGTTAGAAGCTACCCAACTTTAAACTGAAATGATAGAATAAGTACTGAAACTACACACCAACAGTCATGGCTCCTACAACAAATCCTTGGGCAGCTACACGCATGTGGATCAGGTGCACAGACATCTTGGTATCTCCACGACTTTTCAGCTTCCATAGTCTGTAACCAACAATGGCAAAAAATCCAGCCATCCCTGGAAGCAGGAAAAACATAACTCTGTTACGAACAGAACATCAAACCAATTAACCATCTCGTAAAGAGTTTTTCATTAACATTTTCTCATTGTGAAATAATGATGTAATCATGGGGAACAGGATGTACTCACCCAGTGGGACGAAGGGATTCTCCTTTGCTTTTCTAATGAACTTAGACTCATTTTCTTCGTAGGCAGACATTTTGACTGTAAGGGCAACGAAAGTTTATCAAGTAATTAAAGTCATTGTATTAAGTAGCAGTGTACACGAATAAAGTGATTCAAATGATGTCGCTGCGACACAGCACGCTAACTTGTGGATGTTATAGAGCAGCTAATGCTAACGAAACAGAAAACGCTCAGGGGTTACCGATGAAGGACAAACATTACCCTTTGATGGTTTCAGGTCATTTTCGCCTCTTTCATTGTATAAACCAAAAAGCTAATAAAGTTAAGTTGTGTTTCTTATTTTCAGATTACATGAATAAAAAAAGCTACAACATACTTACTACTATGATTTAGCATGGCAGATTAATAGCGAAACAATTCAATCTCAGACGTGATATAACCCAAATAATAGCTCGGCCTATTCATCTTGCCGTGTAAAAGTGAAACTGGTTCAAACTAAAGAATGGATGGATGAATTGGCCGATTTCATGAGTTTGATAAATACACGCTTAGTGGCATTAAGATAACTTGAATTGATTCTTACCTGTTTTGGGAGTCGATGGCGATACAAGTTTAAACGTATATAATCGCCCGATAGTCTCAGTATAGAGTTTGTAGACAATCGGGCAGCACTGTGGCAATTCAATGCCGGCTTTCGATGATGTAACTAGCAACCGGTAACTCACGCACATGTGACGTCTGTCGAGTATCCGGGTTATGTTCCATTCACGCCCATAATACAAAACCGTATTCCCCAATTTCCCCGTTTAATGTGGCCAGAAAGAATACTTATTTGGTCAATTGAATGTTGTTCTTTCTGAATCGTATTTTATTTTAAATGGTAAAAAATATGTTGCGTGTCTTGCGAAAAAAAACAATGCGATTCCATGTAGCATCAGAGGTTACATCGAAAAAGACCAAAATGTCACCAAAGGCTCCGCCCACTTCTCGAAAATTCTCGTTCATTTTCCCACTAGCATACTAAATTTAAATGTTTCAGACCCGTAACCAAGTCAGCCATCTCGCTGTCAAATTTTAAAGGTGTCAATAGCAAACATGCTAGTGGAGAGCAAAACTAGCTCCGCATGGCGGATAAAAAAGGTGGCATTGAAAAAAAAAGAACATTCTCTAAATGGAATGTTGATAATATTATTTTTATATTTCGTAAAGCCATAAAATTTGTCATGATTGTGCAATTTTTTTATAATGTTGTTATCTTGTTATCGTACCATTCCAACAGCAAGAGACACGCAACACACCTGCAAACCCATGATGTTTGTTCTCTAAATTGTACTTCCTCATATGATGATAAGAATTTCAAAACTTAAAATTTATCTTTTTATTATGAAATCATGTGCACATTAATCGTGTTTGTGACGTAAGTATGGCAATACGTCACGGGTCTCGGAGCAGCACGTTGCACAAACGTGCCGCTCCCATCAGGGGTACGTGACCGGAAACGACCTTTTAAATGAAAGGATAGTCTTACTGAAAAGGTCCACTGGCCAAAACGAATTCTAAACATAATAAATCAAATCAAAGGTATTAGTTTGAACTCAAAAGAAAACACAATGAGTCAAGTGAAATGTATAAATGAAAAAAAGAAGTTCAGAGTGAACAACTTGCACCTCTGCTGCCTGAGCATTGGGCCTAAAAAGGAGAAAAAAAACGTAGATAGATAGATAGATAGATAGATAGATAGATAGATAGATAGATAGATAGATAGATTTGTTGCGAGTCACCAATGTTGGGGTTGATGCTTGTTTTCTGTGTGATTTTGGAGTTGCTGGGAATTTTGTGGATGTGGTTTGGGGTGCAAGGAAATCCGTTTTTTTTACCTGGAATTGAGCGGGAACAGTTACCGGTAGTTGTATTGTAGTGTGGCGTGGCTGTGGCCAGCAACAACTATTGCTTATTAAACTGACATTATACCATAAACCAGGTGTTTTCCCTGACTAAAACGCTACAGAAAGAAACAGAACTGAATAAACTGACATCATTTACCTTATTCTATTGGTTGAAATCTTTATTGTGCATAACAGTCATTTGTCAAAAGAAAATGTTTCTTCTTATGTCTTTCAAATGGAGTTCATATCGACCACCTCAAATAAATGTGCAGATAATAGATATTCATATAATTAACACAAGTATGTGTATAAAATGGAAAATTTATTTCTGTATGTACATATGTGCATATGTGTATTTTTGTGTTTGTATGTTTGTATGTTTGTGCATGTGTGCACAGTATAAGTATCTCATATAAGTGTCTATCATACCTCAATCTTTCTTAGTCCTGATTAGTCCTGTATTGTTAATCCCCAGTCTTGTGTTTGCACCACAAATTTGCAACCACAATCCCCGTGAATTCACGTTTAATTTATTTAATGCCTGTTACGTGTTGTCTGTTTAAAACTGTTAACCAAAGCAAATTCCTTGTAGTTCTAAAATCATCTGCCGATTAAAGCAATTCTGATTGTGAGTCTGATTCTGATTTATGTCCTCCCTTGTTTAAACATAGTCTCAAAACTTTACCACTGTGGGGTGTCAAGTTGTGTGATCTAGTGTGTTATATTAACACTGTACAGTTTATCAAAATCAAAGTCATGGTCAACTTTGTCAATTCTGCCATATGTTTCACATATAGAGGATTGAAATAGCGTTTCTCTGAGACCAACGGTCATTCCAACTGCAAGAGACACGCATCTACCGACACATCTGCAAACCCATGATATTTGTTCTCTAAATTGAACTTCCTCCTATGACGATAAGAATTTCAAAACTTCAAAAATGTATCTTTTTATTATGAAATCAAGTGCATATTAATCGTGTTTGTGACGTAAGTATGGCAATACGTCTGGGGTCTCACGGGTCATACATTTATTATTTATTAATCCTTAAACGGTTTTGCAATTATTTACAGAATGTATGTTTGAGAAGTAGTTAGTAAAAAAAGAAAGAAAAGATAAATATGAAAGTATCAGCACTATTCAAGCTGAAGTTCCAGGAGGTGGCACTATATTCCCAGTTTTCCTGTTTGATAAAATAAACTTTATTGATCCCCATATGGGAAATTCCTTTGTCACAGCAGCGTTACAGTTATAGTGTCAGAGAAAAAAAAAGGAAATAAATATAAATATAAATATGAGTATAAATAAAAATTGAAAGGCAGAAGACAGGATTTAGCAAGACAAAAGACGACAACAAACAACCCCATCAGGGATGACAATGGGCGACATTGAGGAACAGAGAGGGTGAAAAATACACAACTAGAACTAAACGACCATAAAAATAGAGTGACAACTGAACAACAATATTAATAGAGTGACAAAAATAAATAGCAATGAATAAAATAAACAACAAAAGTAAGCAGGGTGTATGGGCTGGGACAAACCTGGAGAGACAGCAGAGTTAGGACTGACATGAGTGGGTGAGGTAATGAGTGTGGAAGGGTAGTGAGTGTGACTAAAACATTAAAGATGCTGTCAAATGTATACTGTTTAGTATTAACATTAAATGTTTAAACACAACATGTTACTCTTTAAATTAATATTTTTAGAGAAATGTATTTTTTCGATATTCAGTATTTTTGAAAGGTCAATATAAAAATGCATCTGATTCAGACAAAATAACATTCCTCTGAAATGCCTCTGTATTTGCCAGACACAAACACACACACACACACACACACACACACACACTAATACAGATTAATCGAGTTTCACTTATTTTCCTTTAAATTTCATTCATGCATGGTGCAACTGAGCTTGTTTCAGGCAGAAGGTTAAGGTCAGGTTTTTTCATAAAATAATGTAGCGAGTCACAAATGTAGTATGGTGCAGGCTCATGTGGCGTGTCTGTGGACAGCAACAGCTATTGTTCATTATACAGACATTTTATCATAATCTAGGTGTTTCCATGCCTAAAACGCTACAATAGTTTCACTAGGAACTCTACCGCCACCAATAAAACCTTAAATGTATCTTGTTATGGTGATCACAACATAACATGCACCTATCTTAGACTGCTCTTTTTTATTCTCTGACATGACAAACTGCATTTTATTTGATATAATTTTATAAGAAATGAACAAGGAATATGTTATATGCGCAAATTCTGAAATTTCAAGATTTTTTCTCTTATTTCGTATTGGTTTTTGTGTATTTTCATACACACTATGAGATAATATGGTCACGATTTATCAAACAGTATTTTTACAGAAATTACTTAGTATTAGGTTAAAGTAACCCACAATCCATATCATACAATTAGACTTGAATTCACTATATACTGTTTTAATTTTTTAATGAAACTATCAATTACTTTTACAAAATCACTGTAACTAATATACTTTCCTTACAACAAATAATAAATACATAAAATTTTGTCCCCCTGCTTTTTTGTCCCGGAGCTTAGGCAACACTGTCAAAAAATTGATATTGATGAACAAAATGATATAATTTTTGAACAAATGCATCTTTAGAGATAGGCATTTAGGGTGCTAGCAAAAGTCCATTATCAGAGACGGTACAACCGTTGCACTAGTGTCACCATATTTTGAGCATAAACTATGCTGAATTTCAAAAACTCCCTGGCTGACAGAGAAATCAGTCATCGTTCGGGCTTCTGTTTCCATTTAGTCTTGGGCCGAGTGCTGTACTGATGGGAGGGTTAGATCTTCTGGGATCTTCTGGAAATTATCCGACAACGGAGAACAGGAGAGCCGCGACTGGATAAGGGCCTTATTCTTTGGCAGGGTCATGTCTTAGACTTCCACAGGAACACGTTAAGATTCATTGACAGGATGATGTAAAAGCATGGTGATATTTTTACAGGAGAGCAGGTGGTTTTTACTTTACTTTTCTACAGGATCCAATCTTTTGGTGCCTTTGTTAAGAGAGCAGAGAAGCAGAGAAAGCAGAGAAAAGCTGAACTTTAACAGGTTTGCAGAGCAACTGGTTTGAGGAGTCTCCTGTTACTCACCTACAATAGGTGAACACCTTATTTGCCAGATGGCCAGCAACAAGTACTTCAGGCCTGGCCAACCTGTGGCTCCCAAGCTGCATGCGGCTATTCAGTTCATGTTGAATTTTTGTTTGTGTGTTTTTTACTCGTGCAATCACGTGCCGCTCCAGCTTTCTTCCCGCACAGCAAAAAAGAAACACACAAAGACAAAAATCAACATGAATGTAACAGCCGCATGTGGTTCGGGAGCCACAGGTTGGCCAGGCCTGAAATACTTGAAGGGGTATGGCCTGGAAATAATGACTCAAGCTATGATGAAGAATTTGCAAAACTTGATGCTGCACAAAATCGGCTCGGCTGGAAACCAAGGGACTTGGATAGAAGACGGGCTCTTTATGTACAGCTATACTATTGTTTACAGGGCTTGGTACTTATCCTTCTTTGGCAATGTCCCACACACATCTAAATAGATAGAGGAGAAAGCCATAAAGAAAGACAGAGTAGAATCAGAAGCTTTAGTCCGTGAGTTTCATTAATATAAGCTACTTCCGAACCTGGCTTATGGAATCGTGACCCAAAGCAAAAGGCTGGAAGAACATAGCTTGCTGGGACCTTTTCTGGATTCTCTCTTTGTGCAGAAGATGAAGGCCAATATATGAAAGCATCGAGGATAGACAGGTACATGTTTTTGCTTCTTTGGGCCTCACAAGGCAACACAGGTCCTACTGCTTTCTGGCTATGCCCCTTTCTCATGAAATATCCCGAGGCTATGGCAGCGGTGGAGGAAGTAATGGACAAGACTGTGAGGGAATCTGAACAAGAGGGCAAACCTAGAGGCCCTTTAATCCAGCCAACCTTTGACATGATGATGAAAATACCAATATTAGGTGCTGTTGAAGAGACCCAACCACTCAGTGCAGAACCACCTCTAACTAGAACAGTACTCCAGGAAATCAGCATCAAGATGTCTGATGGTGGTTCTTGATTTGCAAAGGTGACAGAATGGCAGTTTTTCCATACAGTGCAGCACATTGATCTGGATCCTCACCCAGACCCATATTCATTTAAATATGACCAATATTTCAATCCAGATCCAGGCAGAAAAACAGATATTTAGGAAAGTGGGAAGAAGGTGAGTTATCACACCATGTCCTCAGGGTGCTGTGTCCTGGACGTTTCTTTGCAACCAGTGAGCTTAAACAGTTTGTTTTCCTCATGTTGGTCTACTTTGAGTTTGAACTGAAGAATCCTGAAGAAAAGATACCAGACTCAGATATCCTGTTTGATACAGTCTGAGACACATAAAATGCACATAGAAATGCAATTACCAAGGTGATGACAATTATGTGTCGCAGATGGCAAAATGATCAAATAAATGAGAAAAAAAGGAAGTTTATTTTTTCACATGAGGTGCTGTGGACAGAGTACTCAACCCAGCGTTTTGTGCCATTAATCATACCCATGAAGAAAAGGTGTTCTGATGAAAAGGGCAATAATTGTAATTGTAATTTAAAATAATTGTATACTGTGTACATATGTTGTCAATTATATGAAAAAATATAAGTTGATTCAAAAGTTTATGTACCCAGGATAATGTTTTGAGTGTACTTAATTTTGAATGTCATGTGAACTTATAAACATTTTTTTCTTTGCAAGAGGCCTCATATACAGCAACAAAGGACATATCCCACATATTTTAATTATATCAGATATGATCACATATTTTAAATACATTAGTTTAATGCCTATTTTGGTTCTCTTTAAACTGAAACAATCCTTTTTCACCCAGCCCAGTGTAATAATTCAATTATATCACCTTGACCAGTATTTGGCATGATAATAAAAGTTTAATTTATAATGATATCCAGAGAACTGGGGGGGCAAGTATGGTACCATTTAAGGCATGATATTAACTGAAGCCTCTACGTCAGTCAACTCTTAACAGCTTGTTGCACACTCAGCTGTGGTCCATGATTTGATAATTGCTAAATACTTTTTTTTCTTTCAGATGTATTAATTCATTTCATCCCAGCAGGGAATTTGGGTTCACCTCCAAATTGGGAGTTTGATTTGAAATATTTGATTGTTTTGTATATATTTTCTGTAGTCTTGTGTCAAATACGGCCATCACCTATAATATGAGGTTTGTTTCACTAACTTTAACTTGCTGATGGGATTTCCTGTTGATAAAGACAATAGTAAAAGGCAATGGAAACATAGTCTTCTTGGGTGTAATAAGTAATGATTTTTATTGCTGATCATAATTCACCCTAAGCCTAACCCTAGCTATCTAGCATTAATAGGCACAAACAAATGAGTAGATGAAGCTGTCCTGTTAGTGCGTGAATGACAGTTTTCTAGCCGAAACGATCAAGAATTAAATATTTAAATAAAGCCAGTGGCCATTGGTGGAGACTGGTGAACAATGGAGCCTTTGGTAGGATGCTGGTCTCCTGAGAGTCCTGCCTGTACTTGGTGGTGAGGGGTTTTGAAGAAAAATGACCCATTGTCTTGCTCAACTGAGCCGAAACAGTGAAACAATGTGCCTGAATGCCCGCCAAGGATACTCTACTATTAAACATTTACCAAGTAGCTGCTTCGAGAACATGGACAGGTAGGTACTGCCTTTAATTGTTGTGCTCATGCTATTCAACTTCATAACATGGAGTCAACTTCTGACTTTTCCATATTGAAATTAGTGAGAAAATAAGTAGTGGTTCAAAATGTTGTTTGATTTTTGTTCTTCTTTTTTTTGTTGCATAAATTACATTATTAAGAAGCCACTATGAAAATAACAAAACAGAACAAACCAATGAACAAAAAATAGAAAAATGGTTGATACACTTTAATTACAGGTATTGTCCTGCAAAATTAACAGCATGGTTTTAATTTCTTTGAGAACTATCAAGCCATTTCTTGAATGTTGGACGTCAACATGTCAACAGGGATATCAACTGGATGGTTGCAGATGGAGTCATGTGGCAAAATATTCTGTGAGCCATTAAACAAAAATGAAAGCGCATATAAAAGCAGTTTCGCTTCTTGTTCGTGTACTTTACATTTCAATTATTATTTATTATTTAAAACTTAATTATTTTTCTCCAATCCACACCACCACGGGTTGGTCGCGGGGTGATAAACAGTGATCAAAATTCATTTTAACTAATTATTGTGGCACTTCAAGGTCAAATATGTTGCGGCAACTGCGCCTAGTTTTCTTTCTCAGAGACATTTTACCTCTGTGAGGCTGAAATAGATGAGAGGTGAGAATGTCTTCAAGAAGAAAAACCAAGCCCATTTAGCTCAACAAGATTTGACACTGACTGACCAAGACCTGGATGACTAAGAACCTTCACAGACAAGGGGACACAATTTTGCCCACTGTACTGTATATCTTCTAATATTCAACATCTCACACCAACCAGTGGTTTCTGCTCAAATTTATCACTTTCTTAACAGAGGAGAGGAAAAGGTTATGTGTAGTCACTCCAACCCCCAAGTACTCAATTTAAAATTTGCATATGCAGTGTTAGCTTTTGTTGTAAAAATGTACACTAAAGAGAAAGGTTATATAGCTGTTATCAGGGGGATCCTGCAGCTTTGCTGGCAGTGTCAAGAGTTCGTTGAGTTGAAGCTGAGCAACAGCACCAAGGCGTCTGGAGCTAAGAGATGCAATAAACATATCTCTGGCACTTTAAATGACCCTGACTAGGTCTGCTGCTCCTTTGGGCTTGCCCCGGATCAGCTCTTGACATGGCTGGCTAAGACAAGATAATGTCAAAGATTAAGCCCCTCAGCTCCGTAAACACAACATTGTTATTTTGTCTTTTTGGATGTGCAGGATTTTATTGCTGTGATGGGCTTGCTCAGCTGGCTGATTTAGTAGTAAGGACATTGAATTAAGCAAATTCGGTAAACTAATAAATCAGTTATTGCCTCAGCAATATCCTGGGAGTGTTTTTCACAACTGAAGGAGTGCATTATGTCCAAGAGTAGAAAGTGGAACAGATATTCAGGAATTCTACTATTTCCTTTCTTGGGTGTAAGGAGCACTAAACTGTGGTCACTCCAGAATGATGTGATACTTCTGATTACTGAACAACATTTGTCAGATAGCTTGCCAGCTAGTCAAACATTTATTGCAGTCAAGACAAAACTATTGAAACATCTGGCTAAACTTGGCAAGTGACAAAAGGCCTAAGATGACATGACTTCACCAAAATGCAGCATACAAATACTTAGACTTTGTTGGTTTAAGTACCGTGGAGAAAAAACTCCTTTAATTTGTTTAGATTCAACCTTGTTGTCAAAATATCACAGAAACTAAAATTTAGAAAATTTTACAAAAATTCATTTTGAGACCATCATCTTAATTTAAATGAGAACATCTCTGTTATGGAGGAAATTCAACAGTACAAGAAAGAGATACATCTTTGACTGTTTATCGACAAATCAGTAAAAAAAAGGTGTGAGATGGGCAACAAGCCTATATTCACTGGACTTAATTATTCACATGTGTATCTGCATAACTTCCCTGGGGCACCTGCCAATGTAGGATGCATTAGGGATCTCAAAATATTTACAACATATCCCATTCAAATCATTTATTGCTGTTATAATCAGTCAAAGTATCAATTAGATTACATGTCATTAAATGGGCGTAATTTTAAATGATCAATTTACAGTGTAGGGGTCTTTCAATATTTTCAAGTTACTGGGAGTTATGTGATGCATAGATTTTTAAGGCAAGCATGTATAAGATGTTCGTTTCAATAAAGAGCATTAATTGTTTGAGCAGTATGGAAATAGCACTGTGTAAACTCAATTCAAGTTGCTGTGCTTGTTAGAGGGACTTACAGCACCCTGGCTGAGGGAAGTTGTTGGCATCTACCTCAAGGCTTTTCATCTCAGTCGCTTCAGTGGAGTCCGGCCTTAGTAAAACTGGCACGGGACGCACTAACCCTAGGGGTAGGATAGGCTCAGCTGAGAAACTAGGAGAAAAATGAACAAATTAGATAGGACTGCCACCACTCTCAGGCAGCCTATGGGACAGCACCCCACAGCCTGGTAAGAGCAGTTTAATGATAGTGGTAGGAGAGATTGAGGAGGAGGAGTCCACGCACCAAGTTGCATGTTTTTGCTCTGGTGTCTTCTGTCACTCTTTACTCTCGGGGGGGAGGGAGGGAGGGGGCACATCCTAGTCACATGGCATGGTGAAGCTTGATCTCTTACATAAACGCAGACCTTTACAGCCCCCAGTCTGCTTGCATCAACTTTCCTCAGTAAATTGTGTGGGTAAAACTCTTGTGGTGACATTGGTGGCAGCCAAGGAGAGTTGTCGAGATCCTCATTCCTCCATGTCGGCTCTCTTCAGCACTTGGCTACGCTGCAAACCCTGACAGCGACAGTGACCTCTCAAAGGTGAAAGTGTCTATGAATTAAAAAGATGCTGTTGAAAAAATATTCAGCAGACACATCATTTAGAACACCAGAATTTTCATCATGACCAAAAGGACAGAACAAATTTTAAATATCCAAGTAGAAAATAAAAGGATTGTTTTTACCAATTCAAAGTTGTTCTGTACTGATACAATTTAAAATAGATATCATCTGTTTCAATATGAATACTAATGAATATTAAATACTGTCTTTTGGCTGTCACATGATGCCAGTCCTTGTGAGTAGAGCAATGTCAAACAATATCTTATCCATGATATTTGCCTAGCTCTGGGCAGTGCAATCAATTTTTATCAACATGAACAACAATTTCCCAAAGCTAAATTAGCCTGAACTGTCCGAGCACACAGAGGCAATATATTCAAAACTAAACTGTTATTGGTTGAACAATGTGTGCTTGCGCACCTCTGGTTTTGCTTTTTGCAAATTTGAGTTGTAATTTTGATATTTATTTACAGTCTGAGAGAATAATTAATATCCATCAAATGTACTTATTCATGTATCATTTATTATTATATAAAGAAGCGGTGACACATTGATAATCATGTCAAAAACAGTTATTTGATGGAAATCATATTTTATTGAATAAAGTAAGGTTGAAGTGCTGTTTAAGGCATCAGAAATTCTTTGAAATATACAAAAATAGTTTTCTCTTTTTTTTTCTCATAATAATTTGGTTAGGAATTGTACTAAACCATTATTAAACCACTATGTTTCAATTATCTGGTGATAAATTGAAATTTTTATTGAAGATCATCAAGAGGAGAGCAGTAATTATGAATGTGGACTGTGGGAGTGTGTGTTCCACTAT
This sequence comes from Fistularia commersonii, assembly GCF_037954325.1. Classification (NCBI taxonomy): domain Eukaryota; kingdom Metazoa; phylum Chordata; class Actinopteri; order Syngnathiformes; family Fistulariidae; genus Fistularia; species Fistularia commersonii. Next base: position 903,805 of record NC_141308.1, read on the forward strand.
TGAGGAACATATGCTGTAGTGACACCGGGCTTAAGTCACTCCAATGTTCACTTATCAGCAGTCGTCACTAGAACATCTGTGTCCTTTGGATGATGGGAAGATTTTATGAAGAAGAGAAATGCATTGCAACTTAAAAGCACGTGCTTATTCGTCGCTTGGGGATAGCACATGTCCAAATCCCAAATGCTCTAGCCATTCCAGCAGCATCCCCTGTCTTCTTTTCTCCCTGCTTCACCAGGGGTTCTTGCCATGCCACATCTCCTCAGTCAGATGGAGGGGGCAGCCTTCAAGGCGTGGCCTCTGGAAGAAAACTCTGTGGGCTCATATGACTTTTTTTAGACCTAAAATTACTGAAACAGAACAAGATCCAATATAAATGAGTCTCGTGCTCTTGTACTGTTTTCTTGTCATGTTTTGCTCAAGTTATCTTTATTTAATATGAACATAAACATGGCCTGATATTATTATGGGGACAACAAAAATCAAAGCCATGTTAAATTGCATTAAATGTGCTGTTTTAACACTGGGTTTTGATTGATGATAAACGTATTCATGTGTTGAATGTAAGTCTTTGCTTTATGGCTGATTACTAGTTATGATTTAGGATTATTGCAAACTATGTTAGAGTAACATTATAATAATATAGTCAGTTTGACAATGAGCAGATGCTTTTTAAACAATGCAAGCCAGACATTAAACAGCTTTTCTCTCCGCTAATTAAAACAGTCGAGTTTAGATATCTTTTAAAATCTGAAAGCAAAATCTGGCACATACATTTAAGTCATTATTTCTATATTTTAATCATGAAGGAATCGCCTCCTTGTTTGCATGTTGATATGATTCATTTCAGTATTTGTGTGTGCATTTGCTTATATGTGTGTGTGATTATATTTTGTGTGTATTTGATTTAATGAATTATTCATGTTTGTGTGTGCATGCGTGCATCTGTGTGTGTGTGTGTGTGTGTGTGTGTGTGTGTAAGAGGAAAAGAGAGAGAGACTGCTGTCAACTCATAACCCATGTTCTCTTGTGAAAAAGTCCATCATATGCTTTAAGTAAAAATGTGTGCTACTGCACTTCGCAAGCTGCTCTGAAAGCTTTAAGTATAAACATCTAGTCGGAAAAGACGCGGAGCAGAAGTGCAGAGTATGACCTGTCCACTGCTCTGTTATCTGGCCATCTGCCTAGATGGAAGATCTAAATATTATGACACTTGATATGACTGAGCACACCTGCTGGATACATACTAGCGGATCTGCACCGAGGCAAGGTGGCTTTTGTCTCTGTGATAGTTCTGTTCCGAAACTCACCGTCTTTATCGCTCTAGGACAGTTTTTTCATAACTGCCATCGTATGTAAACTCTTATGTAATTGAAAAATAATCTAGAGGTAGATAATCTGTACTTGGTGTAGTTGATGTGGAAATGTCTGTGCTTGTTAGGTCTGAATTATGTGTGTGTTTGTGAGGAGAGGATGATGAAAACCTTTGGATGTCTCTTTTTTTGGTCATACCTCAGAAATGTGAGTAAAGTATGCTTTAACCACAAATTATCTTTTGCTCAACAAAAAGACATTCCCTGCCTTCACAAATGATTGACAGCAAAAGAAGGCAGTTACTAACAGGCTAAGTTGAAGACATAAATGCAGACATCTAAAGGGAGGGAGAAAAGAAAGAAGCACAGAAAGAGAGATAGAAATAGAGAGGGGCGGAGAAGAGAGATACCCTCATCATACTGTTACAAATGTTGCACATGAATGTTGACTGTGTAGTGATTAACACGCTTCCTCAGCTTGGTGTTCATTTCAATCTGCAGCACCATATCCTCAAGTCTGAACCCTTGATGAGGGTCAATTGCCAGAGGAGGATTTTTTTCTGCCTCTCTGTTTTTTATACTTCCTTCTTGGACAGAAGGCTGGTGTAATAGAAACCAGACACGAGCCAGAATGTGAGACATTCACAGCGGTGAGACCTCACATCTGCATAGAGGGGGAATAGAAAGAGTAGTCTAATAAGTTATGGCATTGTTTTGATTTTTTCATGCATTTTGGAAGTTATCAAGTAGACGGAAGAGCCCAGGACATTAGGATGGAGGTGATGTTCTATGGATCAGACTTTGCATGGGGAAACTAGAGGGGGACCGATAGGATGGGAAATGCATTTGCAGCTTCACCAGGTGGGTTTTTTCAGTTACTGACTTTATCCTTCACTAAATATGCAAAATGATTTTCTTTTCAATGAGAATGCAAACTGTGAGGATCTGATTTAATCCACCTTAAATGTACATTCATACCAGCGCATTGGTCTTAAAGGAAAGATTGTTCTGCAAAATGCAAAAAAAGTACAAACACTATTGACAGACTTTCTTTTTTTAGCAAGAAATATTACAGATGTTGAATAATTGAACAGATTTTTCCTGCATCAAATCATTGTTAAATGTTTGATCCTTGAATATGTGACTTTAGTATACAATGTATTCTTGTATGGTATGAAAAATATTTATCTCAAACTCAAATAAATTTGTATGACCTATGTTCATGGATGATTGAGGTAGAGAAGCCCTGTGTCAGGACTACCGCTAGCTAAGATGTGAGCCAAAATGCGTTTTTACAAATAATTTTAAAATGATTTTCCTCTTTTTATTGGAAAGACCTTTTTCTTATTTTTCTTATTTTGCTTATTACTCAACTAACATGCATTTGTTAATCAAAGTCATGAATTAAGTCTTCAATGCCCTTTTCACTGAGCAAAATGTGCTTGGTTTATGCGCACTGATCTAAAAAATTTTATCAATAATGATGACCTGAAAGAGGTAGATTGACATAACATGAAAAGCATAATTGCTGGATTACAGAACAGCAGAGGAAATGTCACTTAAATCTAAAGGCATAATACTGATGCTAAAATACACCAAGAATTAATTTGAACTTTTGTAAAGATCCCAAGTGAAGTGGCCCTCCTGTGACACAATCCTGAGGCAGAGATATCCACCATAGGTGCCATCTGTCTCTATGAGGCTGTACCTCATCCCCAGCGTCAGCAGTGCTGGATCCGGAGGGCAGGCCTCATGGCAGAGCAACAAGCCTCTCCTGTTCACTCAGATGGCAGGGGAGATGGCACATCCCATACCACAGCGCGCAGGACTGCAGTCATGAGATCAACTTCATCGAGATGAACGAGGGAACAGTAGCACAGCACAATCTCCTCATTGCAATTTTTCACAGCACATTCAGTCAGTGGTGACTGACTGTGAGGAAAAATTTGATTGAGATTTTAAGTCATCTGTTTTTCCTGTGTGTTTTTCAGTGTTGTGACAACATGCACTCAAGCAGAATTGAATCAAAATAAATGTTATTTATTTATTTTTAGTAATACCTAATTCCTGCCAGAAAGCGGTTGGCTTTATTATTATTATTATTATTTTTTTTTGTGTTCATCCTGTCGGCCAGAATTTCTATGTCAAAATTTGTAATATGTAATGCGTGTGTGTGTGTGTGTGTGTGCACGCGTGCGCACAACCCCGTGCGCACACACACTCACTTAGGGATGATATCATCCTACATCTCGATATGCATCAACAAAAGCCATTGTCATTTGTTTAGTTGTGTTAGTTACTGAAAGCAGATGTTCCCATTTTCAGATGGGATGTTTAACTGTGCAATGTATTAGAGCTTATGTACTGAATATTTGCAAAGCCAATATTTTGCTAACTGAAACACACAGTAAGCAAGGAACAGCTTTTAAAATGCTTGCCTTTATGCAAATCACCTGAAACACTTGACTAATGTGATTGTCTTTCTTATGTTATATATTCATTAATAGTTTGCTTCCCTTTCAAGATGCATGCAATTGTTGTTCATCACTGGTGTGAATTAGATACTATGTGACCTCAGGATTAAAGATCTTGACCAAAAAATGTCATATAGGGTTAAGATCTTTATCGTGTATCATCTCTCTACACACCCTTTTGCTCCAAGAATAATTTTGATATTTTTTATTAATGAATAATATATCCTTTCTTTTTAGATTCTAGTTGAAAAGCTTGTAAAAACAACATGAGCTGGAGTTTTCTCACTCGTCTCCTGGAAGAGATCCACAACCACTCCACCTTTGTGGGGAAAGTGTGGCTGACCGTGCTTATCATCTTCCGCATTGTGCTCACAGCGGTTGGAGGTGAGTCCATCTACTCCGACGAACAGACCAAGTTCACCTGCAACACCAAGCAGCCCGGCTGTGACAACGTATGCTATGATGCATTTGCTCCTCTCTCACACGTCCGCTTCTGGGTCTTCCAAATCATCATGATCTCCACTCCCTCTATCATGTACATGGGTTATGCCATTCACAAGATTGCCCGCACTTCAGAAGACGAACGCAGGAAGCAACATAGGATCCAGAAAAAGCCACCACTTCATTCCAGATGGAGAGAAAGCCATCATCTGGAGGACGTGTTGGAGGGGACAGAAGATGATGATGCTGAGCCCATGATCTATGAAGAAACTCTGGAGGTACAGGGGGTTAAGCCTGAGGTAGTCAACAAAACAAGTAAGGATCCAGGAAAGCATGACGGTCGCCGAAAAATTACGCAAGAAGGACTAATGCGAATCTATGTTCTTCAGCTCATGTCTCGAGCTATTTTTGAAGTTGGTTTCCTTGCAGGACAGTATCTACTCTATGGCTTTCGAGTTAATCCATCCTTTGTTTGCAACAGGGTCCCCTGCCCACATAGAGTAGACTGCTTCATATCTAGGCCCACTGAGAAAACAATCTTCCTCCTCATCATGTATGTGGTAAGCTGTCTCTGTCTTGTTCTAAATGTATGTGAGATGCTTCACTTGGGAATCGGCACTTTCCGAGACACTCTTCGCCTGAAGAGGACCCAGGGTGGAAGACTGTCCTATGGCTACCAATTCTCCCGCAATATTCCAGCCTCCCCTCCAGGCTACAACCTTGTAATGAAGACAGACAAACCTTCTAGGATCCCCAACAGCCTCATTACTCATGAGCAGAACATGGCTAACGTGGCCCAGGAGCAGCAGTGCACAAGCCCAGATGAGAACATCCCTTCTGATCTGGCAAGCCTTCACCGTCACCTAAGGGTTGCCCAAGAGCAGCTCGATATGGCCTTTCAAACATATCAGACTAAGCACAACCACCAAACATCCAGAGCCAGTAGTCCTGTATCTGGGGGCACAATGACTGAGCAAAACCGAGTTAATACAGCCCAGGAAAAACAAGGAGCAAGGCCAAAATCGGCCACAGAGAAGGCTTCTACCATTGCAAAAAATGGAAAGACTTCTGTTTGGATTTAGATATAAATACTACTTAGTAAATTAACAACAAATAAACTTAAGACTCTGCACCAGGAAAGTGTGTTGACGATATTTGTGTGAGGCAAACTTGGAGAAAAAAGGTTACGAATATCAATCACAGCATTTGAAACATGCTGTACCTTGTCTCTCTGTACAAAACTACTCAATCCAATATCCTGCATCTTCTTCATTGCTGTAGTGTGTCATTTTGTGTCTCCTAAGCTTCTGGACATGATTAACATATGCCTACTTAGTTAGACATCTCTAATTTCAGGAAAAAAAAAAATCTAAATATAAACAAGGCTGCTCCAAGCTATTTGTCTCATCTACCCTTGACTACCCCTGAACTGGATTTTTTTTTCTTCCATTTTTAAGAGCTTTTAAGAGCAGCACCCTCAATCCCATTTTCAAATGTAGTGCAAACACAGTGGCGCTATGACTCACTTCCAGAGAAGAATGACTGCTGATTGTTATTGGAAAGATTCCTGTTTAATATTCACAGAATCATTTTCAGACGCAGTATGGAACAAAGTCGGATGAAGCAGAGTCGATGTGAAAAATTTTGATAAGAGAGTAAAATTAAACATGACTGTGTTAGTTTCTCGAAGAAGTGGTCGTGTGATGATCTTTAGTCATTGCATGCATAACCATCATTCTGTACTTTCAAAAGTCTTGCAATATCACATTTGATGGTTCAAGAGAGTGTGAATATAAAAAAGCAGACTATTTCTCAGATTTAAAATGGATTTTCTGTTACTCCCATGCTTTACAACTAGTAACTGGGATATTACATTCTACATACACATAGGCTACAATAGAAATCCTCTCTGTGACTATCAAATTAGCTCTACTGATTCAGTATGTTATGTTTAGGCATGTTTAGTCTCAAGGCATTTTAGTTTTTCTAATGTATCTTAAACTGATTTCAAACAAACATGTACCCCTGCCTTCACTGTTGTAATTCTTCAAAGTGCCTCAAACTTTCAAAGACTGTTTTAGTATTTCATTCATGAAGAAATAAACTTATTTAAAACCTCTGAGGGTTCTACCTTATTAAATAATATACCAGTTTAGCACATTGTACACACACACACACACAATGGAATCTGCTGGACCAATAGCCCAACACACTTCCTGAATTATAACTGGGTGGTTCCCCCAAATGTCAAAGCACACCACTGTCGGTTTTTTAGTTATCTAATCTTAGTAGTTGCGAGTTCCATCATCCTCACAAAACAAGAAATGGAGTATTTGAAATATATCTATATATGACGTTGTAAGGGTTGTGCTTCACACTACTGTTTTATTCCAAGCCAGATAGGCCTCAGCCAAGCACTAAAACTTGTGTATCAATATATGTCTATGTGTACACATGGCAATTTACCTGTTACCAATTTTCCTCTACCTGTTGTCTGCTCTCACAGACAACAGGTAGAGGAAAATCTAGAGAGGTGGAGGTATGCTTTGGAAAGGAGAGGAATGATAGTCGCAGCAAGACAGAATATATGTGTGTGAACGAGAGGAACTTAGGTGGAACGGTGAGGCTACAGGGAGTGGAGATCAAGAAGCTGGAGGATTTCAGGTACTTGGGGTCAACAGTCCAGAGCCACAGAGAGTGTGGAAAAGAGGTGAAGAGACGGGTCCAAGCAGGTTGGAATGGGTGGAGAAAAGTGTCAGGGGTACTATGCGATAGAACAGTATCAGCCAGAATGATAGGAAAGGTGTACAAGACAGCGGTGAGACCAGCGATGATGTATGGACTAGAAACTGTTACAATGACCAAAAGACAGCAGGCAGAACTAGAGGTTGCAGAGATGAAGATGTTGAGATTCTCTTTGAAAGTGACCAGGATGGACAGGATCAGGAATGAGTCTATCAGAGGAACAGCACATGTTAGATGTTTTGGAGAGAAAACATCTAACTGAGACGGACGGTTCTGAGACGGTTCTCAGACTGAGACGGTTCGGTCGTGAACAGAAAAGGATCATGTAATAAAATTTCACATCATAAAAAAGAAAAATAAACTTTAAAATCATACAATTTGAAACTGAGGCTCTTACTCCGTTGTTATTTAAACATTGCTGAATACCAATTGAAAAGTATGGAAGCATATAGGTATCATAATTCAAATTAAAATGCATGAGTACAGTGCTTTCTCATTTTCAATATGGCAGCATACTTTGACTCATAAAATATCTTGTGATTGTTTTCTCATTTTTAATATCCCGCCGCGCAAAAAAAGGTCTCAAAACTCAATTTGGATTCGCAATCCCACGCGGCGCGGGAAAGTGACGTCAGAAGACATCTTCCTCGTTCCACAAGAAAACAGCACACAGTCTGCGGAGTATCTGACAGCTGACCCCCCAGACAGTTTGTGAATCGGATATCCGTGACAGACCCGAGCAGATTATAGAGAGCTTGACTGAATATTCTTCTCCAGCTGGGACCATATTACCAGCTCCGTGCGGTGGAGCCTGGAGGAGGACGCACGGCCGTTAGCGTCCCTTTCGATGTGATCGAAACGTTTCGTGCTACCGTTGTCTGTTCGGGCACAATATTCAACCAAGCTATCTCTAATGTACTCAAGTCGTCATGGGCGTCCGATTCAGGAGCTGTCAGTTTGGTTACGAGTTTGTCTGATTTTCCGTGCTCACCATTGTGGGTGACCGGCTTGCAGGAAAGTGTGTGTGTCGCGGAGAGGGTCAGCCACTGACGTCACTCTCCTTGGGATTGCGAAACCAAATTGCTTATTACCCAATTTAGTTAATATGCCGCCATTTTTTGACAAATAAAACGCATTGTGCAATGAATTTTCGTTTGAATGATGATACATATGTTTCCATTCAAAAGCAGTAACAACTGTGACATGTGAGCAACTCATGATAGGATACAGGAGAGCAAGGCATTATGGGAATCCAAAATGGTGTTGGCCGTCGTGTCCTATGTCGAATAGCGAATATCTAATCGGACTTTTCACCTCTCGCTCTTTTAACACATCCTTGTGACAGAGTTCGGGATGGCTGTCTGGTGTATCACCAGGGGGGTGCTCGCCTTTCGTGGCAGGGTTGGCGTTCACGCGAGAAAACACGCCGGCCGCTCGTTGTGCGTCACATCCAGCCCCGGCGTCTCAGCGCTCACCGCGGTGCAAGCGAGGAGGAACAGCCAGGTGGCGGAGGACCGAGTTCACGGACCGTTCGTGTGTTATCATCTTCCTCACCGATCACTGCTCAAAATCCTGGGAGAAGACACCAGTCCGTTTCTTCAGGGGATTATCACTAACGACATGGAGCTCCTGCAGGAGCCCGGGTGCAAAGCCATTTACTCCCACATGCTCAACGTGCAAGGAAGAACTCTTTATGACATCATGCTGTACAGGTAAAACCAGGTTGGATTGAAACGCATTGAAAGACTTACGGTTGCGGCAACTTCCTTATCTCGGCGCTGCAGTTGAGGGCGAATACCGCATAGGAACAGCACCGTTTTTATCTTCCCTTGTCCGTCTCCTGATGACGGAGACTAAGACCTAACCCTCGTGAGAGTCAGAGAAATGTGACATTTTTCTTGTTTATAGAAAGCTCTTTTTGATCTAGCCACATTCAGTTATGCTTCCATCCATCCTTCTGCCGCTTCTCCAGGGTTGAAGTAGATAAACCCACATGTCCTCCCCCTGGCCACCTGGTTCAGCTCTTCCAGGAGTGTCCCTGAAATGCATACATTCACGTGTGCACGTTTAAAGAATTAATACTTCTCCATATTAATATAATGCCTAAGCTAACGCCACACAACAGATATACATCTGTATAAGCACAGCTTATTTTCTGAGGAGGCACTGAGAACATTTCATGGCTCCCATTATTGACATTTATTGAATTCCTAAGAGTCTGGGGGCTCCTGCAGTTTACAAACCATAGTGTGTGATGTTGACAACAAAAGATAGTTAACTCAGTAAAGGAGAGGCACCAAACATGACCTTGTTCATCTATAATGTAACCTTTAACCCAAATTAGTTTTCATACTTACTACATCCTGCTTTTTAGTATCCTTGCTGCAATCATTTTATCCATCATACTGCTATAGCACTATGCATTTATTGGCAATGGTATTGACAATCTGGCGCCACAGTGGTTAACACTTTGCATCTGACACAAAGGACCCTGGTTAGATTTCTGCAGTGGGTCTTCCTGTGTGGAGTTTGTGTGGTTTTTCAGCAGGTTCTCCGGTGGCCTCCCACAGTCCAAAAGCATGCAGGGGGTTAACTGTAATAAATTGGGGGGAAAAAAGGTAGGATGTGCGAATAAGCGAGTGAATGGCTGTCCATCTCTATATGTGGCCCTGACATCTGGTTCAGGGTGAACTCGCCTCTTGTCCAATGACAGTAGGGATAGGCTTCAGCATCCCCGCGATCCTAAGTGCAGGAAAAAGCTAGAGATAATGGACAGATGGGAATACTAAACACTTTATCAGTTTTAAGCCCTGACCCTGTCACATTTATTGCACTGAAAGAATATGCGAAATACCCCAGTGAAATTTAATTATTTATTAATAAGATGTCATCTATATAGATAGGGAACACAATATGGTCTCATCTCATTTCTCACTCTTATCATGACATGTTCCATTTTTTTTTTTCATTTTCAAGCTGAAAAGATCAACATCCAGTTTTAGGAAGTTGATAAAAATGTGTTTACATACAATATAGTAACATAAAAGTGAACATACAATATAGTAATCTGTTGAAATCCTTCAGCAACCTTATTAAGAACGGAATCCAAATTTAAAAAAAGCTAAAATGCTAGATTTCATTCGCACACTTTTGGCTTCAATGTTTGACACATTATTAGAGTTTTATTTGAGTTATTTTAATGGTACAGGGTTTTAAGTTGTTTGTGTTACAGCTTTCAAAATGAGCAACCACAATAATTGAACATGTTGTTTAATTTTCCATTGGCAAAAATCATTGACTCACAGAGCTCCACTACATCAGAAATGGATTATAAAATGTTTATGGGCCTTTTAAAATGTTGATGGGGTTTAAATTTTCTTTCAGATTTGAAGAAGTGGATGCAGGATGTGGCGTTCTCTTGGAGTGCGACAGCACAACAATAAACTCGGTCATGAGACACCTCAAGATGTACAAGCTCCGCAGAAAAATCGTGGTCAATCCATGTCCAGATGTCTCAGTTTGGGCAGTGCTGCCTCAGCAAAAACAACAGTGTCAGCAACTGAGTAAACCTGATCTTTCCTTACCAGAAAAGAGTCTGGTTTGGGAGACTGATCCCCGGACACCGGAAATGGGATGGAGATTGGTTTTGGACAGTCAAATTGAACCAGTCAGTATCATTGCATCATGTCAGAAAGGTGACACAAATGAGTATCATAGGCACCGCTATACAATAGGTGAGATCGCTTTGAAATTTGGTCTGCATTCAATTTGAATGACAGAAATAAGAGTGTGGAATTTTAGGCGTCCATGATCTCATGTTTTATAACCTTTTTCTTTGTTGTGTAGGACTTCCTGAGGGAGTGAACGACCTTCCTCCTGGGGTGGCATTACCACTAGAGTCGAATCTTGTATACATGCAAGGCATCAGTTTCAGCAAGGGCTGTTACATTGGCCAGGAGCTCACAGCCAGAACTCATCATACAGGGGTGGTGCGAAAACGCCTGATGCCAGTACGCTTGTCAAGTCCCATTGAACACATCGAGGAAGGAGCGGCATTGCAAACACAGTCGGGCAAATCAGCTGGTAAACACCGAACAGGGATTGATCAGCTGGGTCTGAGTCTTATTCGCACGGCTCATGCCAAAGAGGTGTTGATACTGAAATCATCTGATGACACAACTGTGACACTTGAGGTTTCTGTGCCAAACTGGTGGCCTAAAGATATGAAAAACTGAAGAGATTTGTTTTGTTTTCAAAACTTTGACATGGATTACAACTGACATATTTCACACAAATACCACCCTGAAGTACAGTGTTACTCTGCCATTCCTGTCAAGTGAAGCGCAGATCCATTTTTTTTTTTTCTTTCCATTTAGTATCTCCCAGTTATAAAGTATGACTTTAACAATACCACTTTTGGCATTTGATAGATACACTGAAGTACTACCCAAAGATATTCAAACATAAGATGACCATTGTATTTTAAGTAAATATGCAAAATATAAAGTTCAAATGTTGTTGGTTTTTTATTTACTATTCAGTGCAAAAAAATCCAATCGCCTCTGCAAACCATATTTAAGATGGCAGTACCTCCAAGACAATGTATAACATATCATCTTATGTTGCACCATCCAAAATTGGTACATTTCTTTCAAGTTATTTCCAGGCTACTCTTGTGGTTCAGACAGGTCAGATCAGAAAAAATTACTCCTGATAAAGGAGGTGCTGCCCTCTTGTGGATTGTATGGTGTCCCGGATTTGCTGTAACATGGTTTCTGGCTGCAATGTCAGTGCTGAGTGATCGAGGCGCTTAAAATCTTCATTGCAAAGTAGACATTCAAGGATGTGAGCCACTCTCTGTAAGTCAAAGGCAGCATGATAAGGTCCAAGGGTGATGAGGGTGCCTGAGAGATGCCGTGGATAATCAGAGGAATTGCCAGAGGAGCAAGAATTCAGTAAAGCCATTCGGTTGTCAGCAATGATTTTTAAGAACGATGCAAATTCCCCATAATCAATACCAGAGCACGCCTTCATGATGACCTGCAAGATAACATGCACAACAATTGAATATACCCATTGTGTAACAATAGAATTTGAATTACATGCAGAGTGAAAACTTGAAGCACCTGACAGTGCTGATGCCATGAATCCATACTGTTTCTCCACTCGTCTATCTCTTTTTGGACAGATGACATCTCACTCTGAAGGAATTGCCACATAATATCAATATTACAGCCATTCAGCCAGTTATGATTGATGGAGATGGTATCTTCCTAAGACAAAGAAAAAAATCAGGATTGTAACTCAAAAGAAACAATCACAATTATATATTCATTTGCTAGGTTATATTTATTTATTTCCACAACTTTGTAGCTCTTACCAGATTATAAACTTGATGATGCCAGCCACTGGGCACAAAAATAATTTCACCTGCCTCTTGAATAATCTCAAGGGGTTGACAGGCTTCTTCAGAATTAGGAAAAAGGCCTCTGTCATGAAGCTCAGCTGACGTCACATCATAAGTGAGGTTACCATGAGTGTCTCTTAAATATTCCTCTTGGCCTGGAGGATAGAGGAGCCATTTCTTCCTGCCACAGATGTTTGCAGACCAACTGTAGGAGCGGAACACATCTGCATGGAATGGCGTCCTAGTGACAAAAAAAGACCGTAAAAACACAATACTTTGCTTGCTTGTTGGTATAATCACTGGTAACAAACATCCCCATACCATGAACCTTTGGGTCCCATGTAAACAAACCGGTAGTCATCCACTTCAAGTGTATCCCAGTATTCATTAAGCCAATCAGAGGAAAAGAAGACTGGAGTGACATAAACATTGTGTTCTGGAAAATCCCTGAAATATGAAATATGTCATTGCGCCAGATCATTACAAGGAGTATTTTGCTTTTTATTTTGTTTGCTATTTGTCACCAGACACAAGAAATGCAAGTCAGTATGAGTTTGCTACCTTGACATATGCCAGTCCTTAAGATAAAGACATCCTTTAGGTGAAGAATGGCCATTCTGGATATATTCCTTCCAGTAGTGTATGAAGTCTTTGAAAGGCATTACTTGTTTGGGATTTGCATTGTACTCCTTAGCATTACAGTTTGCAACAGGGACGGGGGTCTCATCTGTAATATCAAATATACATACATATAATTAAAACGCTAGGTTTTTGTTGTTGTTTTTTTGAACTATCTGCATTACCACACAGTACAACAACATAGTAATAAGTCGATACGTTAGCGGTGGAGATATTTACCAAACTCTTGAAGCAGTTTCTGGAAATTGGGCTTCCCTTCCTCAGTCACCCACTGTTTTCTACACTTCCAATCCTCAGTAAACCTTCTCGAAAACATGCACGGGTGATTGGGAAGCAAATACCTTTTGAAGAATTTCGAATAACTTATTTCCTTGTCGATATAATCCACAAAATGTGATGACCAAAACTGTTCATAGGTCTGCCTCGGTAATTTGACCAGGCTGCAGCAGGTATGGTACGCCTCTCTATCCATGATTATGAACAAGGTTACGGGCTGAACACTCAGCGTTTCTTTTAACAATGCTGAATTGAGGTCGATTCACGTAATATTACAGAGGTAGTCTCTCTGCAACTGTCAAAAATCATACCAGATACGGCTTTAAAATTAACACTGTTGAAATATTATTTTGAAGAACGACAACAGGTCGCTGCGGCGACTCCATTCCAGATACAAATGTGTAGTTCCTGATCGAAAAACATAGTCCTGCGTTTAAGATTCATTGTGGTGTCTCTTTACATATTAGCTACGCAGTGTAGATAGCCTGTCTAATATATAGAGAAATCCACGTCCTTGCCAGATGTTACAGATATCGTCAAAACCAAATCACGATACCCCCCTTTTGTCAGCAGACTTTCAAGCCGGACAGTAAATAATGGTGCGCTGTCATGACGTCATATCCGTAATAAACATCTGCTTCCGAGAAGTGCGCGTTGAAACGTAATGTAGGCTAAAAACACCATCATCTTTTCGACTATTTTGGCGTGGGATGGACACATTTTTCCGAAGGACCTGGTAAATGCTGAGAAGTTTGAAGTCCTTTTCTCGGTGCTTTTGTGGGGAGGCCGATCAGACATTACAGATGACGTGGTGAAAGGTACTGCTCAGCTCATCTTGCTGCACTTCCACCCAAGAATGTTTAGTGTCGGGATGGAAGACTGTTGTGCGTGTCCCTGATACTTAACTGATCTTGGCACTGGATTTTCCCCTCTGTTGGTCAGCCACTGCATCGCCTTTCAACATGAGCTGGGAAACCACGATCCACAACTGGCCATGTTCCTATTACATGAACACTGATAAGCGATGGGAAAACGGCACACTGTCCCTGAGCAGGTCCACGGTGCGCTTCGCCTCCAGCCTTACTAAGCAGACTGTTATCAGTTTCCGACTATCCCGAATAATGGAGATCAAGATGGAGTCGTCCAGTTTCATTTTTAGTACCCTCACTGTGTTGGAAGAGGGAAACGTAAAGCACTGGTTTGGCTCCCTGAAACCCAACAGGGTGGTGGTTTTTAATGTCTTGGAGCATTTCTGGAGAGAACGCCTTCTGTCCCCTGGCACTGAGGCCGGAGGGGCTGAATGTCAGCCCTCCAAAGGCAGAGAGTTGATTAACCTTGTAGCAGGAGCCCAAAGAAGATTGGAGAACACCGGGCAGGTCCTTAGCCACCAAGGCGAGCAGTTTGACAACATGATGCAGGGACTGGAGAAGATTGATTCAGATCTGGGTGTGGCTGATAGGTAGTTATTGAAATATTTAATGCTAAGCTACTGTTTTGGCTCTATTTCATACGAAGCGGATGCTCTTCACTCCATCTTGTTTTCCTCTCTCACCTTGCAGACTTTTATCAGAACTGGAAGCTCCTTCCTGGTGGCCTTTCGGTAAACTCCCCTGGAAGACTCAGCCAGAGGCCAAGGCTGACGACAGAACCAGAGTTGCTGCGCCTGCCGCAGCAGCTGGTAAGGCACCTGGCAAAAGTAAAGTGATCACCAGCATTCCAGTTGTGCTGTCCAAAGGCCGAGACTCTGACTTGAAGCCCGGATGTTTGTTGATGATGGTGTCTTCCCTGGAATTGCGAGATGCAACCTGCCAACTTCTTCATCGCTTTGAAAGAAATGAAATCGATGAAATTCGGGTGAACAGTCCGTACGAAATAACTCTCAGACAACGTTTTATTGGAAAGCCAGATATACATTTTAGGGTCCTGTCTGCCAAGATGCCAGAGGCATTGCCAGTGTTGGAAATGCAGTACAAAAAGAAAATGGAGTTCACCAGTGAATTTACAGCTTTCAAGACTACTCCTGCCTCACTTCCATGTGACACAGAAGGTCGAAGGTTGAATGAAGGTAAGGAATAGATGCTAAAAAAGACAGTTTTTAAAATGCAAAATGTAACCACTAGGTGTCAGCAGAGCTCTGTTTCCACCATGTGTATGGTTTCACTTGCCGTCCAAAAACAGCATTGAATTGGATGCAGTGTTGACAGTATTTTGATGAGTCACTTCGCCCTGATTGCCTCAGTTGCCTTTGAGTTTACTGTCTGGGTTCCTCATAAATAACATGTGTGCTCTGCACCTTTTCACCATCTCCGCCCATGGAGGCTCTCTGCAGAGGTGCCAAGAGACCGAGCTCCCACTGGAGGTTCCAGCAGGAGAGCTGTCCCAGTTGCAGGTGCATGTCCTCCAGCAATCTGTCAGCCAGACCGAGGCCCAAGAACTCAAACAGGTGAGGTACAGTTGGTCTTCCAGCCACTGTTTGAATATATGACATTAACTGTTGCTGCGTTTAGTTTGTTTGTTCGAGACAGAACCGCCTCATATGATGGCACTTGTTATAGTAAATAATCATATGGTTTTACTAACATGAACTTTGATTGTTCTGTTCCAAACCACATTTAATTGCAGTGGTGTTTTCTTCCTCCACATTTTAAAAGTGAGTTGGCCTATCCCACAAACCAAAGTTCATTCTGGTTTTTAAGAGAAGTAAAGAGACATGGTCAGTTTTTTGGCCCGACTGCTTTCCATTCAGAACTTTGAGCACTGAGCTATTGTAATTTGTTTCTTTCATTTACAATCTCCTACTAACATGTCCATAATATTTAAAAGAGCCAATTTATTTATTTTCAATTTACATATTAATGAAGCCCCAAAAAATGTGAAGATAAATGTGTATTGTACATAAGCAGACATAAGGGGATAATCAAAAGATTATCAGATAGTGTTCCCAATATTGAGGAAGACAGAATAATACAAACAGCTCTAACACAAATTTTTACAAACCCCTCCACTGGAAAGCCAGTATGTATTTCAAGGCAAATAAAATTATCTAAATTTCAAAAGGTTACTCCATTTATTTATTCTTTTTTATTTCATTTTTAAAATCCATAACTTAATGCATAGCAATTAGAGTTTCCTGCCCTTACTGAGATCACACAATTTAACAATATTATACAAAATTGATTCAAATGTTTCCTCGATTTTTTTTTTTTACCTATCATTTAAATCTTCACTGATTTTGCAATATCCCTTCGTGAGACTAATGAAGTAGATTCCCTAGCTTAATGTAATGTGACAAGTTTCCATTGGTCTCCCAAGTTATCCAGAATATTCTCAGAGCTTATTAGAACTGCTTGTTAGACTCCAGTTAAAACATTTGTAGCAGAACATTACTATAAATGCTACATATTTATACAAAAGCTAATTTTTATGAAAAGAAATGAATTTTGAATCCAAACAAAAGGGGTTTGATTGACATGTATGATAAATATGATTTTATGAAATCTGTATACTCAATTTTATCCTACTCTTGAATATAGTATTGCATTGCACTGTTTTCATAAATCTTTGAGTTAATGTTGTTTTATTCAGCTCAATTTTGTCTATCTACTGGATGAATATATCAAAAGAAGCTGTGTCACCATATATAATTGTGTATAATAATTATGTTCTGCGGTTAGCTATTTTTTTTGTGATACATTGGATTAGCAGTGACCCATCTGCTGCACTTTGAATGTGTACTAATCACAGCTGATGGTTGAAATTTCCCTGGTCTAAAATTCTGAACTGACACGATACCCTTCATGCACCCAACTCTTAGTGTATTTCATGTCTAGATTAACGTCTACTGTTGGTCAACTTGTTAATTCAGTTTAACATCCTCCCTGAAATGGTTTGGTAAATAATTCTTTCTAGTCATTTGTTTAATAAACTAATAATATAATTAGAAATCGGATGTTTCCAATTCATGATTGTGTAAACTGGCTCGCATCAGTCATGAAGTATTACTTTATCTTCATTTATTTTAAACTTACAGTCATTTAAATTCAGAACAGAGAAATCAGTGGTAGATAAGATTATTATTATTATAGATTTTTATTTCTACTGGTCCCCAGTTTATTTAATCTTTATATCTGCCTTTATTAACTTTTTTCACTTGAACGGAAGACAGATAAGCATTTCCAATCTTAAAGCCACATGGTAAATACAGCTATTAGATAGATACCATAGTTTGTTCTGAACAATTGAGGGAAAGAATAATTTAGTCAAAAATGGACGGAAAGTATTTAGAATTTGTACTCAATAACAAAATTAAAAGGTTCTTCTTTGTAGTCAGTCAATGTACACAAGTCACGTTTTTTTCCATTACTTTAAACCTTAATGTTTAATTTTGGGGGGGCTCTACAAGGCTGACGTTTTTTCAAGCATCAGCTAAAAATAATCATTTTGTGTGTTTTTCTGTGACACCATCAGAGTGCAAATGTTAACTGCAAGGTGTGATTCAGCTCAGTCGTCCTATTTTAAATTGTTACGTTACAGACCTGAGAGTGAACACAGTTACTCCTCGGTGTATATTGACATTCTATCTGTTTTTCAAACTGCTGTCTGGAGCTGTTTCTGCACTCAGTTGCAATGTCCGCATATAATGGCCAGAGAAAACTGACATAATGTTAGTGGGTGCATGAGTGTTTGAGCGCATGTGTAGCATAACATAATATTAGTTTAGAAACCATGGTGGTGGGTTCTGGAGTGAGTGTTTATTAAGTTTTGCTTGGCACATCACTATATATTTAAGTTGTTCCATCAACCATACACAGTTGTTGCAACATAGAGTTGCAATATTCTTTCAAAATCCACAAAAAAGTTTAAAATAAACAGTATTCTATGCTATCAATGATCCCAGAAGACAATCCAAGACTTGTCTCTGAAATATCTTGTGAAGTTTCATAGACTATGTTAGGTGAAACATTGTTCTATCTGCTACATGAGTAGCTGCTGTGGTTTAAGCATTGTGTTGGTGTCTCATCTGCAGACATTCAGCATCAGGTCGTTATCTTTGTAGCCAAAATGGGGAAGAAAAGAAGAATAACAGTAAATCATTACATTTCACTCTGTCTCTATCTGAACTCTCTCTTTTTTAAGAAATCTTCCTGTCTTACTCTGCCTCCATCTTTACTGCTCTATAAATAGCCCCCTCTCTATATATAGTCATATATATAGTAATCTATTTATAGTATCTCTTTATATTACAAATGTTTTACTCTCTCTGTATACACACACACACACACACACACACACACACACACACACACACACACACACACACACACACACACACACACACACACACACACACATACACAGAGGCCCTGTGATTGGATAGTGATTGACCCGCCTCTTGTCCGCTGGCAGCTTGGAAGCGATAGGGAGGTTGATGGTTAGATTCCCGGCTCCTCGTGTCTGCATGCTCAGGTGTCCTTTGACAAGATACTGAACCCAAATTTGATCCCAATAACCTGGCTAGCACCTTGCATAGCAACTCTGCCGCCATCGGTGTCTCAGTGTGCTTGTAAAACCGCAAGCTGTGAAAGTGTTATATAAGTTGTGACCATTTATTAGTGTACTGCACCTTGGTTGTCCATTTTCGATGGACATTTGTCCATAGTTATTGAAAGAAATCAGTGTGTTCCTAATTGTGTTTGTTTATTTTCAAAGATGCTGATGCAGCTAAAGAACTTGGCTCTAGAAGCAGAGACCGAGTTGGAACGGCAAGACGAAGTTTTGGATGTACTGACCAGCTCCACAGACCGAACCACAATGCACATAGAGAAGCACACCTGCCGCATTAAAAAACTACTGTAGCGCTCAGCATATAAAGCTGAGCTTGACAGTTCTTGAGAAAATTGAGTTTTTTGTTGTGTTTTTGACTTTGGAATGACAGGAGCAGTGATTTCTGGAATGTAATCAGCATTTACATCAAAGCAATTTTTGATCACAAGACAGGGCTGTCTCAGAAAATTAGAATATTGTGATTAAGTTCTTTATCTTCTGTAATGCAATTACAAAAACAAAAATGTTATACATTCTGGATTCATTACAAATCAACTGAAATATTGCAAGCCTTCTATTATTTTAATATTGCTGATTATGGCTCACATCTTAAGAAAATTCAAAAATCCTATCTCAAAATATTAGAATATCATGAAAAAGTAATTTTTGTTTTTTAATTGCATTACAGAAGATAAAGAACTTTATTACAATATTCAAATGTTCTGAGACAGTCCTGTACATTGGAGTATTTGAAATTGGGTCAGTTTTCATTTTTGATTTAATTGTACCCATTTAAGGATATTACTTGTGGACCTACTGTGCAACTAAAAATGGTTCCTTTATCAATTTTATTTATTTATTTATTTTAATAGGTTTCTTACCACTTATTTTTAAGTGGTTATTAAGCATTTATTAAGCGTTATTAAGTATTTACTTTGTGGATCTTTTGTTTTCTATCAGCTGTGATTTTTTATTTTTTTTTCCTCATCTCTGCCTGGGATAGTTCATTTTACTTATACTAAAATGACTGGGTTGATTCACGAAACTGTCCTGGAGGGGTGCATTGTGGGTCAAAGGACCTCAGTTGACCCAAATTTATCATAACTGACATTCTGGGAAGTGAAACTGAATGTCTAACTAGACTTACAGATTTCTTCTTTTAGGTGTGGAAAAAAAAGCAAAATTTATTAACTGTAATGTTAATGGCTGAGCCTGGCTTTGTTTTTTAAGCAGGAGAAAAGAAAATTGACTGGCCAATATTCATTCACCTAATACAGGGCGTTAGAACAATTGTCCTTGGAACTGTTCTGGTCCAATTCCCGGCTCCTCCTAGCCTGTCGAAGTGTTGTTGAGCAAAACACTGAATCCCTAACTGCTGCCTTCTGCTCATGGTTCATCCATAATTGCTTGAATGCAGTGGTCAAATTTCACTGATGGATGTATAGCTGAATGTGACGATTAAAGAGGTATCTATATACTCATGTTATTAAGAGTCAGCCAAACCTAGACTTGTGGATTTTTATGAAATTGTAAATTACTATTATTATTATTGGATGGGCCATAACTCTTTGGATGCTGTCAACTGCATAAGAAGTTAATAGAATAGAACTTTATTAATCCCAAAGGAAATTCTTTTGCCTGCATTTGGATAAGTCTATCAAATAAGAGTTCAAAAGGGTTTAAAGATCTGCTGCAAAAACAAGAGCAACTTGTTGATCTGTTTTCATTGCTCACTGTTTTTTAAACAAACTGTACATTATTCTAACATTTGAGTCACAGGTGTCACTTATCCCAATGGTTAGTTTCCCTGTGACACACTGTTGCATGTCTCATTTTGTTGCTGTGTCTTGCATCACACTGAAATGACCATCAGCATCAATACTGTATATAGCTGAAGGCTAAATGTGCAACTATGTAATGGAACTCATGAAAACTGATCAGGAACATATTCTGTCATTACTTACTACATAAAATATCTATTTAAAGGTGACATCTATATTACATGTCTTGTCAAAAGCTGAGGTTTAAAATCTGTATTATGAAGGAAAAGAAAATTGAATTACAGTTATATAACTTGTGGTTTGTTATCAATGTGAAATTGTCATTTCTTCTTTGTTAATCACAATTTTTTTAAACCAGTTATATCACAGCTTTATAAGTGCTGTTGCTTGTAACTTTCAGTTCTTAACACCAAATGCAAAATTAATAACAAAACTGCCTTGATATTAGGTAGCCAACATGGCCACTTTCATCATTTACATAGCAAATAAATGGATGAATGCATGAATGCCATTCAGTTTAATCAGTTCTACTTTATTGACCATATTTCTCTTGTTATATCACAAGTTAGAGAATATAAAACCAATTAAATTACAATAAATGTTTCCAATCCTCATGGTCAGTTCTAGTGAGTATTCCTGTGTAAATATGCTGCTATCAGGCAGTTTATCTCGACCTTAT
The DNA here is from genome assembly GCF_037954325.1 of Fistularia commersonii. Taxonomy (NCBI): domain Eukaryota; kingdom Metazoa; phylum Chordata; class Actinopteri; order Syngnathiformes; family Fistulariidae; genus Fistularia; species Fistularia commersonii. The sequence continues at coordinate 925,104 of NC_141308.1, forward strand.
CAATTGTACAATAAGAATTTCTCATTTAGAACTTGGAATTTTTTCCTTTCAGGGCAGTATTTCATTGCTGAAGAAATCAGGTAATTCCCCTCGATTGTATATACAGCTGTGCCACAGCAAGGACTGCCTGTCTGCTCGATTTGTAATGGACAACTGTATGCGTCACCTCTGAAAAGGGTGTATTTACATCACGTGTCATTTACAGAATTTGGAATCTATGGTCAGAAGAGACAATGCTATTTGCATTTAAACATTGGTTTGATTAATGGAGCTAGACTTTTTCAAACACAAAAGATGATAAGCCTGCCTATTCCCCCATTTAATCTCGATGTAATTGGACAAACATTGTCTTTTACTTTAAGAAAATACAATTTAGTTTAGTCAAGTCAACAGGATATGCCCCTCATAGTCAGCGCTGATTGGCCAAATTGCAACACAGAACATGAAAACACTAATAAACTAGAAACGGAGGTAAATACTGTTTCAGCACTTGAGTGTGAGTGGCTCACTCTGTATACTCTGTTATTTTAACATCCTGTTGGCACCAGGGCTTTTGGCATCAGCTGACCACCCCTGTTGGACCTCTTACTTGAATTGGGAACTACGTCTTGGCAGTAGCTAACCAGATTTGATTTGGCAAATAGCTGAAAGCACAATTATAAAACAGGAAGAGGCCATAATAAAAGACAGTTGAAAGTGGATCAACAGTCTTGCTCCACAGTCTCATCCTCTGTAGTACAATATGAACTTATGATGACAAGCATTTATAAGGGATGCTTAGTTTTGAGGAAAATTCTAATTGCATTGAAATTTTGTCTCAGCAAAGTTTTCCAAATTTTTCATTGTTATTTTAATGATAAACAGCTTGATTTTGGGAGTACCAAACTCCAGGAGCACGCCGCATGGTCCGTGAATTCCAACTCTAAAAAAGGTTAGGGAAATGGAGGACACACTGACGTGGTTTTGAAGCAGCCTTGCAATATGAGGAAGTGGTGGCGGTCTCGTCTGACCACAGATACATGAGATCCAGCTTTGCCTTCCTAACGGATGGTATGGAGTCATAAGGGATTTTGCTGGCCTTGACTTCCAAGTCTGTTTACGTGATAGTTCTGTGGTGTGCGCTCCCATTCAAAGGAATGTGTCTCCATTGATGCTCAATCAATCAACTCATGCGAGAAAGCAAGTAGCTCAACTTTTTTGGCTGCAGGGGCATTGGTGGGTTGTGCTGTGCTCCAAAATATGGAACAATGTGATTTCAAAATGTTGGCTGGAATTATCAACCATGGGAATACGTTTTTCTATTTCCTTTCATAACAACTGATTGCTCCTGTCAAATTGTTATATTTCATCCTGGTTATGGGAAATTTAGAATAAGATAAAGGGCCTTAAAAAGCATAGTATTTTATAGCAATTTCATGTGTTAAATGTTCTTGTATTTCTTATATACAGCCATATTTGTGAAATCACAAAAATAGTGCAGTTCTTCTGCAAGATTAGACAATGTCTGACTCTAATGGTCTGATTTTTGAGTCACATCCTGGCCAGCCTCTTACTAGTGCAGGTGCTGCTGGGTTTCCATTGCTGAGGGAGTTTCTGGTTTCAGGAAATATGGCCTGTTGGTTAATGTTAGAACTGGGAGAAAACGTTCCTGGAAGGAAGGTGCTTGAGTCCAAGCAACGAGTGTAGATGTTGTCTCCAACAAAAAGTGATATGGCAGTCAACATCTTCATCCTGTTGAACTTATGCGTTCTATTTTGGTCATGGGGTCAGGCTTTCCATTATATTTTCAAGATTTTAGCATTTTTTTTACGGCTACCCATTATTGGTTGTTTTGATCATATTTTCTCTGTCGTCAAACGTGATCTGCATGTTTAATGTGGTGCTTTCCCAGGTGTTGAGCTCCATAGTGATATCATGTGCTTTGCACTTATTGTTATGTGTTCCTTGGACTTTGTGGTGTGCCTTTGCTTTTTGGCTTTTTTACAGTTTTTTTTTCTTTCAGTTTTTTTATTTTCTTCATAACAGTGTTGCAGCCAAACCATAGATGGTTGTGGTTTAATACAGTAGTATCAATCCCAAATTATTTCCAGGTGAAATCCTATATTCCAACATACCTGTAATCTACTGAAGAACCTACTTGTCTTACATATGGATACTGTTACTCAACTGAATATAATGTGATAAGTATAACCCATTGCTCAGCACAAAAAAAGTGTTAATAATAACTTACTCCTTAAAATAAAATATCCTGTCATTTAGGAGTACCCCATCACCTCAGTTTGCCAGGACACATCATTAACTTGCTAAATGTTGTAGCCCGAGTTGGAACTAGAGTGAAAAATATGCAGTATAAATATTACTTTTTACCCGCTTATTACTAATGTGTGGTTTCCCCATTCAGTAGAGGGCAGCAATGACTTACTAAAAGTGAGAATTAGTTGATTGATGCTAAAAATCCGAACTGCGCATGACAATGATAGCACTATTTTAAATGTGCTTGTATGTGCTCCAGATGTAAGCTCTGCTGCCCCATGGAGTGAATACAATGTATTGATATATACTAAAGGTGTATGCAAAGCATAAAATCATGGTTCGCAGAATTCCTCATTTCATGAGATTCAGAGTCATAGAATAGATCACATTCATAAGCAAAGATTAAACTTGTAAATCCTATCAATGCATATGGAAATTTTAAAAGGCACAGTCGCCGTAACCAACACCATACTTTTTTCTTACTTGCAGGTATTTGCTTTTTTAAAACCCCTCCTGAAAATGCATCACATTTGTTTGCATAAGGCAAACACGAGTTGCACCCTTGGCAAGTGTGTGTCTTTTTTTTTTTTCCCGAGGACTGGATTATATATTCATCAAAATCCCATCCATACAGCTCCACAAACAGGTTGTCAGGCCGAGTGCCAGCATACACCGCATCAGTCCTTTTACAAGCAGGCCCCCCAGAAATGTTCAGTGAGTCTGTTTTTAGTGGTTCTTACTGCAAATGGAAACACTTAGCTCCCACAATAAATTTCCCACCCAACTGATGCCACACTGGGTAGACCCCCTGCTACTTACAGACAAAGTCTGGATTTATATTTTAGCATAAAATCCTGGATTTTTTGAATTTATAGTAATTTAGGTTCATATGAACTGACAAGAGTACAGGGAAAAATCATGCTTAGGTCATTGCTTAATAACGCCGCGTGAATGGACGATTTAATGTATATATGATACGCCTACCCTCAAACTACCAAAATTTTGGTGAGTTGAGGATATAAATAGACTATCTGGTCACTCATTTTCTCTTAAAATGTAAATAGCCTTTCGTTCTGCAGGTCAGTGATCTGAAGGACAACATTAGTGTTCAATTCAAAGTATTGATTAGAGAGCAGCTGGATGATTACTAAAAATGACAAGAACATCAAAAAGGCTCTGCATCTTAACATGAAGCCATTTTGAAACTGCTCCTGTGTACACAGTCCAGTAGGTCAAGTTCAGACACTGTGAAAACATAGTTAAAAACACTTAACTCAGACTTCTGTATTGTATGGAAATAACTGTTAGGAAATAAGAACAGGGTCAAGGACCCTTGCTAAGAGCGCCCATGAAATAATCCTAATTATCAGTCCTGCAAACTTGTTTGACCATCCAGTGATGTAATTGCAGCTGACAAAATAGATTGCTGTTGAAATATTGCCCTGCTGTTATAGCTACGTTGTGACAGCATTGTATGTTCACTGAGGGCTGGTGGAAGCATAACAAACACAGCTGAGTCTGGGGTTTACATTTCAGCAGGATGGCGGCGCATGCAGCGTCTGGGTGGAACTTGGGAAAAGGAGCCTGGATGGCAGCCTTGTCTGGCTCTCTGCCAGCATGGTAAGAACAGCCTTTACGGTGGGACCGGTGAAAATGTTGTTCCGTTCCTAATGAATATAATCAAATGGTTGAGTTTTGGTTTGGGTTAAAAACCAAAAATGCACTATTTCAGAAAGAAAAATAATACCAATGCCAAATGTAGGCCTATGATGAAGATCATAAATAAGGATCAATAAAGTCAATAAAGGTCAATATTCCAACTTATTTATGCCCTTGATAGAGAAACCCACGATGAAACATTGGGAATATTCTCAGTCTGTCAGTTCATGACCTTCTATTCTGTATCCCATCATTACTGGTCTATGGCTAATCACTCATTGAAACTTGGATAGACATCAAATTGATGAAGAAGAGAGCTACAGAAAATTCCTTTTGAAGGCACGCATTTAAGTTCATTCTTTCAACTTTTTTGGTTTCTATTTCACTGTCTTTTTTGTGGGTTTATTTCCTTAACTGCTTGGAATTTTTGGACAACACCTATTTTGTGGAAACCTCTCCCACAATCCCAAATGTTTTGTCCATATAACCTCAGGGGAGCAGCCAGCAACTATGTAATTGGAGAAGATTAAGTACACACAAAGACCATAGCATGGTAAGCTATTGAGAAGCTGAAACAAAGATTACCAGATGTTTACCCAGTCCTGTCATATATGAGGTGGTTACTGAACATATGTGAGAAATGTGTGAGTAACACAATGAAGGAGAGTGAACCCTTGACCCAGTGTCTATTACAGGTTTAAAAAGAACTGCGATGCTGACTGACCATGAAGCCTATGCAAAACAATGACGTGGTATCCCGTTTGGTTTTCCTCTAAAAGGAAATCTAGTGTTCCTCAGGATATCGTTCAGGAATCCCCTTTTACTGATGGAAACCATGGAGCCATCACAACACAGCTCTGTAATTCTGCTGCCTGGTTTCAATTAAAGCATTGAATATCAAAGACAATCACTCCAGTTTTAATGTGCATTTTTTTATGTGTTCCCAGTTTATTTTGATGGAAAATTTGTGGGTGGAACACATGCTAATTGGTATGGGAAACTTGCACCTGTGGTAGACCAATGTTTTGGGAGTCCGAAACATTGAATATTTGTGCTTTTTCTTTTGAGAGGGAGCCCAACTTTGTCTCAAAAACAATTCCACTCTGGATCTGATGTGGAAGATCTTGTGGAACAATACAGTCACATAGTGGTTTCATCTAGTCCAAGATTTTATTTCTTTGCGCTGTATAATTTGTCATTCAGCATGAAATGTTGAACCATTTACTTAAAATGAGATACTACCATAGCAAAAACATATGGGAAAAAAAAAAAAACTGATGGAAGATGATGCATTTTTTGATCTCAGATATATTAAAGTATCTCCAAGGTGCTCCCTTTAATTATTTTTCCCCTCTGTGTTCTACTCTGCCATCTCCCAACATTGGAATATGTAGATGGAAATGATCACTTGCACAAAAATCTGGATAACACCTGTCAATATTCTGAACCTGTTCATGGACATTCTGGCGATGGCTCTTGAGTTACCGTGGGTTTTCCTGTCATTACTGGTACTCTTTAATCCCTAAATTCTAGGTGCAAACAATTAAGTAGCGCTTGAATTGTAAAACAGAAACACATATTTCACAATAGTTTTCTTTTCAACTGCCAGCTGGCTGAAACTATATTCACGTGGTCAACTGATTGCTAAATGGCTAATAACACATCTATAGGAGCAAGGAACCCGAGACATCAGAATGCATAACTCTATAATAGGCTGGGAGGCATCAGTAGTGACATTCCAGGAGACTCAGGGGGTTGCAGGTCTTTCAACATCAGCCCGATGCCTGCTGAAATGGATGGAACTAAACTCGAGGTTTATGAAACGGGATAGATTTCCTCCTGGTGTGTGGCCATGGCACTAGCAGAAGCAACAATCTGGTGCTTAGTAAATGTTGAACGCTCCCTTTCCCCCACACTAAACACAGTACGTTGGTTCAATGTTGCTCTTTCGTAAAGGCTCATGGAGCTGGGTATAGTCTCGTAGATCATCTGGATCAAAAATCCAATGTGTTGGAATTTCCAACCATCAGATCCTACCTCGTCCCAATGCCCAGCATTGTGTTCTTCCTGGAGTAGATGTTATTGCCCTTTCCCTTTGGCTTTACTGATGTATCAGATTCAAATGTGGTCTCTGCCTGCATGCCCTGATGTCTTGCTACCACCGCTTTCTTCCAATTTCAGCCTGGTCTGACCGTGGTTCGAGCTGCTGCTACTTTAGGGCCCCTTGGTCAATACTGTATGACATTTCTCGTAGACATCACTAAAAATTCTTCTGTGAGGCCATTAAAGGGGAGTTAGTGAGACCATATGGAACAACACTGCTCATACTTTTTTGTTGGGTTGGCTTGACAGATTTATATTCATCACAAACCAAGCAGCTGGACACTAATCACAAGTCTGTATCAATATCATAATTCAGTTGTTGTATAAGGAGACTTGTTTTAGTAATCAAGACATGATGGAGAAACATGTCCCGACTTTTTTAGCTGATCGGTGCGACCGTTTTCAACTGCTCAGATAACTTTGGAAAATGATCAAACTTTGGGGCACCTCCACTTCCATGTAACTCTTCTCTATCAGATGGGTCTCAGGATCCTACACAGTTTTTGGAGGAGAACATCATTTGTTTGCACGATACCTACCGGATCCTGGGACATATGCTAAACTTGCAACCTTACTACAACACATAGCACTACTGCAACTGTCTTTTCTGTTGATCTTGATTGTTGGTTGTCAACTGAATATCAGAGTTTTGTTAGCAACCTCCCGCTGTCTTGCTAGCTCGCCAATTATGTCATTTAGAGGTGTAGTGACTTGGTCAGGCGATAACTCCAAGTAACTACCCCTCTTAGGTCATCGGACAACTTCGTAATCAAAGCCAATGCAGTTAATGATAAACCCCTGCTCTTTGTCCTTTACTTTCCATGCTTTCTGCACCCCTCGGCTATAAGGAGAGCCACAAGCCGATTCCTTGGATTGTAAAATCGATTTGCTAATGGGTAATATACAATGAATATCTATGTTTATGCTCAATCACAGAATATTATTGCACAGTTAATTTAATTGACATAAGTTCATATCAACTTTAATATCAACTTTAGGGAAACATTAGTCTAAGTAGATGAAATACTATCATACACTAATTGTCTATGCATGTAGTTTTACTTGTTTAATATTTCAGAGTCTAGTACAGATACAATTTGCCAGACTGGTGCTCATGTAAACCCTTAATCAGAAGCAAAGAATTACAAAAAAAATAAATTGAAGTATTATGAATAAATGATAATATTTTACTTTGTGGTGATTAAACCTGACTTACTTACTTTGGTTGTTGTTTTTAATATATGAAATGTCAGGATACAGGTTTTTCCATCTGTTCATTTTGTAAAATATATATGGTTTTGTAAACATTATTATGTATGAACACCTGCTTTTTGAGCTCTGCTGGGAGGTAATAATCACAATTGATTATGTGAATTTATGGGACACATCCTTTATATTGCCATTCCATTGGAAAGGTACTGAGAGGTCGCAAACGGTAAATTTAGGCTCAACTATGACATTCTGTTTTCATTATTTGGCTCATATTTCATTTTACACATCACGCAATCATAAGTGATTCTCTGCACACGTTGTCCCGCATGTAGAGTAACTACTATGAGTCATTTTTTACTCCTCTAGTAGAGTTTCCTGGGTAAAAGCTAACTTCTCTTTCCATCTCAGTGACCCAGGGATTTGCTATGTAATGTACTTAAAAACAGAAAGACAGTCCTTCAGGCGTCAGAGTGCTCACAGAGTCTTTTCGAAACTTCAGACCTCAAACCAAAGCTACATTTTGGCACTTTTTCGAAGTACAGATTGATAAGCGAGATTGATAGAGATCAGAACACTGTTGAATTTCAGTTAAAACTACAACTTACACAAGACTGCCAAGGAAGAGCAGAGTATTCTACAGGCACCCACAGAGTAAACATAACTATCTAAGTCCAGTTAATAAAGATATGGATAGATGGTCAGAGACCTCATATATCCAATATCTTTTTTTTTTTTGTCTGTGAACAATAGACAAATCTCATACAATACAGTTGCTTTACACTGCAAAAAAGATAACTTCCAAAGTCACTGTCATTTGCAGCTCCAGGAAATCATAAAAAATAGATATGCTGTGACATTATTTAGAACATTTTGCCTTAAGGGAATAAAGATCCAAAATCAGCACACCGGCAAACTAATATTGCTTCCCTGTCTACATTTTGTTTCACAAAGAGTAAAAGTCAGCCACTATGCTGCGAAGGAGCCATTGTTGAGCTTCACCATCTCTGTTGTTGTTGCTTGACAATAGCGTGTATTTTTGAGCAATGAACCCCTAAATGACTAAAATATGAAGATGGAACAATCCACTGAAGGATTCCTCCACTGACAAAAGTTTTCATAATTGAGGACTGGCTCTTCCTTAAGGAAATTTTCAAGGATGCACCACTATATTCTCAGTGGTCCTAATTTATGTGCAACCCTCTGTGGATATATTCTTGTGATTGTATCATACATCAAGCAGCCCAATTCCAGTTTTGTCAGTCCCAAAGATGATGCAGTGACTGAAATATTATGATGTCATTTCTTTTGGAAAATGAATTTTGGGCGAGATAACTTATGTTGTTTCTAAATACTTTTCTTTGGTTTTCTTTTTTTTTAATTTATATTCATTATCTTTTTCTGAAGGAAGTCTTGTGACAGAGAATAGATTGCGAAACATTCCACCGCTCAAACCAGGTGTAAATCATATATATAGTATAATCGTGCTCACACCAAGGACAGCTGTATCTTTTGCCAAAATTTTGAGTTGTATTCTTGCCAGTCTGTTGCTTCCCACAGGTCAGGTACAGTTTTCCTCTTTAGAAGTAACTACTGGAAAGTTTCATTGTAACTGAGACACAACCGGTAAGTTAATGTAACAAGAAAAGGAAGCCAAGAGATTTGCTCTTTCAAGACTCAGTTACAGAACACAGTTAATGATTTCAGTCACAAGCTCTGATCAGCCGCCTAATGTTTCAGGCCTTCCCTTTCTCTCATCACACTAGCATCAGTGAGTTCAATTTTGTGTTAAGAATCCTCAGAATGTGTCTGCGAAGGCCTCGGTCAGTCGTTGTCAAATCTTATCGAGGCAACTGAACTTACCTCCCTTGATGACATTTCACTTCTCATCAGACAGACTTCTTCTGGTCAAACCTACCGTGGGGAGTTTCTGGTATATAACTGCAGGGGTTGAGGTTAGGCATTGACCTAAATTGAAAATTTTGTTATGTAACATACTGTATAACATCATGGTAAAAAGACAATGATGAGTGATTTCTTTGATTCTCAGATTGGGGTTTCATAGCCCGACCATCCAATGTATGCTTCCCCCTATGTCTTTGGAGGCTAAAGTATTGTTGGTAAAGGTGTTTCCTCTCCAAGATTATCTACTACTTGTACCCTAACACCTCCACCATTTTGTTCCACCACACAAGAACAATACCGCATTATCTAACTGAGCTCATTAACCTCCACACATCCATTCGGCACAGGACATGGGCTATAATTGACAATGCTGTGGTCTAAAACCTCAGGGAAATATTTGATAAATAGTTAGCTTTTTTCAGTCTCTTACATCATCTGTCAAACCAAACAGTGAAGAAAAAAATACCTGAAAGGTGCCAAAAAAATATTACTGGATGCCAGTCTGGAGACGTCTTTGACACGGCACATCCATTATTTCCAAGACAGTGAGACAATAAGTGAAAACCCAAAGTTAAACTTTTACGTTTCATCAGAGGGGAATGGTTAAAGTTCAGGATGGAATGAGGCTAGTGATGAGAAGAAGCGAGTTCAGGGCCTCTAGGACTCATTGAGTTTGGCCTATATATGGCGTCTGACAAGACAAGATCAAATTGCCTTTTTTTCAGCCCTAATTGAAATCTAATTTTGCTTGAATAATTTTCCAAGATGTCATATGTTCACCTTTTAAAGATGAAGTTTCAAAAGTATTCCCATCTTTGCAATTGAATTTTAAGTCTTGACCCATAAAGATACCTGCCCGAAATGCAAGTTCATTTGCCTAATTCAAGCAAATGAAAACCCCGGCCACAAGTAAACTTTTCCAGGAGGTTAATAGATCGCTTTGGATGTTTCGATATTTCTGTAAGAGATGTTCAATCATTACATTGTCTTAATGTGTTTACAGTTACTTGACAGCGTATTTATATATGAGAGGGCTAAACAGTTTGCCGTGCACACATTGTTGGAATATTGTGAAGTGATGCTCATTATCCTAGAGCACAGATGTCTCCTCTATGCTTGCCTTTTAATCAAGTTATTCAAAGCAATTCCCTGTCATGAATGCTGTCTAGTTTGATTTTTACCTTTTGGGTAAAAGCAGTGATGATGCATTTGATGATCTAAAACATATTTTTGATAGCTGAGCTGAACTGATGTCAAAACTAACACAGACGTCTGTTTGGTTATGTCTAGTCTTTAATATTAATTACACTTACACAGAATTTCCAGTACACTGTGCATCTGTGCTTTGACATATCTACATTCTTCCTCCCATCAAAAAAAACAGCAACTGTAATTTTCCTTGAAATGAAATTCTCTGCAGGGACCGGAGGTTATGGAACACACATACAGACAAGTCATGACATGGCTAACCCCACCACGCAACATCTACAAATATGTGCCCAATGTTAATGACCTTATGTCTTGGATTGATTCACAGTAATTACACATTTCCTTTGAGATATGAAAATTATTAGGACCTGTTATAGATGTACTGTGTCCTTGAATCAGTCATTATGAAATGTGGGGAAAAAGAAAATAACTTTATTGCCACTCATGGTAACTGGCATTTACAAAAAACCCATCCCCAGCATGTATTGGTGGTTGATGAAAAAATGTCAGTTGAGGCAACCGCATTTCCAATGTAAGCCCACAAGATGTCCTGGAACAATTCAACCGAAGCGTCTGGCTGATACTACGCAGAACTTCTTGCATGGATAATTGGACCAGCAGCAAGGGAAATGACCTTAAGTTTAGCTTCAGGCAGTTAGGAGCCCTTGGAGATTCCCTTGATGGCAAGTCTGTCGCCCACCATATTGCAAATGCTGCTCACAGAGTACACGTGCAAAGTCTATGTGCATGTAGATATATGAAATTTGAAAATGAAAGAACTTAAGTTCTGTGTTTCCAACAAATACTATATCATTTGGAAAACAAAATCTTTGTCAGCTCTCCTGGTGTCCACATGGGCAAATATAGAAGACCATCACTGAAGTTATGCTGACCAGAACTGAAAAATTTTATCTTTAATAAGAAAATGTTCTTCTAGGCGATCTTACACCTTTATGAAGTAATTTATAAGCCTGATGGAGGAGCTGTTACACCAAGTCTTGCTCCTTTTGGGTCTGTGCAGGTAGCTTCACTTTGATCAATTGTGGAACTGAATCAAGATCCAGCTAGTTTGGGCTGTTACCTGGGGAACCCATGTTCTTGGCAGCAAGGTACCTCAGACTTCCCCAGCAGGTTCTAATTATTCCATAGCAGCTGGGGTCTGTTTTTTTTTTTTTTTTACCATATTGCAACTTAAGTCATTCTGCCCATCTTTTCTGCATATGTAAAACAATGCAGTCATATCAACCACCTTTGTCATCAGTTCTGTGTAAAATGTGTTTGCATACTTGTATGTGTATTGTATAAGGTACTTTGTCATACAGGGAGGTTAGAGTCATTTTTTCACCTTCTAGTTACTCAGTCAAGAGTCCATTCTGAGAGATGGCTTTCCTGCTGAATGTCAACCTGAAAAGTATTTGACTGTCCACAACACAGGGTGGTGCTACTGTATCTTCCTTCTTAGGTGCTATGTAGCAGTACGTCTACAGCGGCAAATCATAGTGAAAGGCAGAGTTTATGGTTAAGACAACTTTATGCTCTAAGTTACAGTACTTATTTTCTATTTGAGGGAAAAGATGAGAGAACACACTACACACTTCAAAATGCTGGAATGCTGTGTCTGGGAAATGTATTTTTAAAAAACTACGTCATATGACCCTATCGTTTATCTTCCATTTACCCACCTCGAAGTTTTGCCATGTACAGACGTGTTAAATATACCTATTTTTCATGATTAATCGTCCAATTCCTTTCATGTGACAAAAGGAAAAGCTTAGCAAAAAGACCTGGTCTGGAAACAACAATGTAATCACTACACTTTGCAATGAAACGCTTTATTAGACTGAGCTGTAAACTGCAAAATGACAGTTATTGACATAGAAACATTTGTTACCATAGAAACCTATCAGCACACTGTCTAAAAGATATCCTAGATTCCGTTATAGTCCTACCTGATAATTATACTTGAGAAATTTTAATTCTTCCCTGTGAATCACTATAATTTTCTTATAGTAAAGAACTTTAAATTTGCAGTTATAAGTTGAAACATTTGTTTGAGTCTTTTTAATTTGTTCATTTTTCTCATATCTTTGATGCAAAAGGTGATGTGTTTGCATCACTACGTAAATGCAAACAGCACTCACTGCACAAACAACATGGGTCCCCATATCCATGCATGCGCCTACTTGTTGCAATCAAACTTGCATTCTCAAACTAGAATTTGATTTAACACACTAGAATGAGTTTAACCGACTTTAAATCTCGTCATTTCCAGTGCCATAAGCCATGAAAGAAATCTCTCTGTAAGTACTGCCACAGAAATAGAGTGGTGACAGTTTAATAGTCACCGATCTCACCACCACACCCTGACCATCCTTATGAAAGACCCCTCTCCCACCCCAAAAAATGACATCAGGTGTTTGAACCTGCTCTGTACAGCCTCTCTGGGATTTCAATCTACAAACAGATGAAATTCCCTTGAAGTAATGACATTACTGTGCGTGACTGCAAATTGAAATTTCACAGCCCTCCATCACCATCAAGGCCCCTAATGCTAACATTCACCTTTGATTTGTTTATGCTAATCAGTATCAGCTGACTTTGTCTTGACAAAAATATCCGCAATTTGATTTGTGAATGGTTAAAAGCTGAAAGGACAAGTAACATTTTATCATGCTTTGGGAAAACCATTTTCTCCACAGACAAGAAGCTCATTCTATTGCGATGAATTCTCTAGTAATTAATTCATGTCTCCCTTCAAGGTGTTTCCTAACAATAAGACTAAGTTTTCATGTGCACATAGATAGACATCCATATGGAGTTTTACAACCCACAGACTGTCTATCTTAGTATAATATTCCACAGCACAGGGACGTGGTTGAGGAAACTGTTGAAATTTGGCTCGAGTCTCATCAGACTCTGCGCCCTGACAGTCTTTTGTGTGATGCATTCCAGATGGGATCCCACACTTTGAGCTGTCCTAATGAACAGCAGTATCATCAGATTCTGCGTGAAGGCCTCTGATGTGACAGAAAGATGCAACATCATTAATAAACATAATGATCCAATTGGTGATGTAATAGGTGCCTGGAGAAAAGAATGAGAAGTTCATCAGGGGGTGACAGCATTGGGTGTATTTCTTGGGAGTCACTTGGTTTTGGAAACCGGGTGCTTACCGTTGTGTGTCTTTGACCCTGAATAACCACAATAAAAAATCTTAGCCAGCTTCATTGAAGTTAAGTCAGTGGATACAAATTTGATTTAATGGCCATGCAACTGTTTTCTATCACTGCTATGACAAGTAATGAAAACAAATTAGGGATTTTTGCCACAATTTGTGCACATCAGACACTTGCTTGCGTCAGGAGGACGATGAAATGGATAAGGGTGGGTTTGAATAATTAAATCTCTGAAATAGTTATAGGGTGGGGAGCGTTTATGCTAGATGTTGACAGATGACCGTGGCGGCGTGTTGCCAGTAGTTGACACTAATACTTGGTCATTATTAAAATAATTTGAGGTGCAATGATACATATTTCATAGACGTTCATCTGATATTACATATTTGGATAATAGTGTACATCGGTATTTTATCAATGGATTAAACCAAACTTTCATCGCCTGACCTTAGCACATTGATCAAATCAGCCACGCAAAACTGATATCAATAACAAGCGTATCCTTTTTTTTAAAGCCCGCAATTAAACATAATGAGTCGAAACACAACACAACACAACACAACACAACACAACACAACACAACACAACACAACACAACACAACACAACACAACACAACACAACACAACACAACACAACACAACACAATCTATCCATTTACAGTAATTGTGAAATGCTAACTGTTAGCATATCAGGGCTACGGATCAATATCAGCCTTTTGCAAATTTGTTATTTTCTATTTCTTCCTTTCCCTTTTCCCTGCTTAACTTCAAATTTTGTTTACTTCCTTATTCCAGTGAGACAATCTGGTTGGGGCAAAATGAGCTGTGACATTGAATAATTTTAAAAACAGAAAAAAAGGACTGTTGTGCTTTAGAATCAGAATTGCACCATTGGCTAAAGGTCTGGCTGTTCTGAATTTCAAGATAGAACTGGGGGATTTTTTTTTTTATTATTTAATTGATAGTGCTAAAAGACTCCTCCATCAGGATGGTCTTGGTGGACTACCGCTTTGCATTCAACACGGTCATACCCCACAAACACACACAAAATGTCCACCCTTGGCCTGCACCTCACCCTCTGTGACTGGCTCCTGGACTTCCTGACTGACAGACCCCAGTCTGCCAGGATAGGTATCATCATGAAAATGAGCACTCCTCAGTGACTTGTCCTCCCAAATCCTCTACACACTGTTCACCCACGACTGTGCCGCCTCCCAAGAGGACAACATCATTCTGAAGTTCGCAGATGATACCGCTGTGATTGGACATATCACTGGCAGAAATGACACAGCCTACAGGATGAAGGTAGCCAGTCTGGTGAAGCGGAGTGAGGATAACGACCTCACCCTCAACACGGACAACACCAAGGAGATGATAGTGGACATGAGGAAGGAGAGGAGACCTCATCAGCCACTGTTCCTCCAAGGTCTTGAGGTTGAGAGGTAGATCAGCTTCAATTACGCGGGTGTCCACATAAGCGACAACCTCACCTGGTCCCTCAACACCATGTAGATGGTTAAGAAGGCTCAACAGTGGTGGTGCTTCTTGAGGAGGCCGGGGAGGTTTGGCATGTCGCCTAAGATCTTCAGCAACTTCTACAGCTGCATTGTTGAATGCATCCTGACCAGCTGCACAACTGTGTGGTAAAGACTGCAGAGAGGATCACCAGAACCCGCTGCCTTCTCTGCAGAACATCTACTTCCAGAGAGTCCACAGGAGAGCTGCCTCCATCGCAAAGACTACGCTCATTGTGCGTGCACGTGCGTGTGTGCACATGCATGAACAGGGGTGTCAAGTCCCAACATTACATCATTGTCAACATATGAATTTGTGCCCAAAAGCTGTGACTTTCAACCGTAGCAGCACATATACCAATTCATCATTTTGATATATTGGGGAAAAAACATGCCCAGCAAGGTTATTTTCGGATCAAGTGAATTTACAGTTTCATTACCATAATTGTATTTAGATTTAGATTTTGTCATATGTTATGTTTGAAACACTTGTTGGAGCCATCCATTAAGTGTGCCTTTTCTTTTAAGCTTTAAGGATGGGTGATAGAGCCTTCTGAGAAGGGAAACAGTGTGTTGATATGTTCAGAGGCAGTGGAAAAAAGGCCTGTGTGAACTGTCAGCACCAGATAGGCACAGGAGCAGCTAATCTGCTCCCAGGCCACCATTCACTGCCATGTGCCACTCACACTCTCGATGACTGATTTCCTCTTTCTACACACAGAAAGAGGAGGAGAGGGTAAGGGTGGACACAAAGCTCAGCTGGAAATCCTTTAATGCGCATGCACGTGCACGCGCACACAAGTGTGTGTGTGTTTGCATGTGTCTGGCAAAAGGCTCAGATCAAATCCATACATTCAGATCAGACGTCCTGGGTTATCCACAGATTGAGGACATAGAGGTCAGATGAAAGCAACTGTGTAATTGCACTTTGTCCACTAGGGAGAGTGTTGACATACAATTTAGGCTTTAATTAAGAATGCAGTGTTCCAGACAAAGGAAAATGGTTGTTTTAATGAGCTCCTTCTGGAAAAATGGCAGAAGCAAATAATGGATTGTTTGCTCAGTGACTAAGATTTGGAAATGGATTGAAGATGAACAGACCCAACCCCATGATATCATATCCTTTACTGTAAATGTCCTCCATAATATTTTATGATTCATTAGGCCTTAACATTTTGTGTCTCGTCAATACCACTATATAAATCATTTGATTAGTGCTGGATCATTAATAATTAGTCGACCGTATCCAACTATATTGGGGAAGATATAGGAATAGAAACATTTTGAGCTGTCAAGTTTAAGGGTTATATTTTGTTATTTTTGTTTTGTGAAGGGTTCTTTTTATTTGTTTTCGTCTAACAACCGACCTGTAACTATTGTATATTTTTCAGCCGAACAGGTGCTGGCCAAGCATCACGCCAGACCTTTTATGCCTGACACACTGACCTTCTGGGTTCTCCAGCCCTCGAGGCCATCCAGGAGCTAGTCTGCAGGCGGATCAAAGTGGGAATCATGCCCAACCAACAGAGATAAATACACATTTCCTCTCCTCTCTTTCACACTGGTTTTTCCCACACTCCTCAAAACCCCTATGCAGTAGCGAAGCCAGCTCAGAGGAAATGACAAACCACATCAAGAGGCTTGCTCTTGCTTTGACAGGAGGTCTCACATCAGTCTTCAGGAAAAGGAGAGAAACTCCTGCATTCAACAGTGGTTTTAAAGATATTCGTATGTCTTTTGCAAATGTTGGCAGTCGCGGCAGAGCACAAATAAAAAGTGATTTTGCACTCGTTTGGAAATATGCATGATTTATATTCACCATAATTACACCAGATACTGTTTGTACTTTCAAGCGGTGTAAAACTTGGTCATTTGTTTTTTGTTGCCTCAAGCCACTCAGTAACCATAACAATTGAACTTACTGTATCAGTATACTTTGGACGGAAATTTCGGAAGCAGTCAGTCAAATTCAGTAACTTTATTGGGTAGAAGGAAATGTTACAATAAATCATCATGAAAACAAAGTTTTGTTACTCCCTCTTTGGCTATTTTCAAAGCAGTTACACTGATAAAGGAAAAGGCCATTAGTGAATTTGAGCATTAACTACTTGCGAATAAATCGCATTCATCATTTCACGTATTACTGGTTTTGGACTGCACAGTCGGTATAATTAATGAAGGAAGATAGCAAAAAATGTTAGACTTTCAATTTTCTGCCTTAAGCGTCTTCCTCTCCATGTGTAAGCTCAATTAAACTGGCAAATACTAAATTAAATGTGTTAGTTTTTCCATTTTAGTATAGATCACTGAACCTCAGGGTCAAAGAAAGGCCAGTCAAGTAAAACTGAGAAACATACTGCCCCCTCTTGTGACCAGTGTTCTGTTATGCACATGAAAAACACCAGAGACAGTTGAATTAAAAAGGGGGGCATGAGCAGCAACCCTGCTGCTCATTTTTCATTATGTGCACAATCACAGAGATTCAAAAAACGCTGGCCTCTTTTTTTAACTGTTCCAGGGGCTTCTTAAGCATCCCACAAGTAATAATGATGGATTATAATGATTCCGTCTCAGCAAAAAGATTTCAGCTTGACAGTGTGTCTGCACTGCTAAATAGTAGTCAACATGTTTGTCTGTTTTTCCATTTTGTTTTTTGTTCTTGGGATGAAACAAAATATGTATTTTAAATTTTCATAAACGGTTTTTACCTGCTGTCTTATTGATCTTGTTGTATTTATGGTGGCTTTGTCATCATATTTATCATATTGAGAGCAACGTCATCATAAACACATTCAATTGAATGCAACAATGCTGATAACCTTTTCATACAAACAAAACATTTCAGACACTATTCACTACTAAATACCTTACTTTTGCATAGCATCATAAAATGTGGAGAGCTTCAAAGTGATCATTGTCATTTGCACAGTTAAGAAATGTGCTTTCCTGTGCAATTAAATTCTTACTTTGCAGTCCATAGTGTAACAAGATCATTTGATAGAGTGTTAGTGGAAGAGAAATTAGTAGGTTAGTTTCACAAAACAATAAACAAAAAACATAATGACACAGTGCAGTATTGGCCGTGCAAACTGAGAAAGTGCAAACATTCACTGGATGTGCAAGTTGAGAAATTGGAGATTGACATTTTAAGAGTTGAGTGCAGCTTTGAGTGTGCCAATTCATGAAACGCTGGTAGGATGTAAAATGTTGAGTGAAACACAGGGTGTGCTGAATGATTGTACAAGATAAGTGAACAATCAAGTGCATCCAATTGTCCTGAGGCAGCACATGGTTTTTATCTCCTATCAGTTGTTCAAGAATTTTGATGGATCTCCTTTTCAGATCTTCAGTCCTGAGGATCTTCATTCCCCACTTCTGTACCTACAGTTGGGAGGTGGAAGATGCACTCATAAAAAGTGGCTTTAAATAACATGTTGTAGTTACTCATTTGAGACTAAATGGCTACACTGGCTTTGCTGGAAAAATAAATTATAGT
Source organism: Fistularia commersonii (assembly GCF_037954325.1). Classification (NCBI taxonomy): domain Eukaryota; kingdom Metazoa; phylum Chordata; class Actinopteri; order Syngnathiformes; family Fistulariidae; genus Fistularia; species Fistularia commersonii. The sequence continues at coordinate 943,629 of NC_141308.1, forward strand.
TATTATTTTTTTTTTTTTTTCAAATTGCTTGGAATAAATGGTAGTTGATTTTTGGGCTCCACTGTGTCCCCTATTAGTGACCTGTCCATCATTTTTTCACAGTACCATGATCCTTACCTGTTTCCTTCATCTGAGTTGAGAAATAGCTTGACTCATTTTGACCAACCTGTAAATAAATTATGTTTTGACTCTGACAAATGTGTCTCTAATATTATCTTTCTGAGACAGCAACTGAGTTATGTTTGGGAATTCCCTAAACAACAGCTGTTTGTATTTTCCTGATGGGGCGGAGATGTGAGGCCACCCAAACAAAATTGTGTAATGTTATATTATTCCACAGCTTTACTACAAACAGGAGAAAATGCCATTTCCTTCAAATAAGACCGTGCAACTTTTCCAGTTGTCTGCTCTATTTTATGCTTCTCCTCAGGAAGTCCACCCATGCTCATAAGTTTCTCCACTGGTTTGGAAATATTTTTGAATCATTTCTGGTCTCTGTAAAGGATCATAAGCGTGGACCTTAATGAGCAAATAAAGTTTGGCAAAGCTTTACACCCAAAAAGGGAAGGAATGAATCATTCAGCAGATTAATCTTGTACAACACCTAATTTTGTTTGTGATTCATGTAGATGTTTCAATAGTAACCTGTGGGAAAATTTGGGAGATGTGAGTTGACATCACCAGGTGAAGTCAAGCTTCATCAAGCTGTCTGTATATTTCATAATGCTGATTTGATCATGATTTGAATCCATCTGGGGACTGATTGTGGACAAAAGTGAAGATGATAGGAAAAAACAAAAGTTGCTTTTACGAGCCTTTTTCTGCAAAATGACCGTGCTGACAGTATAAACAGCAGTATCTGTTTTTGTATCTGTTTCTGTTTCTGTTTCAGTATCTGTTTCTGTCTTTATCATTTTTAAACCTTTCATGACAGACCATGTCACTTTAGTCCTTCAAGAGACAATTCTCAAATTAATTATGTTATTAATTCATTATGCCTTACATTATATAAGTCTAAGATTATGTTGCAATGCCATTTGAGACTAAAAACTTTTGGGGCTCCCTGATAATGCACACTAATAACAGACAGGATCCAAAACGATAAGGCAGCTGGTTTCCGAAATTTCAATTGAATAACCTTAGTTGCACTTACATCATTATATTGCAAAGCGTTTGATTATATTGAAGGTAATTAAAGGAAAACATGAAATTGTTTTCATTTAATGTGACATGAAATTTTTCATCCACACCTCAGAAATCCCCCCGTAAAGTACCATTTATCATATCCTTCAAATAGTGCTTGCTATGAATTCTCTCAGGTTAATGAAAATGTATCTGTTGACCTGCTTTAAAAGGAGGGACTTGTAACACAATAGTTATTATAGATTGAAATGAAAGTCAGCAGGTAAATTACTCACTTGGAATAATAGCCATGTCAGTGCAAGTAGTGGCCATTAAGCCACAGGACCGAAGCGGGTTGCCTCAGTTCAGAGATGTGGAGGAATATCAGAGTCAGTGAATGAAAAACAGGTGGCAGGAAAGACATGAATGAGTTGTAAGGATAAGTATATTTTAGATGTGGGTGACGAGTCGATACAGAAATGCTCTTGGGATAATTGGGTAATTCATTAAGTGTAGAAAATACTTCACATTGATGCTTTTCATCTTCTTCACCTCCTTGTTCTGAGCCCAGTGATTTAACGGAGCTCATGTCAAGTCACCATTCGTCATGTCGTGTATGAAAAACTTCTTGGTTTGTCTGCATTGACAGTCAGCATCGAGGGATTGTCACAGTAAAAAAAAAAAAAAATGGCTGCACAATCTGTTTATTTTGTTTTAGATCCTTTGTGACTCTTTTAAAGCCTCTGGCAAAAGATGATTCCGCCTGGCAGCCCCCCTGCTCTCTACCACACACCTTCCCTCTTGCCATCCGTAATTACCACACTGTTCAAGTCCTAGCCCGTCCAAAAGCCACTGCAGGTCTGATTTTTTTGGCTTGGCTCCTCTCTGACATGCCTGGGAAGGGCAAGGAAAGGAAATGGGTGGACCAGCCGTTCTTCGTTCCCCCAGAGTAGGACTGGGAGAAGCCAGCCCAGTGTTTTTTGAGTCGGACGATCTTGTAAGGGAGCACAGCCCATCTGGTTCTAATAAATCCTCCATGCGGCTTCGCAACTGGAATTGCCTGACCTGTTTGGGGACTTAATCACTGATGCAGTCATTTTGTAAAGCAACAGGGGAGAACTTGCATGCAGTTCTGAATGCCATTAGATCTTAGGCCCCAAACATCTTTGTGTGCTGAAAAGAAGAAACATCACACCAAGTAGGCCTCCCCAAAATCCTACAAGGCTGAGTGATATAGATGTGTGGTGGGGACTATCTTGTAATATGCATTCCTACCAATGGTAGGCACTGTATTATGTTTCTACTCATGACCACACTCTTTATGGAAATGTTTACAAATTTTCAGGAGTTTTATAATAGGTAGATAACTTTTATGTATTTGCCCTTTGCTATCATACAGGTTTCAGGTCACCAACATCTTTGAACTAAAATGATCAAATCTAAACAAAAATCTGTGTATGTATGTGTATGTCCGTGTTTCTGTGTATAAAACCATTTACAAAAAAACTAGATAGTTCTCTAATGTCTGTGCCCAAATATTTGTCTTCAGTAGTACACATATTTGTCAAATCCAATTACATAAGTAACCTTTCTTTGACTTGTATTATGTTTTCTTTCTTACAAATTGTAAATCTACTTGTGCAGTGTGAATGAACGGTAGTATGGGCACACCAAAAAAAACCCTTTACACTGTCTGTGTATAGTTTGCCAAATCATTAGGTCATGCAAAGCTTTATTGGTAATGTCTGCCTCCCAATCCCAGGCATTTATTTATGATCTGTTGGATGCAAGAGTGCTGCTGACTTGTGCTTATGGGGTCAAAGCCATCAAAGTGACCTCATCATCAGAGACAACAGAACATCTGTCCTCATCTTTCACACCTTCAGTGGCTGGGTTTCCTCAGACCTCCCTGACTCTCCCTGTGCTTACTTCCCTCTAATTCGAAACAGTTTGATTTTGATTTAGCACTTTGCACACGGTAGAAAAAATACCGGGAGTCAAGCTTAGTAGGTTTTAACAAGGAAACACTTGCAGCACCATCTCTCACAGAGTGGTGTACTGCATTTAGAATGTATTTAAAGCTTGATTCGCCACTCATTAGAAACTAAAAATAGAAGGAACAGTTGCTATCTTCCAATATAAGCCCTCGCACTCATTTTTAATGTGTCGATTCAATGGTATTACCTTTTCCCCATTTGCAAGCAGAATTACAGTATCAGCAGTAGCAGGCGCTGCCCACACATTGGTTTCTCAGGAGTACACTGGTATCTCTGAAACATGTGATGCAAGCACCAATCAGTAATATCAACAATGATACAATATCCCACAGGTATTATACTGAAATTAAAATTGGTATTAATAGGATTTGGGTGAGGGTTTTCAGCAAGAGACCACACATGAGGTAAGCCTGTATTGTACATGCTTAATCTGATTAAATCTTTAAATGTGATTATGAAAAAGAGTGACACAGACTTCACAGGAATGTTGACATCCACTGGGGTTGTTCTTACGCTCCCTCCTGACAGGGCAGGGCAATTAATGTTACTATATTTTTCCTCACTTAAGCTTCAAGAGACCTTTTTACACTCTAACATGTGCTGACAGACAGGGAGCTGCTAGTAGAGATTTGCACATCTGGCTCTAGATCATTATGTTTCTGTAAAACACAGTAATACAGCAAGTGCAATGGGATTTTGCGGCCAAATGTGCACCTATGTGATCCTTTTTGTATTGGGTCTGAATTGGCTTTTGTAGTTGTGGAATTTAGGGATAAAATATGCGTGATTAGAAACCATGGCCATGTTAGCATTTAAATTCAAAACAATTCACAAAAAAAATAACAACAAATATAAGAAAGTAACATTTTAAATAGATCTGTTGACACGGTTTAACTCTATAATGTGATTTTAGTACTGTATAGGTGTGACACAAAAACATGATAAAGAAACAACACGTAAAAATAAATCATAATAAATATTGGTTAATCAAATACAGCCAGGATGGGGGTTTTAAAGGATGACTTGAAAGAATTCCAAAAAAAATAGTACAGTGTGACATTCAAAACAGCCCTCACATTAGGCATTGTGCATTTTTTTGGAGTTGTGATATTGCCTGAACTTCTAATTTGGACATCAGCACTACCCACCATACAAAGAAAGAGCACATCATTTCTTTCCTCTGATCTGTTCAACATCAGTGATCCATTTTTTTTTTAGAAACCATTTGTTTGATTTGTCAATTTGACCACTGGCCTTTATAGTGTCTCTGGAGAAAATCCTCAACTCCTCTATTCCTAGACTGACTTGGCATTACATTTTATGGATTGTCAGAGCAAAGGCAAAAAACAAAAATTGGGGGGCCAACCAGGGATGCAACAGAGCAATTACACAAAAAACTTAAAAATGAGTTATTAACAAATAAGAACGCTCAGTACATTGAGTTACAGCAGCGGCCTTCTCTCTTTCAGCAGAGTTTTTTTTTCTCACAAAAAAATGAACTTTATCTTGGGAAGGCAACATGAACAACATAACACCTGGTATGTATCAGAAACTTGAAGGGAGGAAAGTGAAAGCCATATGTCCACCTTTAGTCTTCAAAGCACCCCGAATGTGTATCTAAGTGCATTTAAAGATTGAAACAATCCAAAAAGGAAATTTATCAGTGAGCTTAAGTTTTGGGGCTCTTAAGGGTTTAGTTTCGTAAACATTACATGCTGAGTGTTTTTGGTTCAGACTGATTTCATTTGAGCTCAGGCATCTGCAACTGTCAGAATATTTTCTGTGTATTTGCCAAAGCTAGCCACTTCTGTCTGTTATAGTTTTAGTCCTGCCGTAGTGATGTTTCCCACACCACAGCTCTGTAAATATTCTGGTGATCAGCCCACCAGTTTTACTTTCAAGTGAGTTATCAACAGTTCAAGGAATATCTCGAGATTTAGTTGCTTCCTCCTGTCAATGTATGTTAAATATCAGGGTGCTGAAGAGACAGGTCGTCTAGTAAAAAACTGCCTTGGCCGGCTTGCAACAGCTCACTAATATCTGCATTATATATTGTTTATCGTTTCTTGACCAAAAGTCAGACCAAAGCAGTATATTGTGGCTCAAAGGAGACAAACGTCTACCAATGGGTAACGGGGAATCCCTTTCCTACAAAATGTATTTCCAAACGTGTTATCTGTGTGAAATACAATCATTCCCATAGTAGTCGAGGGGACCTGAACATAAAACGTCTTACTGGCTATCAATTTTCCTCCCAGCTGCGACATGATGATGATAAGATTTTTAATGACTTTCCTGTATCTCATAGACTGCCTCCATTAATCATGCCCATTGCAGTAGGCTCTGCGGACAGCGAGGTGTCAATCCACAATAAATAATGTGCACTGTTGGCAGGCAAAGGACAAGTGAATAGAGAGAATGATCGTTTAGTATGCAGGAAAAAACAAAAACATATGGTAGTTAGATAAACTTCAAACAGGGGACAGACATCAAGAGACCACAGGGCTGCTTTGCAAGTCTCTTTGGACCAGAGAGGAAAGAGAGATTTGGCTGTGTTTAGATAGCAGAAATCCATCCTGATAAGATACATTTAAAGATGTGTAAACACAGATTAAAGATATGCGTTTTGTTTTGCTTGTTTGACAGACAAAGTTGTGTTGTGCCTTTTCAAAATTGCTGTGGTAATTGAAATATATTTTTTTTCATGTTTCATGAATTTACCTGTTTTGTCATTTTCAATTGAAGAACTTTTATATTTGACTTTTCAAGAGGTATGGACAGTTGTTGCTGCATACAACCGTGGGATTACCAAGTATGACAAAGCAATGACATATATTGTGACACACAAATGTGATGCTTTGTTTAAATACGTGACTTCATATTTTCACTCACACTAACAGCCAAAAAAAAACCAAAAGAGTAAGTGCTGTAGCAAAGAACTCTATGTGGCATTAAGACTCACTAGTATGCCAGTAAAATCAGGGGAATATATGGAAAATAATTTCCATCCCAGGCAAACGTTTATGTAAAACCACCATAGGGAAATAAACAAATCACTAATTACTATAACAAGCACAAATAAACTGATGGACAGGACGCATACATTTTTCTGTGCTCCCTGTTTTTTCACTTAAGTCATCTTTAACCCCCTGCCCACTACCTTTTCTTAATTGGCCCTCTTAGGCCCCACCGCTACATGTGTGGCACCCGTCAAGCGTTCCCCATCAACCAGTGAGTGATGGTTTCCCCTGTGCAACATTTGGCCCACAGAATGGGAGAGCTTGACACACAAGGGAGTTTCCAAGTGCTTCCAAGCATTTCCTTCATGGGCCAAAACACTGCTGCAGGTTTGTCTGGTACCTGCACAACTAAACCCAAACACAAATGCCTTTTCTAGTGATGCTTGTGCTTTTCAGTGACCCCTGCACATATAGAAAACAGCACGTCAAAGAGTTTGAGTTATCCTCAGAGCCACCATAGTAATATGATAAACACCCGGCTCGTCAACAGAATAACGGAATAAAGTAAATAAAGAGAGTCCCCAATTCTCATTTTTCATACCCCCATATCCATCCAGCATTAGCAACATATATGCTAAAGAAAATAAGTGGCCAAGAAGGCAGCTGGTGGTTTTTTTTTGCTTCAGTTATAACCTTGGCTTTGCACTTGTAAAATTTGGTTGGGGAAAATGTGAGCAGAAAACCGTCACGCCCGGTCAGCATCAGGCGAGTCATTTTTATGTACAAGTTCAGGTTGCAGCAGCCCGAAACACCCATGTCTTTTTGTGGCCAATTGCAGGTTAAGATCTTGGTTTTGAGGTGAAGGCAAAATACACACTAATCAATTTTCATATATGGTATATGAATTTTCATTGTGATTAATTTTAACTAATAAATGCAAGCTTAAATATTAGCATTCAGCAAGTATGACATAATGGCTTTCAAACTGAAATGCACAGTATATTGAAAAGTAAGTATGTACTATTGCTCTCATTTAAAATTATTCAGAGCTTTTTGAACTGTTAATATTTCAAACATAGCCTACAAGGAGGTAAAAATGCATTACTACACATGTTACGATACAATACAGGAGTTAAATTTAGCCTTCTTTGTAAGTGTCTTGACCTTAACCTTTTTAAGATGGTTATCCATTTATAGTTCCTGCTGGGTTTGACCTTCCATGTAAACTTGCAGGAAGGCCTGCACCTTGTCAACAGTCAATCTGTTGTACATTTTTTTCTACAACTCCATCAAAGTACGGTGGAAGAAGGAAATCTCAAAGCATGACTACCTGTCATGCTGATATAGCAGACTAAATAAAATGCTGATAGTATGTATCCCACAAGGTATAGGCCCTTTGGAAAGTTCAAAATGATAGGCAAGGATCCTTTTAGGGGGTAGATTACCACAGAAAAAAAAATTGTTTAGAACACACGGATTCCTTTAAAAAGTTCCTTGCTTGGGCCAAAAGTTCCTGACATGCACATAGTCCCTATCCAGCCGTCCTATCAGAGAATAATTTAGGGAGGAGATTTAGCACAGAAGCTTGCCATTAATCCATTCATCATTTTATGGGTACAGCAGCAGTTGAAGCAAATGCTTCCTCATGATCTCCCTCTGGATAATCTGTCCTCTTCTCTCTTTGTGTGGTTCGTTATATATCTTATCCATATAACAGGACACACCGAGTGTAGCAATAAAATGGGCCAGGTATGAGCTAAGTAGGACTGGAAAGTCACTGCTTAGTATGATGAAATAACTTTACTTGGTTCCAAATTAGTAGGAGGTATATAGGCATAACTTTCATTGATTTGAATTTGCCGAGTTTTTTCAGACTAGTTAATTACAGAAAGATAATATTGCAGAAAAACTGCATCAACAATAAACAGTCATTCAGAGATTTTCTGATAAAAATGAACATGACATTCATAATGGACAATGTTTTGCTTTGCGTTACTTGCTCATTTAGTCTCTCAATGAAATCATTATTTATCTTGTAATTTTTTATGGAATTAATTATTAAGATGCCATGGACAAAGACGACAAATGTTGATTCAGTGACTGGTTAAGACTGAAATTAAATGAGTTGCAATTTCTGAGCCTGTTATACCTCAAAAAAATACTGGAGGATTCCGACTAATACTTTGCCTCATAAATTTTAAACATCTTGTTTTTCTTTTTCTTTTTTTTTCCACAAAAGATAGTGAAGCGGCCCATGCCAATTTATAAGAATGCCATTGAAAGTCATGCAGACCATATTTAATAGTTTTATAAGTAATTTATTAAAGAGTGCCCCACTTTCACTGACTTCATCCCCTTCTTTTAAGCCAACAAATTTACTTCTGTGGATGTTCAGTATCATGGCAACTAGCACAAACGCTGCACCTCAAAAATGCTCTCAAGTATTTTTAATGGAGCATTTTCAGAGGAGCATTTGGGATTTTGAGCCTGGAAACAAAAGCTCTTGTGGACAATGACCAAAGTCCACAGCAGTATTTTGAGCAACAAAAAAGTCATTATAAATAGAATAAAACATGCACACAGACACAGAGGTGATTAGATTGATCTGAAGATTACCATGGTCACTGTTGTTTAGTTGGAAGTGTTTGCATACAATTGTCCTGGCTTTAAAACAATTGAATTAGCTACCAGACGGCATACAAACCTAAGTGTCCATTTCCCACGAATGTGAATTGGAAATATGTACTGTCACACATGGAGTTGTGGATTAAATTAGGCAAGATTTTTAATTCAGATTATCAGTGCCGCTGTTTGAAAATAGGTGACAACCATTGGAGACAAAATGGGTTGTAGAAGTGTTGGTTTGGGGCTTTCCGTCCATGTGTTTTTATTTTAAGAGACATTAATGAATGGCTTTGTTTAAGAATTGAGGGGTTGACCTGTGCTGTGCCTCCCCTTCTCCCCCCTCTCCCATCTTGTTTAAGCCTTTAATCAAACAGACATCTGGATTGCATTGAGTGTTACAGAGAAAGAGGCCTGATTGCTGTTAAGCAGACCACGCAATGATGTCACTTTACATTAATAGTAATGCTGCCCATAGCAGTCGCATTTATCTTCCTGTCCAAAAATGCTGAGACCACAGGCAGATGACATGACAGTGACCATGGACACTTGAGGTGCAAGAGGAGAATATAAACACACTGGATAATGACTTATTGTAAAGATTAATTGAAAAAAGAGGATAAATCAATCCTTTAAAGGGCCTCTTTAAGATGTGAATAACAATGTATGACTACAAAAGAACAATAATGAGAGATCTTCTTCTTCTTCTCCAAAAAAATATCACAGGGAAAGTGAAGATGTTTCTGTTAATATCAAATATTTGCATAAACTTTATTTTTCTTTTCATTATCATACTTTCAGTTATTTGTAATGTAAAGGGCAGTGAAGAACTCCAAAGTTTTTCCCATGTCATCAAGGTTATTGCCCTAAATTAGAAGCATTAACTGTCATGAACTAAGTTCACTTTAGATATTATGAAACAATATTTACTCGTGTAAATCACGTACAAATACCTAAAATCAAAAATCTGAAAAAGAAATAAATCAAAAGCGAAATTATATTTTATTAATCCCTCATGGGGAAATTCCTTCTCTGCATTTAACCCATCATGGACGAACCATGAGCCGTTTGCTGCCGCCTCTCAGCGCCAGGGGAGCAGTTAGGGGTTCGGTGTCTTGCTCAACAACACTTCAACACACTAGGAGGAGCCGGGAATCCAACCACAAATGCTTCCTACTTCCTGCACCAAGCCACAACTAAACATAATGATGTTTTTAAATGTGCATTGATGAGAGGTGACTCATGATAACAAAGTTTGTATATCAGTTCACATCTTTAAACTGTTAACTATTCAAATATTATTAGTTGAACATTGGTTTTACAGAAGATTACTATGACAAGGGAGTCCTAGAATATGCATGGGATATTCCTCCTTCAAATTAATGGGTGAAATTGATGATACATTAATCATCAATTTCCTTCTTCACTAAAAATTTAATTCTCTATGTTCATTACCTGGAGACTTCAAAATTTCAAATCACATGCAGCAGTGTTACTGGATATTAGTCGGGGATGGTTGTCTAACTAGTTGGGATGCTAAAAAACATCTACAATCCTCTGTTCCATAAATGTTTTTTTTTCATTGAGCACAGCAAGTATATATGGTCTATGCAGTATTTACTTTCAAAACAGACTGTGAAATATTTTGTCTTGTATCATGATGTACATTTGTGTTTCTATGCAATGATGCTCAAGCAGTTAACTGTAAGAGCAAGGAGAGGAAGGGGGATATATGAAAGAGATCACACAAGTCTAGAAATTGGTTAGTAGACTGCTTTGTGCTTTGTGACATCTGTGTAGCATATATTTTTTTGTTTTCTTGTGCAAAAGTAAGTATTTGGCTTTTGGCAATTATTGCATATTGTTTTTGATTGATATGGCATTGTCGTGGTTAAGGAAAATGACAGCTTGTAAGTTAATGACAAAAATCTTGTTACTGTGTGCACAACCGAACAAGCATCCCATAAACGTTCCCTGTGACCTCTTCGAACCTTTTCTCCGCACTTGTCTTTTTTCTCAGATTTTTTTTTTCTTTTTTGACTCAGGAGATGTTTAGATCACTATGTCCATAAATGTAATCTCTTAATATCAATAGTATGCGGTAGTATTTTGTAACGACTGGCTTATACGCTGAACAACAGCTTAAAGCAGAATAAAGACAACAGAGCAGGAATTACTGTACTATGAGAGCTGCAAATGAGCATAAAGGGAGTGTGTTACTGAGGAAAGTCCCTTGGTCGGCTCATTTAGTACTGAGCCGTCAACGAGACATAAAAACGTTTTTTCGGCAAAAATCCTCAGCGTTTATTCAAAATTCCTCCACCTTATTTGCTAGCACCGCCTGAAAACTTTGCACTTTAAGCTTTAAACTTTAATGAAAGCATTTTTTATATTAAACTGAGTGGAATGAAAGAAAGAAAGAAAGAAAGAAAGAAAGAAAGAAAGAAAGAAAGAAAGAAAGAAAGAAAGAAAGAAAGTACAAAACTTTGGATTAGTTTTGTCTTCTCATACTAACAAGCAAGCTTCACTTTGCAAAACTCATTTGCTATACAAAGAGAAAAAGTGAGAAACCAGACCAGATTGACCTAAATGTATTTAAAAAATGTCAGTGTTTGGTGCATGTTTGTAATGGAATATATATATATTCTGTAATTTAATGTCCAAAGATTCTGTAATTTTATGTCCAAGACATATTCTTGATATGTCTGCCTTAACCACAGAATACCATAAATGGATTCAGTATCATCTTGAATATTTAAAATTATCCAACCAGTTCCAATGCTTGATTAATAAGAGGTGACAGGTGGAAAAAATAAATGTTCTCAACTTATAGCATGCTCACGCACGTTGCGTCTTCAAAGCGATTGACACTTTCTCGCATTCAATGCATTCACACTCAGTCCTACACACACATTTAAGGCGGTAAACAAACCATTGGGGGCAACTTGGAGTTCAGTGTCTTGTGAAAAGACACTTTGACATGCAGACAGAAGGAGCATGTAATGAAACTGCCAACCTTCTGATAAGAGGAACCTCTGCTCTACCAACTGAGTCACAGCTCTCCATGTTGTAATCTTCTAATTTTATGACAGATGTCGAGGAGAAAGACACTCTTTAACATGTCATCACCAGACTGATATACATATTAAAAATTCAAACATTATTATTTTTAAATAACTTTTTATCAATTATGTACACATATTATCAGTCTTAATGTAAAAATCTGTCATGCTTTCAAACTAAAACTCCAAATAGAAACAGTTGATTTAATGCTTCTGAATAATACCAACAATAGGGGAAACATCCAAACTTAAATATTACACGGGCTTTGACATTTAACAATTAGCCCATAGTTACAAACCTTAAAAGTATTTCAAAAAAGTGGTACAGATGAACAAGTTTTTCAACATCAAGCAGTGTAACAAAGGTCTATATTTGGACATCTTCTCTATTCATACATGCCTCTGCCATCTGCTTTTCATAGTCATTAAGTTCTGCTTTCACTCAGAACCATATCTTGCTGTTTTGGTATGTTTGTTGTGAAAATGGAAAGTTATGTAAATGAAAATTCAATAGAATTGCTTTATTCCAAAAATGTGAAGCTGCAGCTGTGACATTCCTTTGTAATTCTGACATAAAACATTGCTGGAGCCATGATCATAAAAAACATTCTCTGACACTTATGCTGTATTGCAAAATGAAGTTATTTGTACCACATTTTTCATTACATTTTTGGCACACAATCTCTTTGTCTTTTATGTTTTTTCCCTTAAATTAAGGTTAATGACATCTTTCTCATGAGATCCATATTTTCAATGGGTCTCCTGATCATGGCCTGGGTCCAAAAGTCACTTTGGCTGTCTTTAATGAGAGTATAGTTTTAATAGTTTAAAAGGTTTTACTGACTTAGCAGCTTATCAAAAGGGCGAGTGGGACTTTTCAAAGCTGGAAGTCATTTATCTGTCGTGAAAAAAATTAAAAAGATTGAGCATATGATTACATTGTTATGATCTCGAAGGAGCACCGGACTACTGACTTTTCCAATATTTCAATATTAAATATACAATGCATTTTATCACATACATCCATTTATATGACCAGGAAACAATGGTAGATTACAACCAGACAAGCCACTTGGCTTTCTGTGGAGAGCTTGTCAGTTATAGCGTGAAAGATTGTCACGGTGCAAATAACAAGGAATATTTCCTTGGACTATTCCGAAGATTTAGAATAATAAACTGCATGCCTGTTCTGTCCCCGAGCAACAGCATGCCATGATCACACACAGGCTTTCTGTCAGTCCAGAAATCATTACTGCAACTGTGCCTCAAAAAAAAGATGAAAGACTGCATCTGGACTGACGAGGTGGCCTTTAGCAGGTCTGTTGCACCGTTGCGTGCTATCCACCCCATCTTCCAAAACCTCAAGGTGAAGAGGATGAACAGAAACACATGTGACCTGGGAGTGATTTCACACTGCAGAGCTGTGTCATTTTCCATCTTCCTTTGTTTCGAGAGGTTCTCTGAACCAAGAGGCCAGAAGCCCACTAACACCATCATAAACACAACATGAATCTTTCAAGTAATTCTGATATTTGTCCAGTATATTTCAATTTTCTAAGACACTAAGATTTGTAATTTAAGACAATTCTAGTACCTGCACAGCTGTAAACACAGTAAACTGCGGTTCAGAATATGTACGTGATCTTTCGTGCCATTCAGAAGACAAAAACTTCAAAGAAATTATATGTAAATGAGCGTCAATTTTGCCCTTTTAACACAGACTGCAAATCACGCATATTTTACGTCACATTGAACTATTTACTTATTATGATGTTCTAGTGTTTTGAATGTAGTTAGTCACAGCAAGACAGAATATATGTGTGTGAATGAGAGGAACTTGGGTTGAACGGTGAGGCCACAGGGAGTGGAGATCAAGAAGTTGGAGGATTTCAGGTGCTTGGGGTCAACAGTCCAGAACAACAAAGAGTGTGGAAAAGAGGTGAAGAGACGGGTTCAAGCATGTTGGAGTGGGAGGAGAAAACTGTCAGGGGTACTATGTGATAGAAGACTATTGGCCAGAATGAAAGGAAAGGTGTACAAGACAGTGGTGAGACCAGCGATGCTGTATGGCCTAGAAACTGTAACAGTACAATGACGAAAAGACTGGAGGTCGAACTAGAAGTTGCAGAAATGAAGATGTTGAGGTTCTCTTTGGGAGTGACCAGGATGGATAGGATCAGGAATGAGTCTATCAGAGGAACAGCCCGTAAGATGTTTTGGAGAGAAGGTCAGAGAAGCCAGACTGAGATGGTTCGGTCATGTACAGAGGAGGGATAGTGAATATATTGGTAGACGGGTGGTAGAATTAGAGCTGCAGGGAAGAGGTCAAGAGAAAGACCAAAGAGAAGATTTATGGACGTAGTGAGAGAGGATTTGAAGGTAGTTGGTGCAAGAGAGGGGGATCTTGAGAATAGGGTTAGATGGAGAAAGTTGACTCGCTGTGGCGACCCCTGAAGGGAAAAGACGAAAGATGAAGTGTTTGCTGTGTGAATGTAGTATGACAGCCAAGTTTCTATTCGATAATTATTTTCCTACTGTATTGCACTGATTTCACATCCATCTGAAATGAATTCACATTACCCAACAAAAATAAGCCTTTTTGACAAGGGGGTTTCAAGAATCTGTAGACAGATTTTCACATGGTGCAGAAAGTTTAAGAAATGGCCACTCAGTAATAGGCTGATTTTATTACTTTTATATAAGGGCACCTGGTAATGTAAGTCCAATTTAGACTCCTTTTGCTTCCTTCCTGCAATACATTAGATAATTTGTTTGAAGGCTATCTGTTAAGTTCAACAGATATGCCCCGACTATGTCTGACATTTAATCCTGTGGAGGTTTGCTTCAGCTGTTTATCTTTGAAAACGGTTGCCTGCTATAACTAAAAATGACTCTCTGAAGTTGATGAGAGTAAACCACAGAAATTTGCTGTCATCTAAATTTGATTGTAGATATATAACTATTATTGAATGAAATTCATCTTCTTCATCTAGTGCTTTATCCTTTCATCTTAAAACATCTGCAGAGACTTTCTTGTTTTCAACTAACTGAATTGGTACTCAGCTATTTTCCTCTCATGTTCGATAATTTGTTGAAAAAGTAAATGGAATGGGTGATATATAAAAGGGTTAGGAAGGATGTGAGACTTGAAATTCTGTAGCTTCGGGTATTTTTTTTTCACATCCATTGTATGTAATCTTGGCCAAGCCAAGTCCCACTCATCTGGTTGGCAACAACAAAATTGTAAATGTCAAATGAAAACACATTGAAATTAAGAGCAAGAAGGTTTATCCTGGTCCTAACATTTGTGTTAAGCGGGTCATAGAGCCCTGGGATTGACTGGCGACCAGTCCAGGGTGTGCCCCGCCTCTCGCACGATGACAGCTGGTATAGACTCAAGCATCTTCCGTGACCCTGAGTGCAGGATAAGCAGCAGAAGATGGATGGATGGATGGATGGATGGATTGATGGATGGATGGATGGATGGATGGGTTGATGGATCGAAGGGGCCATAGAGCCTTGGTATGATATGGGAACTCTTTGAAACAAATTTGACAGTCCAACTACCATTACCATTACCCCAGCCCATTACCCAAGATAAATTCTTTCACTCATTAATGTCCTGTCCTGTTTTGTTATTAATAAGGGGAGCGGAGTTGATGCAAGGAAGGAGCTGTTTTCTGACTGCTCCAAAGGGAGGGGAACGGAAAGCTTTCCATTGTCTCAAATGAATTTGGCAGGGAGGATGGATTACTTGGATTCTCCTGGCATGGCGTAATATGTGCGTATTTTATTGATAACCTTCATTAAGCTTTAAATGTGTGTTAGTCTGCACTTTGCAATGACACGAAATGATGCCATATGTAACCAGGGCCAAAGGGAATAAGATTTCAGCAGTTAAGTGAATCACCAACTGTGTTGCATGTGAAGTGTACATTTGCGTGACTTGGTGTTTATTGCCTGCATTCAGCTTCGTGACTGTCTTCCATATTTGGTGCCAAGTTTGAGGCCACATCCTCAAAGCTCTTCTTTTTGCTGGTAGAGAAAGTGGCTTGTTTTCCTCCCTTGGTATATTTCTCATGGAGTTCACGTTCAGTTTATTCTCTGAAACACATCTAACATTTTTGACATGACTTGTATGAATATGGCCTACACTTCTAAAGGGGTTGGCCATTCAGCTACTTTTTGTTTTCTCAATCCCCAAAATAATTTACATGTTCTCCCCATATCTGCATGGGTTCCCTCCCTCTGTCCAAAAACACGCAGCAGGTTAGTTGAAAAAAAAGGGAAAATTGCCCAGATGTGTGAAGGAGAGAGTGAATAGTTGTCTGTCTCTATATGTGGTCCAGCAATGACTGGTGACCAGCCCAGGGTGTATCCCGGCTCTCGCCCAGTTGGCAGCTGGGATAGGCTCCAATACCCCGCAACACAGAGTAGGATAAGCAGGAGAAAATGAATAGATGGATGGATGGATGGATGGATGGATGGATGGATGGATGGATGGATGGATGGATGGATGGATGGATGGATGGATGGATGGATATCCCAAATCGGAAAACCTGTCATATACCTGTAATGCACTTCGAATCTAAACATACATTTTGAGTATTTATTTTCAGATTAAATATTTTGAAGCAAGTATGAAACAAGACATTGTCATATCAATAAAAAAAATGGTGATTACGATCACAACAAGCTGTATAAATTGAAATTTAAATGATTTACTTTCTTTATCAAGCTTGTCTCAACACCCAAGGAAAGAATGTTTAATTGTTTGTTGCCATATCTATCTGATGAGGAAACCTTTTAAAGGCGAAGTTGCAGGAACATTCCAATCAAAAAATAATTACATGTATTTTATGACAGAGAAAACATATAAAAGGAAGGATAAATTGTTTGAAATGACATAAATCAACCATGTTAAACTGGGAACATGAGGTCCTGGCTATGACGGCTGCAAGAGTTTGTGTTTGAACCACCCAGGAGGAGACCTAGACAAAGGACCTGGGAAATTTTCAAAACTTAATGGGACAGCAACACTTGTGACCCCAGAGTTGGCAAAAATTCAGAAGTGGCAAA
The DNA here is from genome assembly GCF_037954325.1 of Fistularia commersonii. Classification (NCBI taxonomy): domain Eukaryota; kingdom Metazoa; phylum Chordata; class Actinopteri; order Syngnathiformes; family Fistulariidae; genus Fistularia; species Fistularia commersonii. Next base: position 960,471 of record NC_141308.1, read on the forward strand.
ATAGGAGACTTAAGCAATATTGGCAATGAAAACCAAGGCGGTGGCTGGAGATGAAGAGAAATGGAGACTGTGGCTATAGCTTCTGCTGCAATTGCACTGGAATATGTTTTGGCCTGTGGGACCAGTGAAGAATTGGATCGTGGCAGTTGTGAGGACTTTTTCTTGGTAGAGCGTGCCAGAAGAATTGGATGATTACTGCATTAATGAGTTTGTCTGAGTACAGCAGGAACTCTCGGGCCTTGGATATTTTGGAAAACAGAGATTTTAGGTTTACTGACTGACCCTTAACAGACTTTTCACGTGGAGAACAGCAAAGCTTACTTTACCTGAATGTCTTGGTTCAGCGGTAAATTGACCATCTTTCACATTTGAAAACAATTGCACTCCTGTGAGCAGTTTGGTGCATGATACTGAATGCGATTGGCATAATCACAATAAAGATGTACTATTGAGAAAATTACAGAAATTAGTTTGAATACCAAAATTGATATAATATACAGACAGCAAGCACAGGAACAGCTGGAGTGCATAGCAGAGTCCTATTACAGACACATATACAGTACCTTGGGGTGGGAAGAGACCTCAGTTGTGATAAACACCATGTTAAGTAATTAACAAGAACAAGAAAGGCAGATAACATATGAAACAGAAAGAGCAAAGGGCACACAACTCTAAAACAAAAACAAAACAGTCCCTTTGAAGCACAGCTCATTTAGGGGTCTTTTCTGCCCCATATTTAGTTACCCCGAAATATGGTACTTTTGATCTGCCAAAATTATAAGAAAGAGTTTCATCTTGTTAAAGGTAAACTTAAGTCGGTATGCCATTCATCATATTGAGGATAAATATCAATTCTGGAAAACTAAGATCTGGATCAAACCTCAAGTAGATGTATGAAGCTACTGTACTCAGAAATAGCGTAGTAATGAAATAATCATAAGTAAGGCTTGAAGCACAGTTGATCACCACTGATATCTGAGAGATTTTCATAACCTCATTATTACTCAGTGTAAACCAAAATGTGTTTTCCTGATAAGCGAGTAATGACATGCCTTCCTGCTGGTATCACATATTTTGAGACAGCCAGGACAGCACTTGCTTGAACCCTTAAAAAATGATGGCACATCTGCATGACCCTCCCGATGGCAATTACTTCGATGCTTAGCTGTGTGAATATTAGTCATTCATATAAATCAGAATTAACACCATGTCACTCATTTTCCCAACAAATACTTGAATGGAAGATGGCTATGATAAAATGTGTTTTCTTACAAAAGAGGCCCCTTTTTTAGAGGAATGTATGCATTCACAACCTTCTTTACAGAATCTAAGATGCAGATGAATAGGAAATATCCCTCAGAATTTATAGTGTGTAATCTCTTCTAAAAGTTGCTGGAAAGTTTCAGGTATGTACCGTAGCTGTAGGCATACTGAATTTGGATCTATTGGTGAACTTATGAATTAAGTTGCACATTACAGTCTAAATGAATGGACACTGTTTAAAAAAAAAGACACTTTTTTATATTAAATGAAGTGTTTTATTGTATGTCGTAAACACAGTATTCAAGCAATCTAGCCATCCATTTTCCTGTATTTGCTATGGGTCACTATGGCAGTACACCAAGATATCTTTCTCATTAGTGACAGGCTGCAAGTCCTAACTGGGGACCCCTGACTGTTCCTCTGCTCTATGTGGTGCAGTATATGATTCTTCCCGTATGCACAACTCCCCCAAATATAAACGTTTCGCAGTTGACAGAGTGGTTGACCAGCAGCAGTGAAATCGAGCCCACGGTTACTCTTTTGCTTATGAACAAATAAGGCACTTGACTATAGAACTCAAGCTGCCGTTGATATAACGATGATAACAACTGTTGAATGCTGTTTGGAAAATAGCATTCAGTGAGGTTCATTAGGTCTGGGAGTGAACGGTAACTGCTTTAAAACCAGACATGCTTGGAGAGTGCTTGCTGCATAAAACGACAACAACAGTGTCTTTCGACAGTGGGAGGAGATGTTCAGACAGCAACAATTAGGGTCCCGTTGAAAAAATGATCATCATTTCAGTGCCACTTTATATACTTTCCCACAGACTGTCCCCTGCCCACTGGGACTACTGATGTTATCGCTTACCAAATGTTTGCTTAAAATGTCATGATAAGCATTAAGAAGAAAAATTGAATGCAGTACAAAACGGTAAGGAAAATTATGAAAATTCACTGAGTTGAAGTTGCCATATCATAGGTTGTCCATTAAGTATTGAGCATATTTTCAAATTCACATCAGACAACTACCAGATGCCACACCACTCCGTATTATCTACCAACTGATACAGCTAATCCAAACATGGTCCCACCCTGTGATAGTATATAATTACAGATTGCCTTCCCAACATCCCATTAGTTTGCGTCAGAATGTAAGAAAATGATATAAAAATAATTAGGGGGTTAGAAAACAACTTGGTTATTTATCCATTTGATTGGACATCAGATAATTTAATTCTCTCTCTCTCCTTCTCTCTTTCTCTCTCTCTCTCTCTCTGCGTCTCTCTCTTCCCCCATCTTTCCTATCTATTTTTTTCATCGAAAGCATCTTACCATGGTTAAAGGTACGGTTGGGTTCAGCTCAGATCAAGAGGTCATATCCTTCAGTATTTGTCAAGTTGATATACTGCTGGCAGAATAATTGAAAGGCAGGAGGATGTCGGGCTGGCGGCTCAAGCACTTTACAGAGTGGTGTTTTCTTTGGGGTCATGGTGAATCTGAACTGCATTTTTTTCCTGTATGGATTTCACATTTGCATGGAAAAAATCTTTCTTGTGTGTTTGGATTTCCATTGTGTGGACAACATAAAGGTCTTTGGGATGGGATGTGGGAAAAGGGAGTGTGCAGTTTTCTTAAGTGCATGTTTTGATGTCTGCTTGACAGCCTTGGTAAGTGGCTGATGTCAGGACATACAAAAGTTAACAGCCATCCTCTTTCCTACTCTTAAATTCACCAGGGGAAACCAGTGAAAGACTGCTACTACAGATATCCCACCATATAAAAATGTGGAACACTACCAGTATACACAATGTTTAATCATTATGCAAGAGGGAAACGCTTCAAACAACAGAAAATTTAAACATTTGTGGTTACGGGGATATAAAATAACTTTAAAGACTAAAATTCATCAGGATTTTTTGTTATGTGGACAGTAAAACAGCTTGACCCTTAATTTGAAAATAAGGGCTAATATATGCATTTCAGCGGTTCCCTAAATGCTGTTTTGAAAGGAAGTATCTCAGTCCTAAGATTTGTCCAGACAAATTGTGGTCATACACAAATTGACCAAATTATCGCTGTAAAAGTTTCACAGAAGGATTTTGAAAATGCCTGCTCAAAATGTATCAGATATAACACCAATCATTAGAATAAAGAGTACAATTTCCCAGGACCGGTCTTCTGTAAAGGACAACAATTATAGAATCCAATGTGGAATTTTGCAGTCATGTCTAACAAATTCAATAAATACAGTGGGGCAAAAAAGTATTTAGTCAACCACCAATTGTAGAAGTTCTCCCACTTAAAAAGATGAGAGAGACCTACCATTTTCATCATAGATACACTTCAACTATTAGAGACAGAATGCAAAAAAAAAATCCCGAAAATCACATTGTCTGATTTTTAAAGAATAGATTTGCAAATTATGCTGGAAAATAAGTATTTGGTCACCTACAGACAAGCAACATCTCTGGTTCTCACAGACCTGTAACTTCTTTTTAAGAGGCTCCTCTGTCCTCCACATGTTACCTGTATTAATGGCACCTGTTTGAACTGGTTATCAGAATAAAAGACACCTGTCCACAACCTCAAACAGTCACACTCCAAACTCCACTATGACCAAGACCAAAGAGCTGTCAAGGGACACCAGAAACCAAATTGTAGACCTGCACCAGACTGGGAAGGCTGAATCTGCAATAAGTAAGCAGCTTGGTGTGAAGACATCAACTGTGGGAGCAATTATTGGAAAATGGAAGACATACCAGATCACTGTTAATCTCCCTCAATCTGGGGCTCCATGCTAAATCTCACCCCGTGAGGTCAAAATGATCACAAGTACAGTGAGCAAAAATCCCAGAACCACACGGGGGGACCTTCTGAATGACCTACAGAGAGCTGGGACCAAAGTAACAAAGGCTACCATCAGAAACACACGACGCCGCCAGGGCGCAAATCCTGCAGTACCAGACGTGTCCCCCTGCTTAAGCCAGTACATGTCCAGGCTCGTCTGAAGTTTGCTAGAAAACATTTGGATGATCCAGAAGAGGATTGAGAGAATGTCCTATGGTCCGATAAAAACAAAATAGAACTTTCTGGTACAAACTCAACTTGAGTTTGTAGGAGAAAGAATGCTGAGTTGCATTCAAATATCACCATACCTACTGTGAGGCATGGCGGTGGAAACGTCGTGCTTTGGGGCTGCATTTCTGCAAAGGGGCCGGGACGACTGATCTGTGTAAAGGAAAGAATGAATGGGGCCACATATTGTGAGATTTTGTGTAAAAAAACACCTTCCATCAGCAAGGGCAGTGAAGATGAATCGTGGCTGGGTCTTTCATCATGACAATGATCCCAAACACACCGCCAGGGCAACGAAGGAGTGGCTTCGTAAGAAGCATTTCAAAGTCCTGGAGTGGCCTAGCCAGTCTCCAGATCTCAACCCCATAGAAAATCTTTGGAGGGAGCTGAAAGTCTGTGTTGCCCAGCGACAGCCCCAAAACTTCACTGCTCTAGAGGAGATCTGCATGGAGAAATGGGCCAAAGGTGAAAACCTTGTGAAGACTTAAAGAAAACGTTTGACCTCATACATTGCCAACAAAGGGTATAAAACAAAGTATTGTGATGAAACTTTGTTTTTGACCGAATACTTACTTTTCACCATAATTTGCCTTATGGAAGAAAAAGACAATTGTCTTCAAAAGTCAAGGAATGAGGACAAAATTTTCACTCTTGTCACAACAACAGACATTGATTAATATAAGCCCATTTTTGTCAACTGAAAATAATTATCCAAACCAAAATATAGGCTAGGCTTCCACAGAAATGTAAAGAAAATGGTCAACTTGCAGAGCGGATCTCTCTTTCTGATCCAAAGATGCCCAGCCGGGCTTCTGGTCAAGAACAAGCAGAAACCAGGGACATCCTTTCACGATGGCCTCGGCAGAGGTTTGCGCAGAAGGAACTCCAGCATTCTCTCCACCCATAAATTGAGTCATTTCAAAACTGTAGTGTTTCTTTGCTGCTGCATCAACATATGAAATATCTTGCTCTAATCATATAATTGTTTGTGTAATTATGCATAACTCATTGAAGTAAATAATAGCTACTGATTTTTTGATTTTCTGCTCACTAGATCCTGATAAACAATTTAATAAATTAGAAATAGAAAACATCATCTCCAGTGTCAGCACCACATTGTTTTGACTTGGCACTCATCAGATCTGCTGTATGACCTTATTCAAAACCTTTCTTCAAATAGAGGGTGTTGTCTCTACCTAGAACATCTAGCACATTCTCATGCCCCATTCTTCTCCTGGTTCCCTTCAGTACTGCTTTTCCCTGTGGTTGCACAATTGGATCATCATTGTTCAAATGTCCCAAGTCTTCTTTCTTCCTTCCCCTTCAGCTTTTCCCTTCAGGGGTCGCCACAGTGAATCAACCCTCTCCATCTAACCCTATTCTCTGTATCCTCCTCTCTCACACTAACTAACTTCAAATCCTCTCTCTCTACGTCCATAAATCTTCTCAATGGTCTTCCTCTTGTCCTCCTGCCTGGCAGCTCCAATTCCAGCATCCGTTGACTGATATATTCACTATCGCTTCTCTATAAAATACAAAACCATCCCAGTCTGGCTTCTCTGACATCTAACGTGTGATGTCCCTCTGATGGACTCATTCCTGATCCTGTCCATCCTCGGCACTTCCAAAGAGAACCTAAACATTCTCATTTCTGCAGCCTCCAGCGCTGCCGCCTATCTTTGTGTCATTGCCACTGTTTCTAGGCCATACAGCATCACTGGTCTCACCACTATCTTGTACACCTTTCCTTTCATTCAGGCTGATATTCTTCTATCACATGGTACTCCTGACGCCTTTGTTCACCCATTCTTAACTGTTAAAGCCCGTCTCTTCAACTCTTTTTCACACTCTCCGTTACTCTGGACTGTTGACCCAAAGTACCTGAAATCCTCCAACTTCTTGATCTCTACTCCCTGCTGCCTCACCGTCCCACCCGAGTTCCTCTCATTCACACACATACTGGTATACTCAGTCTTGCTGTGACTAAGCTTTATTCCTCTCCCTTCTAGAGCATACCTCCACCTTTCAAGATTTCCCTCAACCTGTTCTCTGCTCTCACTACAGATCACAATGTCACCTGCAGACATCATGGTCCCTGGAGATTCCTGTCTAACTTCATCTGTCTGCCTGTCCATCATCATTCCAAACAAGAAGGGGCTCAGAGCTGATCCCTGATGGAGTTCCACCTCCACCTTGAACTTCTCTGCTGTTACCCCCACAGCACACCTCACCACTGTTTCAAGTCTAGCATATAAATCCTGCACCAGTCTAACATACTTCTTTGCCACTCCAGCCGCCCACATACAATACCAGAGTGTCCTGAGGATAAGGTGTTAAATAAGTTTTCCTTTGAAAGGAAACAATAAATACCACCTTACTATTTCAATAAACAAAACGTTCTCCTATTCTTCAACGGCTAATGAGTGAAGCGTGTTTGGCAAATGCATGTAGCATTGATCTGCCAGCTGCCACTAGTCTCTTACAGTCTGGCAAGGAGTTTCTTGGCATAATAAACTTTGTTTGACATTTTTCAATTGAAAGTGCAATTTCTTTGTCTTTTTTGTTGTATTATGTGACCTAAGCTCATGCTCATCAGTTTAACTTGGTGGAAGGCTTGAACCAAACATCATCAGTTTGTTGTTCCTGCTCATCGCTATGCACTTGGAGAAACCGGGTACCTGTGGCCAACTTTGTTGGAATGGATCAGGTAAAAGTCACCCCTGACAACATCAAGATTATGATACTGTTGGCATTAGGGTTTCAAATACCTTTCACATCCCTGTGACTGATGTCACCACCGCAAGCTAAATAAAGCCATCCTGCATCTTGTTACAAATGCAAGTTATCTGAGCCATTAAAGTCTCTAACACTCACCTTACAATACTGAGATGAACTTGAGTTTTCAAAAAAAGGTTTATAATAGCAGACCAATTCGTCATTACCTTGTTGTCTATGACACATGCCATGAGTATATTCTAAAGCCATTCAGTCACAATTTCCAATATCAGATGTCATTCAAAATACACGGAGAAATTCAAGTGTCTATCTGCTCAGTTTTCTTTGTTGAGGTCAATGTGCAGAGTCAGCTACAGTGGATAAAGTGTCATCCTCAAGGACTCTGCAGCATAGGTGGATCTTAGCCAAAACCAGGACAGAACCTGAGTTCTGCAGTTAAAAGCAGCTGTCCCCCAGCTGATTCTGCAGCAATGATATCACTGCCAACCATGAGATGGAAAGAGAATGCTTGACCTGAGTGTGAATAACAATAGAAAATATGACATGGAAAAGTCTTATCTATCCCGTATACCAACACTGAACACCAAATGTAAAATCATTGAGGGGGATCCCAAAGTCCCCGGCCATTGATTAGTTGAGGGAACTGCCCCTCATCTCTTATTTCCTTCCTGTCCTCCAGGCGACTTTTTTTTCTGGACAATGACAGACAGTTTCTCCATATTCTCCAAAGCTATGAGGAACTGTCATTTCCTTTTTGATAAGCAGACATGGGAATTTTGTCAGAAGTCATTGGCCAACAGGGGATATGATGTCCTATAAATGACATAGTTTCAAGCAACTGACTCTGTCAAAAAAGAAAAAAAAAATCAAACTAACAAACAAACAAACAAAAAAAGGAAACATAATGATGTACTAGTCATTAATAATACAGCTCAAGTAGGCCATGTGGAGTTCAATTTCATGGATTTAACATTAAAGCTAAAGGATGGTCTTTTCATTAAACCGGGCAGTTGAAATTCAAATCTTGTTTCTTACAAAACAAATAAAAACTCAAATATTATCCTTGTTGTGTCATGTTTATCCTGTGCACTGGGTCACAAGAGCAACCCCAAGTTTTTGCACTATATTTCTATAATGTGTTAATAAAATTTTCCTCCTCAATAAAAAGCTTAGATCTGTGTTCTTTTCTTCTTGTTTTTACTATTTCTGTTAAAATTGCAAGGGCTTCCTAGAGAGGGTTTAAAAAAACATTCAGTGTGGAAAGAGCTGAGAGTCTAACATTTGTGAGTGTCTGCTTACAAGTATTGCAAGTACTTGAGGATGAGCAGTTTAGTTACGTGCTAAACAATTTAGGATCTCTCAACTGTAATCAATGAGATAAAATAAAATAACACAAAATGTTGTACCAGGAGGCATCCAAAATAAGATCGAACATCCTTCTGTAGAAAATCTAAACAGCTGCAATTCACTCAGCTCATTGCCTTCCAAAGCCTCTCTTAGGCTTTTGTAACAAAATAAGGTCTCTGCTCTGCTGGCTTCAGCAACATGCTATTTGGATTTTAGAGATCAAACAGTGTGTAGTGGCGGGCATAGAGAAAATGCAGAAGTTCAATTCATAGTCAAATTGTGTCATGTTACCAAAGACACTTTTGCAAGCATATGATTGAGGACCACTGGATAGACCATGGAAGGAAATTATATACTTCAATACTATTAATTTGCATATACTTGTCTGATGATACAATACCATACTCGGATTATGGAAAATCAACTGTTGTGTATTAAACATGAACATTTTAATGAGCCCAGCAGATAGCCATTAAGCCTACGAGCAGGACAGGCCAGTTTTGAACGGTGCGAAGTTTTGTAAAACCATGTCTTAAATGAATGCATTAAACAAAGCAGAACTTGTCAGCCAAAAACTATTTTGGCTACATAATGGTGACTACACACATACTCATCAGATGTTAATTCAAAACTTTAAAGAAAAGCTCAGAACCAGCTGTTTTCCCTTCAGCCAGCTGACACTTTTATAGGTTTCTTCTGGTAACATGATGAGCTATTGTGTAAAATTTGTTTAGATTACATTATTGTGCTGTTCCTTGGGCCATTAAGCCACTTTAAAAGCAAAGCAGAAAAAAAAATTCAAAAGGGCATCAACATCAAAACACTGTGCGACATTATCTTGTGGAGTATGCAGCAAGTCAGCATGCAGTGAGTCTCTTGTATTTTGTTTGTTTGTATCTTCTTTGTCTTGGTTGATAACATCCCACAAATGACAAAAGGGTAGTTTAGAGGAAAGAAAAAAAAACAATTCAGACTTTAATATTGGCATAGTAAGGTGTTTAGTGACATTTTTTCACCTGTTTGACACGTCTCTGTAGTTCAAAAGACAAATTTTGTTTTATTAGTTTGAAATGCTTTCATTCCTCCAATGTCCTCATCCTCTATTTGGATTGGACTCCGCTGTAGCAAGTACACTGTTGTCTGTAGATATTAGCCAAATAAATGATAACTTTTATCATAGCAGGGGGTCAGGTCATAGGGGTGGAACACACATCCCACCCCTCAAAACTAGTTTTTCTGCTGCATTCTCTTCCAAGACCCATACTGCTCCCACACCCAGAACGCTTTCAAAATCCCAAAACCATGTTGTTAGAGCAGAAAAACTGAACGAGAGAGGCAAAGAGAGACAGGAGATTACACAGTCTTTCTTTTGTTTAATTAAGATTGGAATTTTTTTTTACGAGCCTCTGCCTGCTCTATGCTACAATGGTGCAGTGCCAATGGCTTACAGGCCACTGGTGGCACCTGTCTCCTCTTCAGCGCCAGGCCGGGGAGACTGCCCCTGCAAGCCTTGATCCCCACACTAATTATTTTCAAAGCAGCCAGGATTTATATCACACTCATACAGGCGCCAGCTCCCCCAGGAAACAGCTTTTCTGGCTTTTCTCTCTTGCTTGGTGGGCAGAGATTGTCACCATGGATGGGACGCTCAGGCACCACAGAAGCATCTGGCCAACTGGTTGGATTTGGATAGTTTCCAGAAGTAGATTATTTCAGTACATGTACAAATGGTCTCAACAATTGCTTCTCAGCAGCCCACAATGACACATACACAATATTTTTTCTTTTCTGAGAAAATAATCTGTTCTTGTTTATGTGAACTCCCTAGCATATCAGTTGCACTTATTATCAGGGGGACTTGTTCAAACAGGTATTATGATGTGCATGATAAAGATTTCTTACAATACTAGAAACTTTAATGGCAGGTCTAAGTAATTACAAAATAACTGAGCTTGAACGTTGTAATTATTTTATAAAGAAAAATAAGATGTGAGATTTATCAAAACCCAAATTGTGAAGCTGTAGCTAACATGACAATAACATTGTTAATTAATATATTCCAGTTAAATTCAGGACTTCTGTTATGCTGTCCAATCCAGTGTTTGAAATGAAAACACTGGATTTGATTATAGACAAACAGTGGACTTTTGGTAACAAATGTTTCATATAAAAACGTTCTCCCTTATCAGAGCTATTGTGAAGCATTTTGCAGTCAGATCTTCTTCATATAATTGTAATTGTTTTTATCTTGTGACAAAATGTTTGGCACATTAGTTTTTGTGAAGAAAAAAAAATGATCATATGTAGATACTTACACACCAACTTATTTTCTTGAGTGAATAAATTGAAGATTAAAAACAGTTTGGTATATATCTTAATTAGCTTAGAATATTTTGTTTAAATTGGAATGGATGCCTTTGTTAAGGTAGATGGAAAAGTCCAGATTGGAATACATCCGTCACTAATTCTTTTTCAGGTCCTGGGTGTGGTGACAGCAGACTAAGTAAGGCAAACCAGACATCCCTCTCCCAGGCAACACACTCCAGTTTGTGCTGGGGATCCCCAAGACATTCCCAGACCAAAATATGTAATCCCTACAGAATGTTCCGGACAAACCACTGGGCCTCTTGCCATCCCCACTATCACACCTCTTATGCAAGGAACCAAGGAGGTGTCCCTATCACATGCCTGAACCCCCTTAGTAAGTTACTCTCAACAGGAACAAGCAACTGCTCTCTTCTAGATCAGCTCCTCTCCCTATCACAGATGCTATATCTAGCTATCCTATGGCTCAAAGTCATTTCATCCACTTGCATCCTCGCGATCTTATTCTTTCCTCCATTACACAGATGTGAGAGTTGAAACATAAATAGACTGGAAAACCGAGAACCTTGCTGTCCAACATTGCTCCTTCTTCAATATAACAGACCCATGCAGCCTCCAAATCACTACTGACATCAAAAATGTGTTTCATGATAAACATTTCCCACATGACATAAACAAATAAGAAATCTGCTTCAACTCTATATTCACACTTCAATTGTTCTGATCTGACAGCCAGTGAGTTTGTTAACTGAATTTATCATAACATTAAAACAGGGATGTCTTCCATCGTTATAGTCTGACAGTAAAGGTAGGTATCCCTACATTGCAGAACTGTGAATATTTTTGGCAGATCTTTAAATGTATCTCCCCTTTTTTATTCGAAAATTCAAAAACCTGAGCAAACCTGGTGGGAGTCAATGTTTTGCTCATTTTGAAAATCTCACCCACTATTTCAAATCAGATCAGATCAATTTCAAATCATGCTCATAAAACAAATACACAGTACCAATGTAAATCTGAAAATGCAATATGACTCCTCCTCAATATCTTTTGATTTGCTTTGCATGTCCTTTACCTACCAAAAGAAAAGGCCCCAAGGTTCAATTCAAAAGACGGTTGTGAAAATTTGGTGAAACACTGCTGTTTGTTTGTTTGTTTGTTTTGATTTAGATTTTGTTTTAGATACACATCATTATGAGATACAGTCACTGTAGAATGTATCCCTGATTCAACTGAGTCAAGAAGAGTCAACTATATCTCATGTCTGGTCCAGGATCCTTCATAAAATTTTGAGTGCGTGCAGGGAGGAAAATTTCCAGCTTACCTTGCATCCTTTGCTCCATTATTGGAAGAAAGCAAATGGATATATAAATGACAGGCTGCAGATAGTAATCAGTCATTCAACAGCAGTTGCATTTTACAATGATTTGATCTTGGATGAAACTTTAAGTAATGCTGAGCAATAATATTGATATTCAAACCAATACAAGCAACAAAATTACATTAATTCAGTTTTGAATTCCTGACCTATATTCATTCACTTACATTCCCTTGATGCCTAAAGTACATCAGTACACACCCATTCTAAGTTTCAGCCACAATTTCAAGGTCCAAAAATGAAAAAAAGAACAGTTCTTTTAGAAATCTGAATACTATGTTTACAAAGAAAGTCCATCAAAATATATACTATATGGCCAAAAGTATTCGCCCATGCATCCATATAATGGGAATCAGGTGTTCCAATCACTTCCATGGTTACAGGTGTATAAAATCAAGCAGCGAGGCATACAGACTGTTTTTACAAACATTTGTGAAAGAATGGGTCTCTCCCAGGAGCTCAGTGAATTCCAACATGGAACTGTGTTGGGATGCCACCTGTGCAAGAAATCCAGTTGTGAAATGTCCTCGCTCCTCAATATTCCACAGTCAACTGTCAGCTGTATTATAGAGCATGGAACTGTTTGGGAACGACAGCAGCTCAGCCAGGAAGTGGTAGGCCATGTAAGCTGACAGAGTGGGGTCAGCAGATTCTGAGGCGCAAAGTGCCAAGAGGTCAGCAACTTTCTGCAGAGTCAATCGCAACAGACCTCAAAACATGTCATGTGGCCTTCAGATTAGCTGAGGAACAGTGTGCAGAGCTTCATAGGTTGGGATTCAATTCAATTCTGAGGAGCTGCACTAAGCCACACATCACCAAGTGCAATGCAAATTGTTGGATGCAGTGGTGTAAAGCATGCTGCCACTGGACTCTAGAGCAGTGGAGACGCGTTCTCTGGAGTGACATATCGAGGTTCGGTGGTTACCAAGCCAGCAGTACTTGTCTGATTACATTGTGCCAAGTGTGAAGTTTGGTGGAGGGAGAATTATGGTGTGGGATTGTTTTTCAGGAGCTGGGCCCCTTAGCTCCAGTGAAAGGAACTCTGAAAGCTTCAGCATACCAAGACATTTTGGACAATTCCATGCTCCCAACTTTGTGGGAACAGTTTGGAGCTGGCTCCTTCCTTTTCCAACATGACTGTGCACCAGTGCACTAAGCAAGGCCCATAAAGACATGGATGACAGAGTCTGGTGTGAATGAACTTGACTGGCCTGCACAGAGTCCTGACCTCAACCGCATAGAACACCTTTGGGATGAATTAGAGTGGAGACTGAGAGCCAGGCCTTCTCGTCCAACATCAGTATGTGACTTCACAAATGCGCTTCTGGAAGAATTCCCATACACACACTCCTGAACCTTGTGGACAGCCTTCCCAGAAGAGTTGAAGCTGTTCTAGCTGCAAAGGGTGGACCAATGTCATATTGAACCCTCTGGATTAGGAATGGGATGTCACTGAAGTTCATATGCGAGTCAAGGCAGGTGAGAAAATACTTTGGGCCATATAGTGCATATACCAACTTCCTGGATTATGAAAGAGATTAAGAATATGTTCATATTAACATAATTGTTGTCACAGACAAGTTTTCATCTGAGCTACTTGGCCCCATATGCTAATTTTTCAAGTTGCATGGAGTCCTGTGAAAATTAGAAGGGCCTCACCTCTGAACAGTCATGTATCTTATCAATTGTGTTAACAGAATCAAGGTGCCCTTTTCCGCTGCATTTCTCTTCTCATGTTTAAATACAACAGACACAGCATAGAAGAGCCCCCTAGATCTTGTATCACCAATGCTGTCCCCTCTTGTTTCATCTGACAGTAATGTCTAAGAATTAAAATAATGAATTAGTCTTATTCTGGACACAAGACAGAGTGGAAAAATAGCAGTGCCGCAGCTGTTGGAAAGTTACTAACATTGCTGCGTGCTTGTTTTCTAATACCATTGTTATGTTGTTCAACATTTTCTGCCCATGAAAAACAGCTATTTATTATTGTTAAGGCCATCAGCTAACATTGTGCAATGCTGTTTGAATTATGATAAAATAATAAAATACAGTGCTTTCTTATGTGATAAAAAGAGGATGCAAGAAAAAGAGTGAAAAGAGGAAAATGAAAGAGCAAAGGAGTGAAAGACAAAGGTAAAAGGAAAAAAGTGCAAAAGAGGTTGGGTGATTTAACACATGGAAAACTATATTTACAGTTTATGCAGAGATGAAAAAGGGGGAGAGATAATGATGACATTAATGGGGGGAATTGAATTCCATTTTAAACTGTTTAGCATTATTTAAATGTGTATAAAAGTCATATTCACATAAACCTGTTGCTTTTTATTTTACTATTTGAGAGATTTAGTGCTGGACCCATAGCCTGCAGGGTATGATTTACAAGGTAGGAGCCAAATCACATTGTGAGCACTAGACTAAAGCCAAAGCTAAACATTTTACGTTTCTTCTATTACAACTCTTGATGCATTTTACAGGGGTCAATAAAAGTGTCAGTAAAAAGGTTTATAATGTATTCCTGTGTATATATTTGTTGCGTATACACTACTTTTTTGGTGTCCCTAAAGGGACTGCTACAGAGCACTCCCACAAGGGACTCCCTTGTTTGACTGGGAGACTTCAACATTCACATGGGCAAGAACAATGAGACCTGGAAGGGCATGACTGGGCGGAATGGGTCCCTGGATCTGAACAAGAGTGGTGTTTTGTTATTGGACTTCTGAGCTCATCACGGACAGTCAATAACAAGCACCATGTTTAGGCACGAGGGTGTGCATATGTGCACTTGGCACCAACATACCATTGGCTACGGCTTTAAGATCATGTTCTAGATACTCCGTTGAAGAGCGGGGCAGAGCTGTCAACTGATCGCCACCTGGTGAGAAGTTGGCTCCAATGATATGGGAGTATGTTAGTCTGGTCTGGCATACCCAAACATAATGTGAGAGTATGTCAGAACATCTGGTAGGCTCCCACCTCCGGCAGAACTTCAAATGTGTCCCCTGGGAGATGAGGGACATCAAGTCTTAGGTTCCTTGCCTCCATCATTGAGGTGGCAAACTGGAGATGCCTGTCAAGCCAGTAACCCCCAAAACCAATGGTGGACACTGGTGCAATCAAGCTGAAAAAGGAGTTGTATCAGGCCTTTATGAACTGTGGGGCTCCTGCAGCTGACATGTGCCAGCAGGCCAAGCGGCATGCAGCTTGGTGTTTGCCAAGGCATGAGATGAGTTTGGTGAGGCCATGGAGAATGTTTTTTTTTTTTTAAATTGGTGCCTTCAATGAGACTCTGGTCCACCGTCCAGTGGCTCAAAAGGGGGCAAGCAGTATACTATTAACACTGAATATGGTGGGGATGTGTGCTGCTGATCTCGACTCCAGACAGTGTTGGTTGGTGGAAAGAATACTTGAAGACCTCCTCAATCCCTCCAAAGCACCTTACAGTGAGGAAGCAGAGTCTAGGGACTTGATCTTTCTGGTGCTGAAGTTACCCACGTGGTTAAAAAGCTCCTCAGTGCAAGGCCCTCAGGACGGATGAGATCTGCCCGGAGTTCCTCAAGGTTCTGAATATTATGGGGCTGTCCTTGCTCACCCACCTCTACAACAACACGTACACATCGGAGGCAGGGATTCTGGAATGGCAGATTGGGGTACTTTCTCTCTTTAAGAAATGTTTGTTCCAACTACAGGGGACACTCCTTAGTCACCTGGAAAGGTCTATTCTGGGGGGCTGGAGAGGATGGTCGAATCTTGGATTCAGGTGGAGCAGTGTCCTGGTCATGGACGATGGAAGAGCCCAACCCCCTAAGCAGAGTCTTTCAAGGTGTATGGGAGTTTGCCTTATATGTGCTTCGTGGACCAGGAGAGGACATTTAATCGTGTCCCTTGGAGAGTCATGTCGGGGCTGCTCCAGAAGTGTGGAGTACAGAATCCCGTTCTACGCGCCATTCAGTCTCCCTGTGGCCATTGTTAGAGCCTTGTACACATTGCCGGTGGTAAGGATTTGTTCTGGGTTTTGACTGCCAGGGCTGTCAGTAATTCTGCTCATAACCTTTTTCAACAGCCAAGGGATCCTGTATAATAACCTCGGGAATGTTTCAGTTTTTTTGCAAATGATGTGGTCCTGTTGGTTTCATCAGACCTGGATCTCAAGTTCTCACTAAAGAAGTCCACAGCCCAATGTGAAGTGGCCTGGATGAAAATCAGCACCACCAAATCCAAGGCCATGGTCCCCAACTATAAAAAGGTGGAGTACAGGTTGAGGATGAGAACCTATGCCAAGTGGAGGAGTTCAAGGGTTTGGTTCATGGATGGGGGAGGAACGGAGCAGGAGATCAACAGGCAGATCAGTTCAGCATCATCAGCAATACGGACTGCATCTTTCTGTCATGGTGAGGAAGAAACTGGGACGAAAGGTAATCTGATTTACCGGTCGATCTACTTGAAATGAGTTTGTTCCGCAAGGTGTGCAGGGTTCCACTTAGAGATATTGTAAGGAGCTTGCTCTTCCAGGAGGGACTCAGGGGAGAGCCTCTGCATCAAGAAGAGTCAGATGAGGTGGTTCGGGCAATCGGTTAGGTTGCCTCTTGGGCACCTCCCTGGTGTCAGAGCGTTGCCCATGCCCATGTGCCAACCACAGCTCCCGGTCTCCAGCTGATTAGGACAGCTGTTCAAATGGCCACATCTGTCCTGTGTTTTGCTAATCCATTTCACCTGTCTAGCTCCCTTTTAAAGAACCCCTTAGACCAGGCATAAGTTTTCTAGTTTAATTGATGAATAGACTCCTCGAATCTCTGTTCTGTGCTTCAAGTTACTGTTGGCTGTTAAAGGCCAAAGGGGCTGTTTTGGTGGAGCCGTCAATAAATGTGAAGAAAGGAACTACTCTGAGTGTCTGGCATGGCCCACTGGGAGGAGGCCCCGGGGAATGTCCAGGACACACCTGGCCTGGGAACAGCTTGGGATTCCCGCTGGACCAAGTAGCTGGGTAGAGGGAAGTCTTGACCCCTGCTTCGGCTGCTTCCCCAGCAACCAGATCCCAGATAAGCTGTGGAATAAGAATGGATGGACTTTCTCCCACCTCCCATGCCCAATTAACAGAGAGTGATAATCATGCAATGAAAATGCTGAAAAGTTTAATGCAAATACAAATAAGCCTGCAATACATTATTTTTACTATGAATGAATGCTTTGTTAAGAAAACTGTCTCCGCCTATGATTGAGAACATGACTGGTTGTACTGCATTTTTGTATACATGACCCTGTCACCCTTTTCTGAACCCTGGCCTCTCACCCAATATCATCTGGGATTGGCTATCCTCTCTTATCACCCTCACAATAGGTGTTTTAGACGATGAATAAACTTGATTTGTAATCAATACATATAAGTTCTCATAATCTAACCAACTACTTTTTCGGATATTTTAAGACGGAAATGAAATATGAAATCATGACATCAAATGAGTGAATTAGCTAAATACCCTTTAATTATCATCCTGTTTGGTCGATAACACATCACTGTAGTTTGAATTTTCTGCTTAAATTCTGCACAGCTCAAGATACATCCAGCACCATCCAATTTTAGATTATGTTTTAAAGAACACAAAGCACACAGGAAATTGAACTTTGACACTTTGACTACTCCTATAGCAGCCTATTCTCTTCTGACTTTGTTTTGTGCAGACGTCAATATGGAACATTTATTCCACGGGTTCTCCAGGGCTCTGTGCATTCTTTGATGTTTTCTGATACACTCCACTTAACATTCCTCATGCACCTCTCATCACTCTCTGGCCTAAAATGACTGACAAATAAGTCATATCCCATGCAACAGGCACCTATTGGAATGCCAAGGGAAAGTAATGAAAAAGCATGTGATCTTGGCTTCCTGCCATTCTACAGTACAATGCTGAGATAATGTCTCCTTCTGCTGATGTTGCTCAAGTTGGCTTGTCATTTTGACCTGGGTAGCACAATTCTAGGCACACCTACAGAATATAAAGAAACAACTAGGCAAGTTTCAGAAAGGGGAAGAAGTTAGATTTCCTCTCACTGAATACCTGAAAACCAAAAGCGGGATTAAGACTAATCAGTAAAGCTGAGTAATGTCACCCATTTATTACATCTGAAACCTTGAGAATTAAATTGTTGTTGCTTTTGTTTGTTCTTTCTTTCTATTACAGAATGGCTTTGACATTTTATTCAAGTCATTGTTTTCATATGTTTGCATAGGAGAATTTTGTCTCTTATTGTTGAACTGGCTGGGTTGCTGTTGTTCCTTCAGGTAAAAAGCTGTACAGCATAATTCACCCTGCATCCCCAAGGAATCCTAGAAATAACAAACCACCATGTATGACCTTTGCTGACACTCTTGTAGCAACAGGCTCCCCTTACAACTCCTATCAACTTCCAGGGCAGTGCAAACAAAGGCTCAGTAATAGTAACCAAATATACAAGCTGAGTTGAGGTCTTGAATAGGTGGTGCAAACACATGCACATGAGGCAGATAAACAATATATTTTCTAGAACCCAGTACAATGAATACATTGGTTTATACATTCGGTATATATGTTCGGAAACAAAATGTTTGATTTTTCAAACTTATCCACAGTGACACTGGACAGAATGGTACTGCCAGGAGAGAAGCCCATTACAACTGATTTTATAAATATTTAGGCTTAGCCACATGAAGCTGATTTGGGTACTTTACTCTGCTGGTCTGCCATGAGCACTTTAGTTGAAATCTCCTTATTTTGTTCTGTGCCACTCTGCGCGAGAGTCACATTCTCCTGAGGTAATATAAATGCCTGATTTTGACAATTATGTCATCACACATGTTGTGCATGTGTGTTCACACACACACACACACACACACACACACACACACACACACACACACACACACAAACAAACACACACACACACGCGCGCGCATGCACACAGGAGCACATACAAAAGAACACACACACACACACAAACACACACACACACACACACACACACACACACACATATTTATGGACACAATCAAATATTCCTGGACAGAGCACTAACTAGATGACACTTTCTTGGAATCTGTTCTGATATTTTTAAAGGCTCTAAATATTAAGAGGGCACCCGTCATCAGTTGGGAAAGTGGATAAATTATTTGAGAAGCCAAAGACCCAGGAAACCCAGGCAGTTGTCAGTAATGGTTGAGTGACTATCCAATACCACGGTATTGTGGTGAGACAGCGGAGATGTTGTGGTCAAGAGCCGGGCTAAACCCTCTGGCTGCAGTATAGTGATCATGTGGTTGAAGAAGAGAACAATTACTGGAAGATTAAAAAGGACTTCAAGTAAAAACATGATGAACATTATAAAGAGCTGAAACAGAGATGTTTGTTTTTCCACTAAATGCTTCACTCCATTTCGTATTTTGGACATTTTTGTGGAGCTCAATCAAAATGAGGATGCAGACGAATAGACTGTGGTTCATCTTTGATCGTGATCTCAAGGTGCTGGCTCTGACCACACCACAAAAAGGAAATTTGATTCTATAATAGAATTAGCCCAAATGGGTGTGTTACATACAGTACATGACGAGATATTTTGAAAAGGAAAAAGCACAATGAATCTACAGAAATCATAATATATAGTTACTACATATGTGCACTTAGAAATACTCAATGAATTACTAGTATGTTCATTTTCGGTTCTCATGACAAACCAGACTGATGAATAACGCACAAAAAACAGAATCACGTGCAACATTTACATTTTTGATCCATTCATTGTCTAAAGTACTGCTGGGGTCATCGTAACTATGAGATTATACTCTACAAGGGGTATAAGTGTAAAAACCAAGTATCATGCCCAATCATTCAGGATACTTTTCATGTGTCAACAGTTATAGTGGAACTGGAAACATGGAGATCATCCGGTTAAGCCAAAATATTACATTTTAAAAAATGATATTGCACATTTGTAATTCTGTGAAAATGGAAACAAAAATATTCATATCAATACACAGCAAAATACCCTCATCACCTGGCCATCATCACTGTGATGGGATCTGCAGAGACCATGCACCCTCATTGGCCTGGCCTTACTGAATGTACTATCCTGTGCAAAATTCTTAGCACAACCTCAGAAGAGCCAATGACAAGCTGGTCACACAAGTATTATGTTTTATGTTTTCCCCATTGCTGTCTAATGTTTCACATCGAGGTTGGGACCATCAAGAAAACTACTGCTCAGGAAAGAATGGGCCCATTGATTCCCAGAGGAATAATTTTAGTGGAGGGAGTGTTTAACACAGGCCCAGCTAGGGAGAGCTATTAGCTGCTTCTCCAGCTCTCTGATCCATGACTGGAGAGGCTCAGTGTGTGGCAAGAAAGAGGAGCCTTGCCTGGCACAAAATCTGTCCTTTTTTCACTAAACAGGGACTGCTAAAATATCTTGGTCATCTTAATCTAAAGATTAAAGTTTATAGATAAAACAGCCATCCACTATTTTTCTTTGTGTGAATCAGTTATTGTTTATTCTAAATGTTAGTAACTGGCCAGCACATCTCAACAGCAAAGTTATAATACTGAGATAATCTATAGAGAAATACTATGAATCATGTAATCATGTAGGAAAGTATAGTACCTCTGTGTAAAAACAGGTCTCACAATTAGTCAGGATCCTCTGAGATTGGGCCTGAATTTTCTTGCTCTCAGGAGAAACTAAAGTGGTCCATCATTACCTCCTCCAGACTCCCCCTTTTCCCATTTCAGCACCACACAGAGCTAAGATATCAGCTAACACATTATCCTCTTAGCTCTGGAGACTGATAGCAAGCAGGGGCCTGGAGCCAGAAGCAGCCATACAGGGCAGGGAATAAAACAGGCATCACAGTTATGGCAACAATTCAAAACAGATCAGACTTTGCTCACTTACTGAGCCACTGATCTGCAGCTTAGCATCTATATTACTCATTCCTTTTAATTTTTATTTGCAATATAAATGCTTTCAATGGAGTCATATGCACACACCCTTTCCAGTTTTGTGATGCTATTTGTATCTGCTAAGATCAAATGTGAGTCCACAGCTGTGAAAGTGAACCAGTTTTCTCAGGATCTCAGAATATAAGCTGACATTATCCAACTAGTTTTGTGCATCATGACTGACCTTTAATGAACTTCTGATTGAATTTCCCAGTTCAGAGTTCTTAATGTCAAACCTACCGGGTTTCTTTATCATAAAGTGAGGGTACAGCGTTTAATAGAGCGTTCTATCCATTAAACATAATTTCAAAGTAGCTGAGAAGGTTTTGCAGGCAAATTCTTTGATACCCGTTTTGGTTGCCAGTCGTGCAGGTCATGGTCAGATCTTGTCATGTCAGCTGGACTGTTTTTTTTCTCCTCTCATCTCTGAGGTGAAAACATTTTCATGGAGAAAAACTAAGTCCAATTGTCACAAGAACAATTCACAATGAAAATTCTTGGGTACCATGTCTTTTTTCAATAATTAGAGTTCTAGAGCCCTTGAAGTGAGATGTCATATGGCTGGCAACAGCTGAAGATCCACCTGCACTTTCAATTACTCAGTGTGTGTACTTCTATTTTCTAGTCTAGACATTCAACACCTGCTGCACATTAATCTGTAATGGTGTCTGCTGCCAGATATTCCCATTAAACAGGACAACATCTGATTGCCACACCTTTTACTCCTGCCCAGCAGGGGTGTGAGCTGAGGTCTGCCATGTAGAGGTTGGCATTCACAGCTACCATTAATCCAGCTGATAGGCGCTGCTGGGTGCATGGTTCAGTCCACAGTGAGAGGAGTCAGAGAGGTGGCACGCAAAATGTAATTGATTTCACCTCCTTGATGAAGACATTGCCAAGTTTGCTGAAACTGTACCTCGCTCCTTCCTCAAAGTTCATGGTGTTTCTAGATGTAATCAACTGACCTTATTAGCCGCACAGTGTCTTCATTATTTCTCAAAGTTCTTTCTCAGGATTGAGTTTGAATTATAAGTCGACGATTAAACTTGAAACTCACCTTTTAATCACCTCTGATCTCTAAATACTACTATGCTCAGCATGCATTCAGTTCTCCAAATATACTGTAAAAAGAAAAAAGCCTACCAAACGGATTCCTCTTGGATATATTGTGAACTGGTTTTATAAAAACACAACTTGTAACAGCAAAGTCCGAAAGAGAGGCAAGCTCAACAAAATATCAGTTGTGCACTGTCAAGAGTACATTACAAAATTTTGAGACAGCTGCTCTGTTAAATACAAATGTAAAAGTTTATTCACCCCAAAACACACTAGTTTTTTTTTACAACAAATTGTATTGTATTCATTGACTAAGTGCAGTACCAGGGATACTTCATCCCCCCTCCAGCACCCCTGTCAACTGTTAGACGAGCAGTAATACAGCCTGTATTGATGCGAAATGGGTGTATTTTGTACCCTTGATTTTGACATTTCAACATTACATCCTATTACAGCTGACAACAAACTGTATCTTGAGTAGAGAAAGTGTCCCATGAAACACATTGTACTTTGCAATTGTGATTCTCATGCCATAGCAACATAAAATATTAAGCTGTCTTTATGCTGTCTAATGGCTTCTCCATTTAGAGTTGTTTTGTGCAAGCACAGCAAAATGAGGGATCTTTTGAACAGAGTGAATAAAAACTCTCTCTCACATCGTCACATACACACACTTACAGATAAATGTGCCAACCCGTAAGAAGCATGCATGTGTTTGTGAACATAAAAATTGTTGCTATTATTGTTTTTATTGTTTTCAAACATTGAATAGAGTGAGCACCCCCTCACACACATACACAAACACACACACATGCACACATACACACACACACACACGCACAAATCAAGAATAAGATATTGTAGATATTGTAGGTCAAAACTCAGAGGGACAATATCCCCACCCAAACACATGAAGAGACATTGAGTAGATGCTAAATGTAAATTTAGTAAATGTAAATCGAAACAATTCTGAAAAAAAATCCCTTTTTATTAGTTTCAATCTTCTACACGGACTGATTGGTTGCATGTCTCTGTTTGCTTCTTGCCCAGTTACAGCCAGTAATAGCTCCAGCAGCCCTGTGTGTGCAGAATAACTGGTATTCACAAGGAATAAATGAATGACCTCTCCCTGAGCTGCCATGTTATCATGGTGGAGGGTTTTGCACGTCCCTGTGATCCTAGGAGCTACAGGTAGGCCCAGAAATATTTGGACAGTGACACAATCTTCATGATTTGGGCTCTGCATGCCACCACATTGGATATGAAATTAAACAACTACAACAGTATTGAAGTGCAGACTTTAAGCTTTGATTTCAGGGGTTGAACAAAAACATACTGTATGATTTAACACATAGGAATTATAGTCATTTTTATACAAACACTCCTCATTTCAAGGGCTTTAAAAGTAATTGGACAAATAAACATAACCCAACGTAAAATGTTACTTTTCAATATTTTGTTGAGAATCCTTTGCAGGCAATGACTGCCTGGAGTCTGGAAGCCACTAGACGCTTGCTTTCCTCCCTTGTGATGCTTTGCCAGGACTTTACTGCAGTTGTCTTCAGTTGTTGGTTGTTTCTGTCTTAAGTTTTGTCTTGAGCAAGTGAAATTCATGCTCGACTGCGTTGAGATCTGGTGATTGACTCGGCCATTGCAGAATATTTCACTTTTACGCTTTAAAAAACTCCTGGGTTGCTTTTGCAGTATGTTTTGGATCATCGTTCATCTTTACTATGATGCATCATCCAATCATCTTTGCTGCATTTAGCTAAATCTGAGGAGAAAGTAATCCCTATAACATTCATAATTCATCTGGCTGCCTCTGTCTTTTGTCACATCATCAATAAACAAAAGTGAGTCAGTGCCTCTTGGAGCCATGCATGCCCATGCCATCACACTGCCTCCACCATGTTTTACAGAAGATGCGGTGTGCTTTGGATCGTGAGCTGTTCCAATTCTTCTCCTAACTTTCTTCCTCCCATCATTCTGGTACAAGTTGCTCTTGGTCTCATCTGATCAAAGAATGCTGTTCCAGAACTGGGGCTGGCTTCTTCAGGTGTTTTCTGGCAAAGTCGATTCTGGCCTTTAAATTTTTGAGGCTGATCATTGGTTGGCACCTTGTGGTGAATCCATTGTATTTACTCTCATAAAGTCTTCTCTTTATGGTAGACTTAGATACTGATACACCTACTTCCTGGAGAGTGTTCTTCACTTGAGTGGATGGTGTGAAGGGTATTTTCTTCCCCATGTAAAAGATTCTGCGATCATCCACCGCTGTAATCTTCTGTGCACATTCAGGCCTTTTTGAGTTCCCAAGCTCACCAGTGCACTCTTTTTTTCTCAGAATGGGGGCATTGGAGTTTCCCAAACCAGCGTACATGTGTTTTGTGGATCTGGAGAAGGCATTCGACCATGTCCCGCAGGCAATCCTGTGGGGGATGCTCTGGGAGTTTGGACTTCTAAACTCTGTTATACGGTCTGTTCAGTCCCTGTATGACCGGTGTCGGAGCTTGGTCCATAGTGCCAGTTGTAAGTGGCACTAAGATTTTTTTCCGCTGAGAGTTGGACTCCGCCAGGGCTGTCCTTTGTCTGATTGTTTCCATAACTTTTATGGACAGAATTTCTGGGCTAACCTGGGCATCGAGGGGATCCAGTTTGGTGGCCACAGGATCGAGTCTCTGCTTTTTGCAGATGTTGTGGTTCTGCTGGCTTCATCAGTCCATGATCTCCAGCACTCACTGGAGCGGGTCGCAGCTGAGTGTGAAGCGGCCGGTATGAGGATTAGCACCTCCAAATCTGTGACCATGGTACTCAGTTGGAAACAGGTGGTGTGCCCAATCCGGGTCGGGGAAGAGGTCCTGCCCCAAGTGGAGGAGTTCAAGTATTCGGGGGTCTTCTTCACAAAAGAGGGAAGGGGAGTGGGAGATCGATAGGCGGATCAGTACAGCATCTGCAGTGATGTACTGTCTGGCATGATGAAGATGTAGCTGAGCCAGAAGGCAAAGCTCTCAATCTACCGGTCGATCTACGTTCCAACTCTAACCTATGGTCACGAGCTATGGGTTGTAACCAAAAGAACAAGACTGTGGATCTAAAGCGGCTGAAATGAGCTTTCCCTGCAGGGTGGCCGGACTCTCCCCAAGTTTGGCCATCTGGGAGGAGCTAAGAGTAGAGTCACTGCTACTCCCTATAGAGAGGAGTCAGATGAGGTGGGCCTCTGGTCAGGACGCCTCCTGGATGCTTCTGGGGGATTGAGGGTATTCCGGACATGTCCATCTGAGAGAAGGCCACAGGGAAGACCAAGGACACGCAGGAGAGAGGCTGGCCTGGGAACACCTTGAGATGCCCCTAGAAGACCTGGACCATGTGGCTGGGGGGACACACAGGGTTACTGAGAGCTGGAGCCAGATCTAATGATAATATTCAGCTTGGCGAAAAGGTCAATATAAAGAGACACACAACAATATTCTAACACATTTGCATTTACATTGCACTTACAGTGAGGAGTCTCCAGTTAAGCCGATGATTACTTTTTTGTCTAAATGAGGAGGACAGAGCACTTATAAACTCTACAAGGCTCCAACCAGCCAGCATGCCACAACCCAGAGCAAACTTTCTAAGAGGTGGCAGTTCCTTTGATATAATTGAATATACTGACCTGTTGTTTGGCGATATAACAAGGAAAATTGGAAAATATGATTATCTGGTCTGTGATTCACCTCAATTGTCCAAGTCAAGATACTCCTTGAAAAATCTTGGTGTAGCAACTGGACTTGTTCAGTTTTTTTTAACAACCCTCTAATCGGAAGGGCTTCTGCCCTTCCAAACTGCACCTCTAACCGAAGAAGCCTCTTGGATGAGAGGCCGAATGTCAATGAAAAACTGAACAAGACAGCTGGTAAAATATGATTTAATAATGGATTATTACATAGTGTTTTGTAGCACTTTCAGCATTTTGCTCGTTCTCAAAAAAAATAAACTTTTAATGACTCTTTGCCCACCAAGCCTTGACTGAAAGGGAAAAAACTGCCCTAAAAAACTTTGCAGGAAAAGTTTTTTAGGGAAAAAGATGGAGATGGAAAAAATGGAATCTTGGTAAAAACCTCGGAGGAGGCACCTCTCTCCCAGACAGATGGAAAGCCATGCATGTGAAGAGCACATCAACAAAATCTCAATAGACAGACATTTTATGACAAGGGCCTGATAAATCTAAATGAATAAAAGTACAAGATGGATCTGGAAACTGAGCAAATTCAAATTTCATCCAGCAGACAGGGATTCATGCAACCTGCTTCTCCACCAGGGAGCCACAGCTTGTAGCCATTTATGAAAAAAACAGAACATTTATAGATATACTTTTTTTTACAATGCATTTATAGACATTTATATAGATTTATGTGGACCACCAGGTGATGCTGTTTAAATGTTATGGGTCTAAGATCGGTATAGATCTGCACTTCTTTTGGATCTTCTACTCATCCAAGGCCATGTGGTAGAAGGACAGATTATAGAAACAGGAAAAGAGTGAGCACTGGAAAGAAGGGTGATACCTGCACAGGTTGAATATATATCTGAATATAAACAGCATACAAAAATACATTTGGACTAGTCTGATGGGTGAGAGGATGTACAACCTGCCTGGGGTCAATGTGATCTGACACTGAAGGAGTTCTCATTTTCCCTTAGTGGTTGCTGCACATGAATGGCACACTCTTTGACAGCTGCAGTACTGTGTTGAGTAAACTGAATGTAGGGAAACACCATGAGAAGGAGACAATTGCACAATCTATTGACAGCTTTTCCATAATTCGATAAGCTAAGGTGGAGGACCCTTCTTGCGTGGCTACAGCACCTCCGTAAATAGATGTCTTGTATGAGGAGTTTTTGTCCTCATGGTAATCTTGCTGGTCTCTCTCAACAAGCTTGCGAACATAATTGAAAACATGGGCTTGAAAAAACACCAGTATCACTGACACAAGGAATGTTTCTTTGTCCTGAATGGTTATGCTTTCACTGCCCTGTTTTAACATGTTCCAAGAATTCTAACCCTGTCTGGCGGATTTACATGCTCAACAATTTACTTCTTTTGCATTTTGCTTATTTGCAGTCATACAAATTACTTTAAAGGGTGGCAAATTCAATTTTTAAATTTTTTTAACAACTAATTTTGATGTTCTAAAAATATTTGCAAAAGCCAATCAAATGTACATGTTTAATGAGTAGTTAAGGGATTTTTCACTAACCTACCACAGACCAGAGCTTTAATTTCCTCTTCAAATTATCCCTATTGTCAAAGAAAGGGGTCCCCTCCAATTGAGACATAAGTCTCTATTGGATCCTGGCCAGTGTATTAACTCAAGCTAAATCACTGGATAAGCAATTTAGCCCTACTACTACTTCTACTACCATTACTACTGCACAACAACAACACACGCACATATACACACAGACTCACACCCGTGAACGCACATGCACACCCACACACATGTGCATTCACTCAACCATTCATTCACAAGCACATACATAAACTAAATTACAATCACTATAAAAAAATAATACTCCAGGATATTAATGAATGACCAAATTCACACAAAATGGGGACCCATCGCCATTGACATGCAGTCACTCCTCTCGTCTGCCTCCATAAGAGGCTCCTATTGATCCAGCCATCCACACTTGTTGAGACTATGGTGACGGGTTCCCAAGTACCTCTCTGTTAAACCAAAGCCTACTATCCTTTTGGATTCAATTGATGTGACAAAATATTAGGACAAAAGCAGCATGGATGGGAATCAAGCTAAAGAAAAATATCTTGCATTTATACAGAGGATTACTATCTCCTTAGCTCATATTCCCACAGCACATTGAATGTCTCTGTTGAAACAGCAGACGCGAATGAATCACTTGCTTTTCTGCCTTACTACTTTAGCCTACTTGTGTAATGGTATCTTAACTTTTGGCTTATAGCAGTAGTTTCACTGCCTCCAGTTAGCAGGCAGCGCGGGTTCTGACCCATGAGGTCAGCGTTGCTGTTGAACCCATGCCATAGTGTCTGGTACAGTCAATCGAGCAATGTGCAGCTGTGCAGGGCTCTGGGCTGCACACACATCATGTTGTCACTCTGTTTGTCATTCTTCGTGTCAGTCATGCACTACTCTTCCAAGCCAACATGAACATATTTTAGTATTTGGAAAGAGGAGAAAATGTGTTTCCTTTTGTGTTGTTTACATCAATAGTTTCCATATTTGAACGTTTTTCCATGTGTTTCAGAGTCTATGTTGCAAGTGTAACTCTCTTTCTGCCCAATACATGTTGTTGTGTTTTGTTTTATGTCAATTTCTCCGCATACAGAGAAATCGAGAAAATGTTTCTTGCAATCCCACGGTAACATGAAATTAACAAAATAATAATAATAATAGAGTGCAAATCAGCAGTGTAGTAATGTTAAATAGTAAGCATTAAACTTTGAGGTATGATGTTTAAAGTGCACGCAGATCCAAACTGATATTTGGTGGCATAGAGAGAGTATATGGTACAATAGCAGCATGATGGCTTTCTCAGTGCAAAGTAGCAATAGTACAAAAAAGTGGTACTGTTTCAATATATTATCAGAGTCCAGTAGAGAGAGGGGAAGAGTTCGGCATCAGGGGAGAGGAGGCCTGTTCAGGGGCCAGAGGTAACGGAGAGAATGAAGAGAGAGAGCTCAGTATCTTGGGGTGTGGGTGGCGCAATGGAGGGAGTTGAGCATCCTGACAGCCTGGCATATGAAGCTCTTGGTGAGTCTGGTGGAGCAGCCCGGAGGCTCCGGTACCTTCTCGCTGTGGGTAGGAGGCTGAACATGCTTTGTGCGGGTTGGCTGGTGTCGCTCACAATTGAGGTTGCTTCATGGGTGTTTATGGCTTTTGGGGGGGAGGCACCGATGATCCTTCCAGCTGTGTTCTAATACATTTCCACTGACAATCACATTAACGTACAAGAAAAATAGCACACTAGCACATTAAATTACTGCATCAATATATGTGCCTTTTTTGGCTACATTTTAATGATGGAGTTTGTGCTATTCGCTGTTCAAAGCTGTGCCATAGCAGTGTCAAGGGAAGTGAAACTTGTGGTCATAATCATATTTGCATTTTGTAACTGCTTGAAAGGTTCCTGAGAAGTTTCATTCAGATAAAGTACTTGGGTTTTTCACTGTTATGTCATGAAATATAAAAGTACAGTGAGCAAAAAAATAAAGGGAACGCTTAAACAACACAATGTAACTTCAAGGGTTCCCTTTATTATTTTGAGCATTATATATTATCAGTATACCAACCTGAGTTTACTTGAACAAACAGAGAGATGTCTCTAGTCCAGAATCACTGATGTCATTATCTTGAATGTGAAGGCCATGATTTCAAACATTTTAGCATAACTTTTTAAGTCAACCAATTAGAGAGAGTAGATTACAGGGACCATTTTCTGTTCTAGAACCAAAATTATTTTAGCAAAATGATCTTGTTGGCTTTTGCCATCTATTAAGAGATGAGTCGTCATGGTTTTCCTGCAAATGGGTAGTAATCCCTGTACAAAAGAGTTTATGCATGATAACCCCTATATGATGTCCTTTTTTCGTCTATTGGTTATCCATGCAAGCGATCTCATTGAGTCCTGTGCTGCCATGGAAATCTTTTTGCTTTTTCATTTCTTTTCCTTATTGTTTTTTATTGCATTCATCACCATTACTGATTACAATTTTGCCCTGTCTTTTGAATTTTAAAATCTAAATGATATGGTTTCCCATTACCCTGCAATAAAGAACAGTTTTAAAACAGCAAATGCAATGAGGTGTATAGGGGCTTATATATAATCACACATTGGGCGGTTAGAACACAATCATAAAAGCAACTGAAACAACCAACAGATGAAAAAACAAAAACCACCATGAAACATGAAATTTTACACATTTGTTCAGTTGCTGATTTTTTGATATTTATTATAAAGATTATATTATTATATATTACTATATAATTATACAGCATCAAAACACAATTATCAGGGAGTATGTTGTGTAATAGGTTGTGTTTTCACCTCATTCACTGTCATGAGACATATTTTTTTGGCTGTCAGTTTGCTTGATACTTTATTATTACTTTATCTTCTTTAAATTTTTAATGGACCTGGACCCTTTCTAAAATGTTTTCAAGGGAAATAACTTAATAGAAATGTTATTTGCATGTCGGACATGTGAAGACTTCAATAGTACTATTAGCAGACACACAGAAAATGAGTTATAAGTAAAATATTGTATATATTGATACCTGCCCCTGTCTTTCATTGCTAAAATCAGCAACAGGTTTTATGCTGATGCTCACTGGTTGAGCATCACCAGTCACGGCTTTTTTCTCCCATCCTATCTCATTCTACATTCTTCAGGTCAGAGGCGCCTGGTCTAGCCCCGGTGCCATGTAGCCTAATCACATAAGCACGCAGGCTAATCCATAGGACAGCTGGGGAATCTTTACTGCACAATTGAAGCATGAGCTGGACAGCAGCTTCACGGCCCATCTCTGTAAACCCCCTTGCTTTCATCAACCTACCATTGTAACCCCCCAATTATAACACAAACACACAATCCGACACACAAAAAACACACACAGGTACACACGCACACACACGCAAGCACACACACACACACACAGACACACACACACACACACACACACACACACACACACACACACACACGCATACACACACGCATACACGCATACACACAAACAAAAAATACACACACACAGGTAAACACACACACAGAGCTACCACAAATACAGCCTAATTTTTCTCAAATACAGCCTAATTCCAGCCTAACCATCACCAAATACAGTCATAAATGAATGGCCATAGTTCTAAGCAGCTGCTGATGGAAGCGGCCAGGTCCTCCTCCATAGTTTCACAACTTTCCCTCAAGTGCTTATATAACATCAACATTTTGGGAGAAAGCAAAACCTACAATTTTTTCCCAGTAGTTAACATTTCATACATCACTGATGTGTAAAACAGGTGGTGACCTGGTTGAACGCAATTTCAATTTTAAATTGCATATCTATTCAGACATCTAATGCTGTATAGTTATGGTGTTGAATATCCATCCAGTGACATCCAAAGTACTTACTGTCCAAGTAAATTGATGGACTGAGGAATATATGTCCATCAAATACATCCTGCTGGTGATACATCAGAACACTTGTTTGTCTAAGATACGACCCTAATGAGCTGTTTTCCTCTAAAGACTCTCTGCTAGAGCAGTTAGACCATCCATCTCCTCTGAGATTTTGATGAATAATGGAGTAATAGGAGGAATTTCCTCAAGGATAAATTGTCTCTAACCCTGCACCTCTCCTGGCAAGCATTGCAATTCTCCTGGTGCAATTGCAATTGCAGCATGCTTGCCAAAAACTCAGACGTCCACACAGATCTATGTTTATCCCATCCCCCTAGAAACCCGTGCATGGGGTCTCTGGGGCTTTCCCCCACACTAAGTGTGTTTGCCAATGAATGAAACACATGCTCCATTATTATTTATAGAATAATTTGTTTGTTTATTATATTTTTCCAGAAGGCAAACGTTGCCTCAGGAACACTTAGAATTGTATAATTTATGAGCTGTATTGAATTCTTCATATGGGTAGAAGTAGCAGGTATTGTGACAAAAAGAGGGGTTTGAAGAATGAGCTTTGTTATATGAAGCTGACATTTTTATGAATGCAAGAAAGTGTTGAAAACCTCCTGAGTCAGTTATCATCATTATCCATCGCATCATGTGGCGAGGCCTCATACGTGGTCAATGAGCCTTCTCTCTTGTCATGAAAACCTTCTTAGATCTTCAATATAAAACAGTTCACTTCCAGTTAAAAAAACACTAGCTTTATGGACAAATGCGAGATATATGACCCATGCGTTCTCTGCACGGTATTCAATCATTTGTCCAGCCTGTCCTGTAATCTTAGGTGAAGTGATCATGAGTTAATATTTCTGTTACCCCACGAGTACTGTATATACTGAAATATGTCCCTGTGTCCTTAACATTACTATAAACCATTCGACTGACAGATTATTCTCATCCAAGGAGTGATCTTCATCTGAAAAGCAGATTCACACCCGTGATATATTACAGTATACTAAGTTTTCTTTGTTTTTCACGATTGCTTCGCATTACCTTGATTTGCTTCTGTTTTGATAGATAGTGAGCTCACATATTTTTCCAATCAAGAAAAGATCTGACAGGTACTTAGCAACAATCAAAAACAGTTGGAAGCCTTTTGAAGGCACATACCCCTCCAACCCCATCACACTTTCCAGAAAGGAACTTGCTTTTTTTCCCAACATACTAAAAAAAAATCATACATCTGTGAGTTCTAAAAGCCAGTGGCATGAGCTTAAGTGTTTTATCATGCTCAGCATGTGTCTCATAGTCTTTGAGTGGCCAATGTTTGCATTCTTGCTATGATCCTCATGCCTTAAATGTGGTAGAAATCTTTTTTCTCAACACTAAACTAATTGTAGATCATGTGGGTGTTTGGGCAAAAATAAATCTTAGCAGTGTAATTCTACAAAACATTCTTCCTCATTAAGATGAAAATTTAATTTACAGCCAAGACAACACAACCGCTCTGCTGCAACAGATATAATTTATCTGGTGTATTGCTGTTTCTACTATTAACTATGTGGTGCCTTGACTAGAATAGTGATAGTCAATTCATATCTTAAATTTGTATAAATTAGGTGAGAAATTCCCTATACTCTGAATTTTCTTGTAGAATATTAAGCTGACACTGGCAGCCAGCATTGCCTCTTTGCATTCAAACGTATCCAAATATGTGTTTTTCTATGACAGCAGTCGCCATTCAAGTAAGCAAGAATGGCAAATCAAGACAAGTTCAGAATAAATCACAGCACATTTGAAAATGCACGATAATAAACATAGACAAAATATTATCACATTAGAGTCGTTGACTATATGGTCAGCTGTTTAGACACATAAAATATAGAACAACCATGATGGATGATAAACAGTCTTTACATTGTGAATATATTGCTGAAATAGTCATATAATTTACTAAGCTGATGCTAACATATATGGTTTTTCCTTTCACATACAGATATAGTTGCTCAGTGAAGTTGAACAGGTTTGAAGTGGACAATGATAGTTTTGAACACCTTCCTCATCATGCAGCGGTTCTCATTTTCTAATAGCTCGCCTTGAGTCAACAGTATAATTGCCTGTTATAATGAACAGCCCCTCCTAAAACACAAGAGCAGTTGCATTATGAAAGGCTTATTCATGTTATAATAAAAACTAATAGTTAGGAACGATGTCATTTGTTGTGCGATAGACTTGTGATGAATCTGAGCATCACCAAACATCATGATCATCCATCAATCCATCTTTTATTGCTTGTCCGGAGTCAGGTCATGGGGACAGTGGCTGAAGCAAAGAAGCCCAGACTCCCTTCTCCCTTGGTGTTCCGAGGCCGGCCTGGAGAAACAGCCTAATCTGAGTCCCTCTGGATTGGCTGAACTCCTCATCCTATCTCTACGGCCACCAAACCGGACCCCTTCAACACCCTGACTCCTCCTGGAAATTCTGTCCATTAAAGTTATGAACAGTATTGGTGAAAAAGGGAAGCCCTACAAAGTCCGACTCTCACCTGAAACATATCAAACTTTTAAACAGTTACGTTCCCTATATTGCTGGAGAATCCCTGACAGGATTCCCTCGGGACACAGTCGAATGCCTCCTCCGGGTCCACAAAACACATGTGCACTGGTTGAGCAAACTCTCATAGATTCTCAAGGACCCTGCTGGGGGTATTTTACTGGTCCACTGTTCCACGACCAAGACAAAAACCACACTCCTCCTCTGGTTTCTGAGATTTACTAATCCAGCGGACCCTCCTCTCCAGCACTATTCAGTAAACTTTTCAAAGGAGGCTGAGTAGTGTGATCCCCCTGTATTAGGAGCACACCATCCAACCCCAGTTTTTAAAAACGGTGACCAACACCCCAGTTTGCCAATCCAGAGGCACTGCCCCCCTACCTCAGCAACTTCAGCCCCCACAAAACAGAGAATTCACCCCAGTGTCCAGAACATGTGGAACATATCCAGAACATCAAGTACAATGACTTAACCACAAAGTTGATCCTTGAGCTGCGGTATAAGGTGTGTGGGTGCCAGGTGCACATGTGCATACCTTTATGTCTGAACACGATGTTTGTTTTGGACAGTTCATGATAAGTACAGAAGTCCAATAACAAAACACCACTTGGGCTCAGAACAGGGGGACTGTTCTGCCTAATCACATCTATCCAGGCCCCACTGTCACTGCACACATGAGCGTTAAAGTCCCCCAGCAAGACAAAGAAATCCCTAACAGGATTGCTCTCTGGCAGCCCCTCTAGGGACTCCAAAAAGGGCAGGTAGTCTGAATTGCTCTTGGGTGTAGTGGCACACACAGCAGTCAGAAACTGTCCCTCAACCCAAAGGCAGAGGCAGGCTACCCTCTCATTCACCAGGTTGAACCCCAACACGCAAGCGCTAAGCGCTGAGTTAGAGGGCAATCAATATTCTGAAACTTGCCTGGCGCCTCTCACTGGGGGCAATTCCAGAGTAGAAAAGAGTCCAACCCCTCTCAAGAAGCCTCAAAAAGCCTGCGTGACCCATCGAGGTGAGTCCGACTACATCCAGTGAGAAACTCTCAGCCTCACGCACCAGCTCTGGCTCCTTCCCCACCAGAGAGGAACAGTTCATGTTCCTAGAGCCAGCTTCTGCAGCCCAGGATCAGACAACGTACCACACCTCCGCCACCACCCTGCTCTCATCGCACCCAACCACCCTTAAGTCCTCCTTTTGGGTGGAGAGCCCAAAGGAGGGGGACCCACATTTACCTTTCGGGCTGAACGCAGCCAAGCCACATGAGTGCAAGCACGGCCACTTGCCACTTGCCATTTAGCCCTGTCCACGGACCTTGCTCTAGGGAGGGGCCGCCGTGAAAAACAGATCCATTTCCCTTTTCCATCATTGGGGTCATCTGGGCCATGCTTTGTCTGGTCCCTCCCTGGACCTGTTAGACTTGGGTATCCTAACAAGGGCATAAAGTTCCCAAAAACTTAGCTCCTAAGATCACAAGGACACACGAATCACCCCACCATGATAAGGTGGTGGCTCAAGTAGGCTACATCATGAGTATTAAGAGTTAATCAGAATGCCCTCTCCATCATTTTCAGAAGTCTCACATGATTCTGATTAGAGAAGAACACTCCAGTTATTCATCTAAAACAGGAGCCATCATCATTTATCATTTATCATCATTTCAGTTTTGTGGGTGTGAGGTGTACATAGAGAAAATTAATGCATTATAAAAATCAAACATTTTTATTTATCCATTAATGCAGCCTAAATGCAGCAAAAAATTCAGTGTTTTGATTGCAAGGTCTTCTTGAAATCAAACATTTCTGGAGTTCCAGACATTTTTGGATAAGTGTAGGAACTTTAAAGAGCTTTAATTTCAACCAATCTGATGTTTCCAGTCTATTTCCCCATTCCCCAAGTCTTTTTGATAAGCTGTGTAATTTAATGGTGGATTGCATGATTCAACATAAGTGGACCGTAATCCAAATGCCTAGGTAAAGAAACACACGTGTGTCCTGTGAAGTCAGGTACCACTGGAGTAAAAACATTCTGCCACTTTGAGCAAATTTACTATAAAGCCTTTCTGAGCAGACCAACAGGATGAGAGAGGTGATGGAAGGTAGTCCGGACAGAGTCTGGGCAGAGGCTTACACTTGTTTTTTTTTTAA
This sequence comes from Fistularia commersonii, assembly GCF_037954325.1. NCBI lineage: Eukaryota > Metazoa > Chordata > Actinopteri > Syngnathiformes > Fistulariidae > Fistularia > Fistularia commersonii. The sequence continues at coordinate 996,458 of NC_141308.1, forward strand.
ATCTTATATATGTGTGTGTGAGTGCACATGCACACTTTAGTTGCAAGAACTTCCTCCAGGGTAACAGCTGTCTAAACGTTGTTGGATTACTATGCACTGCACAGTTCCAGCTGATATTAGAGCCTGGTACTGGGCAGGAAGTTAGGTAGACTTCAGAAAACGAGGTACATTAAAGCTTCCCTGCAATGCAACTCTGACCCAGGGGAGAAATAACCAACAGCAAGAGAGTTCTGTTCCAGCTCTGCTGCTTTAAGTACACGTGTCAGGGATATCGAGGGCTTTTCTATTGATATTTCAGGTATTAATGTAGATTGTGAGTAATTGCATTGCATTCTTGATACTGATATTCAGGTTCTTATTGAGGGCTCCAGAGTATCAATTGGGTTGGTGGAACCCTGCAATGTCAACGATGAGGCAACAAGTTATTCATAAACTTGCTAAGTGAAAGGGAATACCCTGAAATTTCCTGGGAATTATGTTTGTTGATTTAGATACATTACTTTCAGTTATCAATATAAACCCAAAAGAAAAAGGAGTTTCATTGTAACTGAGTTTGACATCATGGAGAAACATTAGTGCTGTGGCAATAATATAATGCAGGCCTTGATGATCACTTCATATTCCATTATAAAATGGCGTCACAAAGAGATGGTGATCGTGTATGGATATCCAGAAATGTCTGTATCGGATTCATTTTTTCCACGTTTAATGACGGTGCTTAATTACAATGAGGGATTTGTGGGAGGTTTTTGTGACTTTGTACTGACCCTAAACTGAGACAATTACATTCAGCTCTTGCCATATCTTACCTGCAGCACCATTCAAATTTACCTTTCATCTGAGCAAGCCAAGATTTTTTTTTTAATGAATACTCCCCATTCAGACTACTAATTTTGAAGTTGTCATGGACACAGAGAAATGTCCACGTAAATACACACAGTCACACATACACACACAAACACACAGAAAGAAACATGCAATAAGCCAGCCGGTCAGACCTAGTCAACACAAACTCCAGAATCGTGGATTAGAGGAGCTAAAAATCAAAATGCTGATAGTGTTTTTTTTTTTTTCCGATAATGTTATTTGACATCTCTTATCGTTCTCTTACAAAAGGTTTACTTTTGTTCTTCTCCAAATTTGTGCCTGAGATTTTTCTTTGTGTTAAAACTGTCTACTTAAGCCTGACTGGCAGAATGTTTCAGTTGATATTTCCGTTTGAATGTATCCATTTTGAATTATTTATTCAAAAATGAAGCTCTGTAAAGAATTTAAAATATCAAGATGAGTTATTCATATTTTATGTTTGCTTGTTATGAGTCTTAAACTTTTTACTGTTCAACTTTAAACATGAAAATTAAATTCCAAATGCTTGATGATAAAAAGCTTTATTAGCTTTCCACTGGCACTGATTTTATCAGTAAAAAATCACTGATGACTTGGTTCCATCCGCTTTAACTACTTATTTGTTTCCAATCATTTTAGCACTACTAACAAGTATATGAGGTCAAATTACAATAGATGATAATTTTATTGGTTGATCTAGCTATCTTAAGGGTGATCCACCTGGCAGACTCAGTGATCCAATTGCCACCAAACAATACAATCAGTCACTTGAAATAATTTAAAAATTCATTTATTTCAGATTTTTTTCGCCTTTGTTATACAAAGATGTTAAATAACTTAAATACATTCTTACCAGTCATTTGTGATCTGTTTATGCCTACAAGCTATACACATGAGGTAGAGGAAAATAATTTAGGGTTCCCATAAGACATGAATAAGTGAAAATGGACAAAGCTTTGAGGGTATAGTATCATCACAATGCACAAAACATGTTCGGTATGTATTTGTATCTTTGTTTTACAAGCACAGCACGAATCCTAACAAAAAGTACATGTGTGTGAAATTTACATAGTCAGCAATAATATCAGTTCATGCCATATTGTGATAACCAACATTACAAAGGCAACAGGTCTCTTGGAAAATAGATTATACAAACTGGTGAAATCCTATGAAAATATTGTTGATGAATTTGATTTATTTGAATTCTCTTAAGTAGAAGTATCATGCACATGAAGAGTAGGTGAGTTGATTCTAAATTTGTTAGGATTTGTTAGTGCTTCGATAACAAGTGTTTAGACATGAAATGAATATGACGTATACACTGCTTACTGAGGCCACTGCCCCAAAGGGGGGGGGGGGGGGCATCCAAATGAAAAACAGAAAAAAACAGAGTAAAAAATACAAAATAAAAAAAATCTGTTTTGAAGTTATTTACACTAAACACATGCTCATAATATATTTAAAAAATAATTTATCTTTTATTTTACTACAAAATGAATTTTGTACATGATCCACTGACAACTAAACAGTGCAGGTTTTTGAATTTGTTAATTTGGACACGTATGACAACATCCAAAAGCGGACTTATTGCTGCATCATGCTCCTCATACTTGGTAGGAATTCTCGGCCTATATACAACCTATAAAGAAACGAAAATGTAGTCATTGAGCATTGTTATTCTTGTCATTGCTGTTTTGAATCATTCAGTCGTAGAGAACCCAAGTGTTTTTGGACTGAGGAGTATGTTGAGAACACACATACCAAAAGCTGTGGGAAGCAGACATTTATGCTTTGAGTCTCAGCATAGCTATTATGGTTTCCATGTAGCGTGCAAAGTTCTATGTATATGTTTTGACCAGTCTTTATTTGGCATGCCTCCTCTTATCAAAATGCTTCAAATTCCTCCCTAAGACAAATAGTTCATGCAAGGCTCTCTTCCTAAAGCATGATTTGGCTATTGAGAAAGGTGGTTTGATTCCAAATATTGTGATTATAATCTTTAAAACTAAACCATCTGTTACAGGCAAAAGCCATTTTAAGGATGCTTGGCTTGGTGCAGTATCTCTGGTTACAATCTCTGACCATCTTGTTTCAGCAGATGTGCGCTGAAACAAGGTGAGCTTCTTATTGCAACCAATTTCTGTATGACTGTCTTGTGATAGTTGAACATGTGCTTCACTTTTGTCTCTTTGCCACAGGAGAGGAAACCTTTGCTATTTACATTACAACAAGAGTCTGCACAGCACTACATCCATAAATACAGATTTTTTTAAATACTTTAAAAGGGCTTTGGGGTTCAGTGCGGGAATGATGCAATAATACAAAGCTGGGTCCCTCACTCAGTAGTTAATTCACACCCATCTAAAATCAAGGCATATGAAAGTCCTATATCTTATACTTTGAAACACAAGTTGCCAGAAGCTAAGTGCTGAGAGTACGATGAATTGATGTCTACTATGTTTGTGTACAGAGGCCTGTCTCACAGAAAAGCCATCCTCATTGTCTTATACTATCATTATATTTGCGTGGCAGGGTTAAATATACTGCTTTGTATCAATTGTGTCACTTTCTACCATGGAACATGTATAAAATGTGACAAAGCTAATGAACTATTTAATTACAGTGGGAAGAAAACTTTCTCCATTTGCAAAGAATTACAGAAATATTAGTTGTATTAAATATGTATTTACTACATGGCATGCACATTTATCTTCACTTTGAGCAACGCTGCAGACTTGTCAAGTTACATTTCCGCTGCACACTGTATGGACCAACCGATGTAGCTGCTACTGTACATGCTGCATGTCGAATATGGCTCAATCAAATTGTGGCAGCTAAAGAGGAGGGGATTTGAAATGGTGGGGGGCTACATTCCTCCAGTTATCCACAGTTTTCTTTACAACTTGCAAGTATTCAGACGGACAAAAACGATGAGTGGATTTAAGCTCCACCTTTTTCTCTCTTTTTTCATATATGAGTCACACAAGGATCGCTAAAATGATCACCTGCTGCACTAATGTTGGCTGAAACATCAAGGCCACCGTCATCTCTAGCTTGGATAGATAGTATTTCTGTTTGTGCTATTTCTCTTTTTTATCCAAATAGCAATAGTGGTTAAAGTTATTCCCTGAACATTGGTTCGCTCAAGGCCGAGAATAGCCTAAACTGGCAGGCTTAGTTATTTACGATTAATACAATAACAGCTAACAGCTGCATATCATATTCTTTAAAAAAAAGTTTAAAAAAGAAAATTTGATTTTTTTTCTCCCGTTGGAGGAGTAGTCCCAAAGGATCTATAAATTATCCAAAGCAAGACAACAAACACAAGGGTGTTGCTTTCCAAAGGGCCTTGTCAAAATGAATCAGGAAAAAAACAAAAGTAAGAGCACACAAACAAAATTATATTTGTGTGGTTAGTGGTTTGTTTTAACATAGTTAGATAAGTGGCTTATATAATATAACTGAATCTTTGTACATACATATGCAAACAAAATGTGTGCGAGTGTGAATATGTGCTTGTAGAGTATTTCTTACACCCTGTCTTTTAAGCAGTCTCTGAATATGGTTTCATTGCCATAGGAGTCATTTATCTATCTTCTTCCTCCTCACCATCAAGCATGGAATTACATTAAAACACTTCTAAAAATAGAGACAAATACAGACACACACAATCCTGTCTTCTTTGGGCAGGGCCCTGAAACCAGACTGCCAGCGTTACTGTCCTTGTATTGGATCCACATAAACTACACACTAAACTCTATTTCGTTTTGAAGCGATCTGATATTTTAATAGCAAAATAAAAGCTTCTCTCTTCAAGGCATCGTCATGTCAAAAAGCTTGAGATGTTCACCCAGTTGTCTGAACCCAGGAGGCTTTTAAATCACCATAACACAGGATCTCTGGACACTAACCCACAGAAATCCCTCAAAGTGCTTATTGCTTCTCTGTAAGGCCTGCTCTTCTTTGATCGCAGAAATCTGTTCTGACAGCTGGAGCAAAACCTTGGTAAAGGAGAAATGTATGAATCCTCGTCTTCCGCTTGTTCATCCAATCGCTGAAAGTTGATGGGTTTACCCTTTGCAGGTATAGACCTCCTCTCTTTGTGTGCACTGCTTGCATTCTACATAGCAGCACCAGCGCACTTGACACTGGCAAGGCCTGGTCACCTCCCTGCTTTGAGTGTTATGGCCTCGCCCGCAGCATATCGCGTCACAATTCCTGTCCTTGTAGCATTTGCGAGCCGCTGTGCCTGAAGAATACTTGCTGGGTCGACAGAAACTGGGCGAGTCCTCGATGTAAAGCAAGTCCATTGTACGGGGAATCTGGTCATTGGGTCCAGGCAAGTGTTGTTGCTGTTGCTGCTGCTGCTGCTGCTGCTGCTGCTGCTGCTGCTGCTGCTGCTGCTGCTGCTGTTGGCTACGGCCTGTCGAGATCTCTCCCTCTCCTGTGGCCTCATTGGAAGAGCTGCCAACCTTGACAGAGGTCTCATAGCGCTGTTTCAGCTGTTTGCCAGTCTCATGGAAGGGCAGCAGCTGCCTCCAGCAGGTCTGGACGGTGCAGGAGCCAGAAACGCCATGGCATTTGCAAGTGGTCTCAACTCCAGCCTTTATTACCTGGGTAATAAACAATAAAATGTCATTAAATCTTGTGAAACACTAAAGGAATATATGAAAGCCATGTCATTTAATGTGCCTTGGTTTTGTAAGCAATACTTGCCACAGTGACAATGATAACAGATGGTTTTACTTACTGCACATAACATCAAAGCAAGTCAAATGAAAACAATGTACGATTTTGTCAAAGACTTCATTCGAACAGCAGTGAATATTTTGTTATGTAGTTCAATACGAATAAACACAACCACAGGCCATGTCTTGACTAAACTCATCAACTGTTTTGATAAGAGGTAGGGGAAATGCTAAGAATCTCTTTTTGATCGGTGAAACCCATACGAACAATTATACATAAAGACAATTAGACATGAGACATTTCAGTTGGAGTTTCATTCTAAATTTTTATTTCACAAGGCAACCCAGGCATGTGCAAGCCAATCTTATAGTATCCTAAACCTGTCTCATCAAAAGGATTACAGACAAAAACTATATGTCCATAAATTTCGTATTTAGTTACTGATGCAAGTTTTGAGCTGAAGACCACATCACACTATTTTAACAGCCAGTTTGCAGAAGGCATGTCCAAAAGCAGCATGTGTGCAAATCAATGACAAAAACACATTGTCTTCGATGAGATTTGGAAAGCATCTACATTTCTTTTGTAAGACTGTGAAAGAGATCGGAGAGCAGGAAGTGCATATTCATCACACCAGCAGGTCAAGAAAATTTGATAGGTCAGCTTTTAAATGTCGGGGGGCTGCGGAGGCTAGCACATTCCAGTTCCATCCTCATTTGGGAATACATCCCAAATGTGGAACAAGGAACTACATGTGCAAATCAAAAATAGGAAGGGGGGTGAACCTCGGGCTGTAAATCTATTATCACAAGTTAAATCTCCTGAGAGACTGCATTTTGGAGAGGCGAGCTTAAAAGGAGGAGCATGAATTAATCGTTTGGGAGACCAATTTCGTGTCTGCTAACATTTGGGAAGTGTGCCTCGGCTATAATTCATTTGGAAAGTAAAATGAAAATGGCAGTAAAAGATTGCAGACCTTCAGCTTGTTTTGACTTGCTTTGAAAAAAAGGATTGCCATTCCATATTTACTATTAAAACTTCCCCCAAGCCAAACAAATACCCATGTTTATACACCAATTTCTGAGTTTTGCCATGGCTATAATCTAATCTGAGAGCATAAACAAAACTTGAAAAATGAGCACTTTACTAATTTGAACAAATATGCAGTAGCTTTTAATATTAATCCTTTTTTCACATTTACTGAAAACACAGGAACTTGCTCATCATTCATACAGTGCTTTAAACTCCATGCTCAAAGTAAACCTCTTTCCCTTTTATCCAAATTGACTTACTTTTAGAATATATTTGGGCAATATGTTTTGTATTTGAGACCAGTCATGAGAGGCCCTAATGTTTAAATTTTCACCATTACAAAAGCAAAAGTGGAGATACAGTAAAGCTGTATATCTGGGATAGAGCGCTTTTCACAAGCTATTTATCTACATTGTGTAACCTTACCTGTATCAGACTGTAATGAAAATGTTCCCACAGTGTATGACAGATTTATGACTGTGACTCAAAATCAACCCCATCTGAACTTGTCTTATGAAGAGTGTTGTCTAATCAAGGGCGTATTACTCAAACTGTTTCATTTCAATGGTTAAAATTATTGCTGCAATAAAAAGGTAACAGATGGAATACACATGTTGCAATTAAATAACTGCTTTACTGTATTTTCACACACACACAAGTTGTTTTTTTAAACTTTCTAAGGCCTTTATGAAGATGTTTCAGCTGCCTCTTCAATCAAAGCTTGCTTTTATGTTTTATGTTATTGTAATATACTATCAGCTGCTATCACTGCTTTTCCTGTCAAAGTTATTGACTATGAGTCAATGAAAAATCATGATTTCAAGGGAAAATAGGGAGTTTGTGTCCATCATACAGAATAACTGTAGCACCAACGTACTCTACACATTCTCATACTGGTAAAACCTACACTCCATGTTAACTTGATGTTCATTCCACAACCACAATGTGTGAGAAAGAATTTAGGTTCAAAGGTTGCCTTTTTGGGTTCTTGGTTACAAAATCCAAGTTTGTCTGTTCTGGTCTGTTTGGAGGCCATGAGAAGGCCATTTTGATTCCACTAATGCAAGCTTATCCTGTGTTCGCTGACACTCTGATGCCAACAAGGAGGATTGTGAACGTGACAATAAATAATTAAAAGCCAAACACATTCCAGGAATGTCAATGACACATTAATTGTCTTGTGGTTTCATTGTTATCCACTTGATAACAAGCTATAAAAGAGTTTTAAACATGCTTGTATGGCAAATGTCTTACCAGACATCTGAATTCAGTGGTTTCAGTGCTTGCTTTACCACAGCAAACTGCATAACAAGATGAGAACAGTCATACTAAACTGAAAGAATAACACTGCAAATTCAAATGAATAAGATAAAACATATGAAACCACTAGACAGCTAAGGGAACCATTAATGTGTGTTAATATCTATTGGTTTTGTGATTAAGGGTGTTCCTTTCACATTTTACATGGTGGTTGGATCTGTCTTTCATTTAAAAGACTCGAATAACTTTCTTGATGCAAATGTGCAAAAATACTTTTGGAGAATCTTGCTTCACATTTTATCAATATCTGTCGACAATTATCCGTCATCATCCTAATCAGCCTTTGTTCATTCTTCATATTTACCTTCAGGCCCACATTTGTGTTGTGCATGTCCACACGAGCACGGAGATCTTTATTAGAGCGTTTGCCCAGGAAGTCCTTAACAAACTTGTTGGCATATTTGAGGTTATCACCGCAGCCGCCCCATTGCCATGCCTTACGGTTCTCTAGGTCAGGGGCCTCGTCACATGTGCAGCGCTCCATCCTTCCTGCGCTACAAGCTTTAGCCATGGCATGAGTCAGGCCAGCTGAGGAAATGGCATACAGGAAGGCTGTCTCTTTAAATCCTGCGAAATTAAATGGAGAATTTACAAATTACAGGAAAGCAAGACCAAAAAAAAAATTCTATGATATAAGAAATGACTCTTATCTCAATTTCACACTTTTTTTCTTCGAATAACTTATCAATTATGTCTTTGTTCATTTGCAAGATTAAAAACAGGCTGAATTACGACATAACAGACTTAAGATTTTCTTTCCGCACTAACAAGTAACTTTGACACATTGCTGAATTGTTTTTTATTTGATGTATTAGCTGCATTCACTTTTTATTTTTTCATTTCGGAAATCTGTTATTGGCAAACATAATTAAGTCATTCATTATCTATATTTATCATGCACACAGGGAAAAGGAGTCAAACCCAGCGAGAGGAAAGGTACACCTAGGACCAGTGGCCACTCGATCACAGGGCTATGACTGTAATCGATGCCATAAGTGGCATGATAAGACTGGCTTTTAAGTGGCGTTTCTTTAACTTTATCTTTATTCAACAAAACATTCGCTGAGGGCAATGGTCAGAAACAGCCCTAGCACAATCACATAACATACACTCACACATGGCAGCCAATAGGAAGCAGCAGATAAGACTGCTTATAAAGCATTTGAGGTCAAGGCCCTTGCTCTAGGCTAGTAATATGAGGGGACCAAACCACTTAACAAGTCAGACTTGGATAAAAAAACAGCTAGTAGTATGTTTTAAATAATCAAAACAAATACGCTTGATTAAACATCCCAAATGAAATAAACCATGATTTAATATTTTTAAACAACACTTTCACTTGAGTAAATGTATATATTTCAAAAACACGAGTAAATCCCATGCTTACAAAAGCAAGCATTACTTAAGTAATCGGGGGGGAAATAAGCATAAAAACCTCAACAATACTAAAAACAGGAAAAAAAACAATTTGTCAAAAAATATTTCGCCTAACAGCCTTTTCTTGTGTTGTTTTCTGACAAAGACACTCTTGACTTACTTTTCATTTAAACCTAATGATGAACACCGCCTTGACAGTCCAGTTTGTTACATTGGCCGACAAATGATCCTAATAATATGCTTAAAGCTAAAGACAATGCATCGTAACAACTTATCTGTCAGTACCTCTCTTAAGTATGTTGGCTCTGTGGCGCCCCTCTAAGGTGCAGTTCCACCTCTCAAAGCGGAATTGATACTGGCATTCTAGGGCGCTCATGGTTATAGCCTCTCTCAGGGTTTCTGCCACGCCTGGGTCTCGTCTGCACATTCTGCGTTGTTTCTTCTCTAGCTTGAGTCGGTCACACAGCTTGAAGTGGGCCCTTCCCATGTTCTCCTCTGGTAGAGAGTTCAGTGGCAGGATAGACAGCGGTTCATTACCTGTTAACCTAAGGCAAAAGAACACAAACATAAAGACACATAATGAGGGAGGGGATACATCTTGATAAACTGAAGTTCAGGATGTAGGCCTTCTTAGATACACAATAAGAGTTGCTAAGATATACTGGACAAATAGCGCCAAAGCACATCTGGGGCAGATAATACTCAAAAGTTTGGTGAATGTTCAAATAAATTCAGCTGTTCAGTGGTTAATGATCCGGGTAATTCAACATTAGATAGAGATTGAGATCAACCTACAATGTAGGCATGTCACTGTTGGAGCAAATTCTCTGCAGAGGCGGAAGTTATTTCTTTTCAAAAAGCGCTTCACATTAGTTTGTCCCTGTTCAGACCTCACCCTTAACAAGCTGAAGGGCCAGCACGTCTCTTCATTATTAAACACTGCGTTGTGAGTTTTATACAATTACATTACGACAAGAGCATGCGAGTGTGATGGACACATATCTTAAACAATGGCATTTAGTCAATGTGACAGCGATACCACACAAATGTGAAACAGTAGCCCGGGGATACTTTTAATACTGCTATCATACACTGAGGGCTTCACACACAGCCACGCGGTATAGATTTAAATATGATCACAGCATGGGATTTACACTGCCATTTCAGAATCCCCATAGAAATGTCCAGGATTCAAAATCTTAACACTGCTGTGCATTGAAATATAACAAGCAGAATTTCCAGTTCTGAATATCACGAGGATAACCTGTGGTGGACTTACACTTCTCGTGTCAGTTTATTTAAGGGAAGTGTATATAAAACAAGCAGGGACTGCCACATAACTGGCAGGGACAATGACCAGCGTTCTGAGGTTGTGATGGGGAGAGCAGAGCATTACTTTCATAAACACACACAGGAGACATGACTGTCAGGCTGTGACCATTTTGGTCACATGAACCGACAGAATTGGCACCACAGTTGTTCATTATGTATCATTTCTGGCCTCCTTTACACCCTTAAAGCGTAACCAAAGAATAAATGGATTTACAGAACTCCCATAAGGCATGGGTCTGCGGGCCAGTGCAACGCTACACACAGAATCGAGATCTTTGGTCCTTGTATTGACACCTCATGTGGTGCTACGGGAAGAAAATTTGATACTACAAACATTTCTATCATACCGCTTGCAATTTTGTTGTGCCACAATGTATTTACCAGTAAATGTCATATCTCAAATAATAAGTGTCTTCTCATCACTTTGAACAAGTTGTATTTTTTTATGACAGCATCATTGAACTCCATCCCAAGTGTTTAACCCATGTAAATAACCTCAAAAAATACAACTGTGTTTAAATCTTAAAGTAACAGGAGAAAACAAAAGCAACGCATCGATGGAAAAATACACACCTCCTCAATATTTTTGTAAAGGCTTAGAGCTCCTGCTGGGTATCTAATTGTAATACCAGAAGTGTTGACTCATGAGCTACATTTCTTACATTTTTGCTTCCATGGCTGTTTTGCAGAGAAGATTCTGTCACCACTTATGTCTCTTATGGACAGTCACAAGAGACCTTTAACAAAAGATTTGTTTTATTAAGTCAAATAACTGACTGAAACGTTTCCCCTCGAGTCCTCAGTGTCACACCAATGGACTTAATAGTTCCCATATGCTATATGATATTGTCTTAATACATTCAGTGCCTAGAAGTGAATCCAAGTAGTCACATCAAACAGGAGGCATCAGGCTTTGCTTTCAGATTGGTTTAATGGCTTCCTTTTTACGAAGCATGTTTGCTTTTTCTTAACTTGTCTGACAGCTATGATTTTTCAAATGGAAACTTGGCAAGTTGTGTCTTGACAGACATTGCTCTCCCAACATACTTAGAGAGCAAAAACATCTATGGTCTGAGGTGTGTAAAGGAAGCACGATTTGTCTCTAAAACAAGTGATATTTTCACAATTCTCAAACCTTGTTAGAATATACGGTCCTAACAATGCCAAGATATGTGCTCAAAGAGCCAAAACAAATCATTCCAGCTGACCCAATATATAACATAAGAGTGACATATGATCCAAAAGGTTTCTATGGCAGCATAGCCATCTGAAGTTGAAATGATGGATAAACATGTGAGAAAAACATTAGGAACATTTTCATATACAAGTACCACAAGGAAAAACTGTATAAAATGAACAACTCTGCTAAACTTTCAAACAATGCAAGTCAGTTTTAACGTTGGGAAAAAAAAAAACTGAGGCCATGGAGAAACATGACGCTGGCAACTTTATAGTGGATGTATGGATAAAACTTGAATCATGAGCCACAGATTCTTCATTGCCCAAAATGCGACTTACTCCACTTTGGCTACGAGCCATCAAATGTGGTCTGAATTTACCATGTACCTCCAACATGCTATACACATTCCTCAGTAAGACATGCAAAGTAACAGGTATCAGCATTAAGTCTTCTAAAAGCCCTCATGCCTGCCAAAACAAGACAATCGGAATGGGCGTTCTAAACTCTCTGAAACAAAAAAGATTGTTAAAGCTGAGTTGGATGGGGGCCAAAGATGACATGACACTGATCTCAGTGCTACTGTCTCTTTGGCTTTTTTTCTACACAAAAAGGCACATTTCTGCATTTCTGGCAAGTGACAAAGATCCTGTTAAAACAACATTGAATCACAGGTAAGTTGTCAATTTATCTTTATTATATCTTTGGGAGGGTTTTTGTTGTGAGACTTGGTTGTGACAAACATGACAAAGAATGAACTCTGACATGTTTGTTTTGACATGAATTGTTCGAATCACAACAAAACATTCATAAGTTTTTTTTTGACCATGAGTGGTCCTGTGATCTACTAAATCTGGTCCACGTGCGCCCCCCATTTGTCCCATTGGCAGCTGGAACCAGCTCCAGGACCAACTCAACTCTGATTGTAGGGAAAGCAGATTAGACAATGAATGAATGACACCACGATGAACATTAAATGAAAACCATTATTGCGGATTCCCAAAATATAAGACCTATTGTGGAAAATAATTGAAGTCGGTCATATGTCATCTAACATATGGAAGTTAAACTTTCTTGATCAATAAACCTTTGTGGTATTTGTGTCATTAAAACAAAAAGAAGAGCAGAATGTAACATGGAACTTACTATTTCACATTGAGAAATATGCAACATCATGAACCATTTTCTGTAGGTGTTTTTGTTTGAGGGGTTGGCACAGAAACACCAATTACACAGAGTACAACAGCAACCCATAAAACTCAATATTATTCTACATGAGATGAAATTCCTGACGCTTTGCTCTTTCCATTCACACACTTGCCTCGACAGACTCCTCACAAAGATCTGTCACACGCTGTGCTGTCTCCACTGTCTATCATTTGCTAAGACTTGAGTTTGTTTAGTCCTCTCTCTCTCCACATGTCAGCACCTCCCATTGACTGTGGCATTTACTTTATATACATTTTTACCTTTCAATGCCTTTGTGCCTTTGTGATCCCTCGAGGAAATCATTGACAGGCCTGAAACTTCACCATTATCCCCCCTCTCAGGGTTTACATTATTGTCCTGGTAGCGACCCTCAACTTGCAATTCTGTTTGTATTTCATTGAATTGGTGTGAAATGGTGAAAAAAGAGAATATATACCATACCTCTTTGTTGGATAAAATATCACATGACAATCTTGCAATATTTTGTGGCCTAAATGAATTGTTTTCCTCTGTGTATTGGATACGAACACAAGTGCTACTTGTTACTCATGTACTCAAACAGGAATAAGCTTAGGCCATGTGGTATAGATTAATCTCATGAGGAGAACTTTCTGAATGATTTCTCAGTCAATTGATTATTCACTCGTTGTACAATTTTAAGTATCATTAAACTTGGCTCATTTTTCTTCTTAGATTTACCTGACATTTTTACACAGTTCTGAATTGTGGACAGAGAATGACGCATCATGGATGCTTTCACAGACTTTAGAGGGACATAAACTCAATGTGTGTTGCAGCTGTTGGTGTCAAACATTGAAACATTCCACCTGTACACTTCCCCCTGCGGTGATGGCTACCAGTCAAGTGGAAAACTATCAACAAATCCATTTTATCTGATGTAAAATTATTCACAGAGTAAAACAACACTAAGGTGGACAGAATGGAGTCAGAGCACTTTCGCATCAGATAAGCAGTAACTCTCAGACTTCTGCTCCAAATCCTGCAAATTTTATGTACGCAATTAATAAGCTGTAACATATAACACATGACGGTAATTTTTATGACACACATTTTGCTTTTCTTTTAAGTTGTATGACTCATTCTCCCCAAAATCAATGTTGTAGTCGTTTGACATTGGACAAAATCTTTGTAGCCAGGATTCATTTTAAAGCTGACTTGAAGAGAAAAAAGGATGAATGAAGATGCCAAGTTTAAATGAAGCTTACACAATTACACCGCTGAAGGCAGACAGTCCATGATATACGTATGACCATAAATGGTCAAAATTCTCCTTCAACAGGATTTGGTCTACAGATCAGGGGTAGAATGTACAACAAAGGGGCGGCTGTGGTAGAGTTGGTAGAGCAGGAGACCCTTGAATCAGAAGAGTGGCAGTTCAATTCACGGAACCTCCTGTCTGCATGCCAAAGTGTCCTTGGACAAGCAACTGAACTCATAGCTGCTCCTGATGGTCTGGTTACCACCTTGCATAAGCAGCTGTGCTTCTATCGGTGTGTGAGTGTGTGAGTGGATAGGTGAATGCTATTGAGTGTTAACCTCAAAACAGCAAGGTGGAAAAGGTGCTATAAGTTGTAACCAAAGTATAGGGGCCATTCTGGTCAACACAAATTGAAAATGCAAAGAAATGTCCACATCATATCAAATATATTCGCTAAATGTTCCCATAGATGCACTGTCTACCGTTTATCCTACTCAGGGTCAAGGAGGATGCTGGAGCCTATCTCAGCTGCCTTCGGGCAAGAGGCAGACCCTGGACTTGTCAATTCCAGGGCCACATATACAGATATCCATCTATCATCTTCCCCCGCTTATCCAGAGTGGGGTTGCGGGGGCAGCAGCCGGAGCAGGGAGGCCCAGAACTCCCTCTCCCCCGCCACATGGTCCAGCTGCTCTGGACCACTCTGGAGGGACCCCGAGGTGTTCCCAGGCCAGCATGGAGACATAGTCTGTCCAGCGTGTCCTGGGTCTTCCCATGGTCTCCTTCCAGATGGATATGCCCGGAATACCTCCAGGGGGCATCCTGACCAGATGCCCGAGGCATCTCTTCTGACTCCTCTCTATGCAGAGGAGCAGCGGCTCTACTCCGAGCTCCTCTCGGATGACTGAACTTCTAACTCTATCTCTTAGGGAGAGTCCAGCCACACTGCGGAGGAAA
Organism: Fistularia commersonii; assembly: GCF_037954325.1. NCBI lineage: Eukaryota > Metazoa > Chordata > Actinopteri > Syngnathiformes > Fistulariidae > Fistularia > Fistularia commersonii. The sequence continues at coordinate 1,011,616 of NC_141308.1, forward strand.
CCTATATCAGCCACTTGTATCCACCTCATTCTGTCGGTCACCACCCACAGCTCGTGACCATAGGTGAGGGTGGGAATGTAGATCGACCGGTAAATTGAGAGCTTTGCCTTTTGGCTAAGCTCCCTCTTCACCACGACAGACCGCTACAGAGTCCACATCACTGCAGACATCACACCGATCCGATCTCCCGCTCCATCCTTCCCTCATTTGTGAACAAGGCCCCAAGATACTTGAACTCCTCCACTTGGGGCAGGACCTCTTACCCAACCTGGAGTGGGCATTCCACCTGTTTCCGATTAAGCACCATGGTTTTGAGATTTTGAGGTGCTGATCCTCGTCCTGGGAGCCTCTCCGGTGAGAGCTGGAGATCATGGCCTGATGAAGCCAACAGAGCCACCTCATCTGCAAAAAGCAGAAACTCGATGCTGCAGCCACCAAACCAGATCCCCTTGACTCCCTGGTTCAACAAAGAGCAGCCCTGGCAGAGTCCCATTCTCACCGAAAATGGGTCCAACTTACAACCGGTAATGAGGACCAAGCTCCGACACCGATCAAACAGGGGCCGAACAGCCCGTATAATACTCATGGTTGTAGTTCTGCCGGAGGTGGGAGTTAAAACTCCTTCTTACAGGGGCCAAATGTTCACAGCAGACACTCACGTTACGTTTGGGTCCACCAGGTCTGGCCGGCAATGCCCCGCCAGCATCGAAGTCAGCTCACCACCAGGTGGTGATCAGTTGACAGCTCCGCCCCTCTCTTCGCCTGAGTGTCCAGAACATGCAGCCGCAAGTCCGATGATACGACCACAAGGTTGATCAAACAACTGTGGCCTAAGGTGTGTTGGTGCCAAGTGCACATATGGACACCTTTATGTCTGGACATGGTGTTTGTTATGGAAAATCTGTGACGAGCACAGACAGACAAAACAAACAAAACACCACTCGGGTTCATGGGGGATGCTGGAGATTATCTCAGCTGTCATCGGGCGAGAGGCAGGGTACACCCTGAAAGGTGGGGTACACCCTGGACTGGTTGCCACAGGGTCATATACAAAGTGACCCATTCAACGTTATTGACATAATTATCTGCTGTGTCCCCTTTTTTTAAAATACAGTCATTTTAAACATGACAGATATTGGTGATAGCAAAGCCACAGGGAAACAGACTGTGTATCGCCTGCCACTGAGCAATATTACTGTAGTAAATCTATAGATGTTGCCTTATTGATGTATATTTATAGATATATTGTAGATAAAAAAGACCAGCACATGTTAGTCTGTTTATCATTTCCACCCCTCACAAGTCTAACAGGTGCTGGCTGTGTTTGTGTGTGATGCTACCACAAACATGTCTGTGCACATGCATGTGGTCAAGCATATAAGCACTTACTACTTTAAGTCAACACCTACAAGACTCACTCCTGGCTGAGCGCGCCCAGGGAGAAAGAGCTACAATCTGTTCATCAGCCTGAATTTGCTGTTTTTCTGGTGTCTTGCAGATCATAGACCCCCCCCCCCCCCGTCCCCCGTCTCCCCATCTCCTCCTTTTTCCCACTTTTTCTCCCAAACATCCCCTATTCCCAATGGTCCCAGTGGTCAATGACTCTAAACGAATGCCAATCATTCCCCCCAGCTGTTGGCTCCACACAAAGCCTCATCGAGACAAAACCCACACTGTTTATGAACATAGCCAAAACAAGACAATGACAGACATGAACATGTGTCCTAGAGTAGTTGAAATGTCATGCAAAAAAAAAAAATACTACTACTTTGCTCACCGGAGATTTATCTGTGACTATTAAAAGATACTGGTATTAATCAGATACAAAGGTTCATTTGGGGGGAAATTAACTCCCTGCTATGCATATCTGTTTCTCTTTTTCAGTTTTTCCTGCTGCTTTCTCAGAATTGAAATGGTCCTTTTTTTGGTAGTGGGGGGTGTTTTTCTCAGAAATGTTGGATGAACTTCAGACCACCCTGTCCAAGTCCCATCTGGTATATCACAGACCAGGCCATGCCAGAGGTAGTAGGAATGCAAGTGTGTGTGGTGTTCTCCCTCCGGCCCACTCTAACTATAGCTGACAATGTGCTCTACTGCTTAAACTTTGAATAATCGAGGAAACCAGGATTCAATGTTGAATGACTCTCTGGAGCGAAGGATCTCCTGGCTCTTCGTCGTCCGTCCCCTGTAGTCCCCTGTCGAAGCGATTCTTCACTGAATTTCATTTTAAAATCAGCAATTTTCTCTTGGCCACTAATGTGAAACCTCTCATTCTCCAGGTCTTTAAAACCAGAAATAGGGAAAAGAGTAAATAACCTTGCTTGAGGCTATGGTAAGATTAGTAAATGTTTGAAAGCATTGAGTATTGCGACTACTCCTAACAAGCTGTGACTGACACAATACAGTAACATGACAAAACCGACTTTGAAAACAATGTGGTACTGGCTCAGGGCTTTGTAAGTCATTATTAGTTGAGTAATGAGCATTTCTGCATAGTGGGAATGTAACTCAACAGAAGCACTGCTATTCACAGTGTTAGGGTGAAAGTCTGCTATCTCGCATGACTTAACAGGATATGACCCAATGTTATGTCATCTGCTGTACTTTCTGGTCATTTACAAACCACAAAAGCCACGTACACTCCCTCTACAATTACACTCATCTGGTGAAGTTACTGTTCATGTACTCTTGATATTTCAAATGCATCGCAAATATTTTCTTTTTAAGTCAGAGGGATTACAGCTGTCCCTAATTGAATTCTCACACACACTCCCATGCAAAAAGGGGAAAAAGTCACTGTTCAGCCTAATTGTTTAATCCACAGTAGTGAATGCAAGCACTGGTAGCTGAGCAGTAGGACTATAGGCTCTGGATTTGGGAATGGGAGTGTGTGGCATGGTAAGAGGTTTAACTGCTATGTGAGAACTCATGGCTTCTAAGGTCAGCAGCTCAGTTATAGTCACTGTGTGACTGGCACAGATTTGGCGAGCAGCAGTGTCCGCATGACTCCCCTGTTCTAGCCTACACCATGGCACAGAGAGCCCTGTACCAGCGTACCAACACACTTTACACGTTGAGGCACACATACTAATATAAGACCCGTATTTAGCGAGAGAGCAAAAATTGTGACTTCATGTCTTGTAATCCGACATGTGTTTTAAAGGGTCCAGACACTGACCACTACAGTTGATGTTTTGTTTGTTTTTTTTCCAGACAGGCACAAGCATGTAGATGAAGCATGCAAAGGCCAACCTCAAAAACAAAACAGAAGCCGTTTTAAAATCCCTCATGCTTCAGCAGCAGTTATTTACTCTGAAAGATTTGAGTTTTCCTCTTACTAATTACTAAAAGAACCAGCCTAACTCATAATTCAAATATCTACGATGCAGAACAATAGTTTTCCCCTGCCGTAAAGTCATGCAGCTGAAAAAGTTGATGTGACATTCGTGTTCAAGCAAAACGTAGAACATGTCACCATTAAGCCTCATCAAACAAATATTCACCAATGGTACAAGTATTTTGGGAACACTCACCAAAGCTCAATTATTTGCCCAAAGTAAACAAATCAAAAAGGTTATGCTCAACCATGACTGGTTGCATTAATGTCAGGGTTCATCTGGTTATGTCCATTTTCAAACAAATACTTTAGGTTTATGGAGAAATATAGGGCATGGATAAATCCAATGTAATAACACCCATTTGGTAAACAAAGATCTGAGTCAAATATTAGTGCATTTCAGGCCAGGTACAATTGTGTTTATATAAGATGACTGATCAGATAAAAGGGGTAAAAGGCTATCATAGGAAACAATGTGACAAATTCATGAAAACAAGAACTTTTGTTATCAACAAGGGTTTATTTGGGGTAAGAGACAATATGTTTTTAATACCAGTCTAATCTGAGCTCATATAAAGTGTCATGCTACTTTTCTGCCCACAAACTAGGCAGAGCATGTGGTATAAGATGGAAAACACAAGACATAGTGGTCACACTTCCTAGCATCATCTCATCAACATGTGACCGCTAAAAGTGTCTTGAGCCTATATTAGTTTTCCTGTTTTGCAAATTGCCCATGTCTTCAACTCCATCTGCAAAGATCATCATGTTTGTACAGTTTAACCAACATTAGTGTCGATCAATGGGAATTTCCTTCTGAATATCCACCGATGAAGTATACTGCTGACTAGTGGACTGCACTGAAGCTGCTGCCTTTTCAAAATCGAATATGCTCTTCACCGTGGTTTCTGGATCACTGCTGACACTTGGATTCTTCTGATGTTATCAGGCCAAACACATTTTAAAAGTCTTTCCAAACGTGGTCATCTTAAACACGACCATGCTATGATATGATATGAGCAACTTAACAACCCACCACGGACATTGCTGACCCATTCGCAACCAAGCTGTGTACTAGCCTTTTTAATTGAATCTCTAAAATGGACACTGAATCAAATTCATCACTCAGAAGAATGGCGAGAAATTCAGCGCAAAAGTTGTTGTTTTTTTTCCTTCGATTTAAAGGCACTTTCTGTACATCATCAGTGTGACTGCAAATACAAGATGCGGCAAGCTACGTCCCTCTCGGAATCACTATCACATAGAGATGACTGCGTTTTCCTCTTTTCACATTTTTCCCCCCACTCTCTTTAGATAAGTCGCAAAGGTGAAGACCCCTGAGCACAATCAGAAGCAAGGCACCACCCTGTGGCATTCGAAGGTATAGCAGAGAAAGGAAAAGGGCAGAGTATTCAAAGTGGCTTAATTCAGATCCAGTCGTATCAAGCGGAAAGAAAACCAAGCTCTCTCTTTTCTGAGGCTATGTAGTCTGTTATCAGAGCCTCCAGGTTTGCGTGATCTCACCACACTACCCAGAATCCTATCTTCTTGCAACCACAGTAAAGTGATACCCTTTGAGGTGTGGCTGTAGCCATAGGATATCCTATGAAGTTGGGAAATCCCTCTATCAACGGTGCTCCCCGCCTTGCTGCACGTCAGGGGTAATCAGTCCCTAAAGCCTGGTAATTAGACGCCCGCCACCACTGTCTGCCAGGCAACGCCAGCCTGAGCCCACACTAACTCTGCAGCTCCTAATGAGTGGTAATCACCCAGAAGCTCCCCGCAAACCACTGCGGGGATGTCGACACGCACATGAGGCAGGCAAACTATTGGGGAGGAGAAAGAAGGGAGATCTAAAGGCAATGTTTACATGAAGCCTCTTAAATAACTACTGGCTATAGATTTGCGCCGAGGCTCCTTTAAGACGCAAAAAACACTGATATTTGATATACACCAGGAACTAATTCAGTGCAGTGATAAAAACCTTTTACAGCAGCAAACTGAAAAATTGCTCCTTCTCAGTAAATTTACACACATCCCATTTGTTAGACTGTTGTTTTTGGCACACCGCCTCCCTTAATGGTGCAATGAAAACAATACTACTATCTGAAAGTATCAGCACTGCTCCAGAAACAAACTGTTGATAGAGGTTTTAGGAATATTGCAGAAATCAAATAGCTTGTAATAGAACACACTATATTACCGCCTCTCTGATTGATATATCCCATTTGCCTGACTGTGGGCTACTTTCCTGTATATGTCGCACACGAACTCAATAAAAACAAACTCTTGACTCAGTGTCCGGACTCAAATGCGGCGCAGTTTTACAAGACCACTGAATCACATGTCTTTTACCGAAATTCAAATTTAAATTTGTCTCTCGGACAACACGCTCGGTCCGGACGGGGTCGGCTATGCAGAGAAATCGCTTCAAATGCGACACGTGACAAAGAATCTCATCTCGGTGCCGCCCTCCACGACATTTAGAGACTAAAACTCTGGAAACATCTCTGATTAGAACTCAAATGATAACGGATTTAGAAGAAGCAGCACCTGCCACAACAGACTGAGGGAAATGAGCACTCACATTCTTGTGGCCAAGGATGACAATTTAAGCGGGTGCTTGACTACGCCAGGAATCCCACCCCACCCTCGACTGTGCAGACTATGGGTAGGAGAGATTGTGTTTATGTTACACTTACGCTCCACCGCACTCTGGAAATTGGGTATGCAACATTGACCCTCTATTTTGAGTAAATCAGTACCCAGGAGGCCCTAGGATGACTCGTGCTCATGGAATATTTATCTGAACAGGTTTGCGCTGTATGTTCCACCGTCGAAGCTGAGCAGGACTTAGCCGATGTGTCACTGGTGTCGAGTTTCTGGGAAGCTGGCCACAGCGCAGTCACATTTTGTATCTGTGTCACCTGTGCAGACTCTCAGTATGTTTCATGTTCCTCAGCTGCAGGGCTAAATCATTCACTGACACTCATTCATATTCCTTCCACACCAGGCCATGGATTAATAAATCCGGAGTATTGTAATAACACGTGTTTCTCTGCTATGAAAAAGCCACAGATAGAGAACAGACTGACAGCGAGAATTGAAAACAAATGCTAACAGAATAAGTAAATATGCATTACCATTAGGACCATTAAACCTGATGTGAGTGCCAATTTGGCACGTCAATCTCAATACATACACTGGCCGCCAAAGGCGACTTTGTAACAGGGAAGGAGAGACGAACAGAAACTGGGGTTAGATTTGTAACACGGAGTTAAACTGACTCTAAAGACAGGAGTCTAAGACAGAAAGTGTTTCATATGAGCCGAGTTATTAGAACTGATGACGTTTTACAAAAAAGGGCTAAGATATTTCCACCGTACGAAGCAATTTCAGGTACAATACAGCATGTTTGCATTGCCCAATTTCCAAAGAAGAGTGCCAGAAAATTCAGCGCAACATCCTGGAGGACATCATTTGCCCCGAGACCTGGGAAACTGGATGCGAATTCCACCAAACACATTATTGAGAAATGCTTGAAATGTAGAAAATGTAAAAGTACTTCCAGCAATGTCTGATCTTTCCGTGCTTCACCTGTTGTTGTTTTGTGAAGTCTCAATATGATTTTTAGAGCGGTTTGTCTTCGCTGGGACTCATCCAAGAAGCGATTAAACTCAATTCAATAGGTCCGAGAGGTCCTTAGGGGACATTTTCTGTGCTCACAACGGTTCACATAACACCGTATACAACACCCATACCTACCATAAATTTCACTCAGCTGGAAAAGCTTCAAGTGTCATCACTCCTCATCCCGTCTACGGCCATTTATCTCTGAGCAGAACTGCACTGATTACAACAAGGGGAACACTAACAACTGCCAACACATTTTTGTAGATGGAGCACAGGAAACCAACGCTGGGTCTGCGTGAGATGAAACTTCCACCGTTTCGATCGAAGTTTTGATTTATCGGGTTCCCGGAGATAGAGGAATCGTGAAACGCGGCTGCTCTCCCACCTGACTCTCTGACCTCTTTTGTATGACGTTGCCCTGTAAACTACAAACATTTTAACTAGAAGCTAATTGAGCTACGTTAATCCCGGCTTCAGTGCATTAGTAGCCTACTCTGAAGCAGAGGTCATGGTGGACTACACCTAAAACCCAAGGCGTTCCCCAGGAATGACTTAGCTGGAAATATACACCCTCATGCTCTTTCTAATTAAACATTATTGTGTATATGGCACGATTCTGGAAACACAAGAAAAAATGTAAGATTAATTTCCTAACACGAGTTCCAAGTGTTTTTTAAAGTTGATGGAGGCAGCAGAAAACCCCTGCCAGAGTTGTGTGATGTTTATGCTGGATGGGGGAATTTTCTCTGCAAGCTGAGCAGACGTTTCGGCCACCAGTTCAGTCAGTCAGATTGCTTTATTGTTACCAGCTGTTGAGGCTGAGGCATATATACTCACCTTTCGCTCAGCGGCTGATTTCAGAGTCGAATGAGGATACGACTTTACAAGTGTTTCAGCAAAATAATCACACGACCGCTACCTGCCATTCCAGTGACCCGGGTATCAATTTACAGCGGGTGCGCAATTGTCCAGGAAAGAATGGATCGGACAACTTTTAGGATGCCACGGGCTGCAGTTGTGTTTGTAGCTTGTGCATGCACGGGTTGTTGCGCATTACAAAATGTGCAATTACCAGCAGCTTCACTGAGACCGGACTAAGTGCAGACCAAGAGAGCCTGCAGCAGTCATCAGGTGTGAGGCCGCAGAGCGGCCAAGTGACTCTCCGCTGACCCCCACTTCTTTAGCAAAGATAATGAAAGCCTAACTAAATAAAGCAACCCAGAAGGTGTGATTTGATTAGAAATGCGGATAGATAGACATTGCATGCAGGGTTTTTAGAGTTAAATTTAAGAGAAAGAAAAAAAAAAAGTTGCTGGTATTTCAAGGAACCAATCAAATCAATGAGAGAAGCAGCGTGCTCATGTCTGTCAGTCCTTACCCGAAATATGCCGCGGTCGGTTCAGGGAAGTTGAGAAGATACACTACAAGTGTGAACGATAACCATCCCAGGAGTAGGTGTCCATCCAGCATTTTGCTGCGGCTCCAGGGCAGATCATTTCGTTTCTCCTGAGTTGCTGTGTAAAATCTGTTGAACGTCCAACACCTCTTATACAGAGAGCTGCGCTGCGCTCCTCCCATCGAGGGGGACGGGGGCACGGGAGAAGGGGGGGTAATATGACAACACATACTGAGCAGATTCACAAGCCGCTCTCAGAAATCTCAAACAAATAAATGTTCTCACTCGTCTTAATTTATGATTGGCCTAACAGTTGCCTCTCTGTGGACTTCTGCAGCACCACATCGTCAGTGCGCGCGCGCGCGTGTGCGAGTGTGTGTGTGTGAGTGTGTGTGTGTGTGTGTGTGTGTGTGCGTGCGCGCAAATGCGTGCGTTGGCGTGTGTGTGCAAACTGAAGTCAGCCCGAGCTGACCTGCATCTGCATGATGGAATAGTTGTTTACCTCAAGTATGACTCTCCACTTCATTTCCACTTGTGTCAAGCATGCGCAATAAAATTCAACAAGAATAGGTCATAAACAGCTTTGGGTGTGTATTTAAATATAGTTTAAATTGGTTGATTTTGGTCTTTTTTAACACAAAGTGGCCCCCATACTTACCTCAGTTATTTCGTTTCATTTAACTGACTTGGCAGTGTCATCGTAAAGTAGGGTTCAGGTCAGTGTGGGAACCGACTAAAATACAAATAATTACTCAAAGTCAGTTTTCAATTGGACCTTGAGAAGTTTTTCCTTTTTTTATTTGTACTTTAACTTGTATTTTACATGATGGTGATAACTATTTCAATATTTACATTCATCGGTCTGACTAAAATGCCATGGCTCATCATATAGTTGCACAGTCAAAACAGACTCAGACTTTTGCTTTAGATTGTGTCTCCAAGCTCGCTCACCTCAGTGTCCAACATTGTTAAGTCTGCGGTGATTTCATCATTCACAAGACATCATATACTGCAAAGAGACTCCATGTTGAGTAGATTTTGGTTAAAGATTGCCTGTTGAAGTTAAATATCAGTCTGGTCTTGCCTCTGCAAGATGCACTTCTTCCAAAACCACATGCGCTGACGTGAGTTCACCCATAGTTCACAAAGAAGAAAGTGAACCTTGAAAAAACGATTTAATCACTTTGCAAAATATTATATTGAGAACCATAAATCTGTTGGCACACAATTCTAATAAGTAATATGAAACATTTGGCAGGCCTGCACATGAGAAATATTTATTCTTTATTTGCATGCATAAGGTTAGGACAAAACATGTTGTCAGGAACAACTTATTCTTACAATACCTATCAGAAGCAGAGACGTCATAAAGTGCGTCACAGATGAAATGGAACATAAACACAATTAAAACAGACAAAAGTAAAAAATAAAAGACAATTCATTATCGGTTACAGAAAGGCGAGTCTCAAAATGTTGTCCTTAAGATGATTCTAAAGATTTCCTCATTGTCCACAGATATTAAGCCCAGAAGGAGAAGGTTTTAAGGTCTAAGAGCCACCACTTTAGCGGAACAATGTTTTTTATTGACTTTAGAAGACTGTTGTGACGTCAGGCCATTATAACTGAGTTGAAGTGTCATCGTATAGGGCTCTTAAACTCATAGAGAGACTTCCTTTTTTTTCAGTAGAGAGACTGAAACGAAAAAATAAGGACTTTAGGCAAAAAAAGCATTTGGACCATTCTCAAAGAAGGGTCCTGTGGAAGGGAGTCAAGAGTACTAGTCAAAAAATAGATTGGTTCTAAATGGATGTAAACAATAATATAAGTTTTACTTTAACATCGAAACGAAAATATGTGTCATATCTGATTTCCCTCACAACAACAGTTGTTACCATTTATTTGTCAGAATGAAAGCTACCATTAATTGTGCTTGTGTTTACTAAGTTGACCGCTTCATGTTTTCAAATCTTATCCATTGAATGCTTGCCTACTGAGAATATCTTTAGTCAGGGGACAGCAGTACTTAACTCCTGTGTAAACATCTTTCAATGTCTGAGTTACCACCTGACATCTTTTGTGTCTATACACACCCTGGTTGCTGGCATGTCAATGGAGCAAAGTAATATCTGAACTTGGGTATTATCCAGATTTTTTATAACTACACCTGGGCAGCTCTACTGCCGGGATTCAGTCTGAAGTCTTTTCATTCCCTATCTTAAACAACATCCAGCCACCGCAGAACACAAATAGCCCCAAGTGGCTTTGGCAGGCCAAGTTTCTGCTTACATTATGTGGAAAAAAAGCACTTAATATGACAGTTAAAAGTGCATTTGGCTGATAATTACGGTTGCAAGTTTCAAAGGATATTGAATCCGGGATGATCATTCCCATCAATATCTTTTTTTACAGCACTAACCAAATGCTTTGGCAAGTGAATCTGACACATCAGGTTTGAGGAGTTTGTAGAAATAGATTTGGGGAAAAAAAAAAAAAAGGTTATGCGTAAGAAGAACAAGATATGGTCAGAAACTATTCAAAGTAGTAACTAAAAGCAAGACATGTAAGTCACCACCGGTCCTGATTTCACTTTTGATTTATAGTTAATGTTTTTTGAGAAATCCCACAGGTTATCACAATAACATAATGGACTACATTTCTAACATTTTTAAGTCATTCTTAAATGAGAATGAAAAACTTGTAGGGCTTTGTCACAGCCTTGCTTCTTATTAATAACTGGTTTTAAAGAGATCAACGGGAGGTTTGTCAGCACATGACAAGAACGGACACTAATCCCGAGTAACACCCAGTGGTCCTACAATGTCTCTTTAGTGGGATAATTAATTCCCACACCCTTTTTAAAAAATACTCGCACCCTGGTTTCAGACCAGACATTCTGGTGTCGAGGGAACGACAAAAGCATATGGTTTTACTGGTATACTACGATGGCTAAAATTGAAAATGTCAGAAGTGTTGTAAGCGGTAGCAGAAATTTGTTTGTCGAAATAGACACTAATCTCTTTCGGGTGTCAGGAATTTCTCCTTCCGGCTGTTAGAGATATTACTATTCCCTTTGATTTCGACAGCTCTCTCCCAGTTTGTAACATGATCAGAAACGCATTTTAAATGTGAGCAATATAGCCCAATTTGCTGCCGGTCTAACAAGATATCCATGAGGAAGTCACCCTGAAGTGATTGTGTAAAAACTTTGAATACTTATAGATAAAATAGGAGAGGTACGGTGGCGCAGGATGAAGGACCCAGGTTCAACTTCGACCGGGGGACCGTTTCTGTGTGGAGTTTGCATGTTCTCCCCGTGTCTGCGTGGGTTTCTTCCGGGTTCTTCAGTTTCCACCCTCATTCCAAAAACATGCAGCAGGTTAATTAGGAAAAATTGGGAAAATTGCGAGTGAATGTTGTCTGTCTGTATATGTGGCCCTGTGATTGACTGGCGACCAGTCCAGGGTGTACCCCGCCTCCCACCCGATGACAGCGAGGATAGGCTCCAGCATCTCCTGCGACCCTGAGTGCAGGATGCGCGGCAGAAGACGGATGGATGATATGAAATACTCTTTTCTTTTGTGCAATAATGACACAGTTCCTTTGGACATTGTGCAAGCGATTTACATGAACATTATTTGTCAAAACTTCTAAAAACATATTTTTGTCAAGACACACTTAAGTTAAGATAATTTGATTAAGATGTAATTTAAGATACAATGCAAAAATGATTCATCCCATGCAATGTTTGTGACACAGTAATGCTTTTATATTCCATAGGTAAATGTCAATTAAAGTAAAAAACCAAATGAGATTCTATTCCACCTCCCTCTCCACAGAGTCGTATGTATTAGCCTTGGTCTGACCTTGTCTTGATATCACATCCTGGGAGAGGAATGTAAATCGTATCCGTGCAATCCCAACCCTGTTACCACCAAACTTCTCATTCTCACCACCCCTACTTCACTGCAGAGCCACATGATCTTTTCCATGTACCAGACATAATTTGTGGCTTAGGTTTGGAGGCTGACGGTGCGTCTGCGCCACTCTGCTGTTTCAGGCGTCTGGTGCACTGTGTGCAGCACTTCTCAAGATTCAGAAAAAAAGTCCTTTTCAGGGTCTATAGAAAGAGCTGTTGTTCTTGAATACAGGGTATTGTCAGCTTTCCATTTTGGTTTGATTGCTAATCTGATGTTACCAATTAAATGTATTACACGGTCAGTCACAATATATGAGAAGAAACAACATGAATGAAGAGTCAAAAAATCTCACTGAATGATTTATTGATGGTGTTGCCTGGTTTCATCAATTACAAAGGAGAAAAACAGTAGCTGCAATCAAAAAGCATTTTAGTGGAACTCAGTTTTGCTTCTTTTGAGACATGTAACATATGATATGTGCACATTTTCTCGGGAATTGTTATGACACACTGGGGCCAAATTGAATGTGAGCAAGCAGTGGCTTGTCTCTCTCCTGAAACTGTTTAACTAGGCACATCTGAACTGTTGCTGCAATGCAATGTCGGGAGTGTGGAGTTGTGTGGTAGCCCATAACAGAAGAAAACCAGAAATATCTTAATAAGGACATTTAGTTCTAGAGATCATTATATTAGGAGAAAAAACTTTTTTCATGTTTAATACTGAAAAAAAATTCCAAAAATTTTTTTTTTCTTAATAGATTAGGGTTTTATTCCCTTTACTAATGCAGCAAAACAGTCAGAGTTGACATTAATACCAAACCAAAAACGAAACAATGCCTTTTATCCATAAATCTGCAAGATACCTTCTGCTCCTTAGTTACCCAGCAACCTCTCAAACAGCCTGCTCGAAAAGTATATACAGAATCTAATTTTTTCTGTTGCCCCCAAAACAAACACATCCCTTCATCAAGGCTGGCTCAGTTTCACCGGAGAAATCATCTACAATGACACAAGAGTAAAAGTAGTGACATGGTGATAGTGTGAGCCAGGAAAGTACAGATTGCTGTTCGTTGACAGACGATATGCTAGATGTATAGTGAATGGGTCATGCGCTTGACCTGCAGGTGGTGTTGATGGAATGGTATGATCTGCTTTACTTAGTGTTAATGAAACAAAGCAGAGTCCAGCTGAGGCAGCTACAGTGCTCACTGCTTCTCTCTCAGCTGATTATGACCTCAGATGACCCCGATGAAACTATCATTAGACAGAAAAGAAAAGACACTTGAGCAAGTAAATCACTTTATTTCATTCCTTTACCATTCTGGTCTCCTGTTCTCCAGGCCTTCAGCTACTGTACAGCGGCATCCTTTAGGATGAGAAGGATACACATCTGCTCAGACAGTTGAAGACTTCAATTACAGTCAAAACAAGACTTCATACAACCTACATGCAGGTGAAATAATTGATCTGTGTCATCTCGAGGAATTTGATTGTTTCCCAGAAAGTACTTGCGGGCACATCATTCAGTAGGCTTATGATAAGCAAAAGAAACAGTCTCGGGGAAATACACAAGAATATTGAAACTACTCTTACTCTTAAAGCCTCTGACATCATGGTTTTTCTGATTAAATAAACTACATTTAGTCTAATGCCTATCATAATGAACTTTTGAGACACAGCTGGGCTGATTTTGTTATCTCTGAACAAAGTTGGGCTATCTGATTTCACCTCTCTGAAGTATTTCTGCTAAGCAAAGCTAGGTTAAGAAAACCATCTCCTGGTTCCTTGTTCAGAACAGACAAAAATCAAAACAGTGCCTTAAGTATCTTAAGTTAATATAATGTTATGGGACCGATTAACTAGGTCTCATCATAGATTTAGCTGGTTTCATAAAGTGGTGTGATGCCTTGCCTGTGATTTCTTAGGAGCATATGGCCAATGTTAGGTGTTCAGTATAAAAGTTAGTTAAAGAGTATGTAATTTATGTTAACCTGACAAACCTCAATTCATCCACTGAATGGAAGTACTTCTGTTTTGAAAAAAAATCACTGGCGATATTCATTACGTAGCATGTTAAAGGTGTGTTATTTACTCAAAAGCCACCAATATGATATCAGAGAGTTCCAAGACAGTTTTCACAAATATTTGACATTGTCTCCCTTAATTTCCCTTATCAGAATCCTTTTTACACCATGTAAAAGCTGAGACAGTTTCAACGCCTTTGGAAATGCCCATCCTGAAGATAAAGTCAAAGCTGAGGCTGGGGCTTTTCTTTGTTTCCCATGTCTGGAGCCAAATTGAGAAGCACAGGGGAAAGTGATGAGTTTTTTCCAGGTGTGAGTTTGCAGGGTGTGTGTTGACATATGGAGGCACACCCTTCCACCGTCCTTCTTTACAGCTTTTCTTTTTAAACTTACACAGAGGTGGAACAAACAGGAAGACCTGATCGAGTAAAATGAATTGTGTATCTGAGATGGTCGAATTAGTCTCTGTTATATGTGACTGATTTTTCTCTATCAACATATGTTCCAGTATAGCACAAATAAAGAAAGACAGCGTTATAAATTCAATTTTTTTTTCAAAGATGAATACATCTTCTGTACATCACATATATTGTCTAATAATAAACGGAATTCCCCTCCACAATTGTGACTCCACAATTTGAATTCCTGTCTAATGAAGACTTGTGTTTCTGTTTGTGGTTGCAACAAGTGGAGAATGAGAGAATGACAATGACGGCTATTTGATGAGAACACTATTAACTTACATGTAGTTTTCATTCATCCACAAGCAGTTATTTAGCTCTGTGACCCCCTCTCCTGCTGGCTTTAGAGAACATCAAGGGCATGATGCCACTTTCAATTCTTTTAAACTCAGTGATGAACAGAAGAAGAAGATAATGCAAAGTAATATATATTATACACATATATAATACACATATATATTTGATCATATATATATATTTGATTTGGAATTTGCTTTGAATATTTTATTTCTCTTACTTCAGATATCTATTTTGGTATATCCAGTAAACTTATTTTAGTGATGTAAAAAAAAAGACTGGGACAGAAAATATGAACCTAAATCACATTGAGAAATGATTGAGCGTGGGAGAGAATAAAATTTTCAATGGATTGGGTTAGCCAGTTTCAGTTTCATTTTACAGACAGTCATTTGAATAACACTGAACTACGTATTTTGCTGAGAATACCCTCCATTAAAATATAATGTTAGGTTAAAAAAATGGTGTGGGTGATATTAGGTCTCGGGAGTTTTGAGTGCCATGAGAGTTGGAGGCCCCAACAGCTCATTTGCCCAGATATCTGGGTGTCTCCGACATGCTCGTGCTGCCACTTGCTGAATTAAGAGTAGGAATTCCATGGCTATATACCTGAATATGTTCAACTGATCAATAAAAGAAAAAACTCGTAAGCAAGTTGTGTGAAACATTTCCAATTGGCACCGGATTTGTATCTGTATTAGATGGATCATCTTTAAGAGTCAATGATTCAGAAATTGTATAACTGCTAAATTTGTTCAGGCAAAAAGTCAAGATGGGTTTTCACAAAGGGTCAGGTAGGAAAATAGCTTTTTTGCTGAAAATGGAGCACAAAAACAACCGACAACATATGATCCACATATCAGTAAAGCAAATTTTAATTTTGTATGAAGAAAATACTTGAAATTGAATGTCATTAAATTTTCTGATGCCCTTCAGTTTTTCATGTTATATTTGATTGTATCATTTCAAATCGAATTGAAGTGCAGCACAGCGGTGTGGCGGTTTTTGCTCTCACAGCACGAAAGTCCCAGGTTCCATTACCACAGGGGGCCTTTCTATGTGGAGTTTGTATATTCTCCCCATGCCTGTGTCAGTTTCCTCTAGCAGTCCAAAAACTGGCAAATTGGAAAAATTGCAGAAAGAGGAAATAGTTGTCTCTCTCTATATGTGTCTTTGCGATCAACTGGCACCGGGTCCAGGGTGCACCCTGCTTCTTGCCCGATGACAACTTGGACAGGCCTGACCCCGAGTGCAGGAAAAAGCAGTAGATAATGGATGCATATTTTCCTTAAATTGACATGTAATAAATCTTTGCTCTTTTACTTCAGATGTTCTCTGGGATCAAAAACTACAGTAGGTGTGCCATGGAATGAAAGTGCACAATCAATGAACAATATAGATATACTTCCAACGGAGATATTCTATTGTCGCTTTGATTTTCAGGTCTGGCCATGAAAAATATTTACTCTACTACAATACTGACATCTAGTGGTGACACTATGTTCGTATAACTAGATTTTAGTTATTTACATAGATTTGAGACATTCTTGGTTTACCAAATCGTATTAACCCTCTCCAGGCAGATGTTGCAGATTTGCGACAGCTAAATGCTACTTAGCTAATTACGCCACAACTTAATTTGAGCCTGAGAGGGTTAAGACGCTTGGGTGCAATGAGCATTCAGTTTAGAAATTATTTGTGAATAACTCAGTAGGGTCATCAATATTTTTGTGAGATGTCATTGCGTCTGTGTTATGTCTACTGATCTAAACAAGACCTAGGATACAAAGCAATGACAAGACTCAGTCGCTCGACATGACTTGGTCTTCACAGCATTTTACTAAATGATATCATCTTCACATTGATGTCATCGTGGGCACACAAGAAGTTGTGTGGAGTCTCTGTTTGCTTGTGAGAAATATCTGACTGGATAGGCAGTAGAGGGCTGGAAAAGTTGCTGAGATAAACACTTCTTTTTCTTTTAGCTGCTCCCTTCAGGCATCACCACAATAAATCATCTACTTCCATCTAAACCTATCCTCCGCAACCTCTTCTCTCACACCAACTGATTTCATGTCATCCTTCACTGCATTCGTAAATCTCTCCGGTCTCCCTGGAAGCCTCAGGCCTGGTAGTTTGAACTCCAGCATCCTTCTACCTAAATATTTACCAAGTCTACTCTGTACAACTCCAAGCCATCTCAGTCTGGCTTCCCTGAGTTTTTCTCCAAAACGTCTAACATGCACTGTCCCTCATCAAGCCTGTATCGCTACCAGATCTTTTGAGGTACGCAGTATCCGACCGTACCAGCTTACTTTCATCCCCATTTATACGTACATCATTCGAAGCAACATAACTTTCATTTAAATTTACAAATGACAAGAAGAACATATTTTTCTGTGAGGCAGTAGCAATCATTCTTAGTTGCTAATTGTATTGAGCTCCTTCCAAAAGCTACTAACAGGTCATATCGGTTTGGTTTTGTTTGGTTTTGTTTTGTTTTGTTTTGTTTTGTTTTGTTCTGTTCTGTTCTGTTCTGTTCTGTTCTGTTCTGTTCTGTTCTGTTCTGTTCTGTTCTGTTCTGTTCTATTTTGGTTTTAGCTTGGATACATCAGATGATACTTGCATGGTCTCACTCAAGTTTACTTTTTAAAAACTTCTAACCATTATTTTTTTAGCTTTTTTTGTATTGTAGCGACCCCAGAATAGAAGCTATTGCCTGTTGACCTGTCACTCTCCAGCCCTTCACTGATCACAGCAGGTTTGTCAAACAGGATGCGGTTTGGTGATTGGTGAAGAGAATGCGGGTGGGGGGGCTTGACAGCGAGGGGAGCAGGAATATTGGAAAACGTAGAAGTAGTGATGTGGAGCGTAGATTATAGTACGGTTATGTCAAGAGATTTGTGGGGATAAAAGCGACAACATTTAGAGTGAAGGCCTCGTTATTGACTCTTTATTGAAACGTTACAGTATCAACATTTGATGACCTGTAAATTGACAATATGAACCAAGAATAACTAAAAGCATCATAAACAATGCTTGTAAACTGGAAAATTGCTGCTGAAACATAAACAGTTTTAAACTAACATAGAGTTATGTATGGATATTGCAGCAGAGCTGGCCTTGTTGGCATTAAATAGCATAGGTTGTTAGCACTGAGCATTACCTCATCAACAGGATCTTGGACAAAGTGGCATGAAAAATCTCCAGTAAATGGATAGACACCTTCACCTGAGAATGGTGAACGAAGCCATTATCTACTCCATGTGCTGGTAGATGTAGTGATGATGATGATGGTTGACAGAAATTAAATGTCAAACTAATTCTACAATAACAACTATCAGCTTTCATATTTGCCAAGTGGGAAATTTAATTTACTGAAAAATAATCCATTCAAACTGTGCATAAACTGAAAATTTGCAAAGTGCTATACTACATAAAATGGTTCGATAGAAATTTCCTTCTAAATTGTTAATTACTGTGGCAATAAAGATTCATTATTTTTATCTTTACAAATGTATTATGGGTTTTTTATGTATCTCGGTTTTTTTGCCACTGTTAAGAGGTTTGATATTTTTAATCATTACAAAACTTAATATTCAGGTTAATGAAAAACATTACATCATGTGAAATACAGTTCCAGTTAAGAAAGTTTCCCTTACAATGCAGACTGCTTCTTAAATCTGGCCAGTCATCTAGCCTGTTCGTCACCTAAGGAGAAATTGCTCTGTGTAAATTTTCCTATTCAATAAAGTGGATTAAATTAAAAAAGGGGGGAAAAAAGCCTGAATGATATAATGCAAACTAGCATATTTGATTAATTGGTGCTGTCCACAGCACTTGGGAGGACTGGATGATTTAATCAAAAAAATGTTTGCCAATTCTTAGCAAATTTTATGACATATGATCACAGTCAATATATCATTTTATAAGATGAAAAAACACAAAAACATATCTCCCGTCAGTTACCTGAAATACCAATGATGAGACCTCACACGGGGAAATCATTCAGATGTACTAGAATAACTTGTCCTTTTGAAGCGACACAGTGGCGCTGTGGTTATGAAATTGTGTGATCTTATCCTGTGTGACCATTTTTTTTGGTATTGAAATAAACTAAGGGTTTAAAAAACTGGCCATTTGAAAGACTTTTTTGCATTTTTCCTCAGTCCTTTACCCCAATCTTATCACACTTTCAGAAATCATCTACAAAGTCAAGAGAAAAAGAACAATTATCAGATGAGTGAACAACTGACTGTATTAAACTACATTGGATAATATTCTATGTCTATAAATATATTTGATGAGAATTTGATTGCATTTTATTTCATTTGGAACTATAATTTAGATGGTTAAATGGAGCCTCAAGGGGGCACAAGCCAGTGTTCTCACTGAGCCAGGACAAAGGTGATAAATAAAAGGGGTTGTGTCAGGACATTTGGTCAAGACTGGTATGGCAGTTCGTCCTGGTGATATACCTGTGGGGGTATGGAGTTGTGTTTGAGAGGTGGCTATAGCGATTTTCACTGGATCGGAGATGACTCCACCCCCTTTGTCGTCGGGGGGGAGATGAGATTCCCCTTCTGTCAGAGCAACCCAACAAAAGCCTTGGTAGGCAGTTTACCGCCAAGCTGTCTGACAAACAAATCGGGAAAACCGTCATGAAGCAAATAATGAATGCCCTGGCAAGCATTGACCAGAGCTGACTCCCTCGGAAGTAGGTTTGGTGCTACCAGTTCACCCTGAAAATGATGGCTGCTGAAAATGTTTGAGATCTCATCATCCATCCCACGGAAGATGGACAGAAAAGCCAGCTCTTTCATCCAGAAGTTGTTGGGTCTGCCAGGGTGCCTCAGCAGGAAGCAGAAACAGGGCTCTGCGGGAAGAACACACTGCAACTGCCATTGCAAATCCATCGGCGAGTGCTTTATGAAAGAGAAGACCAGGCTAGTTCTCAAGCTTAGAAAGACCACTGATCAGTCAGTAAGGAGCGTAAAGACCATGGTTCCTACCATTTCACTGAGGAAGTGAAATAGCCAACCAAAGTCGAACGTGCTTTTCGCAGGCTGCAAGTCTAGAGGTCAAAAGATTGTCGGCAAATTTCAAATTTCAGGAAGGAAGAGCACGACTATGATGGGGAAAGGCGCCTCGCAACTGGTCCAAAGCCAACTGCAAAGAGAAGCAGGAGAAGAAGGAGATGCTGGTGGTGTAGGTGATGAGGATGGAGGAAGAGTGCTACAAGATCAAGTCTGTGTCATAGGGTTGACAAGGAAGCTGGACACCTTGGGAGGGGTTTGTCAATCAGAATAAAGCTGACAAGACAATGATGTTTTTAGAAAGAGTAGTGGAAAGTACACTGAGGGCAGAGGTGAGTATTTTTGAGCAACAGTATGGTTTAATGACAAGAAAGAGTACTACAGATGCTCTAAGGGGGCTGCATTTTGCCTCTGTAGATCTAGAAAAAGCAAATGACAGAGTACCAAGAGAGGAACTGTGATACTATGTAAGAAAGTCTGGAGTGGCAGAGATGTTGGAACTTTGCAAGACATGTACAAGAGCTGTAAGAAACATGATGTAAGACAATAATGAGGTGTGCTGTAGGTGTGACAGGGCAGTTCAAGGTTTGGGTAGGAATGCATCAGAGATCAGTTCTGACCCCCTCCTCGTTCACCATAGTGATGGACAGACTTGACAGATAATGTAATTCTGTTGACTGTAGTGAGGGTAAGGAACAGGTGGAGGAAAATCTCGAGAGGTGCAGCTATGCCCAGGAAAGGAGAGGAATGAAGGTTAGCTGCAGCAAGACAGAACACATGTGTGAATGAGTGGGACATACGTACATGGATGGGGCTACAGGGAGTCTAGATAAGGAAGGTGGAGGATTTTAAGGGCAAAGGGTTAACTGTTCAGAGCAACAGAGAGGTTGCTTTAGATCAGAAGTGGGCAAACTATGGCCCGTGGGCCACGTCCGGCCTGTTGGTCTTTTGAATCCGGCCCGCCAAAGATTGAACAGAATTCATATTTGATGTGAACGATTGAATGATTGGATCAATGAATGTGGGAGCTCGAACAGGAGATTATTTCATTTTTGGAGCTATTTGAGAACACCTGAGAATTTTCGTGAGCTGAGTGACACAGATTGGCTTTGTGAGCCATTACTGTGGACATACTGACACACATGAATGAGCTGGATGTGAAGCTACAAGGGAAAAACCGGTTTGTGCCTGAAATGCAAGCAAACATCAGAGCCTTCAAAACCAAGCTGATTTTATTTTCAAAGCAAATGTCAGAGGAGTCTGATATGTACTGTTAACAAATGCGTTTTTTTTTTTTTTTGTTTTTTTTGTTTTTTATGTATTGTACCTTGTGTTGACCCGGTCCGTCTGTCAAATTTTAAAGTCAATGTGGCCCCTGAGCCAAAAAGTTTGCCCATCCCTGTTTTAGAGGATCAGGAATGAGTCCATCAGAAGGAAATATTAGATGTTTTGGAGATAAAGTGAGAAGACTAGGATGGGATGATTTGGACATGTAGAGAGGAGGGATACTGACTATTAGGTTAGAGGATTGTTGAGGTTGGGGCAACTAGGCTTGGTTGAAAACTGAAGAGGAGATCATAGTTGGAGTGAAAGAGGGCAAGAAGTAAGTTGTGTGAGAAAGAGGATGAAGAGGACAAGGTTAGGTTTGAGGAACATTGCTTTGTTGCCACACCAAGCTCCACCACCAATCATACAGAGACCAAACGGCCCATATGACGGGGGGTTCAGCACCCCCACACTCCTGGGCAGGGCAGGGCTGTCCAGTTTGAGAGGGGGAGGTGAATATCTCTGTTGAGGACGGTTTTGAGGTGAGGCAGTGGCAGCAACCCCCTCGGAACCGCAGTGGGCCCCCCTTGTCCTCTCAGTCAGAATCTCCTAGCCAGTGGTAGATGAAGCCTATTGTATCAGAGGCCAAGTCACATATATACAGGGAGTGGAGAGAAACAGAGAAAGAGGCTGTTTCAACTTTTCTTCCAGCACGACTCAGATTTATTGGTTATACTGAGTTTATACAAGAGATATATGATGTTGCCAACAAAACAGGTGTCAAAACAAATAGAAATGGAATGTGAGAGAGTAACTATCTTCAAGGCCGTTGCAGGACCGTGAGAGCATCAATGGGATTGGGTTTCACGGGAAAGAAATGGAAAAGTACAGAAATGGGAGCATGTCTCAGAGAGAGGAGTGGAAAGGTACAGGGAATGTCAGAAAATAGAATGGTAACAGAAAATTGTTTAATAGCCTCTAGATGGGTGCTATTTGCACACTCAGACAGTGTTTGATTTGCTCCGTCTTGTCATTGTATATCACCTTGGCAGTTTTTATTATCTTTTTCCTCTCAGCCTCACCTGGTAAAGAAGATTCTTTTTTTTCTTATTCAGAATTTCTTTCACCTCTTCACCCATGGTTTATTGTTTGCAAAAAGTGATCTGTTTAACAAGAATGGTGCTGTCCACATTAAAAGATATGAAGGATGAGACTGTCTCCACCTGCTCACTAATGTTATGGAACAAGGATATAAGGTAATCATATTCCATTGATTCATAGCACCCTTGAAGCACCCACTGGTGGATATTTTTCACTTCATCTGCTCCCCTCACCCCTAGTGAGGAGGTAGGAGCAAGCAGTATTGGGTGATCCGCAGAGCCAAAGGGGGGGACGGGTACAACTGTCTAATGATCAGAGACAGATCCATAATATACAGGACTGTCTCAGAAAATTAGAATATTATGATAAAGTTCTATCCCTTCTGTAATGCAATTACAAAAACAGAAATGTCATACATTCTGGATTCATTACAAATCAACTGAAATATTGCAAGCCTTTTATCATATTAATATTACTGATTATGGCTTACATCTTAAGGAAACTCAAAAATCCTATCTCAAAATATTAGAATATCATGAAAAAGTAATTTTTGTTTTTGTTATTGATTACGGAAGATAAAGAGCTTAATCACAACATTCTAGTTTTCTGAGACAGTCTTGTATGTCA
This sequence comes from Fistularia commersonii, assembly GCF_037954325.1. Lineage (NCBI taxonomy): Eukaryota > Metazoa > Chordata > Actinopteri > Syngnathiformes > Fistulariidae > Fistularia > Fistularia commersonii. The sequence goes on from NC_141308.1 coordinate 1,034,710, forward strand.
AGTGTTTTGTATTTGCTATTTCCAAGTACTTTAGCAGTAATGACAAATATTTCTGTTTCTTTTCTAATGCAGCCTCAGGGGGCAGCACAAGCCAGAGTCTCTCTGAGATGGTCTCAAGCCCTGACAAATGCAGAGGGTTGTGTCAGGAAGGGCATCTGGCATAAAACTTGTGCCAAAACCAAATATCCAATCAAACCCACGCATCTCAATGAGTTTCATAAATGATGAGTCGGAAACTGGAAATTGAAGGTGTGATGCTCAATGCTGTTAATGACTATGACCCACAGGTGGGATGTGAGTTGGAGGTAAAAGAAAATTTCTGCAGTGAGTTAGATGAAGTGATGCAGAATACCTCCTTAGGTGAGAGAGTGGTAATTAGTGCAGACTTTAATGGACATGTTCAAGGATATCATTCCGCTCTGGCAGAATGGAACGAAATTAGTTTCAAGAGGCCCAGGTGGACAGCCAGTAGCAGTAGCAGCAATACAGATATAGTGCAATAAATGTGTGGGAGAAATGCACTGATGTAGATGGATAAATAAAAAGAATGGAAAAAAAAACTCTGAACAATACACAGGAGCTACTACAGTCAAGTATATCAGGTGAAAGTCCAAAGTGCAGATTAGTTTGTCCAACATTTATGAGAGTTAAAAAGTTCTGTTGAGCAGTTTACAGAGCAGCACAACTGTTTCAGTCTCACTGTTGTGGGGAAGAAGCTGCGCTTCAGTCTGGTGGTCCTTCTCCAAATGCTTCAAAGCCTTCTCCCTGAAGGATGGGGGACAAAAAGTGTGTGCCGGTGGGCGGGGGTCCTTCATGATGAAGCTGGCCCTCCTTCTGCATCTGTTGGTTAAGATGTCCGTGGTGGTTGGAAAGCTGCTCCCAATGATCCTCTGTGCAGCTTTAACCACCCTGTGGGGAACCTTCCTCTCCACCACAGAGCAGCTGCCATGCCACACTGTGATGCAGGAACAGAGGACACTTTCCACTCCACATCTATAAAAAGGCGGTCAGGCCTCCAAGTCCAATCCTCTTCAGTCTCTTAAGGAAGTAGTTGCTGGTGAGCCTTCCTGACCAGGTGGGAGGTATGGTTACAACAGATGAGGTCATCTTTGAGGTACCTGTAACTTGAGACCACTTCTACTGCTGCTCAACTGTGCAGGCGAGAGGGGGGGCAGTTACAATGACGAAAAGACAGGAGGCAGAAATAGAGGTCACAGAGATGAAGATGCTAAGGTTCTCTTTGGGAGTGGCCAGGATGAATAGGATCAGAAATGAATCTATCAGAGGAACAGCACATGTTAGATGTTTTGGAGAGAAGGTCAAAGAAGCCAGACTGAGATCATTCAGTCAGGTAGAGAGGAGAGATAGTGAATATATTTTTAGACACAAAGGGCTTTCGGTTTTATGAAAAAGAAATGACATGAGACTAAATGAAAAAAAATTAAGCATTTGAAAAAAAATGACCTCCAGTGAATTATTCTCTTTTTTTAGCAATCCATTTGATGAGAAACCTGTATTAAAATTGATTAAAGCACCAGAATTAGAAGTTTTAAAATCAACTTACAGTTAAAATGAGGGTCAAAATTTAACATCACTCTATACTTTTATTAGTTTACAACGATCATGAATTATTTAAAATACATGGAGTGTGCATTGCACATTTGCGCCAACCGTTGTGTCTTGTCGCGATAAAAGAAACATTCTGTCTGGGCCGAATATGTTCCTAGCATGTGTGTGTGCGTGTGTGGGATTGAGAGAGGAATGCTGCAGAGATGAAACATTACCAGTCGTCAATATGTATACTGCCAACTCATTAAGAAATGCAATCGTAAAGTTTACTATGGTAAATCTGCCACGTTGAGCTGCTGATACGTGCCACAACTATAAGACCATGTTTCAGTGCATTTTGTTGGACGAGGTTGTTGTTCTTGTTGTTGTTGGTTTTGCTGTTGTTTTGCTGAATGGAAATCCAAATACTTCAATACCAAAACCTCATATAGATACCGGAATGGTCGATTGTTGCCAAAAAAACAACTCGGGTTGTCGTATGTACTTTCTACCAGAGGGCGTCACTGTAAACAAAGATCTTTTCTACCATCGAAGAAGTTGTTGTTTAAAGATGGCGGCACCCGGTACTTCACTCGTGAGCTTGCGGACGCTGTGTAACTTTGCCAAATGTCTTCACACAAGAGCCAAAATATTGCCCACGTTGAACGGCGAAATGCGGGGATATAGATCCAAAGCTGGGCGTTTTCGGGAAAATGTCACATCGCCATCCCACTCCAAACAAGGTTGGTGAAAATGTTCACAAACAGTATACACCAAGGACGTACCAAAAATACCTGCTTTTAAACATCATCTTAAAAGGCTGACAGCGTTGTGTGATCAAACCTTCTCCTTTTTTTTTGCCTTGTAGCTACAAACTTGCTCGAACAGTTTCCAGATCCCAAATGTCTCCTTAACAATAGCATCTCTCGTTCACTGGGAGTTAGCGACACATCCCAGCTCATACAGTACAGCTGCACGGAGGATTCGGGTGTTAAGGTTTGAACCATTATGTATGCTGCAGACCGTGCATGTTTCCTATTACAAAGTAATATAATCACTGACTGAAACGTTTTATTTTTTGCAGAAAGCCACCGTAATGGTTCTTTGGCCGTGCAAGATTGAGGAGCAAGGTTATGCAACCAGAAAGGCTGATGCTGAGCGGTTTGCAGCAGCTGCTGCTTGTCAAAAGCTAAAAGTAAGTTGACAGCACTTAAGACTGGACCCAGGTGTAATTCATGTCCAACACATTTCCAGTAATTGTCTATTAGGGCCTTTTCCAAACATTCAGTGGTTTTGGAACTGAAAGTTCCTGGTTGAATTTCCAAGCTCCCCTGGCATGCCAAAGTGTTGTTGAGCAGGACACTTTGCACCTCACTACCCCCTGGGCGCTGCTCACTGGATGCCCAGGACTCAGGGCTCATCCATTGTTGAATGATATCCAACAAGGGATTCATGAGATATTCACAATTAGACTAGAAAAAAAAATGTTGGACTAAACTCTGGATATAGCTCCCTCAGCCAGGTGGGAAGTATAAACCGGTCACTTGACTTAATTTGAGAAGAATTTTCCTCATTCGAGAGGAAAATTGGACTTTCAAGCTTATTATATCTGCCTTAGCAAAGCTTGGCATTGTTAATGTGGTTGCAGTGTGTGTGGGTAACAGATAATTTCTCCTGTTTTAAAAAAAACTAATTTTTCCATAGGAAATGGGTGTAATTGGTCCAAGCAATGAGCTCCCCAGGAGGGGAGCTGGCAGAGAGAGAGGGGGGCCACATTCATCTCTTCAGGATATGGAAACTGGTTACTGGACTGATAACATCCTAATGTCCAGAGTTAAAGGCAATGAAGAAAACGAATGTCTGCCTCCTGTAGAAAAGGACACCGACATATCTGAAGCTCTTTCTATGTTTCCTTATCCAAAAGCGCTCTTGACTCGGGTCATACAGGTAGCCACATCATCTAACAGAGCCAAGGTTCGTACCACTTATACTTTGCACAAGTAACTCCCCCCTTTGCTACCCACTTGTCTTAATCGTGCCATAATATTTAATTACAGGATCTTATAAAGTTCACCACGAAAGGGGGAAAGCTCAAGACATGTGAATTGAACCTGTACTGGCCAGAGGAAATGACATTCACTGCTACGTCAAATAACAAAGTCATAGCAGAGAAGAGAGCTGCAGCTCTGGCCTGCTTGAGACTCAAAGTAAGAATCACTTTGGGGAGCTATTATTCTATTTTCACAATTCTTTTTAAGCTGTTATGAGATACATTTCATGTATGATATTTGTCACTGGATTTAGGAGCTAGATCTTCTGGATAAGTTCAACAACCCCCTAACTCATGCCAAGTACCACCGTGACAAGGTGAGAGAGGCAGGAGAAAGGGAGCGACGTCCGTTCCAGCTGGAGGTCCCGGAGTACTTGGAAGATGTTATGAGAGAATACCTAACAAAGGTCAGTGATCAGTTAGGTAGTAACCTGGTAACCTCAAACTACAATACACAAACTACAAAACAATGAATGGGATCCAAATTGTGTTTTGTTTTGGCTTTTTTTGTGTGTTTTGTTATTATCTACGCCGCTTGTCATGCACACAGGGTCATGGTGGTGATGCAGCCCATCCCTGCTATCATAAACTCCTACAGTCTCAAAACATATAATAGTTTAATTGATTACTCTAAATTATCCATAGATGTGAATAGGGGAGTGCTTTACAATTCAAAGGGGAAAAATGTGTTTTATTTCAGGTTGAGTTGTCGACAGATTTCACTCTGACAGATTCTGTCTCAAATGTGTCTGGATACTACAACTGTGTTGAGCTTATTTTAAGATAAATATCCTCTTTTCAGTACCCAGTAGCAACACAACTGCAGAAATTATGGGAGGAAGAAGAGGAGAGACAGCAGACTTTAAACCAGGAGAATGAGGAAGAAGGGGAGGATGTGCTCATCAATGCCATCACAGGCAGGCCGTATAGGGAATTGTCTCAGAAGGAGGTCCAACATCTAAACATCCGTCTACAACAAGAATGGGAAAAGGCAAACCCTGGCCTGAGCATACAGCTGCCAGTTGATGCCCACCGGCAGCGTGTTGTCTCCACAGTGCAGTCCTCAAGGGTGGTTGTGATTGCTGGTGAAACAGGTTGCGGCAAAACAACACGGATCCCACGTTTCTTGATGGAGGAAAGTGTTAAAGGGGGTAAAGGAGCGGAGTGCAATATCCTGGTGACCCAGCCTCGTCGGATAAGCGCTGTGTCTGTGGCCCATCGTGTTGCTCAAGAGATGGGCCCAGCTCTTAAAAATTCTGTTGGATATCAGGTGGGTGGAGATTTGTAAAATACTAAATGTATTGAAAGACTGTATAGTATATCAGCTGGCATTTGTATTGATTTAGACTGTAATAATTGATAATGGGAGCATCTCTTATTTTTCCTTGTCACTGGGCGGAAGCTGGCAATAACTAAGAATCACTATTGACCCCAACACTGACTAGTGCCGCAAACTTTGAATCCTTACTATTTGTGGATCTCGTTGAAATAACAAACCCAGGCATATGTACAATTATTGAACATATTCGCAGATCTGTCCTTACAGAATCTAATCTAAATTATGCACTGATCAACAAAATATTTGTCGAGCAAAACCCATATGAAAATTACCGGGACAGCAGAAAAAAAAATTAAAACCTACTTCATGACATAATTTGTGGCAAATCTGTTCTTAGTCATCTGGATTAGCTTGTAGATTTTTTGTTTATAATTGATTCAAAGGGATAAATATTTGAAATATTGTTAGGAACAGCAATTAATTATATTTATTATTCTCTATCCTCGTATGGAAAATATGTGTTTATTGATTTGATTGAGTAGTCCATTTGGGATTTAATAATTTAGATTGATTAATGATGATCATCTTTTTTTTTCCTATGACTTTTAAGGTATATTATGTTGTAAAGGGGTTGAAGCTGTTAAATATTTGTGCAAAGACTGGAAATCATGGAGTCCATTGTTCTGTCAATATCCAATGATCAGATGTACAAGATCAACTTTATGTAATAATCTGTGAAGTGAGAAGAAAGATTTGAGTGCGTTTGTCCAATCTCATGTAGGTGAGACTCGAAAGCAGACCGCCAGACAGGAGTGCTGGAGCTTTGCTCTTCCTCACTGTTGGCGTCCTGTTGAAGAAGCTACAGTCAAATCCCTCCCTGAAGGGAATAAGCCATGTTGTGGTGGACGAGGTCCATGAGAGAGACATAAACACAGACTTGCTCCTTGCCTTGCTGCGCTCAATTTTGGACAAAAACCCTGACCTACGAGTGGTGCTAATGAGCGCTACCGGAGACAATCACAGGTTGGCTCAGTACTTTGGGGGCTGTCCAATTGTAAAAGTCCCTGGCTTCATGCACCCAGTACAAGAGCATTACTTGGAGGATGTACTGAGGGAAATGGGATGCCCACCAATTGAAGAGGACACGAAACCAGGCAGACAGGTGAGACTCAGTCTGCCAGATGTATGGTATTTACTTTGCCAAAGGGCTTGTGGCTATCCTACATGTCGATTTTATGCACATACATATCTCTGTTTTGGTTTTATGTCTTGGGGATTTTTGCATCTTTAAGCAAGAGAAAAGAAAAGACGTTTCCCCAGATCTTGATTTGGTAGCTGACACCATTGAGCACATCGAAAAACATGGAGAGCCTGGTAAGTATAACATACTGTCTCCTTGTTTATGTCTTATTGACTCTGTCTTATCAAAATTGAGCTTTAATTATATTTGTTCCACCTCCCTCTCCATATACTTTAGGTGCCATTTTGTGTTTCCTCCCTGGATGGCAGGACATAAAGCAAGTTCAAGAAAAACTTGAGGGAAAGCCTTGGTTCCAGTCAGGCTCACAGATAATTCTTCCATGTGAGTGGTGTTTTGTTTTGGTACTCGTGCCATTAGTGAAGGCGGGACTAAAGGGTGTCACCTTGGAGAGAGAAAAGAAAGCGATAAGAATCATGGATATAGCTGCTGTTTGACCTTCAGTTCTTTAAGACTCTGGAACATGATTACTGCTATCTGTTTCATTGATGTTTTTAATCAGAATATACAAATGAGATATTGATTCAGATTGATTTAAAACTTTTTAGCAATACATGTAAACACCTTGCGATTTCCATCAAAGATATGTTCATTTAAAGTGTCATCTTTTATAAGCTCTGATTTTGAGTCTTTACATCTTTCTTAAAGTGCACTCTAGTTTATCAGTGGCAGATCAGCAGGCAGTGTTCCATCGCCCCAAAATGGGTCAGAGGAAAATTGTGCTTGCCACGAACATAGCTGAGACCTCCATCACTATCGATGATATTGTACATGTGGTGGATGCAGGAACACACAAAGAGCATAATTATGACCCTTTCACTAAGGTCAGTGTTCGTCATTGCATCCAAGTCATGTTTTAGATGAGACATCACTGAGCTATTTGAAGTGCAGTTGCTGTGAATGGAAACAAAAAAAATTGCTATTTTTTGATTGATTCCAGGTGTCCTGTCTGGACACAGTTTGGATTTCTCAATCTAATGTCACTCAAAGAAAAGGAAGAGCCGGGCGATGTCAACCAGGACAATCCTACCACCTTTTTCCCCGGAAACAACTGGAATTTATGACTCCCTTCCCCATTCCAGAGATCCTGCGCACTCCCCTGGAGAGTTTAGTACTTCAAGCCAAAATCCACAGTCCTAATTCTAAGGTGTCACAAAAAGATTATATCTGTGCACTTGTTTCTTGTTTTCTATTTATATCTTTCCTCCATATTAAGTAACTGCTGTGATTGTGTGTCTTTTGAGGCGGAAGATTTCTTATCGCAAGTTTTAGATAGCCCAGAGCCAGGAGCTGTGACAGATGCTGTCCTAAATCTGCAACAAATTGGTGAGTGATTTTCTTTCACCAGTGTTCGGGACTCTTTGTTATCTTGTCATTCTACAAACATTACGTTATTGTGATTGCTTGTTTACTTTTGTCAGGAGTTCTAGACAAGACAGAAACCTTGACACCTTTAGGAGAGCGTGTCTCCTCCATGTCATGTGATCCCCGGCTCAGCAAAGTGCTGGTCCTGAGCGCCATGTTCAGATGTGTCCTGCCAATGCTGTCAATAACTGCCTGTTTAACTCGAGATCCCTTCCATAACTCCTTGCAAAACAGGGCACCTGTCAGCAAGGTTTGCTTTAATTTCCAGTTGGTTTTTTTTCAGTATTTGTTTGTGTGGAATCTCATTTTGATTTAAAAAAAATATGAATGAAAATACCATGCAATGTCTCTTAGTCACGTTTGATGTTTTCAGGCTAAAGAGGCCCTTTGCAGCTCCAGCTACAGTGACTACCTGGTGTTCAGTAGAGCTGTGTTGGGCTGGAGGAAAGTTCAGCAAGAAGGGGATAGAGACGATCGAGATGACTATCTAGACAAATACTCACTGTCACGGCCCAGCCTCAGATTTATCAATGGTTAGACTAAAAAAATAGAATCAGACATCAATACCTCACAAGGGTTCTCATCGACCTGATTTTACGCACATTTTCAACAATGTATACCAGTGAATGTTTGCTTAGTAGGTCTCATAGTTCTTTCTGTGTCTGCATCAATACTACAGGCCTCATCTCCCAGTTCAGCGACAACATGCGAGAAGCCCAGTTGGTTTCTCATCCTAATGATTGCCAGAGTCATAATTCCCTCATCAATGAGCACAGCAACCAAGATGAACTGCTTAAAGCTGTGCTGCTGGCTGGATTGTATCCCAATCTCATTCAGGTACACTGTAACTGTGAACTTGCTCTCCCAAACTTGCTGAGATTAGCCTTTTTAAGATTGTGTGTTCTATAGTTCAATCAATGTTCATTTCCTCCCTTGTGCGTAAACGTCATGTTCAGTGCCATAAATATGGAGACCAAAACAAGGGGCAAAGAGACCAAAAGAATGCTTCAGAGGGCACAATTAAAAGCCATAGAATGAAGCCCCCTTTCACCTGAATTTGAATGCAGACCTTCATTTTTAAGACCATCATGGCAATCTCTAAATTTATTTTCAGTTGTAACTGTCTCGTAAATATCTGTCAATTATTACCAACTTCAAGTCAGTTATTACTTACCTCACCTTAACCATGTGACTCTTGGGAGTTTTAACACTTATGTAGGTATCTATACAGTGACTTACATTGACCCATTCATTAAAAAAATGGTTTGCTTATTACTTTTCCAGGTAAAGAGAGGTGTTGTGACCAAAGGAGGGCGCTTTCGTCCCAATAGTCTGTCTTTTAGCACACTGAGTGGAGCCGTACTTCTTCACCGATCCTCAGTTAACAGGTTTGATGGTTGAGTATTCAGCTCCAGAAATGTTAAAATCACAAGCCATGCTTTTTTACTTATGGCCTATTTTTGTGGGGTTTTAGAGGAAAAGACCTCCCAAGTCGTTGGTTGACCTTCTTCGGTGCCGTCAAGTCCAATAAGAACGTTTTCATCAGAGACTCTTCTGCTGTCCATCCACTTGCCCTGCTGCTGCTTACAGACGGTGACATTAGAGAGACTGGTGAGACTAACATTGGATTTTGCTGATACTTGTGCTTACATGAATTGTTTATCTTTCCTTCTGCTTCTTCACCTTTGCTGCCATGGCCATGATGCCAAATAAGTGACCAAATCAATGCAGCCTCAAGGGGGCACAACCCAGTGTTTCTCTAAATCATTCCCAAGCCTGGATAAATGCAGAGGGTTGCATCAGTAAGGGCATCTGGCATAAAACTTGTGCCAAAACCAAATATGCGAATCTCTTACCTGATTAGTCGAGGCCCAGGTTGACAACGGCCACCATTGGTGTCAATAACTTACAGGATACCAGTGGACATTGGGCCACTACATTGGGCTATAAGAGGTGATGAAGAAGTGATGGGCAGGTTTGGTAAACAGGATAGGAACACAGAGGGAAAGATGGTGGTAGATTTAGCAAAAAGGATGTAAATGGCTGTAGTTCATCATTTTTCTCAGAAAGGGCAGGAAACTAGGGAAAATTATAAGAATAGAGGAGGGAGCATACTGGTAGACTGCATCTTGTATAGATGATGTCATCTGAAGGAGATCAATGAACACAAAGCAGTGATAGATCACAGTGTAGCCAGACAACATAGGATGGTGGTTTGCAGGATGACTCTGGTGACAAGAAAGGTAACAAGAGGACAAAGACAAAGCAGAGGACAAAGTGATAGAAGCTAAAAAGGGAGGAGTGTTATGTGGTTTTCAGGGAGGAGTCTCAGTGAGATCTTCCAGATAACTAGACAACGACAGCTTATGTGATCAAGGAGACAGGTATGAGATACTCTGTGTGTCGCTTGGAAGGAAAGTAGATAAGGAGACTTTGTGGTGGGAGTGCAGGGTTTTATACAGAGAAAGAGGTTAACAAAGAAGAAGTGGGACATGGAGGGACCTGAAGAGAACAGACAGGGAGATGCAGTGCAAGGTGAAGGTAGAGGTTGATAAGACAAAAACAAAGGGTACATGATGAAACAGAGATGGAAATTTAAAGCAGGTTTGAGTGATTAAAGATAGAGTAGTGACAGATGCTGCAGGAGTGATGGGAAGATAGAAAGAATACTTTGAAGAGCTGATGAATGAGGAAAACAGAAAAGGGAAGGGTAGGAGAGGTAACAATAGGATCTCAGAGAGTGAGAAGATGCCTGAGGAATGGAGAAGTGTGACAGTGCGTATTTTTTAAGAATAAGGGAGACATGCAGAATTGCAGAAACTGGAGGGATAAAGTTGATGAGCCATATGATGAAGTCATGGGAAAGAGTAGTGGAAACTAGACCAAGAGCAGAAGTCAGCATTTGTGAACAGCAGTATTGTTTCATGCCTAGAAAGAGTACTACAGATGCAGTATTTGCTTTAAGAAGTGGAGAAGTACAGAGAAGGCCAGAGGGAGCTGCATTGTGCCTTTGTAGACCTAGACAAAGCATATGACAGGGTGCCAAGAGATGAACAAAGGTGGCAAAGAAGCATGTTAGACTGGTGCAGGACATGTGCAAGATGTGAGACAGTGGTGCAGTGCGCTTTAGGTGTGACAGAGATGCTCAAGATAGAGGTGGGACTCCATCAGGGATCAGCTCTGTGCTCCTTTTTGGCAGCGGTGATGGACAGGCTGGCAGATGAAGTTATACAGGAATCTTCATGGAACATGATGTTTGCAGATGACATTGTGATATGTAGTGAGAGCAGAAAACAAGTGGAGGAAATTCCAGAGAGTTGGAGGTTTGCTCTGGAAAGGAGAGGAATAAAGGTTTGTCCCAGCAAGACAGAATATATATGTGTGAATGAGAGGGACACAAATGGAGCAACAAGGCTAGAGGGAGTGGAGATAAAGAAGATGAAGGATTTTAATTACCAAGGGTCAACAGTCCAGAACAATGGAGAGTGTGGAAAAGGGGTGGTTCAAGCAGGTTGGGAGGGTAGGAAGAAAGTGTCAGGAGTAATGTGTGATGAAAGAGTATTAGCCAGAATGAAAGGAAAGGTGTACAAGACAATTGAGATTAGCGATGCTGTATGGCTTTGAGACGGTGGCATTTCTGAGAAGACAGGAAGCAGATCTGGAGGTAGCAGAGATGAAGATGTTGAGGTTCTCTTTGGGAGTGACAAGGACTGATAGGATCAGGGATAGGATCAGAGGGACAGCACATTAGATATTTTGGAGATAAGGTTGGAGAAGTCAGGCTGAGATGATTTGATGGTACAGATTAGGGATAGGGAATATATTGGTAAAAGAACGCTAAGATCGGGGCTGCCAGGCAGGAGGTCTAGAGGAAGACCAAAGAGAAGATTTAAGGATTTAGTGATCAGAAAACATGAAATCAGTTGGTGTGAGAGAAGAGGACACTGAGAATAGGGTTAGATGGAGGAGATTGACTTGCTGTGGTGACCCCTGAAGGGAAAAGCCAAAAGGAAAGGATATGTGACCAAATTAAGTTTTTTTTATCCTTCTGTTTATGTATGTATTATGAATGTGTCACCAGTAAAAAGCTAATTTTTTTTTTTTTTTTTTCAAAGTGTCAGTGATCTGAGTACACAGACATGCCTCTTAATGTTCTGAGGTCCCTTCCTTCTTCTCCCCCTCTAAAGGGAACCAGTGCTTTACATATATTTTTAAATGGAGGGTTCATTTGGCAGGATAACATTTCTTTATCTTTCAGTACTGTAATTTAAAGATTAGCGGGTACACACGATCCAATTTCTGCACAAATCTAAATATAAAATGGCACTCTCACATTTTGTGACCAAAATCTCAAAAAGCTCTCCTTTTTCTGCTTCAGTGGATGGAGACACCGTACAAGTATCATTTCCTGGATGCTCTCTGGTCCGGTGTGAGATGTCAGTTGAGACCTGGAAGCTGCTGTGGGAGTTACGCACCTCCATTCAGACAATGCTCTACCGCAACCTCATTGATCCAAATAACATGATCACCAACTCCATCCAAGATGGCAATCTCATTTCATTACTTGTCGATCTATTCAACAATACGGAAGCCAACCCTTTTTCTCAGAATCACAATACAAACAGTGACAGTGAGGTGGATTGATGCTAGCTCTGCTGCTTGATAAAGAATGGACCAAGAAGATGACAGCCTCTCCACTGTATTTTATTTAGTCTATAATTCTAACGTATTTTGATTATCATTTATCCCTTAGAACTTTTGCACTGAACATGCCATGGCAAGCAGGGGACTGGTGATAGTCAAAGAAAATCTAGTTGTTCAGATTATGTTCATTATTTATGGTTTGAAAATTGTAAAATAAATTTGATTCTGATTATAAAGATTATTAATTTGAAACCATTTTAAATGGTAAATGGTTGTCTGTTATAGTGATTTTATCACCAAAAGCTTCGATTGAAGGGATGCCTGCTCTACCAACTGAGCAACTAACCACCCAAAAATGTATTTATTAAGATATAATAAATAAATGATGAAAATGGTCAAAGTTTGTTGCCTGCAGTGATTGAAAAAAACATGAAGGGAGATCTTGTGAAAACATATCTGTCATAGAGAGACTGCTCTTCTATATCAGTCATTTCTTCATGATCTTCTCATTGATTAAGATCCGAAACCTGTAAAAAGAAAGTACGATTACAGAACTGATGACAGTTTATATCTATTCATTTTTGAGCATTCGATTTATTGTTCTTTGATTAATTTGACTTTGACAAGAGAACATTTTACAACTTCAGAATCATTCAAAGTACAGTGCTGCAGTAATGAACCGTGCCTCATGTGGTGGGTGTCCTTCGTTTATCCCGAATCACAACCAACTCAAAGACCCCACCTCCTCCAATGTTAGAATAGGGTTGTACTCCTTCCTCTTACAATAAATCAAAACATTCCTCTGTGTCTTAACAATTGTATGAGAAATGGTGACCTTGCCTTTCTGAATACTTTAGGTGGGAGATTTAATCTGGGGATGATAAATGCTTGTCTTAGCAGCATGTTGGAATATTGGGATTCAGCAATTTTGTCCCGATGGAATATTTTACCTATATTCTTTTTTTCTTCATTCCATTTAATAGTCTCCGCCTTATACAGCGGTTTTATGGCACTTTACTACACATCCACCCATTCACACACAGGTGGCAGCAGAGCTTCCATGCAAATTGCTAACCAGACTGGGGAGCAACTTTGGGTTAAGCGTCTTGCCCAAGGACACTTCGACATGCAGACAGGAGGAGCCAGGAATAGAACAGCAAACCTGATCGGAGGGAAGCCTGCTCTGCCAACCAAGTCCCAACGGCCCCAAAACATTTAAAAAATTCCACATTCAAGTCAACTGGATTCAAAAAATATATAAACCGATGCAAAATATTGAAATTTAGAAAAAATCTGAATTACAATACATACTTATTTAGCACAGCCCTATACTAAATTTAATTGTTGATATATAGATAAAATTAGTTGGGTTAGAAGTTTCCATCTTTATATGACAAAACCCCTTATAATTCCTCCTCTAAGGACCCTCTGAGCCCTCTAGCATGCAGAGGCAGTTCATTACTAATACAGTAGACATGGTGTAAAGTACATATTGGTAAAGTAATTTTCAATGGCAAGAATCATTAGAATGTAGATATAAAGCTGAGGATTTTATTTCTCTTGCCTGTAGTACGATCTTATTCGGACTTGAAAAAAATGTTGGGACTAAAAAACAATGGCTTAATATTCTTCAGGATACACCTAATTGATTTCAAACTATTTAGCAGACTGTCTAATTTGCTTAAGTGGTTGGTGGGCCCATCATTGCAAGGTAAAAGTGCATGTCATTAATATTTGTTGTTACAGATTTCCTTGGGGATTGGGTGGATATGCCTGGCATATCATCAAAAAGTGAAGTCAAGAGTATATCTGCAGTTGTAAGTGTGCCATTTTTATTGCTTAACTTATCTCGGACAAAGTGAATGTAATCGCTATATACTTGTACCTTACATTTTAGTTTGTTAACGTGGATTTTTAAAAATGCCTTTGTTTAAAATGAACAATTAATGCGTTGCCTTTTGCATTCTTCACTGCAATAATTTTGGTCTTTTATCCAAGCTCCACAGTTGCAGTGATATTTACTGAAATCCCAACATCTATAGATCAGATTTTTAAGATATCATTGTTCACCCGAGAAAACCCGAGAAAAAAATTAAAAAAAAGCTATAATACAGGAATCTTGCTGTGTAACACTTACCTACATTGGTCGTCTCTCTGAGGCGAAAGAAAACTATCATGATTTCTGCTTTTATTAAATGCATGGCCACATAGTACTTTCTCCTTATTTACCAGCAATACAAATGAAACTATTTACTAGTATATTTTAAAAGAATCTCTTGAGATGTACGTTATTTTTCTTCGATATGACCTCAATGTATTGACGTTTTACCAAATGCTGAGACACGTGTTTTATGTGACAGTCCACTCACATCGACAGCAATTCTAACTGGGATAATATATTTTTAAAATAAAAACCTTTTTTGAATATTTTATTCGATTAATAAAATATTTTCCTCGATGTTGTCAGTGCTATTATTTTCAATATTATGCTATGCGTGACATGATATTGCGTTGCCAAGTTTTCTACACGGAGATAAATAAAAGACGTACTTTTCCACTTCCTGTTTTGTTTTTCTTTCGCTCGGTGTCCGTTTGGATCGGCTAGAATGGAGGCGTTTGCCAGACGGGGAGAAAACCTCAAGCTGTCTTTAAAGAAACGCTTTGTCGTTGAACACCGGGGTACCCTATAGACCGAAGAGAAGCGGCTGACAGCAGAACTTACCGCGGGGCTTCGGTCAACCTCACTCCCCCGGCGACATGGCACTCAGCTCGGGCGGCTGGGCTCCTCCTGTCACGGTCCCTGGCTCGTCCCAACAGGCTGCATGCGGCGGGCCTGCTCCGACCGCTTGCTGTACCACCGTCCTCATGTCAGTGCGGGTTTCGGTGTGCCACTCCGGGATCCGGCCCCTGTGTTTGCCCGGAGCCGGCAGCGAGGCTCTGCGCCTACAGCTCAGCATGGACCCCAGCAGGGCCGGAGAGTTCCGACTGGCGCTGCGAGATACGAGCGGAAACCGCAGCGTGGTGAGATTTCTCTCCTACACCTATGTGTTACGATGGCCTAATTCGTTGTTTATTCACATGTGCGTATGATTGATCATTTCTTGAATCATCTCGATTTTGTGGACAGTGTTTGCCTCTACACGCCATTTTAGGGACGCTGTCCAAGCGCACGCAACCCTTCGCCAGTTGTATTGATATCACCATTTTTTGCGTCCAAAATTATTTTGGATTTCAGGTTGTAGAGAGTCCTCGCCAAGTAAGTCTAGATTGCATACAACCCTTCTCTCATTGACAAAATTACATTTTTTTTCAAAAGTATTTTGGATTTCAGCATATAGAGTCCTCGCCAAGTGAATCTAGATTGCATACAACCCTTCGCTCATTGACATAATTACATTTTTTTTAGGTATTTTGGATTTCAGGTTGTAGAGTCCTTGCCAAGTAAATCTAGATTCCACACAACCCTTTGCTTATTGACATTTTTTTTTTCTTAAGTATTTTGGATTTCAGGTTGTAGAGAGTCCTCGCCAAGTGAATCTAGATTGCATACAACCCTTTGGTCATTGACAAAATTACATGTTTTTTCAAAAGTATTTTGGATTTCAGCTTATAGAGTCCTCGCCAAGTGAATCTAGATTGCATACAACCCTTCGCTCATTGACATAATTACATTTTTTTTTTCAAAAGTATTTTGGATTTCAGGTTGTAGAGTCCTCGCCAAGGAAATCTTGATTGCACACAACCCTTTGCTTATTGACTTTTTTTTTCATAAGTATTTTGGATTTCAGGTTGTAGAGTCCTTGCCAAGTAAATCTAGATTGCATACAACCCTTCGCTTATTGACAAAATCACTTTTTTTTTTCCAAAAGTATTTTTCCTTTTGCAGTATTTATTCAGTCAGCAAGAAGAGGGAACATATTATCCGTAGTACATCATCAGTTGCATACGCAAATCTGTTTTATAATGTATATATTGATTTATAAATGAGGACTTTCAATTTCACTTTGATTTCCAATTGTTTTGTTTTCATTAGACCACATCTTTTCTGAAAGCTCAGTAATATAAGGAAACGTTGTGTCTGAGCAGCGCCCAAAAACCTCTACCTTACATGTGTCCTTGCATAATAAGTCTAATCAGTTGTACTTTTGACTCTTTTTAGCAGCTCAGACAGCTCTTGTTTGAGTCAAATTCAAATGGACTGGCTAATACCAAATGGGACATTTTGTTACTGCAGTTATAAATTATTCTTTCCCATGGAATATATTTGATTTAATTCTGAGTGGGGGAAAATAGGCTAGATAATCAAGCTTGAAAACTTGTAGACTTTTTGACTTGCCCTTTGGGGTTGGTGTTTGATAAAACTTCAAAGACCCAGCTTTTCTTAATCTGCTAAACTTTGAATGCTGCCTTGACATAAAAACAGCCATTTCCTTGGTTTAGTTTGAGTACCCTTGATTCTTTCATTGCTGTTCTCTGCATCTATTAAGTATGTTTAGTTTCCAATCTGATTTATGTTTTATCATTATTTTTTATTGGCTTATATCCGTTATTCTTGATGCTACCCAGAGAGTTGGTTTAAGAATAGGTCCAGCAGTTTTGGAAAGCTTAAAGAAACATGAACTGCATTTTAGCAAGTACACTAGTTCCTGTTTTACTAATTTAGTAGTTTATCAGTTTCTTAGATTAGAACGTTGAGATTCCAGTTTTACATCTTTTCCATGAATATGAGTTCCGGAGCTAACATTTTATCCCCTAGAAAGCACATGTGAAATTTTGATCATTAAAATAGCACAGTCTTTGCAGGTTGTTTTCTTTCCATTGTGTTTGAAGTGACTTGTCTTGAAATTAACGAAGTTACTAAAAAAGAAAAGCCCCAGAAACACTGTCATGAGTTGATCTTTATGATCAATGTGTGCTCCATATCATTGATGTGGAAGACAGTTCTCTTTTAGACTAATGGCTCTGAAAAATGTCAAGCCTTTCAAATGTAACACAACATTCTTATTCATGTTTTTCATTCTCTTTTACCTTCAGTTCATCGCCGAGTTCGACCTGCGCTCAGTGCAATATGAGGTCAAATCCCCACGATGCCATGAGATGCGTCTTGCTGCTCCACCCCATGATTGCATCCGCTTCAATTTCCGCTGCGACCGTGAGGCTGAAGAATGGGCCACAGTGGTGATGTCATCACTGAGAGAGGCACATCGAGGTCAGTTTGACTTTTTGGAAACCAAGTTCGTAACAAAACCTGAAAAAGGAAAGTGTCCATCTTGCCGGTACATTTGCTACTAGAATTCATCAGTGTCAATTATTGTAAAAGCAAATAACATGGACTATTTTTGAAGCTATTTTGGAGTGATGGAGTTATTTGGGCTCATTTTTAAATAAAATGTACTGTAAATGAGGGATTAATCGATGTTTCCTCTGGTTTATATTTTGTTCATGTCTTACAACCATGTATAATACATCTTTGTTTTGTCTTTTCTCTGACAGTTGCAAATATTAACCCATGCAAATCTGATGACAGACAAACAAACTTGTCAGCAGCATCTGTGGAACAGTGGAGTTCAGTCTCTGTGCCACTTACTGGTGGGTGTTTTTTTTTCAATTTTTTTATTTTATTTTATTTTTCCCTAAGTCTGGTTTTCCTTTTTTTCGTTTGCATGTCCTTAAATTGTCACTTATGATTGCCACCTCACTGTTCCAGAGGAGCTTTGCTTGGAACTTGCCAGGGCGATTGAAGCAGGTGACACTCAGGCTGCTTCACAGCACGCATCCACTCTAGCCTGTCAAAAAGCAGCTCTGACTATTCAGCTCGCAGAAAAAAACTATGCCGACGGAGAGATAAGGTGAGAAAGTCAGACCTCGTCCAGGCAGCAATGGCTGTTCAGTGTCCCAGGTACAGCAAAGGTGCAACAGTTTCAGTGTCACATCTGTGTTGCAGTTTGTCTGTAGTGGTGGAGGATGTTTCATCATCCTGTTGTGTCACAGTCAAGGTCTTTCCCTACATGACTGTGGCTGCTCTCAAGCAACAGGTCGGAGAGCTTTTAACTAATTTATATATTAAAACTATTAAAATGTGTATATTTCAACAGTGAGTAGAGTCTTACTCCCCTACTTGGAGTTCATAATCTCAACTGTTCTGCCTCAGGTTTTTCTGGAATATGGCTTCCATCCTCGTGTTCAGCGCTGGGTGATCGGCCAGTGTTTGTGCACAGAGCTGAGGTCCCTGGCTTCCTATGGGGTGCAGAAGGACGGGGACACTGCTTACCTCTACCTGATCTCTGCCCGCCAAGGCCGCATTACACACCAGCTGTTCCAACAGGATCTAGAGAACGCCCTTCTTGCCATTCCTCTTCAACCGGGCAACAGCTCCACCTCTCAGGACTGGAGAGGTTACAGCACACTGCCCTCGAGGCTGCCCCACAATAACCAGAGTGAGTGACACACGTGCTCCGTGACGCCTTTTCACTGAAAGTGGTGTTTATGCCAGTCATTTTGAAAAATGATTAAACCCTCAAAACAACCAAGTCGCTTTTCATCAGCTTGTCCTTAGATGAGTGATTTTCCATTCTTCCATGCATCACACTCAACATTAGAAATCCACCCGAACACATGACATGATCAACAGTGGAATGCAGCTGAAAGGCTAATGATAATGTATAGATAGTTAAGTAAATCAAGGGCTCAAATTTAAGGTCCTGTATGTTATTGTTGATTATTGCCTAATTGTCTAACGTTCTTAGCATTTAGATGAGCAGAAGTCTGTCCTAGCATAGTTACAAAATAAAATATAAAATGTTAATTGTTAAGTCTCCTTCGTTCTTTAACAGTTTGTGTTTACCCTCCTAGATACAGTATTATGGTTGATTATAATCATATGTGCTGCACTTCAGTCTCTTTAAAAACTCAACACACACAAATGGCATTTTTGGAGACTGGTAATAAAGGGATTTTGTGGCACGATGTTAAAGTTACTGATGAGGTGATCTGACAAAAATGAGCGTTACACTCAGGTGTTGTGTTCGTGTTAATGCTGAGCCGAGACAGAGACAATAACAATATCATGACCCCACAATCAGCAGGACCACGAGAAAGTACTGACTGAACAAGTATCCTAATCATTGAAAAGCAAACTCTTAGCAAATCTTTTTGACCAGTAGAAATGGTATAAAAAAATCAGCAATTAGACATTCATTTATCCATTTAATTTAATATCGGCCTGGACCAGTGACAAAGTCTATGAATAATCCTCATTTTTAGGATAATGTAGAGAATGAGCTCATGTGACGATTTGACCCAAAATACAGAAAACATTGTTTTTCTCTAATGCGCCTCTACCATCATCATAATGATAATTTCAGAATTCAGGAACTCAAGGCAAAACATGTTTCAATAAATAGAACAGAAGTGACAAATTAAATTATTGGATGAACTTAACATTTTTGAACATGTGTAAAGGGAAATAAGGAAAAGGGGGGGGGGGGGGGGGGGCAAGAAAAGAATACATGCAAGCCCCTGTGAAATGGAAGTCAATTAATTTTCCCCCATGGAGGCACCCGTTGTAAAACTATGGCCTAACACAGATGAGACCTGTTTAGGTGGCCGGTGTTGCACAATGTTGGTAAGTGTAGTCATCAGGCATTTCAAAACAGATTTCTGTTATCTAAAAACTTATATGAAATGAATGACCTTTTGGACACAAGGACATGGGATTAAAGCTTGGAAAAATCATGATTCCTTTGTGTGTGGGGACTGGAAATTTGAAATTTAGCCGTTGCAAAAGACTGAGGGCTTTAGAGGTCAGAAGAGCATCTAGTAATAAGGAAGTAATTCACTTGATCTCAGAAATATTGTGTTGAAGCATCATTGAGCAAAAGACTGAATCGCCAATTGTAATAATCAGCAAGATGGCACTTTTGATGGTCATCCATATGTACGAATATATGTTCAGTTTAACCAGGTAAGTGTGGGAATATTACAAAGCTCTTCCAAGTATCTCTCTCAAGTCACAGGATGCTATTTAAATGAAGCCCCTTAATTTTGAATCACTTCTTAGCACAGTGGCATCATGTTCTCACTTTGTTTTAATGTGTGGACAATGAGTGATTTATGTGGATTTCTTGTGCACAGGCGACAAATCAGCTGACATTCACGATGTGCTCGACCTAGAGAACCTGCAGCTGAATGACAAACCCAGCAGAGCCAGTAAATCTCAGGTACCGTATAAGCTGCACCATGAAGACATGGTTTCCCTCAAGTCCAATCATGTGATATGTATAATATACTGTTTGCTTATACTGACATGACCCTTTAAAAGGTGTAATTTGTAAGTAGGCATAAATCCCAACCTAACTATAATTCCCCGATATTGGGGATACAATTATTTGCAATTATTTCAACAATTAGCAAATATAATTAATTTGATAAAATTCCCTCTGTAGTTGTATTTAGAAATACTGTGATAAATATTCAAGAATATGGCCAGAAATGATCTCAGAATTATTTTAGAATTTGTTCAACTGTTCAGCTCTAACCCTCAATATTATGTATAAAAGTGACCCGAACCACTCCTTTATTCAGCCTGTAGTGTATGATGCATGGTATATCAACAGAATTAAAAGCAGGCACAGGAATATCATTATTCATCTTTTTTATATTGCCTAAATATTACAGTTAATAGAATATTCTTTAGATTTGTGCTTGATAGTTTTTGTATTTGTCCGAACATGAGAATCACTATGTCTCATCTTTTTTTTCATACGTTAAGTATGTCTTGATTTGAGTTTTTTGATTTAGTTATCCTCAGCCCAGTTTTGTCCTGTGTTTGACTGTTTTGATTCCCAGCATTTTATTTTTGTTTCTTTCCGTGGGATGCAAAGTATTTAAAGTACAAAGCTGTAATTTAGCATGACATGAAATGGGATTTAATAGTCGAAATACCACCAATTCACATTTAGATCTGTTTTAATTTCTCTGCTTCCTGCAGTCAGAGTGGGCGTGTCCGTCATGCACTTTCATCAATAAGCCTTCCCGTCCAGGCTGTGAAATCTGTGCTACAGCCCGGCCTGACACTCACGGCAGCCTTCAGCAGGTATCTCACAATTAGGTCCCTCATCATCCTCATCATTTCCCTCCGGTGACAATCAACGCTTTTCTTCTGTAAATGTCTCACAAAGGAAAAAGGAAGGCGAGAGGACAGAGGGGAGCCTGGTCTAAGCAGCAGCAGCTGACTGCCCATCATGGCTTTCTCATTAACGTTATTCATATACATACATGCATACAATACATACACGCACTGAGTGCTACTTCTGTTATACAAGTTACACTCACATGAAGATTATCAAGTGCACTGAGAGTCCTGGCACCTGTTCGGCTGATGATGAGCTGACTGTAGTGTTGAATGCAGCATACTATGACACAGACCCTGAGCAGGTCCAGGCTCTGATGCTTCAGACATTTTATAGACATAACACAACCATGACAAACATTTGAATTAAGCCAGACCTCTTTTTTTAGTGTGTGTGTGTGTGTGTGTGTGTGTGTGTGTGTGTGTTGTGTGTGTTTGTGTGTGTTTGTGTGTGTGTGTGTGTGTGTGTGTGTGTGTGTGTGTGTGTGTGTGTGTGTGTGTGTGTGTGTGTGTGTGTGTGTGTGTGTGTGTGTGTGTGTGTGTGTGTGTGTGTGTGTGTGTGTGTGTGTGTGAGAGAGAGAAATGCAAATAACACAGGCAGTGTTTGATATTTATTTTAGTGGAGAAGGATATACTGTAAGTTCTTTGCATTTCATTTTGGCTGCAGGTGAGGGAATGTCAGACTTTGAAGTCCAAGCAAAGGTTTTGTTGTGTTTGTTAATGTTTTCTGTTGATGCCAAAATGTTTGAAACATTAAAAAAAGCCATGATTGAGATGGAACGGTATGTCATATTTACAGGGTTGTAGGGTGCTTTTATTTTTTTATGACATTTTATCAATTGTATTTTTATTGAGCTGCATTGAGTAATCTGTACTTTAAGGGTGTACATTGATTTAATTTGATTGTCCTTAGAGCTGTGACAGATATGGAATTGTGTTTTCAGTAAAAATGATTCAAAGATAATACATTAGTCAAATAAAGATATCTAAATACATCATGCCAGGTCATTGATGAAATGGTTTGCATTTTTAACAACTAAAGGATGAATCTAACACTTTGCAGTTCTGTGACTAGTTTCCATCATAAAATGAATGAAATGCCAGATGGTTTTGAAACAAGTTGATTATACATTTCAGTATCTTCTCAATCACTGTGTAAATTTTAGTTATTTGCATTTGTATTGTTTTGTCAAATATCAAAACCTCAGTATTCTGTCTTGTATGTGGCTGCACAGGGGGGAGCAAGCTGTCAGCCAAAACCTTGCCTTCTTGCAACCCCATAATATACACACAGGTTCCAAAGTTTCTGCAAAATATGGAAAAGTGTAATTATCCAGCCATGGAGAACATCCAAAAAGCGAGATGTCCAGGAAAAAAATTGTGCTGTCATGGAAAATAATGTAAGCATTCTGCCACTTCTGATCAGATCCTTAAATGCAGCAATACAACCCAACATTTCTTTGTGACATTGCTGAGTCATGGTGTTATGGTTCATATTAACATCAACAATAATGTTTCTGGATAAGACCATTTGGATTTGAATGATTAAAATGTTTTTATAAAAGAAAATCAGTTGTTTATTAATTTCCAGATATTTGTCTTCCCTCTCATGTATTTACATGTGCTTCTTGATAAGTACCTTTTATTATATTTTATCCATGATTAGACCAATCTAAAGTGATGCACTGCAGTCGCAGCCACTATTCAATTGACCACTCCTGTCCATGGATACATAGGAACCCAGTAGTTTATATTTACATATACGTATCTCTGTGTGTATATATACACACACACACACACACACATATATATATATATATAATATATATATTTTTCTTTTGACTTCTCCCCTCAGGGGTCGAATCAACATCCCCCTTTTAACCCTCTGTGTTGTCTTCTCTCATACCCACTCCCAAAGATAAAGTGAACATCTTTATCTCTGCTGCCTCCAGCTCTGTTCCGTGTTTTCCCCTTGAGATTATACTCCCACCTGTTTCATGCTCTCACTACAGATCACATTCTACAAACATCATACTCTGTGAAGATTCCTGATTTATCTAATCTGTCAGCGGGTTCATCACAGCTGCAAAGAAGAAGGGACTAAGTTGATTCCTTATGCAGTCCCACCTCTACCTTGAACTACTCTGAGACAGTGGTGAGGCATGCTGTTATCTGACAAAGCACATGAACATGTCCCGCACCGGTCCAATATACTTCTCTGGCACTCCAGACTTCCTCATACAGTACCATAGTTCCTCTCATGGCAGCCTGTTGTATGCTTATCCTTGATATCCCAAGTCACACTACAGCTTCCTCTGAGCATCTCTGTACTTCTCTACCAACATTTGTTAAAAGTAAATGCTGCCTCTGTTGTAGTCCAAAATAGTCCACTCCTCTACCCTTTGCTCTTTCATTTTGTCATGTCAGTACATTTTTCTATCCTTAATCACACACACCTGATGTGTCCCTTCCATCTCTGCCAACCTGTACAAATCACGCTCCCTCCTTACTGTCCAACCTAACATATAAGTCATCATGTGCCCTTTTTTTGGCCTTATCAACCTCTACCTTCACCCTACACTGCTTCTCCCTGGTCTCCTGTCTGCTGTCTCCAGTCATCTCAATGTCCAACTTCTTCTTTGCTAACCTCTTTCCCTGTGTATACTCCTGTATGTCCTCATTCCCCCGCTAAGTCTTCTTATCTACTTCCCTTCCAGGTGACACACCCAACTTCTCTCCTACCTTCAGTCTTCTGTTCTGTATCCCATTATTTCAATTTTGGCTATACACACTACATAGTTTACTGTCAGATCACACACAGGTTACATGCAAAATGACGAAAGCACACCATTATATGTATTATTCTTTATTTTAGAATTCATAAATAAATCAACATATGTCAAAGAAACATCAAAATAAATTTACAAGTAATCAATGTAGTGAAGGCTTGTTAGAAAAAAACAAAAGGAAAAAACATGTTAAAAACCTGTAGCCAAAATTTTTTCTATAATACAGCACTTATAACCAATTGTGTTGACACCTAGAAGGCTGCTTTACCACAACCCAACATGTAAGTCCTTGACTGCTTTCCCTGCCTCCAACTGTCATGTTTCCATCTCTCCAAGCTGAGGCAGGAGCAAAGAATGAAACCTTGACTTGAGGAGAGGGGTCAACAGCTTTTTAAAGTGAAGAGACATGCCTCTGCTCCATATTATTGAATGGATGCCAATGAAGTTGCAACATATGCCCTTCGAATCACTGTTGTATTCAACATTTGAAGGTTGATTTTGTATGAGTTAACTCATGTTGAGCTATTGACAGGAATGACTTGTCATATAAGTTTTGGATCAATGTAGAGCCATTATGTTTTATTTCAAACTCGATGTCCCATATCACTGACTTTTACCATTCATAAAATATCTGATTTGCATTAACTGCTTACTAATATCCATGTCAATAATACACTGTCTGAATGTTATTCAAAAACAATTTAAAAAAAAAACAAAAAGAAAAAAAAATAGGATGAAAACAGTGACGGCCATTTAATCGTTTTTCGTGACAGCAGGCTAATGGGCAGGCTTCAGTAAGGCCCTTTGGTACCACTGTACCAGTGAGTCCACTGTTGGTGTGTATCACAGTGTTAAAAAAAGGTACAGGTACAGTTGTGTGTGCTTTTTTGTAACTGCCTCCTCTCGTCCTGAAAATGCCATGAAAGGAATTGAGACATTCTTTTGGATAACAAGATGAAAACAACTTTCAGCTCATGAGCAGAAGGACAAAGACAGGGAAAACAAGGCAACTGACATTGAAAAAAAATGAAGCCCATGGTCTTTGGAGTAATGATGGAATGAGCTATTACCATCCCTTTATATACAAATGTATTTATAATCAGTTAATCCTGCATAATGCAAAATCATTCATTCACTCATATAAACATGACTCTGATATTTAAAAAGTACTCAGGACATACTACTGTGACATAAAAACCGTATCAAAAGAATCAGACACATTTCCCCAAATCAAAATCACATCTCCTCTCTTTCCAGTCTCCAGTGCACTTAACTGTCATTGTTCACATTCCCTGGTAGGACACAAACCTGAGAACATCTCAGAGATTGTTGATGCTACTTCCAGAAGAGAATGTTCCAGAAAAGAAGCCAGCATGGATAGATCAACAAGGCAATTAGTGGGTAGACCAATGATCCGTACAAATAATGGTCCAAGATGCCCTGCGAGATGACCGACAAATAGAGCATCCACCCATCCTGGAAGCTGACAGGCATTTCTTGAAGCTCTTGGAAGATGAAGACGGAAAACAAAAGGGTACAAGCTGGGCTAAGGATGACCATGATGACAGCCGACAGAACTCTGCAAAGGGAAAGAGTTTGCTTAGTATACATTTAACCCTTCAAACTATAAAATATATTAAAACAGGTTAATTTAATTCGGGTTGCTTCTTATCAGACCCTTTTATCTTTTAAGCAACATACATCTTAAGGGTCATACAAGACAAGCAAAGAGGTAGTTAGGATATAATGACATGATCAAGTGTCACTTGGAAACAAGCTGAAGAGAAGGTGCTGACAAAAAGTTATAGACGCAAATTTTGTCCATGTTTCTTTTAGTTCAATATTTGTGTAGATCCTTGCTTTAAGAAAGGGGGCGAAGGTGTTCCGTTAATTTGGACAACGGTGGAACAAATGGAAAAATAACTTTTTCCTCCAAATCAGGACACAAAGTTGATCCCCAAAAATTGACATGAATTGATGACTTGAAACATGATATCTCCAAACACATGCAAACTTAACTAAATATTGGTTTCAAGGGACTTGAATGAATTCACATAATCTGTATACATTACTTTGCCAAATTTAGGCCTGATTTTTTTTATCGAGCAACTCAACCCCCAATTCTACCCGGCCCATTGTCTTGAGCCAGACAGGCTTGATATAAGAACCATGTGACCAAAAGCAACTGTTGAGCATTGCTAGAGGAATTTTTTGAAAAATAATTGAAAGGAAAAAAGAAATTTGTGTAGATGCATTACTTGGGGACATGGGGTGTAATGAAGGCAGCCACAGGCACCAAGGTGAGAGCAAGGATAAAGCCAAGGGAAAAATTGATGAGGGCAGTGCAGCCCAGCAGTACTGCCAGGTACAGGACGGCAACCAGCTTCAACACTCTCCAGCCCTGCTCTGTCCCCTCACCTGACAGGAGTCTACAGGACAAGATAAGAAATTCAGTCTACAATCCTGCCAAAGTAGGACTTTAAAGCATTGCACAAAAAGGGCATTGACATTTATTACACAAATAAAACAAAAACAAAAAAAAATCATTATTAAAGATAGCTGCAAGAAGTCATGGTACTTATGTGGTTGCCAGTAAAGCAAGACATTAAAGAGTACATTTGAGTATTTAGCAGATGCTGCAATTGCAAAACATATCATGAAGACAGAAAAAAAAAACAATATACAGATCTCCCATATGAGTTGTGTGGTTACCTGTTAGTGTTATGAGGCAAAGCCAGACCTGTTGTGTAAACAGCAATAGCTGTTAGAATCACAGCCTCAGTCTCAGACACAGGGAAATGTTCTAAGGCCATCTCTTGAAAGCGGATTGGCAGGGTGTAGAGCGCTGCCCCGGTCATGTGGCTGATAACCAGAGGAGTCAACACACACAGAACGCCTGTGCTGGGCTGCCTGGAAGCACTGGACTGCAGAAAATTATATATATGGTTAACATTAATTTCCGATTTATTTCCTTTAACAGTGTGTGTGTGTGTGTGTGTTTATCTAACCTGTTCAGTGCCAGAGGCACTAACTTCTGTTCTTAGTGGGGGGGTGACCAATTCAACCCACAGGTCTAAAGCCTGAATTATTGTTAAGAATGATATATAGCAATTTTTTACAGAGATGGGTGCTGGAAACATCTGGCAATTTGATTAGTAGTATAATACTCATTTTTTTTAATTGATCAATGTAACAAGCCTGGCTCCAATTTTCTATATGACAAATATTAATTTCCAAAACATTTCCTGTACCTGTCAATGATCAGATATTGATTTTGAAGCCAGCGCTGTCATGTTTACCTGTTCTGAATTTTTTAAGCAATAATACTGATTTTTAAAGTTCTCATATCAGCGAATATTTACATTGATAAAGATATATATTTAATCAGACACTTACCAATAATATCAGCTTATTCATTTATAACTTGAGCTTAAAAATATAGCATACCTATTTCATATATTCTGATGTAATCTTACTTGCTTAATGAAATAACTCTACATCCTAATGAACTGGTGATAAAACAAGAGGCAAAGGATACACGAAGTAGCAGAATAAGAGCCAGTAGGCCAAAGGCTGGCATGTAGTAGCCAATGGAGACAAAGTGAGATAGTGATGGCATAAGGTAGAAGAAATATGACTGGTGCAATCTCTCTAGAAGGTTATTCAGCTTACGATACATTCCCTCAAGGAGTCTAGGAGGAATACAAAAAGCACAAATGAGAATTACAAGTGAAAAAGAAAAAAAAAAAAAAGGGGTAAAAGCAATTCACACCAGTCATATAAAAGGTAAATTCTGACCTGCCAACCGTGGTGGCATCAGTCTTGTACTGACGGAAGCTGTTGATGCCCTTGATGGTAGCTGCCTCAATGTGGTAGCGTAAGAACAGACCATGGTCCCCCCAAGGCCTCCCACTGGCCTGTTTCATTACCATTAGCATCATCGTTTGGACTGCATGGCTGTAGCCTGTCACACTATCCCAGTCATCCCTTTGCAGCTACAGATACAAAGAAACTCTTGCTATAGCAACCATCCTGAGGTAATTTGCCAAACTGGGGCAAGACAGAAGCTGCACTTCTTACCTTGCCCTGGATGGTGCAAAGGACACCTATCTTTTGACAGAAAGCATAGAAGAGATTGGCTAAATCCAGGTTTGGTAGCTGACCGTTCAGCCCTTCAAGTACTATATCCAAACTGGTGATGACATCACTGCTGAGCTCCAGAGACAAGGCTGCCTGGATTGAGCCACCCCGACCTTGAAGTGGAGACCAGTCCATGCCTTGACAAACCATACAGGGGAAAAAAAAAAAAACCTTTCAGGAATCCAGTCCTCACATTTTAAAATTACATCTGACAATATTTCTGTTTGTGTTTAAAGACACATATATTTGCAAATGCTAAATATAATAAGGAGAAAATAGGTGATCACCTGTAGTGTTGGTGTGGTGATAGCCCTCCAGCCAGGCCTGCATCCCAATCAGATCATGTTCATTCACAAGGAAAATTATATCCTTTGCCCAGTAAACTTGATCTAGTGAAGAACACAGGAGTTGAATAAAGGTCCACTGAAATAGAATACAATGTGCCCTTAATCATCCCACAATGGAGACACTTCATTTTTTGCCATGTAAATTTCATTCACACAGCAAAAAGTGGACAATGCAGTAGAGGTAGTTGAGTAATAAATATAAGTTAAAACAGTACCATACAAACATGTCAGAAAATATAAAATATATAAATACTGTCTTGCAAAAAATGGAAACTAGTAGCAGACACAGGTTCTTACAGCAGCAACACAAGGGAGTGTATGGATGAGTGGATGTATGTAAGAATGAATGAAAGTTAGTGCTTCTGCCCCACCCCACAAAGGGATTCCAGCAGGGAGCCTGTCTGTGTGGATTTTGCATGTTCTCATCGCATCTGTGCGAGTTTCCTCTGGGTTCCTCCCAAACTGAATGAGAGTGTGAATAGTTCTTTGTCTATATGTGGCCCTGTGATCGACTGGCTACCTATCCAGGGTGTAGCCCACCTCTTACCCAATGGCAGATGGGATAGGCTCTAACATCCCTGCGACCCTGATTGCAGGATAAGCGGCAGATAATGGATGGAAGGAATGGATGAAAGTCTATTGGGAGCAAAACTGGTTGTGAAACACAGCAGCTGGAAGGAAGGACCCACAAAATCTCTCCTTCACACACTATTATAGCAAGATAGCAGGAAATGAGCTCAAAATTAGCCTGCATATTGACTTAAGTAAAATGACTTTTTGAAAAGTAAACGGACAGATGACCACTTGAAAAAGCACCAGGCAATTGATCATTCATTTTCTCAAATATTTAAAATGCTAATTCTAGTATCTATCGAGACAGAGATCACAGATTGAGATAAATATCATTTATTGCTTAAAAAAGATGATCAACAAATTGATCAATTTCCCTCAACAATTAAACAATCCTCAAAAGTAACTTTGAAAAAAAAATTGAATCATTTGCATGTACAAAAAAAAAAAAATATATATTTTTTTTTATTTATATAGATATGAAAAAAATCAAACAAAGAGAGCAAGACATTATTCAAAAAAATTGCATGAGTCTTTCAAAAATTCTGGAATAACTATTATTTTCTATAATTATTATTATATAAGATATTAATGGATCATGAGATAAACACAGCCATCCTCAGCCATTGTCATGTTTCAATTTAAAATCCTACTATGAAAATCTCCTGAGGTAATCAGGGACTTCCACATAATCTGACCTTTTTATGAAACCAGACAACTAAGTTCTGTACTTACTCCTAAAATACTGTGCCAAACCGAGCAGCAGTCCCACCGCCTGGTTGTTTTTATCTCCTGGGCTGCAGGGGGCACTCAGCACCAGAGCTTCAGTTCGTGGTGCTCTGGGAGCACGAAGGATCCCATATACATTTGTACCTTTCACCATCTGATAGGAAAAAGAAGACCACACTCAGAAAAGATATACATGAACAAGAAAGGGCCATTACATTAAAAGATCCATATTTCAAACTCACATATCTCTCTTTGTTTTCATCAGGGAAGGGCAAAGTGCGAGAGAACCTTTGGGTGAACACCTCCAGACCTCGAGCCTGCATATTCTGCACTAGCCACTCCACTGGCAATCCACTGCAGAGAAACAACTAATGAGATGGTACCAACATTTTACTTATAATACTCAATGGTACTGGCTTATGAATAGTAACATCAGTCTGAGATATTCTTTAAAGATGTGAGGGGGGGCGCCTTAAAATTCCCTACATGCAAAGTCTCAGCAGATTATCCACTCTCCAAAAGACATAAAGAGCAATCAGTTTGCAGTTTGTTGTTTGTTTTTTTTAAACATACCCGACTTTCTTCTTGTGTGCTGCAAACTCTCTGCCAGTGGCCAGCGCTCTCTCCCCTGCTGGAAAACGCTCTTCTACCATGGTGGAACCCATGGCATTTTCTGACATATAGGTCCGCAAGGTGAATGGCTCAAATGACAATCCCATGAACCAGGCCACACCAGCCATGTAGCAGACAACACTGACAAGAAAGGATGGTATTTAAGTTGGAACATTAGAATGTTTATACTCAACTGACCGAGTGAACATATATCTAAGGTGATAATGAGAGATGTGTTTTAGACTTCAACTAAACAGAGCTCATAAACACAAACCAAATTGGGGTATTGAGACGGGTGAGAAGGCTGATCAAAGCCCTTCTTCTGTTCGGATCGGACAGTAGACCCATTTTGGTGCTGGTTAACTGATCCGGAAGCTTAGGGCACACTGTAAGCTGGAGAAAAAATAGTGAGCAGTTTTAAGAATTCAACAACAGACATATCATATTTTAGGAGTAAATGTATCGCATGCTTTTTACGAGAACGTTGTATTTATTGACAGCTGTTAGCCCCATTGCTAGCTTAGACAGGCAGCAATACTATTTCAGTAACCACCGTATCAGCATATGATAAAAACAGGCACGTAAACGATTATGTTTTATTTAACTGAATAAGTGAAGACACGTACCTATTTTCCAGTGTAAGGACAACAAATATCTACGAACAGAGGGTTCGCTTTTATTCATTAGAACCACGCCTCAGGATCCCATTTCATTTATTGTTCCGGAACAAGAATGTGGTGTACCCACTTCCGGTTTGGTGTAAAGCGTGTGTATATATATATTTATATTTAATACATTAATGGATTTTCAAAATCATGAAAACATTTTTTTTTCTCCCCTTACTACTACCAAATCCCTATTTTCCCCCCAATGTTTAATAGTAAATCTTGCTTCAACAGTATTGTTTTACTATTTTACAATAAAAAGTAATTAAAAAGTAATTAGTACTTTATATGCTGTTAAGAAACCAAACAAGTGACCATCTTAAACATAATTCAGTCATAGTTGAATCTATGTTTTGTATAATGTCTTGTGATATACATAAAAAAGTGCAAGAGTTAGTGTTAAATGAGTATTTAAATGAAAAAAAAAAACTTCCAAGGTTTGCTTAGCTCAATTGCATATATGAGGTAGTTCACAAAAATAATAGTTCAATTTTTTATCACTTTCAACACATTAATGGTCACCCGTGCCTGGATCTCCTTGACTCATGAAACTCCAGCAACCTCTCCCAATAGATAGCAGGTGTCGCAGGTGACTGGGGCTTGCTTTTTATTCAGGATCTTTATTAAGTTGGTCAGGTTGTGTTTTCTTCTAATGCTTGTGTCGCTACTATGTAACACCACAATGATGCAGATGGAGAACATGGTTGTTAAAAAATAAAACTTCTCTGAGGCAGATGTCTGTTTGGCTGCTCCAACCGTGTAACAGAGGACCATGTAAAACAGGGGTGGGCAAACCTTTTGGCTCAGGGGCCGCATTGACTTTTAAAATTTGATAGACGGGCCGGGTCACCACAAGATATGATACATATTAAAAAAAAAAAAAACGCATTTGTTAACAGTACATATCAGACTCATCTGACATTGGCTTTGAAAATAAAACCAGCTTGGTTTTGAGGGCTCTGATGTTTGCTTTCATTTCACGCACAAACTGGTTTTTCCCTTGTAGCTTCACATCCAGCTCATTCACATGTGCAAGTATGTTCACAGTAACGGCTAAATCACAAAGTCAATCTGTGTCATTCAGCTCACGAAAATTCTCAGGTGTTCTCAAGTAGCTCCAGAAATGAAATAATCTCCAGTTAGAGCTCCCATATTCATTGACCCAATCATTCACATCAAGTATGAATTCTGTAACAATCTTTGGCGGGCCGGATTAAAAAGACCAACAAGCTGGATGCGGTCCGTGGGCCGTAGTTTGCCCACCCTTAATCTAAAATGTGCCTGGACTGATATTCACACACACAAAAGTAAGGCGTGAACTCTCCAAGGATAAAACAATTTGCAGGTTTAGTATTAGCACGGCAATATCGCAAGATTTGAAAAAGTATCAACTTTGAAATATTGCTTGTTGGGTATTAAGCATCTATATCAGAATAATGATACATCCATTTCTACACAACCCCATGGTTTGTAATTTTATTGGGCACCAGGCACAAAGAGTCAACAATTCCAATTTCATTTTAATTTTATTACATAAATGCAACACACAAAGGGTGAATTTACAAATGATAAGACATTTATAGCAATCCACAATGAGATCACTGCAATTCTGGTATGTTCAACAATGTTATCAAATACTAGTCCAAATGTTCCAGTCACATCAGAGATTACTCTCCATTGAGCACAGATACCTCTTGGAGGTGTTGTCGCACTACTTCATCCAGCACTTTGCTCACACCTTTACAAGCCGTCATAGTAGCCTCAATAAGAGTTTCAAGGTGATCTTGATGTAGTCTGGCGTCCATCTGCAGCAAAGCGATCTGCCCACTGCGGGGCAGCAGTGCCAAAGCTAGAGAGCTCATTCCTCCACTTTCCTCTGCATAGCAAAGATCTGCCAATGGAGTCTCGTCCACAAACCCAACTGTGCATGCACACACATAATCCCGCATGGGGATGCCTGCATCAATCACAGCTAGAGTGGCAGCATTCACACACACACTGTAGTTTCCTCCATCTGACTGCAAAATCTGTTTTGGAAACAGAAATCACACATTTTTGATGTATAGAATTCACAATACTTATAAATGCATGATTAACATCTCCTAAACATGCACACTTACCTTGACATAAATATCTATTTGGGAGCGGGGATAGAGCTGGGTCATCACAGCAGCTTCAAATGTCTGCTTCAGGTGAAGACTCATTTCAGAGGACTTGCGATCGCCATGTGGTCTCCTCTTCCTCTCCGATGTGCTAAATGTGGCCATGCTGTACTGACAGTTGATGACTGCCCGATCGTGTAGAATCCGACTACGTGAACCTCGCATCTTGGGAGAAAAAAGTCAGAAAAATTTTGAGCAACAACACTATGATAACAATAGGTCAAAATGAAGAAGGCAGAGGACTTTAAATACCCAGGTTCAACAGAACTAAGCAACAGGGAATGTCGAAGAGGGATGGAAAAAAAGTGTGAAGTGTGATTAAAAGTATCAGACAGTGGGGAGAAAGTGACAGCCAGGAAGAGACAAGAGGCAGAGCTGGAGGTAGAAGAAATGAAAATGTTAAAGTTTTCTTTGGGAGGAAGATGAAGAATGGAAAGGCAGTTTGTCCTTAAGATATACCTGTGAAGGTATGGAAACATGTCAGAGAGGTGTCAGTAGTTTTTCACTAGATCATTCAATTGGATCTTAAGAGAGTAAGAGGGTCCCTGAGATATGCAAAAGTGTGCTGGTGCAGATTTTTAAGAACAAGGGAGATGTGCAAAGTTGTAGTAGCTATAAAATCAACAAGCCATGCAATGAAGTTTGAGAAAGGGTAATAGTACTCTGAGGGCAGAAGTGTCAACATAATAGTATAGATGTAAAATTAAAACACTATTTAAAATGTTAAATAGAGAATATCTCGGTCTGAGGGAACAGCTAGGCGGGAGGCCTAAAGGAAGCCCTAAGGGGAGATTTCTTGATGAAGTGAATGAGGACATGAAGTTAGTTGGTGTGAGAGAGGAAGATGCAGAAGATAGGCTTTGATCAAGGCAGATGGTGACCCCTGAAGGGAACAGGAGAAAGAGAAGAATAATATCATAACATTACAATAATATATGCAAAACATTTATATCATCTATATATTTTGACCCCTGAATAAATGTAGAAAGTCTTTACACAAACCACATTCATTTGGGTAAAATTCCCAAGCAAGACCCTGCAATGAGACAATGAATGTCTTGGCCACTTTAGATTACCTGCATTTACAAAATAGCTAAACATGAATAAAAATGGTCTCTCTGAACTCACTCGCCAAAATCTAGACACCAAAAAACCTTACTAGGTTCATGTCGTTCTACGATAAAACCTTTCAGGATCTTTTTAGTTTTGTTTACCTTCGAAAAAGGCATATACAATCTTCTTTCAACTCTGCCAATCTATTTTGTCAATCAAACATTGTGATTAGTTTGTGACGTTCATAGGAACGATGCTGGGAACCGCCAATGTCCTCATTCACTGAAGTTGGTACAGTTCGTATACTTAATGCTAAGTTTAAAGCGACTTCGATGGCATTAAATGATAACAAAACATGATGTTAAACAAAATGTGTGTCCAAGTGGACTCAAAAGTATTAGGGTGATGGGAGTTTTACTTTTTCGGGATATTGTGCTTATGTAAGAGTCAATCGTAGTTCAATCAGTTTTAATATACACGTGTTAGCTCGCTTTCATCGTTCAAAGCCATGTAAATCGTGTGGATGATACTTGGGAATGTTTCTCTTAATATACAGACCTATAAACCTATTTGTATGTAAATACGCTATTATATAAAAGCTTGTTTATAAGCAGTCATAGTAATGAATGATAGCGAAGCTATCGGCTAACTAATTCCTCAGTGCTACTTACTTCATGTGGCCCGTAAACGACAGCCAGAGCCTTGGTGTTCCCCTGTTCTAAATAAGCAGAGCCGTCAGCCTGAGCAAATACACCCATTCGAGCTTGAAATTTTCGAAGTTCTGAGGGTTTTCTTCCGTCTAGACGGTATCCCTGGTCGGATAGCAGCTCCAAACCTGCCATGTTCCTACTACATACAAATTACTCACAGCGAAACGACCAGCGTGCGGGGGAGCACTACATTACCCATACAGCCTCTCGCGGCTAGGCTACGGGAAGACATGGGTTCAAAAGAGTATAACTGTTACATAAAAAAATCAACTCGTTCATACACGTCATTAAATAAGAATAATGTCGGGCTTACAGTGGAGCAATTGGAAGGAAATCTTAAAAAGTCAAAGTCGCACCGCTATCTCGGACAACGGAATGGAGAAGTTCAAGCGATAATAATAATACATTTTATTTATGGCGCCTATTGGATGTTGGGGTTGCTTCATTTTATTTTTATCTTATTTGTATTTTAACTTTATTTCATATATTTATTTTTACTGATGTAATTCTTGATGCCCATCTGCTTATTGCTGCTATGCAACCCCTTACGCCCTCCAATTGCCCCCCTTATCTACGATAAAACCTACAATAAAATCTTATCAAAGCTTTTAAATGTGAAAAAATCTCAGTATTGTTAGACTATGCTAAGACTTGAGGCTAAAACCTAATTTTAAGATTTGAGCTGGTGTGAGTTTATAGTTTTGCACGAGCGTTTTTAAACACTTAGTCTTTGGATGTAAGCTCAGCATAAGATGAACTGAAAACGTAAATACAACTGATGCTTTGACTGGTGAGGACTGTCATCTTGTTCTAAAATCACTGTCTCCATGGTAGATAGAAACATTCCAAGGACAGTGAATGCAAAAAATGTCTTCATGTGTAACACTGAAGATTTTTCTTTTCAGTAATATAAACTCAATGAAAACCCTTTGCTTGAAGTGTACAGTCACACAACTTCAACACTTTAAAAATAAAATTTATTAGCATCTCTAATGTGTATAAATAAAAACATATGTAACAATGCATATACGGTTTATGTAATGAGCGTAACAATAACAGGATTACGTGTGGTACAAAGGAGCAGCCTTAGCCAGTGTATTGTGAAGAAAACTGTACCTTGAAATCAAGCTTTCCAATATGCATACCTATATGTTGCAATCTATATTCTTTGAAAAGAATGAAAATCTGTGATATATGGGGAAGATATGGTAAATGAAGTATAAGCGTTGTGTTCTGTTTATTGAGATTTCAAAACATCTCTGAATTAATACATTATAAACTGCGTTTTTTTCACTAACAATGTTGAGGCACAAAGCTTCAACACTATTCACATTGACCTTCTTACTTTACATTACACTTGATGAAAATCCTAGAGGATTTAAGTTAACTCCGTTCCATCCACTGAAAATAAAATTGTATTGTAACAGAAGGTCAAACAGATCTAGGGAAAATGTGACTATAATATTAGACAGTGACAAAAAGTTAGAAACGAAATGTTAAATTTCACATGTAACTAACAAATCCAAAATGATCAAACAAACAACTCAATCTGTATTTCACTAATGTCACAAAGGTTTGTGTTTTCCTGTAATGGCTTGCTGTGCTTGGGACTGAATACAATCAGGACAGAAATTAAGGTGATGATTTTTCATTTTTTGAAGGGGAAGTTTGAGGACTTGGCTCTCTAAGGCAAAAGCAAAGACAGTAACAAACCTCTCTTTTTATGTTTCCTGATGTTTTCTATTTGGTCATATTTTTAACACCCACAGTGTCCCAATGTATTACAAAACTGACAGATATGCACAGAGGACAAAGTCGAATTCTGAAAGCAGGCCAAAAATGTTACAGTGGCCAATGAGACGTGGGATTGTATAAGAACATTGAATAGAAACTGCAGTTAACTAGACAGAATCCTCCACATCTCTCACAACTACCAGCCACTTACAAGCCTGTTACAATGTGTGGACTATTATTGGCCATTGTCTCAGTTTTTGCTTGGGATTAAAAATTATATCACATTTCAAAAGGGGATTACAACATTCAAAACTAATTGCTTCAAAGTAAAAAAAATGGTGGGTAGGTTAAAAAAAAAAGTAAAACAAATGAAAAAGTGGTGTGTCTGCTTTAATATGCAGGTATACATGACAGTAAGAGGTTATCGGCACCCGATGATAATGGCAACCTCATTCAGCCTTGTGGAATGAAGGGACTGTGTTGTAGGATCCAAAAAATGATGGTCTCTGCTCCATCCCAAGTCTTTTAGAAGAGTGCAAAGATCCCCTTATTTCCCTGATATGTCTGTGTTCTTGCGTCTTAAAACTCTGCAAATTCCTTCACACATTTTTCCGTTAAAGAAACACGAATTTCCTCCTCTTCGTAGTCGTCAAAGTTGCTGGTGTCACCCGGGCCTCTGCACTTTGGTATGAATGGGGCTTCCACCTGGAAGAACCACAGCAAAACATGGAGAACATTAGCAGGAGTAAGAATTAACATTTTAATTTCAACCCTATTAGAACACCCTCATTGACAAACTTAGTGTTCAAATTTTGAAAGGAAAAAATTAAAATTTTACGAATTGGAAACCCTTTTTTTTTAGGCAAGTATCGCAGTTTCTTCTTAGGAGGAGAGAATCACATCACTCCAAATAAACCATGTGTCAGCAACATATAGAGGACTATAGTTCTACTTTTTATAAGATAAATATTAATAGAAGGCTACTAAATGCAGTCTTCACCTGAAATAAAATAAATTTTAATGATTACTGTTCATACATTTCAACTATAATTTCAAAGATTAAGTCATATTCAAAAATGTGGAGGTTCTCTTTTGGAGTGAAGAGGGTGGATGGGATCAGAAATTAGTCAGATGATTCACTCTGGCAAACCCTGAAGGGAACAGCTGAATAGTAAAGAAGATGATAAAGAAGAAAATATTTAGTTCATAATATTCCCAATTCCCTTTGTGGTCATTTGGTGGCATTGGTTTGAGAATGTATTGGTAATTCTGAAACTATTTCTTAAAGTTTTTAAGGTAATTTGTTGCCTTTGCAGAATGATTGCTTAGTTATATGAAAGTAATATTTGCCTCTTGTTTTGTAACTTATTACTTTCTGAATCAATTTGTAGCCAGCAAAAATTGGAACAGCAAACCTAAAGCCTATGTTGTTAAAAGATGAAATTACAACAGCTCATTGAAAAGCACTGATTAAACAGATAAACATCAGAGAGAATAGATAAGGAAATAGTTAAATTATCTACTTGGGTTCTTTCTCAAATCAAGCCCATCTGTTTGAATGTGTCCATTGTGAGGATCATCTATGTTCTCTCAACTAACGTGAAGGATACGTTTTTGAGTTCCAGATTATCCGGGCCTGATTACACTTAGAACTTAACACATCACTTGTGGCCTATTTGGTTCTCGATTTTTTTTCTTGATATTTTCAAGATTCAGTCATCTGATTTCGAGGTCATGCAAATAGTCATACCTGGATCAGTCAAAATATTAAGGATGAGGGGCAAATCAAGTTTTCCACAAAATTTAAATTTAATAGTTACTCATAGTATTATTTTAACTCTGAATCACTGAGACAAGCAATTGCATGAGAGGCTGCAATTGAGAGACTTTTGCAGAATGGGATTTTACTATTTATATAATGGTTGAACAAGAACATAAAACAGTCAATCGGTGACAAGAGAACAACTAACAATAATAATTTTATATAAATGCTCTAATGCAACTGAAAGGCATCAAGGCATTTTATTTGCCTTGATGCAGCTTGCCATCAGGCTTTTGTTTGTAAGAATTACATTCACTTCTGTCTTCTCTTGAAGCTAATTTTAGTTTGATTGCAAGAATGGATACGAACAAACCGGTACGCTTCCAGTTTGTGGGTAGTGCAGTTTGTGTTTAATGAATTACTTCTACCTAGTTTTCATTGTAAATATATCAATCACAACCGACGTTGCTGGGCATTTTACCAGCTAATTACCCGTTCCCTCTGAGGTGAGAAGATGAAGAAACCACATATTTACTTCATTACTAAAACTGAAGGTACTGAACCTCAACTCCATATTAACAGAGTCTGTTGTCAATTATATTAACCTCTGTTGGAAAGTTTCTGTGAAGAAGTGAGTAAAGGTAAAGAAGCACACACTAAACACTGAGGAATACTGCACAACCACAAGTCCATAAAAATAGATGATCCGTGTGAGAACTGTATACAGACAAGCATGGATATCCAAATGGATATCCAAATGCAAGACATAGCCTGCTTGAAAAAAAACATGTGTTTCCAAAAACCACAAATGTTTCCTGTCACACTATTCCATTGCTAAGAATTTGATGGTAGATTTTGAGCTATTATTGCACACGAATGCTTTGTAAGGTCCCAATTGCTCAACAATCTTTAACATTACAAAAAAGCAAACTAAGTGCATATGAGTGGATACTCACAGCCTAATTTCTAAAATAGAAATACATTCTATGTATTAGCCACAGACACACATACTATGATATATTATCAATGTCCTATTTAAAATTATAACTAGGTGCTTCACATTTTTGCACTTTGATGACGTTCTAGCAACTGTTTATTGAATTAGAATGGTAAAGAACTTTGATAAACCACTAACAACAGATCAGTAAGCACCAATTATCATGTAAGGGATCTATGGCACATTGCCACAGATCACTAACACTGCCTGCAGTGAAGCTGAGCAATTTACAAGTGTTAATACTATTCCTCACGGATCTGAAATATCAAACTCAAAAGAAGAACATGCTTTTCACCCCACTGAATATCAAACCACAAAATTAAAACAATGAGACACTCATCTGATAATGCTCTTGCATTTAGAAACAGAAGAATATTTTAAAACTGTCAACAGATCAATAACACATTCATGTCTAATTAACTTGTTATTTCAGTGGTCAAACAGTTTGTGTCTTGCCTTTCTCTCATAGATTGCAATCCAGTCTGTTGTTGCAAACCATTTGTGTCCCTTTATGTCGTTGACTCCATTTTTCAGGTTGCCGTAACGTTTGGTCAGATCCACCTGGAGTAGGTTTCTCAACAGATCTTTCAAGTCTGAGCTGAAGTGGGAGGGGAACCGTACCTAAAAGTAAAGTTTAGAATATTCGGTTCATCCAGTTTTTTTTTTTTTTTTTAATGTATTTAAGGATAAATGCACTTTCCAGTTAGGTGTACAATTCAAACATTTTTTGTAACCTACCTTCCCAGACACAATCTTCTCATAGATCTGTATAGGTTGATCTGCAAAGAATGGAGGATAACCAGCTGCCATTTCATAGATGAGGACTCCAAGCGCCCACCAGTCCACGGCTTTGTTGTAACCCTTAAGGAATTAAGAGATACTTGTCTTAGAGGTTGGGTCAATAACACATTTTTATTTGTGTTTTTTTCCTTGCTATTGAGAAGGCATAAAAGATCAGGAGTCAAGTCAGGAGATTAACTATTAACTAACTAACTTACAACCACAACCCTCATTCAAACATTTAAAAGAAGAAAATGTGGATTTTTGGTAAAGAAAAAACAAAATCATAAAAAATAACTTTTTTAATATATTTCTAGTGAGTTTTGTTGGGCCTCAATCTTCCATACTTTGCTGAGGATGATTTCTGGAGCAAGGTATTCTGGTGTTCCACACAACGTCCAGGTTCTGCCTTTTACCCGCTTGGCAAATCCGAAATCTGTCACCTGGGCATTGAGAGCATAGATGGGGTGAGCGAGCAAAAGGTGGCCACCTAAGTTTCAACCGAATCGGATTTTTACTGACTGCATACTCACTTGAATGTAGCCATGATGGTCAATGAGAAGGTTCTCAGGTTTCAGATCTCTGTATATGAGATCTAGTGAATGAAGGTACTCAAATGTCAGCACTATCTGGGCGGCGTAAAACCGGGCATGTGGTTCACTGGAGGAAGAAGAAAAGGATGACAGTTTAGCAAAAAAAACCTCAAACTTATCAGTCTACAACAGGATTATTATGAAGAATATAGAACGTAACATAATAACAGTGCTTTCCACAAATTCCTCCTGTAGTAAAAGAACTTTCTGATGAGCCAAATTAAAATATCTCTAGGTAATTTATAAATAAGAGTAAAATTCCACTTTCTTTTCTGTGTTTGATTATAGTATTTATAAATTGTGCTTCTTATTTTGCCTGCCCGTCAAAATCGCTATTCAGCTAAAAGGTTTGTTTCTGATTCTTCTGTTAGTTTAAGTAGATCATGAGCTTGTTTTAGTTTTGCAGCTTCACTGCTCCATGATATCTGCAGGAATGACATAACTGAGCACATTTGGAGTTCATAATTATATAAAGTATTATAAAGTAGTCTCTTAAATATTTAACAATCATAAAAAACAATGTATGTTCACAATGCTTAATAAACTGATAAGAGAAAATGAACTTATCAGTTGAACAGACACACATTCAATTCGATGTGTTTAGCCTCTGTAGTTATACTTTTCATATATCGTTGAAACAGTGCATACAGCACTCATCTTTGGACAGTTCTGAAACCAAACTAAGTCCACACTATGTGTTTAATGTGCTGTGAGATATGATAAGCAGGACTGGATTGAGCTCACCTGAACCTTCCAATTCGTCTTAGGTGTGAGAACATCTCTCCCCCTGGAACATACTCCATCACCATGTACAAATTGGAGTTGTCCTTGAAACAGAAAAAAAACAAAGTTTTTTTTCTTTGCCCCCATGGCATATAATGTATTTTAAAAATTTTAAAGTAGCTTCAATTCTTGAATTATGGAAAAACCTTACCTTGAACGAATATTCAAGTTTAACAAGAAAAGGGAAGCTCACAGCTTGTAATATCCTTTTTTCATTTAATGTGTGTTCTATTTGTTTGAGTTTCACCACCTGACAGAAAAAGAGATAAAATGACCTTGTCAGGCAATACAACCTTGCTCTAGTTAAAGACAGCAAGCACTACCACAAAATGTTAACATTTCAAAAATCCTGTAATACAACCAGAAAACGTTATCATGCAGATCTCCATTGTGAAGTGTAACTCTAAGTTCAAATTTACCCACCATTCTGATAAATAATGTATTTACATGAGAAGGAAGTTATGACAGAGAAGACAGTGCCTTTTGAAGATGAACTGATGTAACTTCACTTTGTGTGCTAACGGTTGTGATCATGTGTTCTGGAATTCATCCAGGCCTTTGACAATGTAGAAACTCTGGTTTTTCTGGATTATAATCTCATTTGATTATCAGATTTTTATAAGAAAAATTCCTAGGTGAGTTGCCTCAGTTTTCTGCATGTGTTGGTTGTCTGAAAAACCTCATGAAAGTCCATGCAGTTTCTGAATTAATCTTGAAACCGTTTGCATTAAGTGAAACACACTTATCATATCATATTCAATGTATCCCATGATAACCTAACATATCATGTATAACAAACTGGCATTGTGATATTTTGTCTGTAACCACCAGATTGTCAAGAAGTGCTTCAGCCAGTAAAAAAACAATACCCTGCTCACAAGGTTAAAACATTTTTGTAGCTATTTGTTGAATGTAAGAGGGGCACCAGAAAGGGCAGCACAATGGCTGTTTTAGCAATCTCATTATTTGAAAATGTCCCATAATGCCTGATTCTACACAAGGATCTGAATTACAATCAACTGACCTTCTGCTTGTCCAGTATTTTCATGGCAAAGTATTGCTCTGTTCCTTTGTGTTTCACCAGCATGACTCTCCCAAATGAGCCGGTACCCAAAGTCTTTAATCTGTCAAAGTCATCTAGGCACGTTGTGCTCTGAGGAAGTAACAGCATGTTAGGCAACTCTGCTGCAAACATTAACTTAATGAATTCTCCATTTTCTATCACACATCATTCTGACCTGTGGTGGGCATTCCCATTTCCGTAAGAAATCTTCTTTGGCTTTGGCGAGAAACTCTTTCACTGAAAAAAAGCAGAGAGATGCATTTATCATTCGTGTTTCATATGTGCTACTTGTATTATTTGGTATTAAGAACATATTTTGGCTTTTAGATTAACTGTCTAAATGTCAAATTCCAAAAGGGGAAAGATGAGGGGAAAATGTTCAACTCTCATCTGGATATAAATTACAACATA
Source organism: Fistularia commersonii (assembly GCF_037954325.1). Taxonomy (NCBI): domain Eukaryota; kingdom Metazoa; phylum Chordata; class Actinopteri; order Syngnathiformes; family Fistulariidae; genus Fistularia; species Fistularia commersonii. Next base: position 1,077,884 of record NC_141308.1, read on the forward strand.
TAAAAATATAACTTGGTTGTTCTAGGAGTAAGACAAAAATCAAACACAAAACAAGCAAATTATTGACACATGCCAAGAGATTCAATCAATCTTATTTTCTGTAATTTAATAGCCTTATTCAGGGAGAGGGAAACACAACACTCAGAAATCACAGGGAGGGTTTTTTGAGCATCTTTTGCATCACTTAGTACACATTGAGGGAAGGCTAATAAACACAGAATAAAAATGGTAAGCAAAGACAAACCAATGTATGGAAAACACAGCAGACAGCAGATATCCAGATTGAGAGAATGTGGACAACAAAAACACTGACTTATTATCAAAGCACACAATAAAAGCAAGCACATCTAGCATGTTTTTACAGTGAGACCAAAGCCAATCTGCCATTCTGGTCGTCTTTTGGAGGAATAAGCATACCAAACGTCTCTATTGATCACCAAGGTTTTGCAGGAACAATCACCCACATGGATGGGATGATACGGAAGAGAAGACAAAGAGAAATATAGAGTTCATGTACATATAAACAAGTCAAACACATTAACACACATGAAGCATATGTTGCAACTGAATTAACAAGAATGAGAACAGAGTAGACATTCACCGGTGATTGTGAAAGAGAAACGAGCCATCTACAACCATATTAAAAGTACATGTGTTAAGATACATATAGGAGAAAATATATTTATCCCTCTAATGTATAATGACAGATTTAAAAACTGCAGTCCCTATGTCCTCTAAAAGCGTCTGCCAAATGCAATGTAATGTAATGTAATGTAAAAACTCCCATGCAATATTGATAAATGAAAGGATTTAAAATGTAACAAAATTGGTATAAAAAAAAGAAGGAATAAATAAATAAATTCAGTGTTCCCAAACCTTAGATTGAATCTTGTCTCCCTAAAAAGTGTTATATCAGAATAATGTTAAGCTCAAAAATATCACATAGCTTGTGATATTTCAGGTATTTTCATTCATTTCATTCAATTAACTGCTCAGTATATTGTCAAAATGAACAAAATGAAATAAAATTACATTGTAATGCTGCCAATTTGTCACTTTGTATACTGTAACTGTTCAAAATTACGCACTTGTTGACAATGAAAATAATCTGTTTCAGTTTGGGCAATTAAAATAGAAACTTGATACTATATTGCCTAAATAATTTTGCTAAAGATACTAATGTGCCAAAGTATGGTAATTATTAGTAGCTACTTTTCAAGAAAGGTATTGAACAATTCTGGGTTCTTGAGTCACATTTTTAACTATCAACTGTTTTTCCTGCTCTTGTCACTGTGAACAAATGATCTTTACTTATCATCAGATGAAAATCTCACAAACAGCAATAAATTCAGTTAGCCAGAGGGTGTTGGCCTGAAGTAGAAACATTATGAAACGAGAAGTACATTTTAAAATTAAATCTATTGATACAGGCAGCACGATGACATAGTGTTAAGTGCTTTGGCCTCACAGCATGAAAGACCCTGGTTCGATTTCCAACAGGAGGCCTTTCTGTGTGGCCTTTCTATGTTCTGCCCCGTGTCTGCTAGGGTTTCCTCTGGGTTCTCCTCTTTCCTTCCACAGGCCAAAAATATGCAGCAGGTTAAATGGAAACATTGGAAAAATTGCCCAGAGGTGCAGATGAGAGAGTAAATGGTTGTCTATCTGAATATGTGGCCCTGCAACTGACGGGCAAGCAGTCCAGGGTGTACCCTGCCTCTCGCCTGATAGCAGCTGGGATAGGCTCCAGCATCCCCTGCGACCCAGAGTAGGGTAAACAGTAGGATGGATGGATGGATATGAAGATACGTTTTTAAATAAATGTAAATAAATGTTAATGATATCTGAGCCTGAATTAAATGTAGTCGACCTTACCCTATGCTCATCAAGTTTGACAGGCAGACAAACAGCACTGAAAAGCAAACCTTGTCAGGGGTGGGGAAGTGAATAATAACTTCAGAAAAATGTATTACTGGTACATTTGAAAAAAGAAAGTCCTATAGTATGATATGTAATCAAGGCAAACACATCTACCATATCCGATATTGCTGATTATACAGATTTTACAAACTCGTAAATGAAAACATTACGTATGTTGCTATTTGTTATTATAATTTACAATTTTCATTTGAAATAATAATCCAAAATAATATTTCCAAAAATATAGCAAACTTTTCCAGAAAAATCTATACATCCCTGAAATGTTATCAGTTAAAAGTTCAAGTGTTCTTGTTGGTATGAAAAACAATTCAATACTGACTTCAAAAACAACTAACGCAAAATCTAGATGGAATTGTTGAATTAAGTTTGTTTATACTGTTAGATTACAGTGTGAAACACTACATGAACACACTAATATGAATACAAAGGAATCAAGATTGCACCCGTTCAGTCTCCCACTACATGCGCTGTATTGGTGCTGTTCCAGGTGCTTTAGCTAATGACAGCTATATACTGTAAACACAGGTAATCTAAAGTATACACAGCAATGTAGGTAACCAGGTTGTCTTGTCAGAGCACCTACACTCCAGACAAATCTGCAGCTTCAGGTACAATGTCAGCTTAAATAGGTTTAACAGTTAGCCGCGGTAAAGGATCTAGGATCATAGTTACACTCATACGCAATGCTATGCAGTTTGGGAACTCTTGATGATCTGATCATCTGTGCCTGTTAGTCTTTAGTGTGCACTGTTCATATTGCCTGCCTTGTCTCTCTCAGTAGACGCATAAATGTTGGAGGACCACGTATTGACTATCAGAAAACAAACAAATTAAAAACCAAGAACTTCATCTGAAATGAACAATTCAAAGCATTTGTTTGTAAGACAAAAATTAAAAATGCATGAACTGGTTACGGTCAGCTCATCTAATAAAATCAGTTTAACAAACCTATAGGTCTTATTTTTATAACCAGGTATATATCTATTGCTACATCAGTATCGACCAGCTGTACATATCAAAGCATAGAAGCACAGGAGTATTGGTCTAGGCCAAATTACGTCAAACGTTTCAAAGCTTGTAATGCCCCTTATCCTCTGACGAAGGTCTGATGACAAGCTGCTACAGTCAATGACAAGCTGAGTGAGAAGTGAGCCTTGATGGACTTTTAGCAAAGCAAGATTAGAAAAGGCCTCTAAAAACCAATAGAGGTGACTAAATTCAGGTATATCTGTTTGTGTTTGTATGCATACAAGACGGTAGTAAGTGCTTGTTTTATGAATGGAAACAGGGCATTTCCAACAATTCCTCACCATATTTGGTCATGGTGCTATACAGAGGAATGCTTTGTTTATACATCCAAGAATAAAACGTGGCTGCGGGAACAGTCCCACACTGCCTTGGATATCAATTTAATAGCCCTTTATAAAAATTACTCATGGGTTCGTGGTTTAGGGCTGCTGATTTCATATAGTCATTGCAAAGTTTCAGTCCAATACAGCGAGCAGTGAACAAAACATGAGACACATCCCAGCAGTTATTCAAGCAACTTGAGAATGTCATCATTTTACAGATGATGAGATGATGCTTGCCTGGGGATATTTATCAATTGTCGTACTATTTTTATGGGGAGAGGCATCACGCCACGGCTAGCTGTGTGTCTGTATACAGGCCTGCACAGCCGCCACTACCACCAAGAGGCAATGAAATGACAGGGGCCTTCAGATGGCTAATCCCCACCACCACCACCACCCCCCCTCAATGCTAAAGTTAGCAGGCTAGCTGGTCAACGAGCTCGATCAATCTTGTGATCGAGGTGTCATGCAAACGGCATTTCAACACGTGACTTAATCGCCATAGCATTTATCGACAAGCATAGCTGTCGATCCGGTGGAACAGCCTCTAACTGACTCTTATTTCACTGTTTCCACCATCAGTGCCCCCCGAACCACCCCCTTGGAGCCAAGATAACCACAACATCAACCTGGGTACCATTCTTGCTAGCCAGGTTAGCTGTGCAACAAGCTCATTGGATTCACATACCACGCATGGTGCCAGTGCGTATTTGTAAAGTTGTTTTTTTTTTTTATATTTTTCGGCGCGATATTAGATAAGGGTATGACAGACGGTACGGCCCTTTCCTACTTTCTTTTTTCTTCCCCGAGACAGTTTCTGAAATAATAAGCTGACCAACAGGAGATATTTAGGGGACCGTAAGTGTCAAACGACTGAATGCACCAAAGACAGGTTTGAGGTCAAACACCAAAAGGGACTCACCGCTCTCTAGCTCGTTGCCCTTCTTGGCAGTGGCAGCGTTCCCCATGGTGTGGAAGACACGGCGGTCGCTCCGACTGAGAGGAGATGGCGGTGGCGGTGGCTAGCTAACCTTCCTTACAGCTGCTATCCCACGAGCCCCGCAAACAGATAAATCGATTTAGCTAAATATTTAGGCACTTCGACCGGAAAGGTATAAAAGCCCGACGTCCCGTCCAGCAGTCCCCCCTCGCCCTTCCTCGGTCTCTCCCCCTCCTTCGTCTCTCGGAAAACGTTTCCGTTCTTGCTACTACGGTTTAGGTCTCTCTGGTCAACAGAAAACTAGCGGTCACTTTTCGTAATGAGCTGCTCGCCCAGCCAGCCGCCTCCACCTTGTGCTCCGCTCTCAGGACTTTCAGGACTGGCCAGGGATGTTTCGGTCAACACGGTAAACATGATGGGCTTCCGCGTTTTTGGAGCATCACAATTGCAATTATGTGTTACAGGAGAGCTCAAGTATGCTAAACCAGTTAGATTTGTGATCGATCATAATACGTTCTTTTGCCGGTATGATAATAAGCCTACTCTTAACAATCAGTGTGTATATATGATATTTAAGCATAGATAATATTAGATTGAAAGTGAAAGTAGAAGTATTATGTGTCCTTGAGGCATCATTGTTAGTTAGTACAATATAAACTGGACAGACAAATCTCTCAGAACATTAAAAATGGCAACAATCCAGCATTTCTTTATCATTTCTGACAATCGCAGTTTTCTGCACTGACACACAAGTGCACACAAGAAGAACTGTAAGCAAATCCTTTCCAGGCAAGCACATGTGTCTTTGTTTTACTCAAGTTGCCACCTTGATACTGCGTTTAGAACAACATAGCGCAAGTTTAAGATTACCTTGAATGATAAACCACACTACTACTCATAACACAACAGAAATGCATCAGCACAAAGAAGCGACAGAGAATCTTAGGAAAGATACTTCTCAAACTTCTCAGGACTTTCCCCATATTCGGGTGAATTTGTACAGTTACGTCAGTGTGAAAGATTTTGTGATTTGGGATTAAATGTGATGATTTTTTGGGGGGTGAGGGCTACTTTTTTTCTGATTTAAGATGTTCTGAATAAGCATCTAAGGATGCTTATTTAACTCTCAAACCCAGATACATCTTGGTTGTTTTGTTTCTTTGATATAGTGGTAACATATTTAATCAGATTTCACATTCTATGGAATAGGATTTTGAACACTAAGGGGCATCAAGTGTATGGGCCTACGGTTTACATGCTAGATCATGGAATATAGATAACGGACCTATGTAGTGACTATGATTAATACATAACCCTAAACATCAAAGGAAATCGACAAAAGATTGATTTTATTCTGATAATATTGAAAGCTGCTTGAGTGCAGTTTAAACAACTCAAGACTTTAAGTCATAACCTATTATGTGATTCTGACCATTGCTACTTTCTTTAATAGCTTGCTTGTTGTAACATTGTTCATATGACAATTCTTGAAATTTTTTCCAAATCATTTTACTGTTAGAGTCAAAATGACAGTATTTCAAATCAGGTTTCATTGATTGATTTATCTTGTTAGTTTTAGCTGTCACTTCACAGTTGTACTATTTACAAACTGATATACTGATGTTAAAAATATGTTTATGATCATATATGCAACATGATGTTGCACTTTTTACATCTGGCTGCAACAGTATGTTTACTATTCATTTATTATTACCTATCTGGCTTCACTGTGGAAGGCAAAATGAATATTTCATTGTACAGGGAAACACATTTCCAGACTGTGCAAATGGCAATAAATGCTTTGAATCTAGAAGATTCTGTAAATCTTTAAATTTCATGCGGGTTGGCCTGGACACTTTGGTGTCCACAAATTCTGGCCTCACCACTGAATTATTTGATTATTTAACATCAAATAAAATGATATTTCATTCAACAACTGTGATACAAAAAAACATTGAAGGAGTGTATCATTCTGAATTAATCAAAACACCTTTATAAATACATACTGGAAGAAATGGAAGGAAGAAATGGCATATACCAAAAATTGACTTAACAGACTTTATTGAATAAGTAGATTTTACATTTTCTTTCTAAAATTTTACAACTGGAATCAATCAGGAAAATAACCTAGCATCCTATATATCAGTTTCTCCCTTGGCCATATTAATTTCCCCCCCCCAATCACATTGCTGGCTATTAAGAGTGTGCAGTGCACACTGCCCATACTTAGGATAATTGAGGGCTTAGTTGTGTCATGTTTATTTTAAAATGTGTTTTCAAATATTTTCAATTTAATGGTCTCTTTAATTTCATGTCAGGTTCAGTTGTTTGAATGTTTCTTTGTTTGCAATTAGTACACGATCAAGAATGAACTTGAACATTGATAAAATAATTCAACCAATTGTCACACTTGATTTAAAAAGTAAGTAAATTTGGACTGCAGTTCCTTTATCGGCACTATTTCAATCTCCTTCACCATGCAACCGCCCTGCCCTCAAAACAAGACCTCTCAGCCTTCTGCAGATATTATGATCTAATTATCATGGACATGTGCAATGGGAGGCTCAGTTTCTCACTGACACTGGCAGTCAGCTGTCATATTTTGATAAGGTGTGTGATGAGTGCTGTTTTCTGTTTGAATACAGGCATATTCCCATCCATAAACAACAAAATTCCACCCTGTGTATAGAAAGAGAGCTTCAATTCACCTTTACTTTGCCTACTACTAACTCTGTTATTTTTTAAATGTATTTATCGTTTTGAAAAACTTTGGGCAAATCTGAGAAATGCACACATTCTTTTCATTTATATGAAACACTTTGGTGAGACATTGCTTATTAACAGAAAATTAGATTTTAGAGGCATGTTTCCTTTTTACCCAGATCATAAATAATGCAACATCAAATTCAATATTTTATTTTATTTAAATGCTCTGCCTTGAAACTGTGTAAACGTATTGGTCTGCAAGAATATATTACTACAGAAGAGGGCAGCAAAGTGCCGTTGCAGGGTCTCGAAAACCCTTGGTCTTTGAGCTCAGATGTTTTCCCTTACCGCTGTCACGATGACTCCAATGTGTTCTTGATTTAAATGATGAGTATTCATAGAATTTTTCCAGTCCATTTTCAGCTGGTGCGATTTACTGTGTGAATGTAGAGGTATGGCTGGCTGCATTTTGTAAATATTTATTTTTCAATACTAAATGGCTGTCTTTATGTGTTATCACTCCAAGGAAGTGCTTGTAAATGCACAGTAATTATGTGGACAAAAAAATGATGCTTTATTTTGCCGTCTTTTCATGATGTATGAACGTGTAGTTAGCGATAGTTTGTTTATGGGATCTTCATTTGTTGCAACTCTTCATTTTTTCAATTTCTACTTTCTTCTTAATTTCTTCCCAAAAAACAACATTACATATTCATCCCCACCGGTTATTTTGGCTTTTTTAATCCTTCTTGCAGAAATAATAAGAGCTCCAAAAAGAATGATTTAGATTCATCAGTGAATGAAAAGCATGTATTCCTGTTGTAGACTCTTTGCAGCTGTAGTTTGGGTTTTCCTTTTTTTAACCCTATTTTTCACAACAGCATCTTAAATATGCTATTTTGTCAATAACATTGTGGCTTGCTGTGCAAAAGATTTTAAGTTTAACACAATTTTAAGTTTATTTGTCTGGGCAATTTCAATATTGGGTAGAGTGGCTATGTTTCAGACACACCCTGCTACACATTCACACAGGAGCTGCCAAGTACAACCACAGATTTCCTCTCTTGGCTACCAACCAACTCCACTCCAGTGGTTGAAGCTTGAGTGCCTTCCTCCCCAGCACATCAGCTGAATTTATAGTGAGTAGGCTGTGTGATATTTGAAGCTCTCCTGCTCTTGCTTATCACTAGATCCCTAAAATCCCTTCCCCTTTCTAGGATTCAAACCGACAACATTGCAATGGTGACCTTATTAAAGGATTAAAAAGACCCAATAGTTATTATTGGACACATGTTATCACTGCCTTTATTTAGTCATTATGTGTAATTAAGACAGGAGGAGAGTAACTCAATCACTGTGTGTACCTTAATGTGTCAATATACTATTTCAAGCCTGAGAGATAGTTAGATAGAAAAAAACGAGGTTAGGTTAGGTTAAGTTATACACTAATGGAGTTAATCTGGTTACCTCTTTCTTATCAGTCACTAGCTACTATTAGGATGTTGCATGTGGTTTCAGGACATTACCCATTTCCTCCTCTGTATATCAAAGCCCCGGGGCCCCCCCACTCCGTCTAATTCACTCCAGATGAGCACAATGGGACATTTGATTAAGTGTGCAAAGACACATGCATACAGCCAAGTTAGTTTGCCTGGAACAGCTGCCTTCCAGCTGTAGTCCAACTTTTAATCATGCATTTGTTTATTTAATAAAAAAAAAAATCATTACATTCTGTTTACTATTGTCGTTAGACAGTCTCATTGAACATTTTAGTGTGATGCTTTCTCTGCAAGCTCTTGCAAGTGTTTCTTGCTTAATAACATGCAGGTGATGCAAATCATATGCAAACTGCAGAAGGTCTTCCAAGTGTGCGTCAAAACACACAACATCAATCAGTTAATAAATCCCTTTTAAAAATGTTTGGCTTCCAATACACTGAGTAACAGTGACCTATTGCGAAGGCCCGCGGTTTGATTTTGTTTCAAACATAGTAAGGACTCAAGTGTCTTTGAGGGAAACCTGAAAGTATAAAAAGGGAAATATGAGATATAAGCAAGAGGAACACAGAGTATCACCTCTGCTTTGTTGCCACTGACGACTTGGTGTCTTATTTTCTAGATCGTGGCACTGTTCTCCAACATTCTAGCTGGCTGGCTTAGTACATCAAGAGGTATCACGTAAACATCTGTCTGGGAATGTTGATCCAGCATTGAGTCTCTGCTCACTTTGCAGGGTTTCATACAGGGGGTATTCAATGTTTTTAGTCTTTTGGTGGTCTCAGTGGTGCACTACAACACGAATACCTGTAATTTCCCAACCACATGATAACGTTTTCATACGAGCAGAGGACGGTCTCAAAGTGCACAGACAGTTGCACAAGCAGCTAATTTGGGATAGATGCAGAATAGCCCTTTGAAGTAATGCTTTGGTGTTAGTGCACAAAATGTTCCCTCCAGGACATAACAGCTTCTCGTTACACTGTTTTAATGGTTGAATGATAAAATTGTTGCATTTGATTAAGTGGCAGGTTGATTGATGAAGAAAACAGATCTGCATGCGGAAGTCAACATATCTCGACACAAACTATGGCTGAATAACCTTGTCCGTATATTCTATATTTAAAAAACATGTGCATATATTTAAAACCTTTGTTGCATTTTTTGCCATCGATTTCATGTTTTAAACTTGAAATCCATGTAATCGAGACGGTAAAAAAATTGGCCAAAGAATTGCAAAGGCACAAACCCTGTGTCAGTGTCGTTTCCACTGCAGCGTTTCAGAGATTCCAGAGATTATGTGAGGATAACACTGCACAACATGGCCGCCCAAACCAGATCAAAGCAAAGACAATCAAAGCCAGAGTGAAAGCTACAGCAGTAAGCTCTTTTAAATGTCTGCCTCCCCCCCGCCCCAACTGAGCAAGAGTGTTACCCTCCTCAACTATTTCCATCTTCAGTATTTCCCTCTTCTGGAACATGCATAAGCCTCCTTTGTACAAATACTGGTCAGTGAGTAGACTGACATAAATCCTTCAAAGCAATGCAAACAGCATAGTAACTGACCTATGAGAATATTAAACCTGAGCCGTCATGCTGTAAAGCCTGCATAGTGCCGGTACAGATAAGACATGACACTGGTTGTAATTATTTATGCCGTTGGGTGTAGGCTCTGTAAGATCGTCATGACAAACGACTTGTCATGACTCATGTATGGTTTTGCATGAAGGGGTATAACTACAGGGCTTGCGCACTGCATGATCATGACTGAGTCAAAGTTTTGACCTACTTTCTTGTACATATGGCGTAAGATGTTAGCTGATGAAATCAAGTTATGTCTCACCATGCATTTCTTAATGGCAGGCCTTTACTTTGAAACTTTTGACCTTTGACCCAACCTGACATTTGACCATATGTTTTGAAGTTGATGAATGTGTTTTTTCTACCTCCCAGACAGCTACTGGTTTCAGTTAATATGAGAATGAAGACCAACATCAGCTAATTGAAAGTTGCTCATGAATAGTAGTCAAACTCAATTGTAGCAGTGATAAAGATTATTGCCAAATGTTTCCTCTTAGAACCACAAATTCCTGCTAGATATAAGCTGCCGTGAATTTAAAATTTTAGTACGTGAATTAACCCTTGTGTGGTATTCGGGTCTGTTCACACAAAGTGAAAACGGGTCCCACAGACCCGAACACCACACAAGGGTTAAACAGCCAAACCACAATTATATTGCAAGTACTGCTTTCTGAAAAATGTATTAATACTGCCCATCTCATTGCTTTGTTTGCATCATATCCATACTAGCACCAAAGAAAGCATTGGCTTCATCTTTAGCTATTCAAGCAATGTACGGTAAATAAAAGAGTTTGAAGATAATTTATCAAATAATTTAGTGGGTGAACAATGTTACTGAGGTGATATGACTTGGACTTAGATGCCTGAACTTGGGGCATTAACCTAAATATTCGATATATAACCGGAACAATATTTTGAAGCATTTTGGTTGTATTGGCTAAATACTGTAGAGCTCAGTAATTGAAGCATTTGGTGTGACAGAATTACTATCTTAGGCTTGTTTAAATCTTCTAAAGTTCATTTTTCTAATTGGACTCCTGTTAAGGAGTACACCGTGAATCCCCAGAAGGAATGAGAAAAAAGCAAGACTCTGGCCTTTGATGTTGATTTTTGACTCCGGGACAAATGTGACAGGTAGATGGAAACACCTCCCAGGGACAGGCTTACTTTTGGAAGAATGGATCAAATGTTTCCCCTGGACTTGCGGCATTAAGGGACAAACCTGTATCAGCTAGTAGCATCAAAATCACTGTGACCGAGATCAAACAAACACTCCGCCATGGATCGTCAAGTCCATAGACAGCAGCTTTTGGAGTCTGTAGTGTTTGTAAAAGGGGTGAGAAGAATGATGACAGGGAACTATCATCTTTGTGGTGTCTCAGTTTGAAGTTTGTTTCCTTGTCCCCTTGTTCTTTTTTCTTCAATCTTGATCTCCAAAACATTTCAGTCTTGGTGATTCAGAGCAATATTTTGCTGTTCTACGGGTGCCCTTGAACATTTCTTACTGGTGTGGATAAAATCCACCGCTTGCATTGAGGTCTTCATTGTGTGTCCCAAGGATTACAGGCATGCAATTTAATCAAGCTACAGGGGGAATATACTTCACTACTTCAGTACTTTACTACTAGTTGTGGTAATTGTTGACTCTAGGTTCATCCAGGGATAAATGGAAAAGTATGCAAATGCACCGTCTTAGCAAGCAGTTGCTTATTTTCACAGGACTAGTGTATCAACATAATTATCATTTAGACTGATTTCAGATCGTATCAGTCATGGTTTATTACATTTTAATGAAAGTTGGGCCAATAATCAGGAACCTTTAAGTCTGATTCTGTTGTTTTGTTCAATCTTTGTTGAATGTTTTATTCAAATTGAGATTTTTTTTTCTCCAAGAGAAGCCCTTTGTTTGCAAAGAAAACATGAACTGAAAAAGATTTCAGGTCCACAATGAATTAATTACTCAAAATTATTTTTCTAACTATGTAAAGAGAAGAGGACCCCTACAAAATACTATTGCATTTACCTATAGCTTAATAATGTTTCAGCACAGTTCATTAATCTATTCTGTTTTTCTTACACTCTTGGTTGTAGGATGTCAGAGCCTATTCCAGCTGCCATCTACAGAGTCAGGGTTCACCCTGAGCTGTTAGTCAGTTGATCACTGGGTCCATATAGAGACAAACAATCACTTATTCACATTCACACGTCTGTGCAATTAACGTGTCTCCAGTTGATCGACTGTGTTTTTGGCCTATGTTAGGAACCATACATGCCTTTATTTTCTAGTGGCAGCAAATGGGAGGTAGGATTTGAAGTACTATCAATGATCAATTTAAAATTGATGATTTATACATGCATATTCATTTGTGCTTGTCAGCCTATCATTACCAACACATTCAGCCAGTTTATATGTAAACAATTAAAATAAAATCAACAATTGTAGAGCATTTGATATTTATGTTGCAGAGGTAAAGGTACAGACAATGTACTTATATTCTATAGCAAAAAGGAAGGCTACCCTAAAATGTATGGTCAATTTACAAAGTATGTCTTTCATACAGTACATATAGAAAAAAGAACAGAAATTAGATTTATTTTCAATTATTGCAAACATTTGCCCGTAAACCAGTTCTTACATGGATATAAACTTTCCACATTGGGATTTAATCAAAATAGATTCTATTCTTTCAACTATTCAGTCAGTTTTCATAGTGTAATTTTCTCAGTGCTGCATGAATTACCTTTTGTCATCAACTCAGAGGACCTTTTTTTTTTGATATGTCACTGTGCTTGTCACTGCTTGTCACTGTGAAACTATATTCACATTAGTTTTCAAAGCACACAAAATTTTCTTTAGGACAGTAGAGCCAGTCATTGCTGTACCACTATGCTGCAGTGGATGGGTTGATCTTCTCAAACATATTCCCTCAGAATTGCAGAATCCAAGTGCTCTTTCTGATCTTTAAGAATTCAGTTTGACTTCTCCTTTTCCTTTTAAAATCTCCACTGTAGGAGAGCTATTCACAGTTCAGCTCTTTTTAAGGTTTCCAGATTGCTCAGCTTCCAATTTTCACCATCGTCTGGTAGCCATAGTTTGCCTGCTACCTTTGTAATTAAGACCAAGAATTTCAGATCAGAATTAGATGAAAGACTCATAAAGCAATGCTGAACTCAAACACTTGCCAGGGGCCAGAGTAGTTACAGATTTAATTCATATTCTCTTTGTTCCTCTCCCATCTCACAGAAAGCTTGAGGCATCTGAAGGACTGGTGACTATAGTGATAATATAACAGGTATTAAGTAGACAATTTCCAGTGCCACCATGTGGTAACTGAAGGCTTCAAAAGACCAACAATTTACTATGAAATTAAAGCCAGAATCAGTCTGGCCCCATATGTCACTGCATATTTTCAGTTGTAATGCGAAATGGTACGACGTAGAAAATCGTTATGCCCAGAACGCAGACCACAAATAAAATTGATAGATAAATAACCATTTATCTACTTAAAAGATAATTAATAAAATAAAAATATATATTTTACCTACATATGTGTACATATTATAGGAGTGAGAGAGCAAGAGAGAGCTTTTTCTCTTTTAAACCCTCTAATAAGTTCTTTCAAGTCTATCGATATGGCCGAATTTATGCTACCTAACCCTGCAAGTAAAATTATTCTGTTTGTAAAGCCTGTTTGGTATTCCAGTCGTTCCCAACAAAACCATCTGGTGGCGGTCTTTGCACTCCCCCAGTGGAGCATTTCTCTTCGTGATCTTGTAGCCCTATCACTTGCTACCTCATTAAAATGAGTGATGATAATAAATCCCATGGGTCACGTGCAATGAAATCATATTGATCTGCAAACACACTAGTATATCCCAAGCACCATATATGCATATACAAACAGGCTCCGACAGAAGAAGAATGAACCTCTCCACCATTAGAATATTTCATTTCAGATCCCTTTTCACAGTCCAGTGCCTTTATAGGTGCACAGTACATACACACTAAAAAGGCATAGTGAAGGCAGGACTCTCAGCAGGGGAATGTTTAATCAGCCAAGGTCACTGTGTGTTGCCATGCACTGTTGTTGAAGGAGGCTGTGGGAGAGTGAAGGGACTATCTCTCATCTGTATTCTCTTCAGAGGGCTTATGCTAGTAGGATCATGCAGATATGGGATTTTTTTCCCTGAGAATTAAAAACCAGATGTCATGCTAACAGACATACATATCCTCACAACAGTAAAATTGTATTTACGTCTATTCAGTCAGCATAACTAATGCCTACACTCAGCAATCACTCACTGTGAACAATGCAAAAATAGTCTTCAATTTGAACTTGTTGGCAATAATCCAGTTCTATCCATGTCTCTGAGTTTATATCTGGCCCATAAACTCTGCTCTGGCACTGTCACACTTGAATGTTAAATATTGAATTATTTCACAGAATGAAAGAAAAACCCGTGCCCTTTTCTGCATGGTAATCTCACTGAGGTCACATCAAATGCAAGTAAACTTTGTATGTAAATTGTCTTATGAATCTTTAAAAGCGTTTCGAAATATTGTTTTGTAATTAATGCAGCAGTAGATTTATTAAAGTATGGCATTATATCGCACACATTATATATTAGCTTATTAATTAACGAAACATTAACAACAATGTAAATGGTGTTTGATTGTTTAATCAATGGAGGAACAGCTGTTGATTAAAGTGTTGATCTAACACTAAATAGAACTTAACTAATATCTCAATAGCATGCAGTGTTTTAAGAGCGTAAAGATTACTTGGAATACAAAGCCAAATGAAATAATATGTTCTGTGCTGTGAAACATTAGTTTGTGTATTTAAGTTTTTCTTGTCATGTTGGAGATGAAATATTTGATCAATTTTTTTCACTATATTAACAAATTTATTCTAGGATAGGAAAATCAAGCCCTGCTTTCACATTCAAATAATCTTTCCTCACTGAAACAGTGAGATAAGATGCCAAGTTGCACATCACAGCCCCTTTCCCACAAAGAGATTTTAATACATTTTACATCATTTCATGCAGTTCTAATAAATTCATGTTTGCACAGAATCACTTTATCTGCAGATGCATTTGACAATATGACACATTCATACATTTTGTTGTGGAATATCCTATATCCATTCTAAAGTGGTTATTGACTGACGGGCAGATATGAACCTGCCAAAAGCCTTCTGTTGATTTACATAAAGAACAGAAGCGTTGATGTTCTCCAATGAATTATGCTATAATAAACTGAGTCTCAGCAGAACAGATAACATCAACTTTCCACAGGCACAAGCAATGCAACAATATGACTGATTTTCATGCAACATTAGATTAAGTTACTGCATCAAATAAACAGGGCCAATTTGTGGATATAGACCAAAGACATTTGAAATGTGTCTTATGTTTGCTTTGAGATGTGCAGAAGCTACAATAATTATTCCTGTGATTTATTCTTTACAACAGACAATTCAATCTGACTTGTTTCTGCTAACATTCAAACAATTAATACATAATAATGCAATTTGGAGCGCTTTCACACTGAAGTCTTCAAGTTTTAGCATCACACCCCTGTTTGCTTAGTATTGCACTATGATATGGCCTCCACATTTATAATACCACAAATCATAACCCCAGGTGCCTTCTGCTAACAAAAACAAAATGTACTCATGCATGTGTGAGTGAATGAATGTAAAAAGAGTCTTGTATAGAGGGAGGTGTAAAATTTCAACAGGAGGAAAAAGAAGACAATTCATATTTAACTGGAGGACTTCAATACAGCATCAATGGGTATTTTAAGTCCTTAAACCATTTACTAACAACAGTATTACGTCTGTACAATGATCACATTCTAAAAACAAATGTCTGGCAAAAACATACACATATGAACTTCTTTATCTATTTAATGTTACCATCCTATGTCTCTATTTTTTTGGTTTTTAATTGAATGAAACATTTTATCTGCAGCGTGATAGCACAAGTTTTTAAATACTCGCTTGCTCCTCCTTTATATGGATTCTTTCTACTATCACACCAACACAAAATTCAATCTGAGAGCTGCTCAGTTTGTGTTTAATTCAGCTTCAACTTCTGACCTTTAAGTCATTGAAGTATTTCAACAAATGAAAAGGTTATAAAAGTAAAAAATAGGTATGATTATCAATATTACAACTTGTTATTGTAAGTGCTGGTCTGAACAGCAGATCCAAGATTCACATGACATTATGTGGTCAATGCAAAAGAAGAGGATCTTGGCAAAACGCAGCAGTCAATTGGTGAAATTTTTCAGTCACTGCCCATAGACAGGCGAAAAGAATGCAGTAAGCATTCTTTCTCCTGTCATTATAATTCCACCTGACAGAAAAGCACTCTGAGACCATGCTAACCACCTTTACTTAGAATGAAAGACATTAAATGGAGACATAGCTGAAGTGACACAAACTTGGCAGGGCAAAAATAGTTTCCAGATAGTTAATTAACCTTTGCAACTGGTACTGTGGACGTGTGTGGCTGGTCACTGGCAACCTGTGCTGTGATAAATGCAACCAGTCATGCTGACATGTCACAATTCATACATGTCATCTGCATACTGCAGGCCTTTACACTTTGTTTATAGCTGAGTTCACATAGTATTTATATCAAGCAGAGAAAATAGTAGACACCTGTAATGTTGTACAAACACGAGTGTCTCTGTGTAATTAACTAAAGTAGTGTGTGAAATAGTATTTCTGTCGTCTTATGGTACAGTTTCATGTTTTCGTAAATGACTGTAACTGCATTTGTGTTGCACGTATGTCTCCTGCGTAGTTAAGTAATGGGATTTTCCCCAAATTGCACAAAATATAAACCTAAACACTTTTTTCCAAGTAGTACTGTCAACTTGATGATCCTTACTTCTTACCATTCTCAATATTTTGACCCTCTGTGTTTGCTGCACAAATACCCCACAGTTCAACTACACTTGTGTTTCAATACTGTCCATCTCTTCTTAAAAATATAGTCCAATTACTGCAACTACATCGCACTTTTTCAAAGTTATGTTCACAGTGTTGCATTGTCATTGAAAAATAATCCAACACGACATGAACATGTGTTCACCATTCTCTCAAAATGTTGTTTACAAATATTCACCAACTTCTCTCCATCTTAACTGGGAATTAATAATGACATTTTACCAGCTATCTCCGGTGGCCATCCATTAAGAACAATTTTATTGGATTTTTTTACACAGACACACAGACACACACACACAGAGACACACAGACACACACACACACACACACACACACACACACACACACACACACACACACACATGCACACACACGCACACACATTTGTGGAACAGCTTAAAATGTTTCAATTCTTACATTATACACAGGAAGACATATCTATTGTTGCTTGTCCGGACACCAGACGTGGGAAGAGAAAACTTCTTGCTTTCCTGATAATGTCTTAATTAATAATTAATAATTAATAATCTTCTCATTTACCCAGGACACTATTTATGATATATAAAAGAAAATGAAATGATCAAACGACATTTAAAAAGGATGACTGGGCAAATAACATACTGCTGGAAAAATATTGTTGAAAAAAGATTCAGTGCAGATAGGGAGATAAAATCATTTTAAAGTGCTAAAGTGGATTGCTGCATTTATGGACAGATGCCAATCTGGTGGCCATTTATGGAGAGAAAATTTCAAGTTAGACGGTGAAAGCCCAAAGAAACTATTAAGACCACTGTGTGATATAAACATTTATGCCGACAACTCTCCTTGTTTTGATCATTTTATATTTCCCAACAATGTATTCTTCCTTCCAACAAGTTCTTCAAAGGGCACATTGGAGCATCACTGTGACAACTTTGAGTGAAACATCTGTTTGATTACACAACACAGCTCCTAAGACAATGTCATCACACTTGTTGAAAAAAATTCCATGTGTCAGAAATTTAATCATAAAGTTCCCAGAACTTCTTTTTGCTTTTCCTGGAAAATCGTTTTCCTTCTATCTTGGTTGTGCAGAGATATTTAACATGCCTTCTTCAGCCGCAGAGCCTCCCGGAACGTTTACAAATGTTTGGTTGCCCGACTGACACACATAAGGTATCTTTTTATTTCAATTGCTGAAGATTGAGACCTTCCTAAACCCAGAATAGTGTCAGCTATTTCAGCAATCGGCTAAAGGGGACAGCACACGACTGTATTCAGCCTTTGTGGGTCTGGCAACTCGTGTCAAGTGAAATACAATGCAAGACTTAACAATTTGCTGACTATCCAGTCGATTTGCAAAGGTTTATTAACATAGTATTGATGCCAAAATGATCAGCTGTGACATTTTAGATACTCCTAATACAATATACAACTTTTTTTTTTTCCAAAGACTTTTCGATGAACATTATGCCTTTTGTCCACTGCCTGACTTTAACCCACCAGGCACACCCCTAATATTTTGTTTTGAGGTGATTTAAGAAGCCCTAACAGAAGAAGACATGCGGTTTGTATTCTCATGGCTGTCTAAGCTTAAATGTCTCCAGTTTCTTTATAGAAGGATTGTGGGGGGTGTTTTGCTGACGTTATTTATATGGAGAAGGTTTTGTAGCCCTCCCTCTTGGCTAGAAAACCAGTTTTGGGGAATTTTTTGGAACTGACATACATCTGGATTTCTGCACTAGAGGGTGCCCCACCTCCTAACTGCCTCTTAAAAAACCAACACGTCTGATAGTCTGCCTTTCTCCAAGAAACTGCAGACCACACCATTGTGAATGCAAACACTTAATGTTCGCTTATTGTTACACCTATAAGAGCAGAGGACAATACTTCCTGCCTCAGTTAAAGTATCTTTGTTATGAGTGTGAAGCAAAAGAGAAATAAACAGACACAATTACTGATATATGCACTCAGTCTGGTATTCATTTGTGGTGCCCCACCCTGGCTGAACTACAATGGATTGGGAGCAGGCCTGTGACTCTTAACTCAATCTGCAGATTCTACGCTCTGCCGCCAGTCTGGCCAATTGGCAGCCCCAAAAATTCCCTTGATGTTTCAGCCCAAGCAGCTTTGAATCCAATCATAAGGCCATAGGTTCCCTTACTAAAGTACACCCATGTTCTGTCACTTAGACACAGGAGAGTTGGGTTCACAGTCAGAAACAGAAACATTTTTAACAATTCAATTTAGTTGGGAAGTGCACTACAAGGCAAAGGTGGTTAAGGTAATGATTTTAATTTTAAAAAGAAGTCATAGTAGATATTAAAGTAGTACATTTAGATAAAGCTGATGCAGCATGATACATAGGCACAAAAACAATTAAACCTACATGAGGATTATTGTGTCATTTTTTTATAAAGTTTGACTGGGTGTTACTCTACACTTAAATGAAAGACATGTTGGATGGAGGAGTCAAAGACTGTCAGTTTCTGAATGTTGTTTATCCATCATACTTTGAACTGCCATTTTAGAGACTTCTGAGAGTGTGCAGTGAGTTATGAATGATTTTCTATTTGTAGCTACCATGCAAACAAAGGCACCCCTTTATATTTATGCCTCATCCCACTCTCTCATATTCGACATCGAGGGCTTCAAGGCTTTAATTAAATTCCAATCCCCAATTCCACTCTCACTTCACCACTGACTGTCCCCGTCTCTGTGGGAGGCTGAGAAGCTCGGTTTACTGCCTGTTGTGGTTTATTTGAAGGGTCGAGAGTGCTCTGGAAACCCCAGCCATTACGATAGAATTCACACATGTGGTGCAGAGAGACAAAGAAAAAGTCTTGTTCTTAGACAGGGGATTGCAGCGACAGTCTGGTCAAGAATTTGAGACACTGCCGCATGTGTCACCACCTGAGCTACAGGATTTTAGCATTCTCACATCAGTCATTGATTCCATTCCATCATGTGGCTTTTTTTTCATATGGTTTTGTTATTTTGGGTTGTTAAGACACCATCTGATTAACTCAATCATTGCATCTATCAAAGCTTTTCCATACCACAAGGCCACACACTATCAAAGTACAGGTTGCTGGCATCAACGCATAGTAGTGCCAACAAAGTGGAATCAGCTGCAGTATCAGACTGTCATCTGGGACTCCTGACAGAGATTTGAGGGGCTAGACTGAGCAAGTCCAGTCCAGCAGGGAGCAGCACAAGGGGAAGGATGAGTTCTGCACCAATGATCCAGACTGACAGTGATGGACAGGTTCAGAGAGGAGAGCTGATGGCCAAAGTTTTTCTCCTGTCTGGACAGTGTTTGAAAAGATGGATATGACAGCTGCAAGGACTCAAAGTCCAACAGGGCATGTGTGCCTGTTCCAGAGTGTTGATATAGGTGTGCATTCATGTCAAACGGTCAGCCAGAGCCATAAATGTGAAAGTTGACACTGAAATCAGAAACCTGTTTTTATCTTCAATGTTTGTCCATTCTAGAGAGACGGATGTACCACTATAAAGTTTGTAAAATACAATAGGGCTGCTACTAAAACTTGTCTCAGTTGTTTGACACTTGTAGATGTTCATATTGTTATCTGAGTCACTAATGCTGCAGAGAGGGACAGGTACAGGATGGAGCGGGTGACACACAGAGTGCACCTTAGATGAGTGGCCGGTCAATCAATGGCCATATAACCAGACTCAGACAATTTGCGCTCAGATTCATACCAATGGAAATATTATTATTAGTAATCATCATCATTAATAATGATAATAATAATAAAAATTCCAATAAGAATAAGATTAGAACAAAGATAGAGTATTTGAATGTACAAAAACAAAACTTTTAGAATCAGTTACTTAAAGTGAAACTACAACAACAGTGTTTTTGACAGGTCCTGAGTAAATTCCGAATCATTTCTACTTTGTGAAAATCCGACACTACTGATTCTTCAAAAATAATTTCCAGTGATAAAGGATTTTCAATCCTTTACTAATTATCAACTAGTGACTAATAGTTGCATATATTTTTCTTTTATGAGTAATATGGTCCAATAATGTCCTCAGTGATTTTCTGTTTAAAATTTCAGGATTCCCTCTGTCAAGTAATAATGCAAGAACAAATGCTCCCAAAGGTAGCAATTAATGCTGAACTCATAATGCATATTGGTACCTGGGAGCCTTGGATCCAACATGATTCTTAGCACCCTCCCTTGTGCCATTTACCCAGATGTCTGCTTTGATGAGTCTCATAGTTTTTCTTAACCAGTTCTGTGTGTCGGCTTTGTATGCTTGCGCTCTAAATTCACAGAAGTTCCTCTGGGTATAGACCACTGTCTTGGTGATGGCTTATATTTACAATTATTCCCAGGGACATCTACAAGTCTTTTTCCAAGATATTTTAGACATCCATAATCGTACTGAACACGTCTGGCTGCACATTCTTTTTATGATGAAATGAATCTGTTTTGATTATAAATTGTCCTCTATGATTTGCTGTTCCTCTAGGAAATGCCCAGTATATCTAGGACAGATCCTTTTTCCTCCCTCTGGAAATAAGCTAAAGCAGAGACCCTGTCCTCCCCAATTCTTCTTGATGCCTTCAAGGTCTCTATGAAATCTCATACAACCTTTACCCGTATCTGATATATGTTCGTAACAATTCAGCTGAAGTCAGGAGATTCTTTAAAACCTCATACATGATCAGCCCACACAGACAAAAAAAAAGTGAAATGACCACTGCATTGGCCAGATTTGGAAGATTGACATCCTGCATTTGGAACCGTTGGTTTCGGCTGCTTCTTTAGCGTGAGGTAGGCAGCTCTGGGCCTAGGCTTTAGGGGCTTTGTGAGGTTGTTAAAAGTATTCTGGTTCACTTTTCCAGCTGTAGCCTTTCAACAGAACATTAAACAATAAATGCCTGTGAATAGTCACCAGGGAAAACAAAAAATATTGTTGGAAAATTTTGGAAAGGTCAGGAATAAAGTCTTTGGGCTACTTGATTTCTTTTTCATTGTTTGAGAGGGTGATTTTTAAATGCAAAAAAATTAGCCATGCAATCATGTTAAACTGAGATGAGAAAAAAGGATTCCAAACACACAATTAAGACAATCAACCCTTGTGTATCTTTCTCAAACTGGCACTTTGGAATTTGACCCTACTTAAACTATTTCTTTAGAAAAGTTCTGTTCGCAAGGTTGAATTTCCCTTGAATCAAATTTCATATTGATGCTTCAAAATAGGCGGCATGATGGGACAGTAGTTAGTATTATTGTGTGGAGTATTATTGTTCTCCCTGTCTTTGTGTAGGTTTCCTGTGGGTTTTCTGGCTTCCTCCCATAATCCAAAAACAGGCAGTCTGGTCACTGAAAACCCTGAATTGCTCAAATGTGTGAATGAGAGGGTGGATAGTTGTTTGTTTCTATATCTAACCATGTGACTGCATGGCATCTGGTCCAGTGTGTACCCTGCCTCTTGCCTGACGACTGCTGGGACTGCTCCTAAACCCTGCATGACCATCACTGCAGGATAAGCAGGAATAAGTATGGAAAATGAATGAATTAATACTTTAAGTATTGGTACCAGATTGGAGAGACCCATGTTCTCTTAATTTTGATGAAATGTAGGACTTCCTAGCCATTTTATGACACTTAATAGTAGGACAGCCACAGCAGACACCAAGTTTATTATTCTACAATTGTTAAAATAGAAATAGAAGATAAGTGCCGTTTACATGCCCCCTAATGGACCCAGCTCTCTTCCCTTGGTTCTCTACCTCCTCTGCATCCATGTTTAAATAATTTCTGTGAACATGTTATGGTTAAAGTGCTTTTGTCATGCTTAGCTTGAACAATATTAACTGCACCCTGTGTAACTAAGCATTTGCCGATTTGCCAGACATAGGCTTTCAGCTGAATGAAGACATTAATTTCTCAGTGGAAAAACAGCAGAAAATTTCACACTCACTGTTTAATTGTGGGTTAGATTTTGCAGTTTTGCAGGGCTTGAGAGCCCATTTGGTAAAATAAAATAAATTACAGGGGTTCGAATATGCCAGTATGACATCAGAAATGTGAAAGGCTGTACAGTATTTTATTATTTCTGGGTGACATGCAACACGGTCATTTCTATATTACAATTTCAAATCCCTATGTAGGCATAACAAGCTCTTTTCCAGCTAATGAAAACACACATATTTAGTATAATTTTTGCTATTTCAAGCAATGTTGTAAATATTTTATTCAATTTTCAGACTGTTCAATTCTACAAATGTTAGCTTTCATTTATGGATAAAATCAATTGGACATACTGTCTATAAATCCTGATATGCTGCTTGCTCAATATCACAAAATCAATGGCATTGTATAATGTATTGCTTGCCATTTAGAAAAATACAGATATTGAAGTAAACAGCTTAATAGGCTGACTCTGAAGGGCCAGTGCTATATGCACTGTATGCTTATCTTGTATTTCTTTGTATTTTCTTTGTATTTTCCTTTATTTTACACAATAGCGCTCAGTCACCTTCTCAGCAGCCTGAAAACTGAAGTGACGAGAAAGAGAAATGAGAGAGCACAGTATACGGTTAATGACATTTGGCAATTATTGTGCACTTGTTTTCCTCTCCAGAATCTGTACGATTGAGTTCCCAAGATGCAGCTCTTGAATTGAAATTCATCTCCATGACATTACCCATGGTGAGAGAAGTGCAACCTGACCCACTGTTGCGCTGTGCTCCTCATAAACCAAAAACAGAGGAAAATATTTCCAGGTAAGGTTTGAAAAATCAGGCCGTTTCAAAGATTTTACTCTCTCATGAAACTGAGTCTGCAAATCTGCAATGCAGACAAAGTTTCTTTGAAGACACTTCTTCTTTGCATATTTTAGAGATAATTCTTGCAAATAAATGAAAAAGAAGAAGAAAGAAAGTTGGGAAGTTATTTAAAAAGAAAGAAAGGAGAGTAGGAAGAAGGGCAGACATTTTTTTTTTTAAATTTTAGGACATTCAGGGAAATGAATTTGATTAAAACTCATTAGTAACAATCGCAGTCACAACAGGAAAGTACAGACCATCTCGCGGTGGAATGACTGGTTTGAATTCTAGTGCAGTGCAGATGTTCTGACCAGGAAAACATTGTCTCAAAACTGTTTTTTTACTTGTATAAAATGTAATATACTGAAGAAACTGTAATGCGTCATGACTGCCTTCCTCAGTAGGCAGTTTGTGACAAAAATTTTCTCTCTCACAGGCTCCCTCTGAGACACTTTCCATCCAAGTATGATAGCACAGATCTCCATTCTAGTCCTACCTATTATCCAATAAATATTTATAAATTGTTAATGTGGCACAGTATAACATAGTGCTTTATGGGGTAAAAACAATGATCAAATACAATTTCAGATGTTTTACAATAGTCAGCTTCAAAAATATTGAAGCACCAAAAAAAAAATAAATGAAGCTGACCAGATTGTGTTAAACAAAATCAGCATTGAAGATCAACAACAATGATAATGACAATAACAGTAATATAGTTACTATTATTACAAATAATAATAATAACAACAACAAAAATATTTAACCTTCATGCAACGGACCATCAGTAAGACTAAACCTAAGCTAGATTTACAATTTTCTAGTAATTTAATTGTCTTCTGGTTTGAGTGTTTTAAGTGTCTTCTATTGTAACTATATTCCCTGCATTGTGTCTTATTTGTCTAATTTTCTTGTAGAATAATATGCATTTGTTCTATTGAGAAATGATTGTTAAGTTGAGTGATTAATTTTCTGACTGCTTTGTAACCTGACCATTTGTTTGGTGGTGTGATGAAGTTGTATGACAAATTAAAGATCTGTAGTTCTAATCTTGAATCATTTCAATAATTTGATGTCAATCTCCCTTTGAAAGTACATAAATTTTCAGTTTTTCTAATATCTTGAAAACTATTAGTGAAAAGAAATTCATCACATTAATCATTACTGCATTTTACTGTGCAAAAAAGACCTAAATGTTTCACTAACTGAAGTTGCATGAAAGTTTCAGTATTTAAAGCCAGCTTAATGTCATGGTCTTAATCCAACCCCAACCTCTGAAAGTCAAGAGTGATTCCCCAAAGCCATTTAAACCTTTGAGGCCGAGCATTTTGGATGAACCCACTACTATGAACCCAAGAAGTATAGAGAGCTCCTGGTTTAGATGTTTAAATGAGCCCCCCCCTGAAACAGCTGGAGGAACAGTGCCTGTTTATTTGATGGTAGGAAATTCAAACAGCTGAGCAACTTCCAATGAAAATTTTTATTCCCATTGTCTATAAAAATGTTGGCAATTCCTCCAAAACAATTATTGGCATCGCAGTGAAACATGTAAAAAGTTATATGTGAGATGAAGACCCTTTAATACTCAAGAATGGGGAGGAGATTTAAGAAGTTAAGGAAACAAGAATCTTTCCAAGACAAATTTAGTTATAACACTCTAGTTTTCCCGTTAGACAAGAGAGTGTTTACATGTGTTTTTATTTGTTTTATTTGTAACTTGTGAGCCAAACATTTTGATGACATGAAAACTTGCTGGATTGGGCTGTGAACAAGGTCATTATGTAGAAGCAAGGTAGAGCTAATGAAACTTGATGACACAAAATGACACAAAAATAGATGGGGAACTTTATTTTTCCTGAAGTTGTCACCTTGTTTTCTAAACAAAAAAGCCAGTCAACAAAACACTCTCTGAATGTTTTTTACTTCAAGCATGACATTGAATACTTTATCCCTGTAAATTCTCCTTCTTACCATAAAACTGTTTTTCATCCATTTGGCTTGATCCATTTTAGTTGTGTGACTGTAACCTCAGGTCTTTTAGTTCACAATTTCACATTTTTACAGAGTTTCATGACAAGGAAGTTGCTGTAAACAAGTCTTGCCAATTTGAATGTCCTGTTTTACTTTTTTTGTCTTTTATACATTAATAAACACATTGAAAAGAAGAGTCATTTCGTCAGGTTCCAGGGTTACAATGCAAAGGTTGTTCTCTGTTTGAATGGACAATCAAAGGGGAAATTCAGCAGGGATACAATGCATATTGCCATATTTCATTTTTAAACACCCTTCTCACTTTTCCGTCATGTTCAACATGATTTACATTACATGATAAACAGATCATTTTCTTCCCCTATTACAAAGAAAAAAATGTAATTATGATGTTTTCTCTCACAACAAATGCTGGGATAATTGGTTGAGTATTGGAAAACTTCTCCTTAGATGTGTTCACTAATAGCAGTCAAATGTTCAACCTGTGTCAGTGGGAAATACTTTGCTGTTAGTTAAACAGACAGCCCTACAAAAACACTGGGCTCTATGGAGTGTTTACTGTATAATGGGTGTGACAGGCTGCCTTTGCCTAATTCTGAGCTCATGGCTGGTGTTTCCTCTGAGGTGAGGTTGGTTTCACGATGCTATGAATCAGGTACAGATTGGTCCTGACGTGTTAGATTGTCGTCAGAATGTCTCACAGCTGCTTTCTCTCATGTTCTCCTTTTTGACCTCCTTGGCTTTCGAATAAAAAAACATTCATTTTCTGTTCCACTAAAACGCACGCATGTGCAATGATGGCTTTTTGTGGTGAAAACCCATGAAAGGATTTAAGCAACCAATGTAAATTACCGTTACTCTCATACAAATTTTAGAACACTGCATTTTTAGATTAACATTATAGCATATTGCTGCAATATTTCCAGTTTATCAGTATTGAACATTTAACAGATGTCACTGTCAATTTTCAGCTCTATAAACAAGCAAGGTCTCAGAGTCATCCTGCAACCCTGCGCACGAGTGCAAAATAAATTATGGACCCAAGCTGTAAAACAGTAAAGGAACAAGAATTGGTCTTGTTAGGGAGTTTTGTCAGCATGAATGATCAATATTTAGTAGAACTAAATATCAAGTTTGCATACAGAGAAGGTAAGTAAACGTGCTGCGCCATTGGACTGGTAGTAGGAGCGAAGCAAGCGCGCAGGATGTTCTTTATCTTCATGCTGCAGAGTGAAACGTAAAGGAATGTAAGCTGTATGTGTATAGAGGCCCTACAGAAATGTAATACACCTTGTGCATTGTGGCACTGGTAACAAGATCATGCATGGTTCATGTGCTTCTTTAGGAAAAGATTCTAATCAAGAATATAAGCATTGTTTGCAAGAATGCCTTTTAATAATAATGCTATTATTTGCTCCATACAGACATTGGTGGAGTCATTAAACGCACACACACACACACACACACACACACATACACACACACACACACACACGCACACACGCACGCACGCACGCACACGCACACACACGCACACACACGCACACTCATATAAATATATATATATATATGTGTGTGTGTGTGTGTATATGTATATGTATATATATGTATACACACACACACACACATATATATATATAAATTTGTATACATATATATGTATGTATTTATGTATTGGTATATGCGTATGTATATGTGTATTTTTACAATATTGGTCTTGAAATGTCCACATAGTGGGACGATTAAAAGCAGATTCTGTTTGATTCTATTCTGATCTCACTCGCGCAGACACACACTCACACACACACACACACACACACACACACTACACACACACCCATACATATATGTGTAAATACACACATATATGTAGGCTCCATATGCTCCATCATCACACATCAATTTGTATTTGGAATCAGCTTTTTGATGCTATACTGTATGGATAGATACACGCACAGACATATATACAGGTTTATTCACATATTTGCGCAAGTATAAGCCGATACACACCCCACTTTTTTGGACCATACTCTGTGAACTGATTTTGAATGCAGTATTTGCCTTTGAAGTCTTTTTGATGATGGACATGAAATATTGTCCAACTCACCAGAGGCTTGGACATCAAACAGATCCAAATGAAAACACGGTAATGTCTTCTCGGACTGATCCTTATTGCGCCTTGATTTGCCGCAGCCCCACCGAAACTGGGCTTTGACTGTGAACAGATAAAAGATGGCTTGATGAACGACATACTTTCATCTTCAGCAAACTCTGACAACTTCTTCATTTGCAACTCAAACACTGCATGGCTAATATGCTGCATCATATTATAATCAGATAATCGCAGATGGTAATCTGAGTGACTCATTGAAAAGGCAGAATGGAGGGATCGGCTTCAAGAGGACAAATGACTGCAATCATTGAAGCAAAATAAGGCAAAGTCAAAATATATTCATATGCTCTGCATCAAGAACCCCAAGTCTTTGGGGAAATGACATGATCATCTATATACTGTTCAATTTCAGAATTCAGTGTTCTTAAAGATAATACGGTGAAAGAGCTAATACGTATTATGGGTGACTTGAATAATAATGAACCAATATATATTCACCATGAAAAACTGATCCTTATGCTCTGCAAAAAGGAGCTCAGCACATTCATTCATCACAAATTTCAGTGTTCTGAAACTGTAGACAGGATATATCCCATTCTTCGTTTGACATCACGCATACCCTGAGGGGTTAGTCTCAAACGAAGCCTATTTTTAAGCCACCACGTCCATTCTTCATTGTTTATAATACGGAGGGTTTCACAGATCGTGTCTTTCCAAGTTAACTGGGAGTGGGTTATTAACTTTTATATTTAATTTGATTTTTAACTGAGTAAAAGCCAAGTTTCCAATATATTTTGGAGGATCTTTTGAATTTGCAAAGCTCAATTAACCCCAGAGGTCGGTGTTCAACCAAGGCGGATCCGCCATGGTGGACTCTGCATCATGCTTTTGACAGCAAACTGGCTCTCTGCATAAGCTAATAATGTGCACCATATACAGGGACTTAATCTACATCTGCTGATGTGTGTGCATGCACGTGTGGCAGCAGGATATTCCTAGAGAACTATGAGTGAAATGTACACTAATTGGTTAATCTGCTACATGTATGACAGGAAATGAATAAGCTCTGTCTTGAGGATTCAATGCTATGATATCATAGTTTGAAATTACAGTACTTACCAAAATGATTGATTCACATCTTATTAACAAACATAACTATTTCTATGTATTCATAAAATTGTAGCCAAACAGTGTTGTGTTGCCAAATATTGAATTGAGTTGGCTGTCTTCCTCCATGGCAGGATTCTCTTGACACCCCAAATATTGAGACTTTTAAATCTCATTGACTAGACCAGGTTGACATGTAATTTCATACTTTGCAGTCTTGCAGTTGCCATTTTTATCATACAGTTGGCTCAGCGGTCAAGTCTTTTTTGGCTTGATCCTAGTGCTTCATAAAATACCGAAAAAGTCAAAAGTGGATTCAATATCAACTGTTTTGATCCTTTTTTTTTATCTTAATGTTCATTTGATAGTTTTGATTTTAATACAGTATGTATCAGCTACTGACAATATGGGGTATTTTTTTGAAACAAGGATTAATAAAGTTAAAAAAAAAAAAGGTTTTGGGTGATTTGTTGAAGAAAACACAGCGATAAATTAGGCCTGTGCACCTTTTTATGTTATATATGAATAATCAGGCAGACATTTGTGAACAAGAAAAAATTCACATTTATTCAATATCAAACAGGAGTTGAATTAAATATCAGTTGATAATGGGCTCTTCCAAAAGAAGTAAAATGAACCTGATCAGTGCTGTAACAACTTTTCACACTTTTCAACCACGTTCCTTTTTACTGAATAGTTCAGTTAATAAATTAATTAGTGTCAAAGGATGAAAAATGTCCGCAAAAACTGCAATATTGCATTGACACAAACATAAGTCTTGAATCCTGACAATTTCTTTCAAGTTAAATAAATTACACGAGTATCCAATTCACTCCAAATCTGTCCATGGCCCGGTGATAACAAATATACTACTGGCAAAAAAATCAGCATTCATGAAAGCATAAGCACTTCACAAGCAGAGACGTGAGCATGACTTCATATGGACTGATATCTTTTGTAATATATATATATATTTTTTTTTCATATTCAAACATACTACAACAAGTCAAGTGTGAGAGGAAAAAGCACAGTTCCACCATTTTGATTAACCTTGTTGGAAGATTCCTATTAACACTGGAAGGGCATAACTAATGAATGTTCGCCATTTCTTTTTTTTTTCTTTTTCAAAATTTTGTATTTTTTTTCTTTTTCTACTTTTTTTAGCTTTTACACTAGAGGTACAGCAAAATATATTTTCTTCAGCTGTTACTTTGACAATAGTTAATTGTGCAATAGAGAAAATTTAAGGCCTGAGTCAGAATTAGTGGTTTCTTAACTTTACAGTCCTGAATGTGGAGACACACTAGTTCTAGTTCTGCACTTGATTAAAAAATACCCTGGTTCTGCACAGTTTCCCCAGGATATGTCAGGAGTTTCATTCATCTTTTTTTATTTTAATCCCTCAGTTCACTTCTTTCACACAGTGGGCTAAATGTTGTTCTCTGCACCTATTTAGTCCACCAGCAGAGTTTTCAGTCTGGCCTTAAATGGACAAGTTTTGTGTGACAATGAGATTTGAGTGCAAAAAGTAATTTATTCATTCCTTTATCCGACCGACAACACTCGACTTCCTGTTATGACAGGAAGTGGTATGTGAGGTGTGGATCCAGACTCCAACTCTCATGACATCAACCACAAACACCCATTTGTTGAAACCTGTGCAAATAATGCTGACCAGCTCAGAGGCTGGTAATGAGCTGCATTTGTCCATCAGTGGGGGCCTCTCCTTCCTGTGCACAGTCTTCATTGCTGGGTGGGATAATGCAGCCATCGCTGGTGACACGGTTTATGTGGTAATAGGACAGGGGCTGTGGCGCATCGCCGAGCTCAGGCATGCTTTTATGATACTTGTCCTCACTTTCGCTTCGAGGCGAGGGGGAGAACTCGTCCTCGTCGTCTTCCTCGTCGTCCTCGTTGTCCTCGTCGTCGCCGTCGTCCTCCTCCTCCTCCTCCAGGGGATTCGGTGAAGCTGAGGGTGAGTCTCTCAAGTTTGGCATGCTGGTGTAAAGGGAGTCTCTGTTATTGGTAGGGGAGTGGGAGCCATTGTCCTCCACTGCAGTCACAGTCTCAGAACCATGGCCAGCCGACCCCTCTAGGCGCCTGGAGGCCTTCTGGGCGCTGTAGAGCAGAGAGTGAGTCCTCTGGGGCAGGAGAGGGGCCTCTAAGGCCTCTTTGTGGTGAGTATGCAAGAGCAGCTCCAGGGTGGCATGGCCTCCTCTTCCACCTCCTCTCTGGGGGGATGATGCCTCAGCATGATCTGCTACAATGGCATCATCCTCACTGCTGCTCCCACCCCCGCCTCGGTCCACTGCTACCCTGGTCTGTGGAGGCAATGCTCTATCTATCTCCCTCTGAGTGTCACGGCCTTTGGGAGCACCACGGGGTCTTAGGTTGTTGTGGACTATCTCAGATATTATCATCTTCTCAAAGGCAGCATCGTCCAAGTTAAGGCCCTCCAGGTCACCCGGGGCTCGAACCCCAACAGCCTCATAGTCATCTTCTCGCAGGGAGTAGCTGTTGTTGAAATTGCCATTGAGGGGAAGGGTGTCCATGGCACTGATGTCCCTGCTGTTGGTTAGAGAATGCTGTCCTACAAGAAACGGCAAAACAGCCAGTCAGATATTATTTCTGCCTTTCCATTAAACAAGAGTTTCCAATACACCATCCACATGTACTTGATACTGCTCAGGACACTTCCATCTATTGGTCTTTCATCTCTGAGTTTATTTCAACGTCATATGAATAGAAGAAGTTTTAAAATTCAAATCACCCAATTAGCTCAGAACCGTGTCAATATCTGTTATGGATGCATATCATTAGAGCCAATCTAAGAGATTATCCTGAACAATATTGGAGTAATGAGGAAAAAATGATAGCAGAAACTGAACAAATGTTAAAAACGCTATAAAGTAGCTGATGACCAGGTAACAGCATAGCAGCATAGCAACAAACAGGATGACAGTAAAATAAATACATAGGCTCATGAGGAAGTGTCGTGACATTAATGAATTAATGAATAAAACATTCCGCTTGTTATAAAGAAGGCAAGACAAAAGAGTAATGTTGAACACAGATGGCCGGCCACCTCTCTGCACTGGTCCCCACAAGCACAGCAACAACCCCCACACCACGACAGACAGGCACGGTGCAATGACTCACTTTGCCACCACTCACATCAAGTGTGTCTGCTCAGGCTATCTCGCCTAAGAACAGCTGATGTGCAAAAAAAGTAAAACAGATGCTTTTCTTCAATTGCAGCAAGAAACAACAAAATCACTGAAATAAGAAAAAGTGAAAGCTTGTCACATCCAGCAAGGATTCAGTCGATCCAACTTGGATTGTGTCCTTGTGACTTCGTTTTGCTCAGGCTGAATAATGCTTTGCTCAACTCCTATTGATGTTGGGTCGATGAAGAACGACCTTGAAATTGTGTTTGGAAGAGCTAAAGGACAAACCAAGGACAACTGAATCCTGGACTTTGCAGGTGAAAAGGTTCAGTTGCAAGCACAGTCTTTTTAAGAACTATAATGTGAAAGAAGCACCAACTCTGGAGAAAAATATTTTATTGTCCTTTGTTCAATGGCTTATTTCACACATATTCAAAAACACACACGCTCATAGGCATGCACGCGCGCCCACACACATACATTCACACAATCATGAGAAAAAAAACTCTTTCAACAAGTGGGCTACTAATCTAAAAGCTGGAGTGGTTCCATATACTGTGAAGTCTTAAGGAAAAAGCTGACATTTGCTTGGTGAGAGGGTGTCATCATAGGCAAGGGACAGCTTGTGTGTGTGTGTGGTTGGACTTTCCAAATAAAATTGTCTTAAAAAAATGATTGGTACCAGTGAACTAAGAAAACAACATTGAAAAATATGAAAGGAGCTTTAGCGCTCAATGGGCAAAGAGAGTGTGAAAGGGAACACTAAAAGAAAATAATCTTGTATTTACAAGTGTAGATGTATTATCTGGAGAGCAGGGAAATAAAACTCAACTGGACACCATGACAGCTGCACTCTGGAAACTATCTGGGAACCTATTCTGTAGAGATCCATTCCAAGATGTTCTTTGAGATTTTATTGCATTGAATGAACATCTGCAGAGCATTATTTAGTATTAATACATTTATTACAGAAGACACTCTCATCCGTTGCAGGAGGTGAATGTAATGTCTGTAGCAGATATTTGAAAAAGCCCATGTTGAAGTTGACAGGCTCTAAGCATGTCTTTCATACTTGGTGAGGTTCATATAAAGGTTTGACGTTTGTGTGCCTGACTGTTGCCTGCTCTTCACCACATACTTTCCATGCGTTCTTTAATTTCTTTTCCCGTTCGTCATTGCATCTTGATCTGCTGTTAAATAAGGCTTAAGTAAGGGTAATCTTCCCTCTTGGGTTGTCGACCTACTCTGTTGCTCCTGTGTTTGAACACCAAAACAGTTCCTTTCTGTTTCTCGTGGTATAACAGATGTATACACTGACATTCGAAATTACCTTTTAATTAAATATCACCACTTTCACCTGTTTCGAGCGGTGTGTTGTTAAAATGCAATTATCCTATGGTGATTAAGCAGGTAATCATTTTAGGGTGATAAAGCTAAAGCTATATATGTGTACACACACACACAGGCAACGACGCACGCATGCACGCACGCACACACAAATAACACGTCTTTTTACTATTTTGCCTTACAATCTCAAGAGTGTGATGCACTTCTTACTGAACTGAGAGGAGTTTTTTGAGTGCTGTTAAAGATATATATTATATATAGCCTTTCACTATACAGCTGATATTATGTATTCTCTTTTATCATCAAATGACTGAGAACATCTGAGAGATATATGACTCTGCCCGCACTGCGTCATGAGCTTCTGTTTTTTCTTCTTTGATTGGGTTTCTCTTGCTCTGCCAGTGAGGAACTAGGTCACCATAAACACTGACATGATTGAAATCATAAATGGTGTAATTTGAAGTGACCTGAATAAAATGTAACTATTTCAACATGCACAATCAGGCTTGAGCACAGAATAGTGACATAAATTATTAGAACCAAAGTGCAAATGTCTTGTTTAATGGGCAAGGACTCCCTGAAGACTCCTTAGTAGACAAGCTGAGAGTACTATCTCTGTGTTCACATGGGAGCGCCCTGTCTTTATGAGATCTATAGGAAGTATGGGGATGATGGCAAAGAAAAAGAGCAAAAGCAGACATTGCAATAATTCTAATGTCAAAATATGTCATTTATCTTGTTTGCATTACAAGTTGTAAGAAACGGATCGATTCCATTTTTGGAAATTACGCTAACACCTGTTAGTTTAGCTCGGCACAATGCAATGAGCACCAATAATCCATGTGTGTAGTGTGTTTTTAGATACAAACACACGTGTCTACATAATGACGGTATAAAATGATCATAAGTGAGTTTTGGAGCTACTGTTGGTTAGCTGTTCTCTCCGGCTTCTGTTATTGATTATGCGCTTAACTGGATAGATGGCAATACAACATAATATACAATACAATAGTAACTGCCCTTTTAATTTTGGAGGAAAAAATAAAAATCGCACTCGCTTTCTCCATCAGCATTTTGATTATGAGTTAAATGAAAACACTTAAGGTTCAAAATACATTATACAGGCCGGCGGATAGTGAAAATGGTAACTTGCCCTGTGGAAAGCTTTACAATATCCAACAATAGGGTCAGGTATTATGCTTAATATTTAGGCTGAATACTATGCTATCCAGACTCCAAAAGTGCATCGGTAGGATCTCTGGTAGAGTTGACTGAATGCCTCGTAAACTGAAAATCTTTGATTTTAAAACAAATATTCCAAAATATACAAGCATGGTTTGATTATTATTATCATTATTATTATTATTATTATTATTATTATTATTATTATTATCATTATCATCATTATTATTATTGTTTCTCATGATTCTAATCATATGGTCATGATTCCCTGCTAATTTGCTTTTTTTTTTTTTTTTTTTTTGCTTGATTCTAGATTTAAAACTCCATATAGCCATTGGCTGACAAGAACCTGGAGACAATGGTTGGGAAATCACTTCCAGAACCAGTAGGCATTCACTGTTGAATAAAAACAAGATTTTTTCTAACCAGAAAGCAAAAAAGCATGCTTCACAATATGTTGAGCTGCAGCTTTCAAACAAATGTAAATGTAAGTTTCAATACGGGTGAAAGTTAGATGAGCACCTGGAGAGTGAAAAGCTGGTGGAGAGGGGGTGTTGCACACCACTGTTTCTGCCAGTAGGTTGTTATAAGGGTTAGAATCATGGGTACGGAGGAGAGGGTTAGTTAGGAGGTAGTTGCCAGTCATGCCTGAAACAACAGGAAGGGAGAGAGAGGGAGAAGATTAGTTGGGCAGTCCAGGAAAATGAGGTAAAGACACTGTTTATGGTGCGTGTTGGTGCATAGGGCTTTGTCGGCATATACAAACTGACATTCTCCGTTCACAATCTGGAACTGCAAAATATGTAGAAACTGTGTTCTATTATGGACAGAGCAGTTATAGAAATGTTTGTCAAAGCGAGACATTATCCAAACAATCAGAGGATGTGGCTGACAAACAATATTATCACAACAAGTGTTGACCAAGCAACACAATCAGCAGCAGTGTTTATGTGAAACAAATTCATCCAAACAAACGCATCCAGTTGAGATGCTAGACAAAACATTTCCATGTGGCCTAACCTGGATAATACACTAAACCTACCATTCATGGCATGCTTGTGTAAATCCTCAAGAATATAATAACCACTTTCTGTCATTTGGATCCTGACTGAAAGAGTCTGCCCTGGCATTTGCGTTCTTTTTTTAATCACAGCTGCAGTCTCATTTGTGCTAGCAGAGTCTGCCTGAGCCTCATGAAACCAGAATTCTATCCCAAAACCTGCTTTGACCTCAGCCTGACTTTGCTCAGCACCCCTCCTTGATCATAATGATCACTGCAGGCTGAAGATGAGTTAGGCTGCTACTGCACGGTCAGTCTCTTCAGTCGGAGTTGCTGAAATGTGAAGTTATCAGTAACATATCAAACAGAGTCAAATGTCTTTTCTCTCTGTTCCTCTTCTTTAATATGACCCAAGAAGGCACAAATAAGCAAGGGAGATCTGTGAGCTATGAAATAAAAGCAACATTTATTGCTATTTTTGACTGCTTAATGCTAAATAGTGCCATATAGGTTGCATCCATTCAAGGTCTTTTTGTGAATTTCAAGCCTCAATATCCAGAGAATAGCATATTTGTCTCATCTGGTATTGGAAGAAGCCCTGTGCTTACCCTGGTTCAGTGTGGAGGTGCTGTTTATGTCCCCTGAGATGAAGGAGGACTCCGACTGCTTCCTCACAGTGTCATTCCACATCCGCCTGATGCGGCTCTGGGAGGAGAAGAAAGAAGCCATTGATCAGGACTCGACATGGTGCTGTGTTTAGTAAAGTCTCTTGGCGCAGTAGGTTGAGTGGCTGTGTGGGTTTGTGATTCAAAATAACACTTGTATAAATGATTAGACTGAAACAAATACCACACAATATATTGATTGAAAGTATACCAAAAATAGATCACCTAACAGTACTGCAACTTGTAATTTGAGAGACCAGCCATGAGTAGTTTAGCTTTTTCGGTCAATAGCCAGGGCACAATCTGCCACCAAACTCCCCGAAGAGCTCTTCAGAGCGATCTAACTACATCACCAGGGAGAAAATTACGAGATGCCTTCATTCATTTAGAACCAGCACTATTTTTTTTATCTGTTCAGAGGATCTATCCTCTCAAAAAAGATCAACCTAACAAACACCCTGAAGGAGGATCTAGAATGAGGTACCTCGTATAGATTTCAATCAGCTGAGAGTGGCAAATGTCACTCTTAATTACCCGCAGATATCTCAATCAAATTCAAGTTATTATTATCTATCATCACAGCAACTGGGATTCTTCAAGAAATGTTTTGGCAGTCAAGCCTGGCAGCCTTTGCCTGTTTCCTTAATGACCGAACAATATCTCAAATGAAGAGCAGGAGCTATCTTTCATTTCTACAATAACAGTGTCAGAATACATCATAGTTTCACTACATTATACAAGCATTCTCACAAGAACGGTTTAGCAAGCCAATGAAAAGTTCAAAACACAGAAGATTTGTTTTTTCACTGAATAAACAACTACAGACATTTTCTAAATCCTCAAATCCTGATGTCTCTCAACGTACCTGTGTTGCCGATGAATAACGGGCTGTGGATCGAGATGTGGACGTCTTGGCTGAACTGTGAGAGCCTTCAGATGGCAGAGCGCCACAGCACTGGGACTGACGGAAACATTTACTATATTCTTTGCGGACCTGCAGCAGAAGAAGTCATTAGAAGAGACAGAGTGCATGGATCCAGACAACTATACAAGCCTCCTGATACCCAACACGCTGGGGATGCAATTTTCCAATCTTTGTGAAAGGCCATTCAGCTGGATGGCATTTGACAAGGATACTATATCTGGAGGAACAAACAATACTTTAATAAGATGCTGAAATGTTCATTTTCAATTAGCAGGGATAAATATTAGAATAGAAAAAAAAAATAGATATATATTTCATGGTATTTCTTTGTTCCCTTAAATTAGCATAGAACCATTTGGCTGTCATCAGGTTTTCAAAAAATTTCACCACTTATTTTTATGTAATCCTGCTGCAATATGGAAAGACAACAAACTGACAAACTGATAAACTTGGATTAAAACAACCCTTCCTAGTGGGGGGGAATTATAGAGAGAGAGAGAGAGAGACTTGATTTGCTCTACATACCCAATCATCCCCATTTTTTCTCTATTAATATATGTTTTGTTATTAGTTTATGTGACCTAATATCCGTCTAATCGGTTGTTTTGTCAAACTAATACGTGAATATGACACCTTGGACTGTGGAATTATGATATTGTGTCCCTTTTTTCTTGGGCCTTGCAAATAACTTGAATTGTAATTATTCACAGGATACGATCATACCTTTTTCTGGAGGAGACAGTGGAAGATAAAGATAAACATTCCTTGAAGAGTATTGAAGATAGTGAAGAGGTAAGCCATCACAATAGAGGATTCGTTGAGGAAGAACAAGCCAAAGGACCATGTCAATCCCAAAAGACAAAGTAGGGCAAATGCTCCCAAAACCCATGACCTGAGAAAAAGAGGAAGAAAAACAGAAGATAAATGACTCGGTTCCAACAAAGGGGACATTTCAGAAAAAACATATAACATTTGATAACATCTTTTTTCAGATTGAATGCCCTTCTTCCACAGAACAGTGGTGTTAAAAATGCCCATTAAGTGTATTTTGGAGGACTTTTGTTAAATAAGTCATACTCCATGAATTCCCGTACGAAGTTCTGGAAAAAATACGCTTGTGTAATTTTTGTGTTCCTTGGGGTTTGCTACAAGACTGCAACCTCAGCAGGATTTTTTATATGTGGCTTCCAGGAAAGCCTAGAAGAAACAAGATAACTTCAGACCTCACAGTTAGTTTCAGTAACAGTATTGACAGACAATTAGAGAAGTGAGCCACCCCAAGAGAGGTATACTGACCCGGGGAATGTGACGACAGCATGACACTTAAAGATCCAACAACAACCAAAACCAGAAGCAGCATTTAGAATGTTGACTGAATGTGCTTCCTTTCAAGTTTTTGTAGGAAACATATTTTGTCTAAATCATTTATTTGATCACTATATTAAAGCAAATTTCAAAACAAAGACTAAATACAAGGAGAATAAAACCCACAAATGATACTAAATTATACTTGCAGGGGATATTATATATAATACTTGATAAGTTGTCACAGATAAAGATGATAAACAAAATCAAATTGTATATTGGTTTGACTGAGAAACTCAGCATTGCTTGCCAATTTTTTTTAGATGGCCAGTGCTGGCTAGGCTGGCTAGAGACAAAAGATGGACTCTTTTTTGCTTTTTTAGAATCTTGAAATCCACCAGCAATGCAGTAAAAACCCATTTTCCAGGAAAGCTTGTAAACTGTGCCAGCACAGGAGCGAAAGATACCAAAGGTCAAGACGGCAGTTATGAAGAAAAAAAAAAAAAGGCAATATAAACCTGCATAGTGCAAATACAAAAATCAGAAAATGCAGTTAAAAGGCACCTCCTATGGAGAGAAATACAATCTGAAAGGGGGGAAAATATTAGTCTTGGTGGGTTTAAAGAAGAGAAAAACATATAAATGTGTAACTCTGATGCACCTTTGACATTTCACCGGGGAGACAAAAGCAGTAATGATGCATATTCATATTGTTTTCTTTTCCGCCAAAAACTACTCACTATCCCTGCACTTAAACAAAACTCTCTCTCTGCCTTTCTCTCTCTCTCTTTTGCTTGCTTTCTCTCTTTTCTCTTTTTCTCTCCCTTTCTTTCTGTCTGTCTGTCTCTCTCTGTCTAGTGAAGCCGCCTGATCTCCCAGAGTGGCAACCCTCACCTGATACCCCCTAGCCTGGACGAATCAGGTTTCATGGAGGTGGAATGCTTCACCATCTTGCACATGGTCACCACCAGGAAGATGACATTGACCTGTCAAAACAAAGGAATCTCGGTTTACAGGGTGCACTAAGAAAGGAATTCATTTCTCGATTCTTAGATCCATTGTTACGTTATAGTGACAACTCTAAAGCACTGCTTAATCTATAGTGGCTTTGGATCAATTGTGAGCTTTACCAACAGCATACATCATCCAAAAGGACCACAAAAATGTATTGTTTTGTTAAGGAAAATAGATTATACTGACTAAAAAAAGTGGAGATTGACACTTTGGTGCTCTTAACTCCGCTCTGGTTTTCAACATAGGCAGCACTGACTTTCTCTGTCCTGTCTCATATTTGACATTACCCTTTGTCCTGGTTCATGAGCAAACACATGAAAATGTTCTTCCGTAAGAATACAAGAATCTTATTTGATGGATCCCAGACAGATCCGATGTACCGCAAACAAAAGCTCCGGAATAACACAGAAAGGAAAGAAAGGGGAAGAGTGCCATGTTTTAGAAACAATTTTCTGAGGCCAGGAAAAACACTGGCCTGACTTAAGCCATACATCCACAACAGTTTCCATGCTTTTAGGATATCTTTGTAAGCACTGAATGGCCTGTGACCACCACGGGAAAGGGAGATGAGCTTGAATTTGGCAATGTCACACAAAACTCTGCAATGTCTTCAATAAATACTCATAGAAAAGAAACCATATGTGGATGTTTTAAAAACTACATTTTTTATCTGATCCACTCATGCATTGTCAAAGCGTGACCAATCTAATGTGCATAAGGCAAAACAATGTAAAAAAAAAACCAAAAAACAAAAGTTGGAAAGAAGAGAAAAAAATAGGATTTACTGTATAAGTATGGCTGTAAGAGTGCCAAAAACTTTATTTTGAATTTCTCATTCAACTGAATTCACAAATAACCTGAAAGTTTCTGATTGTGTTCCAATATGGGTCCATTCTTAAATGTTACAATGCAACAGAGAGGGGAAACAAAGGCAGCAAAAGCAGAAAGCAGATGGAAACTGTCAACAGAAGAGAGCGTCGAAGAAAAAAGGCCGCCGATGGTCAGCGGTCAGTCTTTTAGATCACAGCTTAGAGAAATGCTGAATTTTGTCTCCTAGCCACTGGGGCCGATTTACATCCGCATGAGCCGAATGGCCGGAGATGTATTTAACACAACCGCAAGTGATGACATAGATCTGATGAGACAGACAGATGGACAGATGAGGCAAGGAAGGAGGGAGGCACTGTGCAGAGAGCTGCAACCAACTGAACATGGACTTTTTTCATTGGCTGTCTCAGAGGAGCTGTCCACGAAAATATTCAAGCCTTAGCCTCCCTTTTCCAAATACATCTTAAAAAAGGAAATCCTTCCATTTTAGTTCTTTCCCCGGGCTCTGCATGTATTTTTGGATTATCTATAGGTTGGCTACATGGCCTACATGGATAAATGATGTGTTTGAATATCCTTTGCATCACACCAAATATGAAAAGATGAAGGTGGAGATGTCAGTATGCTGGCACTGTCTTCCTCGGCAGGGCTACGAACTGTGGTGATGGTTGTCCGGGCCACCCGCTAAATACTACCATATTCACCTCGCCACCATCGCTTTTGTTTTCCGAAGAAGCTAATGACCTTCATGCATGAGACGTTTTCTCCTCCTGATTGCGTGATAGGAGTATTCTCTAGATGTTTAGCAAGCAACCGAACAGCCTTAAGTTCTTGTCACTCAACAATTCTGATTTCAGAGGATTTCATAGCTGAGTGGACACTGATGTCCTAGTGTCAGCTGTAATGGGACCACTTTCCTTTCATGCTGATTGATCTAAGAGGAGAGTTAACACATTCCTAGTGCACACAAATAGAAAATCTGTTAACGTTTTCAAAGCATTTTTAGCTTGAGATGCACGGGGCAAAAAAAAGGGGGTTTTCCTAATCATGCATTGAATTAAAACCTACCACAATTATGAGTGTTACAGGCCCAATGAAGCTCCAGATGAAGTGGTTATCCACTCTAAGCCAGCAACTGTGGAAAGGAAAAGGTGACATTCAGCT
The DNA here is from genome assembly GCF_037954325.1 of Fistularia commersonii. Taxonomy (NCBI): domain Eukaryota; kingdom Metazoa; phylum Chordata; class Actinopteri; order Syngnathiformes; family Fistulariidae; genus Fistularia; species Fistularia commersonii. The sequence continues at coordinate 1,119,458 of NC_141308.1, forward strand.
CATGAAATCATCTCAATGCGCAACATCAGGCTGTACCTCATCGATCAGGTACCAACAGCGGTGAAAGAATAAGAAACAGAATACAAACTCCTCTTTCCACAGACAAAAGAAGCCCAACTCTGAGGGAGTTATGCCCTCGTGCATGAGAAGCTGCAGTCTATAAGGAGGTAGTTACTAGATTCATGACTTCACAGTCTGCAAATGTGAGATGAATGAGTGTACAGTAAATACTGCACGGCAGAGAGGAACAGAGCACGTGAAAATCTCTAGGGGACAGCAGTAAAACGCAGGGATATATAGAGGTAGTTTTCTTAAATATATAAAAAAAATAAATGTAAATTTAAGGTCCTCATATTGAGGTCGAATCATATTCAGCTTACCGCTTTGACAAATAACATTGGAAAAGGGTATAAAGTTTTAAACAGACAAGCATAGCAATTATCCACATGCACAGAATAAAACCCTTGCTGGCAACTCCCGATAGCCAGTGTATTCATTACTGTTGCTGCTTTGCTAGTAGGCTCTTCTTTTAGCTGTGACAGGATGTAAATTTGGCAGAGGGCAGAGCTGGACTGGTCTTTGTGATATTACTATCATTAGTGCATACATTCTTGCTTTGGTTGTGTCTTTTCAAGGAGGAGGGAGTGTTATTTGGGGTGAATTTTGTCCTATAAAGAGGCCACGCTTACGCTCGCTGGGTGCCATAACTGTGGTAGTCAATGGCTGCTGATATGCCCACCACGACGGCAGGGAAGAGGTATCCAAAAATGTAGTAGTACTTCCTGCGAGAGAATTCACTTTCAAAGACCTCAATCAGCATGAGGTAGAGCTGCACACCCTCAAGACACATCCAGGCAAATGCAGCCAGAAAGCAGAAATGCAGGACTCCAGCAATGATGGAACACACAATCTGATCAGGAGACAAATGCAGTGGTTACAAATACATGAACACATGTTAGTTTTTTAAACGTGATATAATCAATATTATCATTAACCTGGCTAAAACAAACAACAAAACTAACATAAAATGTTGTTGAATTTATTGATGAATATTATAATGAGCTTTTTGCTATTACAGATGGGATCTCATCTACCACTCTTTTCATACATCCTACACATGGTCATCTGATGCCCATGTGTAAAGCACTATAGTGAAGGGGTAAATTAAAAAAGTGTAAGCAGAGTGGGGCCATTCATGAAATTCCCCATTACCTTTGGTTCCGTCATGTTGATGCCCACCAGGAAGACCAGCTCGCCAATGAAGAGGTTTAGGCAGAGGTTTTTGTGAATGGTGTTGCGATCACTTTGCAAACCTCTGAAGAAGCAAAAAGTGTAGAGACTAATGGCCAGACAAACCAGAGACACTGCAATTCCCATCCTAGTGATGACAGTAAGAAGAAGCTCATGGACGCTTCCCTTGGCCTGTAAAGAAAAGAAACAGCCTTTATTTCCACCTGATTGGTACAGCATAGATATAGCGATTTTTACTCAGTTTTTCCCCAAAATACTCACTGTGTATTGATGAAACTTCCAAAAAAATAACAAAGTCATCTATAATATTGTCATGAAGACAGACATTCTGACTTCAATGTTGTATGTATAGGAAGACTTTTAACAGTACACCCCAAATGCTGGTTCTCCTTGTAGGTATGTACACAGAAATGATGCCAAAAAGAGCCCTGAGCAACATGTGATGTAGGATCCTCGGGCTGATTACTGCGAAAATGTAACTGCCCTGTATTTCAGAAGTTTTGTAACAAGCCTGTTTTAAAAGTAAAAGCAGAAGTAGCAGACTTGACCATACAAATTATCACTCAAAGACATGGTGGCCTAAAAGGGGGGTGATTCCTCCTGTGACATTTGAAATTTTATTGAGAGCTGAAGTTGTAGCTGAGGTGATGTTTAGGGAATTAGTTTGAGGCTCAGCCTTGCCTCAGGGTTCTAGTTTCAAGCTGTGGTTAAGGTTGAGGGTAAGAGAAATGCCTGGGACAGAGTTCATGAATCGGGATGTATTATTACACAAACCACAAACTTCTATACTTCACATTTATGACTGCTTGGTCCCTTCTATACGTGCCATTTATCATATAATTAAATTGTAATTGCATTTTGTGACCAAATTAATCCTATACCACTTCAAACAAGGGGAAGTGTAAATTTGAACTGAGGTTGGACGGTTTCCCATGATTCCTATTGGGGATTAATACGTTGTGAAATAATAAGGCATAGCCCGACATACATTGTAATTACATCTGATACTGGTATAATGCTTTCCACCATAATCCTCAATCACAAACTGTCATCCTACTTCATATTACCATCCCCTATCTTTTGTGCTTACCATCTCCACAAGTAATAATCAAATTATCTCCACTGAAATTCCAATCTAGTGCTTGCAGTATGTCAACAAATCTATCAGCAGGATGTAAAACTGAAATGGAAAAAACCTGTGTAGCCGCACACTTACCACATTTCCCCGATGAGCCATAAGGATGGCGAAGTTGGTTAAGTGACTGCAGGAACAAGTGGTGTGGCTCTTGTTGGTGTGCAGCAGTTTACAGCCTTGGGTGGACCAGTATCCCATCATACTCCGTTCCGAGTAATTCCAGAAGGAGCAGTTGGGATTATAGTAGTGCTCCTTCTACAAAATACAAAGAAAAGTCATGAATGAACATGCGCTGTAATATGCACTAACAGGCACAAAGTGTGTATTACCTTTACATTTCAAACTTCTGCCAATATTACACTGCAAGATATTGTATACAGGCAGGGAAGTTAAAGATAAGTTTTATTTAAAATCTTAGTTTATTGAATTGAACTGAGGGGTTAAAGAGCAGTCAAAATTGTTTTTAATTTAAGATCATTAAATAAAAATTAAAATGTTATGACTTAGTAGAGATTTACTATAATGGCTAAACATAATCAAAGTCCTATACACTTAGCAACCCATCCAATGATATGTTGTGAGCCTGAAAATCAGCTAAAGAGCTAAACTTTGTTTTGAATCTATCTATCTATCTATCTATCTATCTATCTATCTATCTATCTATCTATCTATCTATCTATCTATCTATCTATCTATCTATCTATCTATCCATCCATCCATCCATCCATCCATCCATCCATCCATCCATCCATCCATCCATCCATCCATCCATCCATCTACAGTCATGAGTCTATGTGTTTCTGAAGTGTTAATTACAATCAATTGTGTACTACTAATATTAACAATGTCTAATTATGTAATAATAACTTGCACATTAATAATAACTTGCAACAAGGCGCCCGCTGTGGCAGACGTGTTTGCTTGCTCTGCAGTCACGTGCCGACTATTAGCAATACATGTCTTAGTGCACTCTGGACACCAAAATAAGAATTTCCTCGTACTGAGAAACACATTTCCACACTGTACACAGGACAATAAACTTGAATAATACCATAAAAATGACAAAAATAAAACAACAGCTGTTTCCGTATCTTAAGGCTCCAGCTGTATAGTGTAGTCTTGGGAGGTCTCAAGAGGGGGCTTACATCCAGGTGCTCCAGTGTAAAGACTACAGGGTCGGCAACAAACACACGGCTTGATTCTTTGGTAATGGAGGCTGAGAGAATGTGTGAGTTGACCGTCAGGGAGAGGTTACGTTTGTTCATGTCTCCAAGCCCCCTTAGCGTTGCGTTCTCTGTGCTGAGAAACTGACCCAGGTGTTTGTACAGCACAAATACCAGCTTGGCTACACCTGTAACCAAGAAGAACACGGTCATGAGAAAAGCTGGAGAGAAATAGATGAGCACAGAAGCCAATATCAAATACATTTGAAAAATACACATTCTCAAATTCATAAATAATTTCTTAATGTGCAATTCTATCAAACAGATTAGCATACTGCATTGTCTTGAGCAGGGAAGGTAAGTTTATATTTAATACTAATCACACTTCTGCATTTGAAATCTGTTTGAAATTTGTTTCAAATTTGTTATGTAAAATACTAAGTTAGAAGCCGTCTTACAGATTCACTGGACCATCCATCCATTATCTACCGTTTATTCTGTAACCGGGATGCTGGAGCCTATCCCAGCTGTCTCTGGGGCGAGATGCGGGTTGCACCCTGGACTGGCTGCCAATCGATCGCAGGGCCACATATAAAAACAAACGCCGACTCTCCCATTCATACCTCTGGGCAATCTTTCGATCTATCCATTATCTACCGCGTATCCTGCATTTGGAGACCCGGGGATTGCTGGAACCTATCCCTGCTGTCATTAGACAAGAACCAGGGTACACCCTGGATCATTTGCCAGTTGATCACAGGGCCACATATGGGGACAAACAACCAACTCTCTCATTTGTACAGTTTGTGAAGCTTTTCCATCCATCCATCATCTACTGCTTATCCTGCAGTCAGGGTTGCAGGAATTAAGACCTTAAACACTTTATAGCCTTGACTTTGACACTTAATCGTTTTGTTTGTATTTCTCATTATCCCTCCTTTTTTTTTTTTTTTTTTTTTTACTATTTATACAATTTCCTTCTATTATTTATCATTGTTATGTTTTACTCTGGCACAACAATTTCCTTCGGGATAAATAAAGTTGTTCTTATTCTTATGGCGTAGTTTAAGGGGTGATACACTCGGTCACCTATCTATCTCAGGGCCACATATAGAGACAAACCACTACTCGGTCTCTTAGTCACACATCTGGGCAATTTTTCCCATTTTTTTTGAATTAACTGTGGGAGGACACCCAGAAGAAACCCACACAGAGATGGGGAGAACATGCAAATTCCCACTCTGTGCTGAATGGGATTTCTCATGGGAATTGAACCAGGAACTTTCATGCTGTGAGGTAAAGGTGCTAACCACTCGACCACCGTGCAGAAGTCCAGAAATTAGTTCATCCACTTTAAAATACCAAATCTTAAATACCGTTCAGAGTTGCAGAAGTTAATCATATAAAACGTGAGGTAACAATAACTTAATGTGTCTACGGATGTTTTGTTGTCTCACCATTTTTACTGTTGACTTTAACTGTGTTGGAAGAAAGCTGAAGAGACGCTTCACCCTTGTTTGTCTGAGGGAACCTGAAGTCTTGCACCTGACCATCAGTGCTTAATACATAGACATCCAACACTGTCAGGGGTAAGAGGTATGAGAAAAGGAGAAGGAGAGTGAAGGGGGGTGAGAGAGAGGGGGGGCATGCATCAATTATTGAAGCATTTAGAAAGCAAACCACCATATTCAAAACACTGTTGACATGTTGAGAAAAACAAAATCCAATCTTATTGAGAAGAATTCATAGGGTGTCAATGCTAGGCTGTTGGGTGTTATTGCAACCTGGTGTCAGGTTGAGAGCAAAATAAAATATATCAACAATGGCAATAACAGAGGATGAACAAATGCAAGTCCAAAATTGACTGGATGAATATCAAATATTCATATGATCAAAAATATCATTGAGCTTTTACTTTTGCTATTTCCCCCCGTGGATTCGGATAACTCTGGGCTCAATGAGCAAATCTCTGAAAATCCTCAGAATTCTTACAGCCCTTCTCTCTGGTATGCCAGTTGCCTGGTAGTGCTCTCTTTGATGTGAGAAACTACTAAAGGGTCAGGAGGATACATGTATCAGCACACTGTCTCCCTCACATCCTCATGTAGATGACTTTTGACAGACGCAGTTGGGATATTATGCCCCTCTGTCTGGTTTTAACTTCTCTCTGCCTTTTTCCTCAGTATTACCCCTGATGCTCATCTGGAGGCACCATTGAGGCTATGAAAAATATCCAATTAAACAATTATTCACCTCTTAAAGAGCGGTCAGGTATGCTAGTTTCCAAGAGTTTTGCTTTTGGTCGTACCACATTGTTTTGTACCTTTACGTCTGGATAATTCATCTACCGTTCATTTACTCAGTAAGAACAGATTTAAAGTCAATGGGGTAGAATACAAAAGGGAGGAGTGGGCTACCGTAAAGACCACACCTATGAGCTATGAGTAGATATATGAATAGTTCACTTCACAAAGGGTTTAGAATCGGGGACAAAATGTAAAAATCTGAGAAATAAAATAAGGCCTTTTTATAAAAGATACATACAACGTGGAATTTCTTTCCTCACATTGGAAAGAAAAAAAACCCATGAAGGCTGTTTTGTAATACAGCATTACCAGAAACAATAACAGAAATTGTAACTGGTGGATGCTCATGTTGTTTAATTCTCTTAGGGTGACTTACTGATATTCTCTGCAGGCACTTTTACAATCGCTGGCTCAATCAGGTTTTCTGCAAGGACAAATGCCCCTTCCTCCAGGGTATCCAGTAACATTGTGGCTGCATGTGATTGTTCTGTGGCATTCATATCTTTCCAGGATTTCAAAGCTTCTGGCCTTAGGAGGTTGTCAACAGTGTCCACAATTGCCTGTATCCATGGAGACAAGCAGAACATCAGCTTGCTGATTTCTTCTATCATAACTTCAGTTTAATAACAAAAAACAGGGATTGAGAAAATGATAAAAGAACATGCATGGACAACAGTGGCTGCAACAATTAAAATGGTAAAATCAACATCATTCTGTCTTAATGAAGAACTGTAGGTTCAAGGAAGTCAAGGGTAAATTGAAATTACACAGATATAAACAGTGATATATACTAACATTCTACTTTACAAATAGTACACCTTATCTCGGGAAGTATAATTCTTGTATTGCTTTCTTTCATGAATAATGTTAAAATACTTGATTCCAAAAAAAATGTCGACGACATGTTTTCCCTATTCTGTAAAAAAATTATCCATGATAATTAGTCTTGTTTCTAATTTTGAGTAGTTAACTTCCAAATAACAATTATTCCCATGAACACTACTCATTTTCCCATAACATGATCCTCCCATAATCTTGAATACTATTCTCAGCATGGAAAGACAGCATAATTAGGAAATCCATGTCCAGAGTGGCAGTCGAGGAAAAAATAGGGGAAAACACTGCTTGTTTTCTACTGCAATCCTTTCATTTCCTGGATTCTGATAAGCAATAAATAAGTTAAACATTCCACAAAGTCCACACAAGTATCACATGTTGGTATAACAAGAATATAATTCGACCTTGGCGGTAGGAGTTCATTACTTTTTGCCAGGTAGAATCACAGCAATTACAAATAAAGCTAGAAAGGAGAAAGTTGAACAAATATTCAGAATCTTATGCATCTACAGGGCTGATCTATCAGGGTGACAATTTAACCATAGGTGCAATTAACCACAGCGTGGCCCACCACCACAACAATAATTAACCACAACAAGCCTTTGCTCACTATACCAATTAGTCACAGCTGTGATTATCCAGAACACAAAATGACCACAGACAGGATTATCTGTTTGCCTGGAACAACAAGAAAAGGGATCAACCAAAGTCGGCAGCAACATATGATTTTACCACTGACCTCATATTAACCACATCCATGATGACTGTACCCAGACTCTGGGTTCCCAGCTCGTCTCCATATCTCAGCCTTTAGCATTGAAATCAACCTATGTCTATGGCCTCGCAAGCAACTGGTGGCTTGCAAATTCTGACTGTAACGGGAATTAAGTGTGTATACATTCATGCAGGGGACGAGGGGTTCATTAAAGGGTTGGAGCCATTGAAATCAGACAAACAATAAATGGACTGACCGCCCATGTGAGCCATCCTCAAAAGGGACCATGAAATCCAAAAGGGACAAAACAGTATTTAATTTCTGGAACAGAAATAGAAATTATTTCTGATTGAATTCTCCTGGTGTTTCACCTGAAATGGAGCTCCTTTACAAATCACAGGATTGCTACCAGGAAAACCACTTAAAGAGGACTAATTTCTGTAGTTTACTGTGGGTTTGCAAAAGTTTCTCCAGTTCCAGGGCTATGCACAGAAAAAAGGACTATGAGGAATGAGATTATCCTCAGAGAGTCAACGATTGTATTAATAATCTAAAGCCCGGAAAGCAGTTCTGTGAGATTATACTCCGGAATACTTTGAGCAAAATGCTAACAGAAGTAAACAAATGGTGCCGTGTTGACTAGATACAGAATCATGAGCTTTGCCTGAGCTCTCTTGTTGGACTTGTCCAGTTAGACAAACCAAATTTACAATTACTAAATGGGATATTCCTATTCAAATAGAATTTCTAAGAAAGACTGCCTGGGTAGATATTGGCACTGATCTCTGACTTTGCGAAAATGATGGTCTGGTGAAAAAAAATTGAAATACATATATCATTTAAATTTTGCTTTAAAATGATTTTAACAATGGGGGAGGATGTTCTGACTACGTAACAGACTAGAAAGATTTAATTTTATGACGCTGGCAGAGCCAGTGATGCTTCACATTTTGTTTGGTGCCAACATTATTAGCATTTATGAAAATCAACTGCAACTGGGGAATTCTCTTGCTTCGTAAATATTTAGGATAGTGGCAAACACTCACAAGATTTTTATCAAACAAGTAATTCAACGTAAAATATCACTAGACATATGATAAAGTAGGTAGCACAGTGGCACAATAATTTGAGCTTATGCCTAGGAAAAAGGAGGGCTCTCACCCAGTCACAGCTGGGATAGGCTCAAGCCCTACTGTGTCTTGAGTGTGGGATAAGCGGTATAAACAATGAATCTTCTTCTCCTTTCAGCTTTTCCCTTCAGGGGTCGCCACAGTGAATCAACCTTCTCCATCTAACCCTATTCTCTGTATCCTCCTCTCTCACACCAACTACCTTCATATCTTCTCTCATTCCTCGAGACCTCCTGCCTGGCAGCTCCAATTCCAGCATACCAATAAATTCACTATCCCTTCTTTGTACATGACCAAACCATCTCAGTCTGGCTTCTCTGACCTTCTCTCCAAAACATCTAACATGTGTTGTTCCTCTGATAGACTCATTCCTGATCCTATCCATCCTGGTCACTCCCAAGAGAACCTCAACATCTTCATCTCTGTGACCTCTCGCTCTGCCTGCTGTCTTTTCGTCATTGTAACAGTTTCTAGGCCATACAGCATGGATGGTCTCACCACTGTCTTGTACACCTTTCCTGTCATTCTGTCTGGTAGTCTTCTATCAAATAGTACCCCTGACACTTTTCTCCACCCATTCCAACCTGCTTGAACCCAGCTCTTTTCCACACTCTCTGTTGCTCTGGAATGTTGACCCCAAGTACCTGAAATCCTCCAACTTCCTGATCTCCACGGTATAAACAATGAATGAATTAACATAATAGAGTGACTTAACCTTCATAGGTTTTGGCATTATGCAAAACCTGCTATCCAAGTTTTCATGAAATTTCATGGATGGAGTATTTCTGGAGGAATCAAAAATAATGGTGGCCTGACAGAGACATTTTCATTAAGTAGTCCTTAGTGAAGGTCTGTGCTCTATCAGTGTCTAAATAGTACACTTTGACATCAAGCACCAATTCTGCTTGGTTTTGTGGAAACACACAGCCACTTAAACCAATTGGCTTTTATTTAAAACAATGAATGCAAATCTCCCAACTATGTTGGAAAACAGGTATTAAACTTGATTAAGAAGCACTGTCTGCTAACCATGAACGCTGCACCAATACATCTGGTAGCCGTTGAGATGTTTAACTTGATAAATTAAAAGTTTTGACACTTGAGGAAAAGTCAGGCGATCATCAAAGTCAGGAGGTTAAATACTCTGGAGAGGGTGAATGTCTGGCAACCCACCAACCGTTGTTGAGTTATTTAGTTTGGACGAAAAGTGACCGTGAACATTTCCATCCATAGTCATGCCTCCAGCATAGCTAAAAATCAGTGAAGGGAAATATATTGCTCCTTTCCCACAGTAAAATGAAACCTCAAGTAAAAACAGCCTGAACTCATGGGGAGTCCCCAAGAGCCACTGAGAAATGCAAAATCTGATTATTTGTTTCACGCTATGCAAGGCATCATATCCACAGTGTTTATATCATACCCTTGTCTTTCAGCTGAACCTACCAAAAGGAAATAAATTTTGCCATACATGAAAAAAGCAAAATGTCTGGGGAAGACACTGAAAAATCAGACTGGAACACAAACACATTAATGGGCTCAGGAATTAATCCCACAGATAAAGCAAAAGAGAGAGGGAGAGGAGATTTCTTTTTTGCAAAGAGAACAAGGGAGGCTAGATATTCTATAATGTAAGCAAGTGAAAGCTGAGCACACTGCCACTTTGATCACACTTCTGGCTGACAGGGAAGTGCAATTACAACCGTGGGAAGGCAATTATTCACACAACATATAAAGAGACAAGAAGAGAGGGAGTGAGAAAAAGTGAGTGGGGGAGGAGGAAAAGAAGGAGGAAGTCAATGAAAGAAAGAAGAAGAAGAAGGAGAGATATAGGAGAGATAAAAACAGTGGTATTGACAGTGGCATCCTTAGATGGACAGGAAAACTGACAGCCAAGTCAGATGAGGAAACAGCCATATCGTGTGCAGGCACATACTGTAACATGACAATCAAGGACACACAGACAGTGTTGCATGCTGCTGGTCAGGCGCGAGTGACAGCGATGTGAACGCTAGCGGTGATACCTTCATATATGCCCTGCATGTCTTCTCTCTTTTTTGAAGCTTTTCCATTTTATAAAGAAAATCAAGAACAAAAGACAAGTTGTAAAAAGACTGATACTCAAAGAGCTTAAAAAGACAAAGCATTAAATCATGCCACTTACCATAGTTTACAGGAACAAATAAAAAAGAACTGGCACAGATCTATAAACTATAATAGCTCTTAAAACGTGGACTGAAAATGTGACCACCGACTTATTATGAATAAGCATCACACAACAGCGGGGAAGAGAAATTTAAAATGCACAGTAATGTGTGTGAGAAAAATGCCGAAACCTGATTCTGATGCTCCCCTTTAGTGGAGCCTTAAATTACACCAAGAAGCTAAACAATGTGGGATGAGATAATTTGGATTTCAGGCCAAGAAAAATTAACAATGTAAAAAAAAAAATAAAAAAGAAGACCTTTCCAGTCTCTTGGCATTTCCTTATTTTCCTGAACTAGGAATGAAAAATCAGATACTGAGGCCCTGTAACTAAATTAGAAAATAAAAAATGGTTGCTGATTTCCAGATGTGTGTCTTGCAATAAATAGGTCAGGCAAACGGAACACAATTTTTCATTTTTTAAAGAGAAAATGCTGCATTACAGGAAAAATTCTATTGAGGTGCCGGTTGGGGTTGCATTACACATTCATTTATCATCCATTTCAATTAAAAAATTGTAATGCTATTATTTGTTCAACTACCCAGTCATGATTGGAGGGATCACTGCTCTTTGGCACACAAAAACACACACACACACACACACACGCACGCACGCACGCACGCACGCACGCATGCACAGATATATACGCACGCACACACAGATATGTACAAACATCCATATATGTCTACATGTGAAACAATTATGTTCGAAAAAAACAATAAACACATTAAAAATTGTCCTGAAAGATCGCCAGTCAGTGATACATAAATCATATCCAACCCAAGGCAGATTAATTACCTTTCAAAAAAAGAATGACTCATAAAAAAACTTTCACGGTATACCATCACTGTATATTCCGATATAATTTGGTGATCTCATTTCTGTAAAAAATCTTCTAGATTTTCAAACTTTACTGGAACTAATAATAATGAAAATTCTCTTAAAATTAATATTTTTTTTAAAAGCGCTGGCACTTTATGTTACGTATAAGGAAAAATGGATTTTGATGCCTTCCTGAATCATCCAGTGGATGTTATTCTTCAAATTACAAGGTTTAGCAACTACTTCAAATTGCTTTTGAAGGCTCAGAAGTTTAATCCTCGTCTATTCCAAGCTTTCATCAGAAAATACAAGTTATTGTTGTAAATGTCCTTCTACCATCCAGTGGATTTCATTTAGCCGTAAATTTCACAGCGTGAGTACATGACAGATTTGTTTTCAGTTTAGTTCAACATCACCTCTGGCACAGTCAGTGTCCATGGAGCCTTGTAAATGCACTTTAGCAATAAATATGTTAACTTGCAGCTGTGTCTCTTTGAAGGTTTTCTTTTTCCCCAAACATACACATGATGTAGGGCAGAAAGAATGGAAATTATTTTGGAAGTAAAACTTGAAAACTCAAGTGATTTTTAATTAAGAATGGAAGGAAACACCTCTGGTTCCTTGTTTGGTATAATGAATATCTTAGCACACGTGGATCAAACAAGTACTGCAATTGTTTTTCGGAAATTGTTTCTATAAGCACACTATAAGTTATCAGACCAGCACAAGTCAACAAAGTTTGAGAGGTTTTGGTGAGCATCCGGGAACATTTAGCAATAGCAGAAATTTCCCTCAGGAGATGGAGGAAAACAAACCAAAGAAAAATGAGGTAAAGAAAAGTAAATATTAGAATGGAATTTGTGGGGTTACCGAAGTTACATGACTGAAATTATAGATTGTACTGGTCTGTGTGTAATTGTCTTAAGGTTCAATGGCAAGGCCTGCACAATTCATGTTTCAGGTGATCATTTGGAGACATATGCCACATTTCTTTATCATAAGGTGTTTTTTCTGCCACTGTAAATGTCTAATGAATCGCATTGCCTAATCAATCAGCTCTAGCATCCAATATTTGTTCAATTTTTGTTAAATAATTGCACACACAATACTTTTATGACAAATGTGTTGATCTGCATTGCAGTTTTTCATCACATGATCATATCATAATATTCCAAATTAATAGGATACAATCATCATAAAAGAAAGATTGTAACATAAGTTATGATGCAAGGAGGTTGAAATTCTAGTAAATTGTGTAACAACTTTGGGGTATTTGTAATGTTACTCTGATGTACAAATCATTGAAACACTATCAGCGTTGCAGCCTGTTAGCCATTATCAGCCAATAGTAATGTTGCTGTCCGAACACCAAAATCCACCAAAAATAGGCGTCTTTTTATGCAATTCGTCCTGTTTTCAGAGAAAGTGCTCTCTGAAAAACAATGTAATTTTTCAAACTGTCAGTTATCTCTCCATGGGACTGCCAACAGCCGAGGGATGAAGGTAGGTCTTGCGCCTGTACTTTTCTCACTGGGAGCTTGCAGACTTTGATATGAAGTAGCTCCACACTTGTCAGCAAGCAAGAGCTGTCTGATGACATGGTGGGGAAAATTAAGGCCTTCACTTCCGTATGGGTAGAAGAATGTAAGTCCATTTCAACACCAGTAATTAACAGCTGCAGGGGAATGAGCTTCCCCTCACTACTAGACTTGCCTCCCTTGTCCCTTAACAAGAGACTATATGCTACAAGACTGTATGATTGTGTGTGTGTGTGTGTGTGTGTGTGTGTGTGTGTGTGTGTGTGTGTGTGTGTGTGTGTGTGTGTGTGTGTGTGTACATGTGCATGTGTATGCATGTGTGTCTTTTTTTGTATACACTGGCTGGTATCCTGCTGTTGAATGTCCTGTCACATGCTGATACTAGGATGGAGCCTAGAAACGCAAAGTTCAATAAGACAAGCCAGACAAGAATTCCATAGTACCTTGTTGAAGCTGCGTCCAGCTGAGTCCTTCTCGCTGGGCCGGAGCTCCTGCAGCTGAGCATCCAGGATGTCGACAAGTTGTTCCATCAGGCGCACGGAGGAGCTCACGTCACCAGCAAAAACCGGGCCCTGTGTGTGGCGTGCCAGCTCATTGGCTAGATTGGCAGCATTTTCCCCACTTCGAATCTGACAAAACCAACAATTAACACAGATTGTGAGCAAAGCATCAGATCGGGCATTGGCGTTATATGTTAACTATCATGTGGGCAAGTTACTAAAAATAAAAAATTGGCTGTTATCAGAAAGGATCAGTGCAACATTCATTTTGTGCTCTCATCGCATGAAAACTTCATTTTATTCAGTAATACAATAATACAATTTTGATACAAGTTCTAATATGATAAAATACGATTTGGAAAGGGACTACAGATAAAACTGATATATAGGCTTCTGTTTTTATCCATCCATCCATCCATCCATCCATCCATCCATCCATCCGGGGAACATCTTGGACTGGTCACCAGTCAATCTCAGGGCCACATATACTGACAAACAGCCACTCACTCACTCACTCACTCACTCACTCACTCACTCACTCACTCACTCACTCACTCACTCACTCACTCACTCACTCACTCACTCACTCACTCCATCCAGCCATCTTCTGCCACTAACACTGAGAATAGATTAACTGTACTGCGTACTCCTATGTTTCTGAGATTTAAGAAAAGGAAAGAAAGTGTTACGTACTTTTTATTTCTGGAATTAATGAATTTCATTTTTTTCTGTCACTGCTGATTTATAGTATGAAACAGGTGCAGCAGGCATAGAAACACAGTATTTTCCTTTAGCTTCACAAAATGGTAGATATTATTTAACAAGCTGGAAATATTCCTGCCGAAGCATATGTAATAAGTTAGTGCCTGATGCCGGCACGGAAATATGTCTTTTTCCTTCTATATCTACAGTACCACTCTACCTTTTGCGCCACTTGAGTCACCCAGTGGGAGGTACAGTTGCTCAGGTCTGGTCCTTTGGAGCACCAGGTTCCTGCCACAGTGCAGAGTAAGGAAGCAATGCCTGCCGCAGCAAAGAATGACAACAGCAGATGTGGGGGGTGAAAAAAACTGCTCAAATACAGTTCCTCTTACAGTTCTATCCTTCATCCAAAATCTCTGGTGCAGGAAACAATGTGTGCAGCCGGAGCAACCAATGCTGAAAACTTTTAAACCCAACTTGCTTTGGAGAATTAACATGATAACAACCTGCAGAGAAGATTAAGGAGAGATTGGGGCACAAATCTCACTTAAATGGAATGCCGCACCAAATGTATTTGTGAATTGTAAACATATCAAAAGCAGTGCTGGATGATTAAATAAAATGCAATATCATTTCTAATGACCGTTGTTTTACTGACAGCAATTTTAAACCAAGACACTTCCTTTTCAACTCCAGTCAAAATATTGTCTCTGTCTTGCTTTCACATCTGCCAATGGTTCTGCTTTATAGTTTGACAGCTCTGTCAGTCTCCTTGACAGGGTGTTAAGGTAACTTCTGTGAGATTCCTACGTCAGTATCATTGTCAACAGAACCTGTATAACAATCTGCAGCAGAGCATTTCCCTTACTGTCTCTTTGATTCCCAACTTCCCACACTTTGCTTTTAACTATGAGGCATAATTGCCATTGGGAAACACCAATGCAATGTAATTCACACAGAAAATAGAATGAACATATAACTTGTTATTGGATTTTGTTGATTGCATATCCAAGCTTTGTGAAATAGTCAAAAGCATTTTATTTTCACTATACTTTCGGCAAAGACAAAAAACTAGCAAACAAAATCCCAAAACAAAGCAAAATCAAACCAAAAGGTGGTGTGGTGCTCAAAATAGGAAATGTGCATTATTACAATTACATGTGCAAGGCCTTGTTACCTATATTTAAGAGGGTCGAAAGCTATATAGTTCTTAAAATTTGACATGCCCTCAAATAAAAATGTCACAAACTCTAACCATAGGAGCAAAGATGGAATAACAAATAACTACACACAATTAAAGCAACCACATTTATATATAAATATTATCTGTATCTTGGATGGTTTGTTCCAGGTTATTTGTCTTATATAATGATCACTTTGAAATTCAAAATATGCGACGTAATCTCACATTACAGCTGGGCCTGAGAAAGAAGTAAGAATATATTATAACAATAACTGTATAGGGTTAGCTTACCTCTAGTGCCTTTGGGACAGGGCCTCTCCACAGTTGTTCCAGTGTGGGTCTGCGGCCAGTCAATGGCTCTTTTCCTCGTCGCCTCACAGAAGCGCCTTGGTGTTGGAGGAAGCTCTGGCACAGTGGGTTCTACTGTGACTGAGCCACGAGTATCCTCAAAGGGGTCTCTCCCATCCCTGGGGTCTGCTCCTGCTACAGTGGTATCACCATACCCTTTCACCGTTGAAACAGCGGTGGATGTGACCATTTCGGTCTTCGGGGGCGATGATGAGACCGAGAAATCTTCACTGGTCGACACTAAAAAAGAGAACGAGTGGAACTGTTAACGCTCAACTCATGTCCTTTACTTGAACTCCCTTCATTTCTAGATGCAATATAAACAGGCATGGCTTGTTAGTATTACTGGAGTAAAAAAAATCACCCCAGCTTACAGTCTAAGCCCTATCCTCCACAGAGCTAAAGCAAGGCGAACCATCCATGACAGTGCTATCTGTGCAACCAAAATAGCATGATAGGGCTATTTCGGATTTACATCAGCTCATAAACAAGATACTAATTGGTGGTTGGGCATTCTTTGACATAAAAGTGATTGCTTCCTAACACACTCAGAACCTATTAGCTGGTTAAATGGCAACAATGAACCCAAAGCTTGTTTCCATTTTTACCTTTTTTTCCTCTCTCATTTATCTCTCTCGCTTTGATAAAAATGCCTGGTGCTTCAAGCAACAACCATATATCAGCAATAATGTAATTCAAGTGCACACCTAGTTTGTGAAGCAAATCTATGTGTGAATGTGCACATGCCTGTGTTTGGTACATTGCTCATATGTGTTCTTGTTTAAGATTGGAGATGGATAACTTCAGCTGAGAGCCTGCAGACTACTAGGAAATGAACACAGAAAAAGGGTATGTATAAACTGTGTACAGTATAAATAACTAATATAGATAAAGAAACCATCATTAATGTTTTAGGGTATGTTCATAAGTGTCAATGTAAACAGGCTTTGTTAAACTGTCGCCTGTTTGGATGAATCATGCATTCTACTGATTATAACCTGATTGTATATGAAGATAAATGCAGTTTGCCATGATGAGATTTTGGATTGAGAGACACGATGTCTTCAGGATTCCCAGGGTGCTTTTGGGAAAATGCAATATCATGTTATCTGACACTCCATTATCAGAAACACATCTCCATTTCCTGAGAGAGATTGGTGACAAAACCTGCATTTCACGTTTCACACTTATCAGACACCCGGGGGAATATTTGCTTTTTCATTTTAGTGAAACATTTTTTGAGTTTATTACAAAGCTGATATCTGGCAATGTCGTCGGGGAGCCACAGGAGAGCGGGAAGAATGAAAAAAGCTATGGTGACGCTGAACTGTGGCATTTTACGGAATGAACTTTTCCTCTTGGATAAAGTCCTGGCTATTTGCCATACACTCGTTCAGTCCTTGTGCGTTTGTAACCCACACATTCACGGGTTGACCTAATCTTGTATGTTATATCTTGCAATTGTAGATCAAAAAGAAAAGTTTCACTCCCAGGACAATGAAGGCTCAGTAAGAAAATATACAAATATTGGATGATATATAAAGTATGCTTAAACTAAGATATGAGATCTAAAAACCTTTTTTTTTTTTCAAAACTGGACAAACTGAACAAGATAAATCATCATAATTTAACAATATTGTGTTTTAAGAGGAAGCGGTTTTCATATATACTATCTATTGGCATTGCAGACTTTATTGACTGAGAGAAAGAGGATTTAAAGATAATCCAATATACCCTTATGTTGTTATTCAAGGACAAGAGTAATTCAGATTCGTAATATTAAATCTCTCCATATCTGAGCAGATAAGTTGAACTTTTTCTGAGGGCTAATTTAACATTAGATATGCATCTGCTTTCACAGTATGCAGCATTAAGGGGCAACGTGGCGCGTGAAGTCTCTGGAACCGAGCATTCCTGGTTGCATTCTTGGCTCCTCCTAGTGTGTCGAAGTGTTGGTGAGCAAGACACTGAACCCCAAACTGCTCCCCTGGTGCTGGGGGACATCAGCCTACTGCTGTTTATGGTTCATCCATGATGGGTTCATTGCAGAGAACCAATTTCCCCACGGGGGAATTAATAAAGGATAAATTATTTGCTTTCGGTGGCCAAACTAAGTAGGCCAAGACATCTACTTACCAATTTTAATCACAAATTAGTGTTTACAATTCTTTCTAATTATTTCTTTAACAATGTATTATTGTGGTGTCGTGGTTAGCGCATCCACCTCACAGCTGGAAGGACCCTGGTTTGATTCCCACAGGGAGTTTTTCTGTGTGGAGTTTGCATGTTCTACTGGAGTCTGCATGGGTTTCCTCCGGGTTCTCCGGTTTCCTCCCACAGTCCAAAAAATTATGCAGAAGGTTAACTGGAAAGAATTGGGAAAACTGCCTGGCTGTGTGAATGAGAGAGTGAATGGTTATCTTTATCGCTACATGGCCCTGTGACAGGTCCAGGGTGGACCCCTCCTCGATGACAGCTCGGATAGAATCCAGCATCCCCTGCAACCCTAAGTGCAGGATAAGCCATAGATTATGGATGGATGGATGGATGGATGGATGGAAGGGGGGCTGGATGATTTTTAGTCTACAATGTATAATGCTTGTTATTTGGCATTGTTCATAGTTTACTGCATTTACAGTTTCCACATACGGGGTGTTGCTACGTGATTTAGAGTAAAATACTTAAAAGTACTCTAGCAAAAATAAGTAAATTACTTTCTCAGATAACTGATTAATCATTCTTGGATGTAACACACTTGGAAACACAATTTCTAGTGTTTCCTTGTTTGTATCTTCACACAAACAAAATACTTATTGACTAACTGAATTGGCTTGCAGAGAAGAGACAGCCTGTTGATTATTCATTAACTTCCCAAAAAACTTCCAAAATTTCAACTGTTTATAGGCATAATTTGCAGCATCTTGGAGCAGAAGTATTGACATGAGACGGCAGCCACTTGAATATTGAACTGTTTTTGTGTCATAGTATAGCAGCTTCCATAACATGAGCTGCTGCTTTTAAACACTGTGTAAAGGCAGTACTATTTTGCCACTTTTACAAGTGTATGTAAAATATATAGTAAAGGAGCCCTCCAGCAGTAAATGCACCCACAGCACCAAGTTGATGTCTGTGGAAGAGACGCATTAGGAGTTATTGATATATCATTATACCGTGACAGGTTTTTGCACAACTGTAATGTATCATGTCTCATGGCAATCTGACTTGTGGATAAGGACAGCTGGATCAGTGGAACAATTTGGAGCAGTTACATTCTGCAGTTTGGTCTGAGAATAACCAAGAAGGAATTATTAACAAGAACATTCTTCTGTCATTAATTATGTGTTCAAGAAGCCCAAGTTAGTAATGCTTAATCAAAGACAAGGTAAGGCCATGTTGGAACTTCATGGAGTATGTGGATCATATGAGTGTTCAGTGATATAAAGCTCAACTAATACACATATTAGACCTACTCCAAGTGATTTTCTTTTCAGATGATGATACATTAACAGTGCTATTTTCATGTCTCTGCATTAAGCAAACAACAATTTCGTCTAACTGCTGGGAGCAAAATCCCCTCCAGTAGGAGCCCTGTATCCTCTGATAGCACTCAGCCAAGAGTGGGTTACACCAATTAGCTACCGTTTTTCTCAAGAGGCAGTGAAGTCACTCTTTATGGGCAATCTGACACCAAAAACACACTATTGCCATATCAAGTACATAATATACCAAGTGGAGATGGAACACTGGGAAATGAGACTGAAAAAATGTGGATTAAAACATATCTAAAATTAAGTAGAATTATGCAAAATACTCCATCAGATTATGTCACACACAGACACAGACAGACAGACAGGCACACACACGCACACACACGCACACACACACACACACACACACACACACACACACACACGCACACACACACGCACAAACATTTGATAGAGACACACGCACCAACATTGTATATCCGATATCAACATAAATGGATCTTACGCTGCCTGATACCTGCTATTAGGAAGAGCCATAACAACTCTTGTCCCAAATCAAGCTGTTTTAATTGGTTTATGCTTTGAAGATGGATCATTTAATTAATATCCCTTGTATAATTTCAAATAGACGCATACAGTGGAAGGATATAGCTCTTTTTAAATCACTCCGAAATTACCAGCAATCCAGTAAATATTGGAAGGACCCATCTTTCAGTTGTGGTATCATTCAAAAGATGTTTTCACAAGACCAAAAGAAAGCTGTTGACATGTTTTTGTGTTTGTTGTGTGTGTTAGGACAGTCATGTGACTACCCTGTATATGTGAAATTTTTAGACAATGGATGGATTAACATTACATCGTTCTGACAATTAACATCAACAGACTTTTGCTACAAATCCGATAAAAGATAGGCTGCTCTGGCTCACATGGTGATTACACAGCTGGGCCCTGGAAGACTGTATACTGTCCAATTTGCTTATTCAAGTAATGATGCCAATAACAATATTCATCCAAATTAAGAACTCACATTTTGCTCATGTCAATAATTTCAGTTTATTCTTTCCCTGTGCAAATATCCATAAACCTAAAGTTAATTTGATACTATTTATCCTAGTCTAATCAGATTAGATTACTAGAAACTAGTGGCCCTCAGTAATGTGAACAAACGCAGCTCGTAATTAGGCCAAAAAAAACTGCTTTACCTAAAGATTTTTTTCATAAGGACTATTTTGTGTTTTGGGACATATTTTGCATTTTGTGACATTTTAATTAACTGAATGCGTTGAAAACAAAACCGAAAGCTAATCAATTATGTATAAACGAGGCAAGCTTGAAATAATTATGATATTCATTTAAATAAGTATAATCAAGCTTTACTAATTACCCTTTTCCCTCTTTGGCATCTCCGTTCTAGTGATATCTGAGTAGACCACAGGAAAATAAAATTGCAAATGTTGCTTGTAAACTTGGTTGATCTCTTTCTTTGATTAAACTAAGACACTGGGATACATGTGTGATGCCAGATTAAACCTAACGATTAGGGCACGCTCACCCCATTTATCTAACTCATATATCTCAATGTGCCTTTGTCAGTGAGCATTTAAGCATGCTCTCAGCAGTTAAGAACTGTGAGGAGCTACACTTGGCCTTTGTGCCTCTTTACCTTAAGCGAATACCGTAAATTAATGACAGCGGAACAGATCCCGTAAGATTTGAATTTTGAATCAGTCTCTGTGTTGAAGCTGTTCTGTTTTGTTCTAGGTAATGTCAGAGGAACACACAGCCTGGCAAAGAAGTGAGAATGACTCATGTGTCTAGGCACAGGTAATTATCCACTGCTATTTCTGATGAAAAAACTTCATGTGGCTGAGGAGCAGTTCATTGGCAATTGTTTTTTAAAGAGTACTGGACAGAAAACCCTCTGCCGGGCCTATCCTCTATCTGTGTTGGGTAATTTATAAAGCTGAAACGTTGTTGTCTAGTAATGTTGTCTAGCAGCAGGCACAGGAGAGCCACAAGTGGACGGTTTGGAGAAAGGTGCGAAGCCAGGACGTGATACAGACATGTTCAGTCAGCGAGATATATGGGCAGGAGGAAATATACTGAATGCAAAACACTCTGAAATTCTGTATCGGAGTCTTGAATGTATGTTTCAACAGTGTTCTGCTCTAATCCTTCCAGCAAGTAGTAATCTACATAGCAGAAGAAGTAGAGCTCTTTTAAATCTTGACTCCCTCAATTCAGCCTCTATTTTTGTACGGGAGCATCATGCTTCAAAGGTGGAACATGCGCTTAGTGCATCTAAAAATGTCCTCCAACTTAAAGGCGCACCTGCAGGCATAATTCAGGAATTTAAAAGCAAACCAAAGTGCAGCAAGGTCCCCCTACTGGTTTTAGCCATGAGATGACTGAACAAATATATCACCTATACACGACGGACATGTGTGGTGTGCTGGATACGAAACTGTGATTATGCCTGGCTTCTTCATTCATCACTGTCGTTGTGTATGCTCATTGCGACTAGGTTACCCCAGGTGGCCAAGTTTTTTGGACATAGCAATTAATTGTATGTCTCTCATCTTTAAGCATCAAATCAAAGGTACCTCAAAGACAACTGCATTTTCTCCTTTCCCTTCTTGTTAGTTTGAAATCTTCTGTGGATTAGCTGTGCCCTCTGATGTTGCTTAGCATTCATTGGACTGACATTTGTTAATTTCTTTGCAAAACATGGAAAATGTTTAATTTGTGTTTCTACCCGTTTTGCAACTGGTTTGCTTCTTTATTGGCTTCCATCACGTTTAAAGAGACCTCTTAGGATGCAAACTCTAAAAGTATTGATTATTGTGGTTTTGTGTTCACAATGCATTAGGGAAGAACAGACATCTTCTTTACTAACCTGTTAATGGTTTAGCACAATTTGTAAAGGGAATTGATAAGGAAGGAGATCTTAGCTAATCACATCGACTGGTACTAAATTAAGGTACCCGAAGTGTTGCATACAATCAACCCTAGGTAAAGGAAATACTGACTACTTGCTAAGATCAATTATTTTCTGCTATGATCACTTCACCGCAGGACCAGGACCAAGATGAGTGCTAAGCCACGCTTGATGCGTTTGACACAAAAGTACACTCACTTATGTCATGCAATATGAGTTCAACAAAGGCAAGAAACACACTTGGTTTGGTGTCGGGCGTAACTCTGTGGTCGATGAATCTTAATGGCATCGATTAATTTTCTTTATGTCTCTTGTGCCCCTCCGTTTCAGACACAGGGAGACATTATTTCTGCACCATTAAGATTACCTTGCAGAATGGGGTGTTTAATTCAACACCATATCAAGGGCAGCAGTAAATTGTAACGGCCGCACTGTAAAAAAGGTGCAGTTCTGAAAATGAATTTGACAAGATACAATTATTTTCAAGTATCATTCAAAACCTGCAGTGCTCTAATGCTGGCCACTGCATCTGAATGCCTTCACAGCTCCTTTAGTAGTTCCTCAAAACATACTTATTGATCCACATCGTTGATATCAGGTAAAAAGATGCATTTCCGATCGGTTGACAATGACAGGAAACTACAGCTATATTTAGTACAATGAGTGACATCAACAAATGTGTAATGTTCCTTGATTGAATGAACTGTTTTTCCTCATGAAATTGAATGTGTTTGCTTGGGCATTGCACCACACTTAAGACTCAAATGTCGTCTGACAGCTAGTTTTCTGGCCTCTTACTGCCTCTTTTAAGACAGGGACAGCAATGCGGTATATGTTAATTACTTTTATATGCATCTGGAGCTTAACTGCTAACTTCAGGTAGTTTTTATTTGTAAAAAATAATTAAAAACTTGAGCATTTTCAATATCTATTCCAAGATACTATTAAATGAGGCTGTACTTGTTCAGCACAATGGCACACGAGCTTTGAGTCCCTTGAGTGTCGACTTATTATGCTGGAGCGATTCCAGAGGACGGCAAGAAAACAGACAGGTTGACAAGAGGCTAGAGTTCAGGAGCACACAGCCCCCGGTGAGACATCGACCCCCTTCCCCCCATAGCTTGGGTTAAGAGTCGTATTTCCCAGCCGCCCTAAATATCCAGAAGTTAAGAATCATACACAAACCTAGACCAGTGCCCGAGGGCATCTTGAGATTCTAATATCAGGTCAAGATCCCCATTTCCCCAGTTTACACAGAGAGCTTAACTCAGCTCTATGGGATAAGTTGGCTGTGGTCTGGTAATTGAGCCAATTATCAGCTTGATATAGGGTCTCTTTATGATTGCGCACATGTCGCCCTTTCAGATTTTCACAAATTAGTTTAAGCCCCTTGACAGTCACACAAGATTATTGACTATGATTGATCTCTCTCGGTAGCATTAATTCCTCCATCGTGACTTGTTGCATGGTATAGTATGTCTGTGAGCACAAAAAACAGCATGGCAATACTATGAATATTCCACAAAAGAAAGGTATTTTTCTCTTGATCTATAACAAAAAACTGGCTCCTGTGGTGCTGATGATGTAACCATGGCAACACAACCTGAAAACCCGAGGAGGGGATAACCTTTGCAGTACTGTGTGCAATACTTCTCAAACGTATTCTGAGCATTACAGGGAAGTTCAGGAGGGCAGTGTTCATAATGGTTTTGGATAAGGCCTAAGATTAAGGAAACTGATAGGGTCCAAGCCCCAGCTGGAGTGAGTGCCTCAGCCTGCCTCATGGTAATAAAGAGGAAGGTTTTGTAGCCTTGCAATCCCAATGGGAGCTAACCCTCATTCCAAGGCGAGGCTGTAATTTCGCTCTGCAAATGAGGCCTTTCCCCAAAACTAACACAACCCCCTTTTCTTTATCACACCTAAATTGCATCCAAAATTAAAATGCAGCCATCTGTGACATCTCAATCTGCGCTTATACAATAAAAATTACAGAGACAATAGACTACAAGAAAAGGGAACAACTCTAACCTTCAGCAGGATCTGGTGGCCCAAAGTTGAGGTCATACCGCAGGATATAAAAGTTATTCCACACGTATAGCTGGTTGTCCCTGGGGTTGTAATCCACAGCTGTGATGTACTGGTACTGGTTGGGGAAGAGAATGTCCGTGTACTCGCCTTTGCTCAGCCTAGTATTGTAAATGTAATCAATTTGGCTTCTGCTCGCTTCACTTTCGCTTTCTTCATAGGTCGAACGTACGACGTGCAGCACGCCGCAGACCATAAAGGCGTTGGAGGCCGAACGCTTGTCATATGCTGTTTCCCATGTGGCTTCGAAGCGTAGCGTATACGGGTTGAGCTGGCTTAGCACAATGCGGCCATTGTTCTGCTCTGTGCCATAGATGACCCACAAGCCGCGCTCGTCTACAGCCAGGTCGATGTCCGTCTTGCCACCCCAGCGGTAAGGTGATGTATCATGATAGTTTGCATTGTTAACAATAGCCTCGCCGCTTTTGATGCGTGTTCGAAGATCAAACTTGACAATGTTGCGCGTGCGTTCCTTGTTAAAGAAGATAGCACCGTCATAGGCCACAAAGCCTGTCCCATCAACACGATGTGGTAATTTATAAGTTGTTGTCTGGCGACCATTTTTGAAGTCCTCCAGGGAGGCATACTCGATGAGGGTGTCAGTGCGGTACGGTGTCCAGGGCATGAAGAAAACTTTGTCCCCAGCCTGGAGGGGGTCTTTGCACCATGATCCTGCTTGCTGATCGGCCTCAAACAGGAAGGCGGTTTCTCCTACGCCTTTCAGAGTCCCAGGACAAATGAAAACTAGTGACAGAGAAAAGAGTGAAACAAAACACTGTAAGGCAAAACATTTCCAAAACATATGCATTATATTTGGCAATGGTATGCATCATTCTTGCAGCTGTACAACTCAAGGGCAGGATAATGAATTTAGAATTTGGGGAATATTTTTAAATGAATGTCGGAAGAAAATTAAATGAATGTATCAAAGTGAGTATTAAAAAAAAGAAAGATGAGCAAAGAAGAGTTGAATCTTAACGTTCTACTATTATATCTTAACAGAAATAAAACTAAATGGCAAATGCAAACGGAAGATATATATTTAGGACCTGTAATTGAAAATATCATGGGGAATAAAACAATGATGTATGTTTTGTTGGTTTTTTTTCATACCAGTCTGTCTTTGTCATCAAATGCCACAGCGACATTTGGATACATAGACACACTGCACATGCACACTCACATGACATAGTTCATGAACCAAAGTGATATGGAACTAACTTCACATCTTGTGATGAGAATGAAAAACATGTTGTCAGGTGTCAGCAAAGCGAGGGTAAAACAAAAGAAAAAAGGTGAAGGGCAGATTGAACAATGGCTGTGTAGAATTTCCACTACTTCTCTGGCAAAGGACAAGAGTAACCACTGATGGGTGAGGGAGGCCACGGCAAGGTTCCCATTTAGAGGGTTTGAATTAATTGGCAGTGGATTAAATAAAGGGCCGTGATGAATTCTTGCTGTTTCTTTCGAGATTTAAACCCTGTGCCAATCCCGCTCAATCATCAGTGGTATGACACGTGCTATGAGTGCAGCAGAAGATGTGTCAAGCAAACTAAGACTTATAAGGATAAACACACTCATTCTTCAAGACCTAATACAGTGCTCTGTGAGAGTTCCTTGAAAATATCAACACTGAACAGTGCGTGTCGTCCTTTACATTGTGAGAAAACTTTATTTTATGATCATGTCATTTTAAAATTCTGCCTTGAAATTTATTTGGACTCCACGGTTGCAAACAATCCTCCTATGGGTTTTGCATTTAACAGTAGGGGCAATCAGAGGTGGAGGAAACGTGAGGAGAGCTGTACTCAACACCACAGAACAAGGAGCCGGAGGGGGTGAAAAGACCAGACCACTTATTTACCTTTTTGCTCCACTTCTATTTCAGGCATTGGAAAAGAAAGCAAAAAAAAAGAGTGCAAAAGGGAGAGAAAGGTTATCATGTGTCATCTACCAGGTACAAGAGGAGAATTAGTTGGGAGATGATATAACCATGAAATGAAGTGCAAGGCTGCTCTGGGAAAAAGAGCTACAAAAAAAATATTTGTTAGTGAGCAAAATCTTATCCTCTGACATAAAAATAGGCAAGTTATGGCTGGGAAAAGCTATGCACCGTGTTTTCTATTACATTAGACTTTTAGTTCCTGCTATCTTTAATTGCTAACAAAATAATATATTGGCCAGCATAAAAATTGAATTCAACCCTCTTAAAATAATTATTCAATGGTAGGAGAGACAAAAAAAATCTTGGTTCTACTTAGATGGATAACATTCTTAGGGCAAAAGAAGAGGAGAGTTATTTTTGGCATGTTTGACTGATTGTGGAATTTGTTCAAACTCTACAAACACAAATCAAAACTTGTTCCAAACTTGCTCGCCCACACACATAAAACATGACACGGTGTGAGTGTTACAGGCCAAGCTCTCAAATGAGCCAAAGAGAGCAACAGCACACGAGATGACTGATGAACAGTCTGCCTAATATGGAATTTCTTTAGCGAACTGCCGAAGCTGCATACACTTGGAGTGGGAGAGGCTAGAGACAATATAGAAAAAGATCAGAAGTTTAAAAGAAATTGGAGAAAAGAAAGGTTAGTCAGAGGAGGGGAAACCGGAGGTGAAAGCGATTTCTGTTTGAAAGAAGGAAAAGGGGTGAATATTACTGAAACTGTTTATAATTCATCCATAGAAGTACGAAGTACTTGCACGGGGAGCTTGACTCTGATATAAACTATTCCAAAAGGAAATTTTCAGGAACAGTAGCTCAAATTACATATGAAGCCCTTGTATAAAATGGTGCATTTTTTTCACCAACTTCATGAAAAAGAGGTGTAAAGAATTATTCTCGCAACTCTTCTTCAGCTAACACGTTGTTCCAATGAAAACAACATACGATGCGGAACAATGAGGATCCTTTTTTGATGAAATCCTCACCAACAGAAACAAATCTCATTTCAGCTGTTTTTCTGTGGTAATGCCATTGCATGGGATTCACTGAATTTAACCCTGCTTCACTAATAAATATGCTTATCAAATTTGTGTCCAATCCTGTCTTGTAATGAGGCTCATATTTCAACAAGTGTCAAATTTGCAGAACAAACTCATTAATAACAGTAATAACCTTGACCCAAACACTGTTTCCTGTGGCAACGCCACCAGATTTAATATAGTTAGTACAGAAACGATGTCGATAAACTCTTGAAATTCTAAGATAAAAACAGCTGCTTAATCTTTGACTGCTTGGTTGTCTCAATGGCATATTGGAACTGCCCACTGCCAAAAAAAACCCACCGAGTTAAGACATGATGTTTAATTTTCTTAAATATTAGGGTAAAACTAAATACTCCTTTACGGAGAGATTAGAGATTACACACCCAAAAGGCAAAAGACAGAAAAAGACAGACAAACTGTGTAATATTTTGTGCATTGTTCTTAGCCAATAAAGAGGAGAGCAAGTAAGATTTTTGCATGTCTAACAAAGACAAATCAGAACTATATCGTTTTCTATTGTCATATTGACTCCAAGTTGAGAAAGCAAGTATATTCCCATTCATTCGCCGTGTAGTAGCTATAACAGAAAATTTAGTGTTCATTAGTAGATATGAGAAACACTACATCTGTGTTGTCTAAATGCAAGTTTATAATATACAATAAAAGTTTAGTATTGCAATACTTACTATAGGGAACACACTCATACTGGACCTCTAAGTACTTGTAGGTGCCAGGGCATGGATCAGGAAAGACATCAGAGCCAGTGACAACCACACACTGCGTACGGTTGTTGCACCTAGAAAAAAAGATTGACCAGAGATTTCATCATGACTACCCAGAGTTCAGAAAAGACAGCATTAATAAGACAGGGGAGAAAAGTTCATCGTCACAGCTACAGTGAAACTGAAGAAATCCCGGGAAGGACTGTCAAATATGCATTCTAATTTAAACCTGACAGAAGGAGGGATGAAAGAATCAAGAGTCAGTAAATGAATGTGGATGAGTGCTGTCATGAATAACAGAGCCAGAGTGCAGCCGAAGGCATGTTAGGAATTATCGATGGCATGTCCTTTAACAGCATCTTCATACCACTATTGAAAAGGAAGACATTCATTAAAATTACACAGAACAGGTGTCTGTGACATGTCGTGCACTGAAATGCTGGCCTCTGGTGAATAGAACAGCTCCCCTGCGAGTGCACAACAGACATCAATGTGTCATTTCTACAAGAGGTTATTTTTCTCTTTGGAATGAAACAATGTTCCTCAGTGAATTAGTGTGCTTGTATTGCAAAGTTGGACTTTTTGCAGTTGTTTCGTGTTTGCAATTGTTTGTGGGGGCTACAAGAGCAAGGAGGGGGAGTAGAAACACAGCAGCACCAGAATGAGTTTGCATTTTAAATACGTTCACTTCGGGCAGAAGGTTCCAGTAGAATGTCAGCAGTTACTGAGTCAAACAAGGAAAAAAAATTGGCACCAAAATAGGGCATTCAACAAATTGCAAGCTTGAGATAAATATTTTAGAAAGTTAGTGGCAGCCATGCAAGTTAGACATACATTTCAACATTAGACATGACTTTTAAAGAACCATAAGTAATTCAAGAGGCTCAAAGGGGAATTGTGTGCACAACAACCACGCATATCTTGGTCACATTTAACCATGAAGGCGGCTCAAATGTTGAATAAACAGTAGTTGTATATATTATACATTTAGATATTATATTATACAGATATTTTAATCAGGAGAGACAAGTATAGATCATTTTGTGAAAATAATGTGTTTTTTGACATTATGTGAATAATTAGTGTTTAGACCATTATGAAGTGGGCAAATGACAGCGTCATCATTAGCAAGGGTTTAAACATCACTGAAAATACAGTTTCAGCAGCTCCCAAGAGGTTCACTTTTATGACAGTTAAAGCTCAGGAATGCTGCAGAAAGGAAGAAAGGTCACTCCATTAAGACTAGAAAAGACTGACAGTTGGTGAGAGCACAGAACACTTAAGCGGTACCAAGAGATTTGCTATTTAATTCAGTGTTTTGACAATGGACATAAATATGACTGACAAGAGGCCCCTCTACCGAAAGCAATGACATGCTTTTGCTGTACACAGCGTTAACATAAATGCATATCAAATTGGTCCTTAATTATTTGTTATAATTTTATGCAACCTCATATTTGTCCCGATTCCATTAGAAGATTATAAATGCAGAGCATTTCCTCCACATCTGTTTGCAAAAGATGACCTAAAACGGTTGTTGTTCCTAATCAAAAATTAAGAAATTTAAAAGAAATGCTGTTTGTAATATTGTGACTAAAGCCATTTGGGTAAAAGTGATGGGAAATACAGGTATCAGAGTATTTACAGCAATAACAGTGAAACATTACAGAAGCTTTGGGGTATTCCAGTTGTGGAGTTATGAAAAATAATGATTTCCGGTGCTTTACATCTCTCATCCAGTGTTTTCTTTGACTGTAGAGCATCCATCTTAAACTCTACAGTGGCTTCTGTAATTTATATGCTGCAATATTTTACAATAAGGCCTTCTTTTTGATATAAAATTGGTTCTCACTTATGGGGGATGATTAAATGTGACTTAACAACAGAGGTAGTAATACTCTCATTATTCTTTGATGGCAGTGGCTCTACTGGTCACTCCTCCGCCTCTCCTCCATTGATGAATCTTTTCGAGTAGAAAGAATTCACTCAAGCATTCACTGCCTTATAACTTTTATATGTTTGTGTTTTGGGTTACAGGAAGGATGTTATTCTGTCTAAACTAAAGCTGATATAATTGCACATATTTGCGCATTACACTAGGTACACTATAAGATAGACAGCTTTCTGATGAACCACAGCACCTTTGACCATGTAAAGACTTTATTGACTTTTGCTGGGTCACAGAATATGTGACCCAGATTAGCAAAAACATATCTTATTTGGATTATTTTCTTGGGTGTGGATAGAATTTATTGTTACACTACAAAAGGGATGGATAAAAAAGGGAAGTGGAAAGAGAATTCAGACATACCATCCATTCACTGTGCATCTGTGAAGGAACAGTAAACCGAATATTAAACAAACCATGTAACCTGAGATTCCATCCCTTTTTTATTGACATGCAACCAAACATTGTGACAAATCACTTGGATCTGTTGACAGTCTACCATTTGACAAGGTGTTTTTTCTTGTAAAATGGTCTGCTGATGATTTATTTGAAACAAACAAACTGAGCAATAGATTTGCCACTGCTTCCAGCTCCCAAATCTTATTTGATACATTTGCTTATGTGTATTAAGGCACTATTGCTATCTGTTAATCCGTCCACAGTGGCTGTGCATTATCTCTTTATGGGATGCATTTCAAACACCCTCCTTGTTTTGACTTCGCAATAGAATTGAGAAAGACTGAATAAGGCCGACCAAAGCGTTTGTCTATGCCAACATCCATCGCTATCGCATCGACCTTCATTACAGTCAGGAGCCCATTTCCTGTGATCCGATTCAAGAGGATAATTCTGGTTTAGGTCATATGGTGCAGTCTTTTCAATGCTTTTGCTTGCACACCCACTCCCTGGGGATTTTCAATAGACATAATTTTGAAGCGTCACTTTGGCCAGTCAGAATTGAACTTGTCAACAGATGCGATGTGCAGCGTTGCAGGTTGCAGTATAATGAGAGCAATGGACATTGTCAGAAGGAGAGTGCCGGGACTCAGCTGCAAATTCAAGATGGCAGGCGAAGAGAGGAGGACTTGATTGTTTTCTGAAATTTACTCTACGACTGTACAATCTTATGGGAGGAACCAAAGAAGCAAATGTAATGGAGATAAAACCCGGGTGAGGTGTGACAAGGTGGGGGATGAGGATTCAGACATTTGCTTAATGGGTAACAGGTTTGGGATCACGGTGGATTATGAAATAAATGAGCTGTTTTGGTAACTATTTATGAATAGTTCATTGTGTGCCCTTTAAATATACACACACATCTGGGATAAGCGGCAGCCAAGCTGAATTGCTGTTGGGATTTGCTGTCATTTGACAGCAAGGCAGCATCTAGCAGTTGGTAGAGCTTGGAGAAAAGGCATGACGATGGGAATTGCTCACAATCTGAGGTGCAGCCTCAATATCAATGCAGAACAAGTGTCTGAACACACTGAACCCATGTCCCAGATTGGGAATAAGGAGGGTGTTCAGGTGACTCGGAGTGTGTGTGAGTTATGTCGATTAAAACCGCAGTAACAATGTGCTGTTGCTGGTGAGAATACCTCCAGCACCTGGCCGTCAATTCCTGCCTGTCAAAAATGAATCTTCATCCGAGATTGAATTTCAAAATACCATCTACCCCATCACAAGTCAACGAAGGAAAAAATGCGTTTTAGAGGGTGTTTAGGACGCTGATTATTTGCAAGTTACATCAATACCTGCACGAGGAAGACTTCTTTTTTGTTCAGGAAAACACACAAGACCCTCAAGGTTCATGCTCTGCCTCCCTGGCTCATGGGTATGTTTATGAAACTCGATCACTCCTATCATCCAGTGTTTTACCTTTGTGATATAATTTTGTAGGCATCGGGGAGGTAGCAGTTGACGTTCTCCATCTGGAATGGGTCAGCGTCACAGATCTTGTCATCGGTTCGACCGTAGTTGGCTGTCTCGATCATTATGACATCACTCCCCGGGCAACGGAGATCAATTTCATATCCTTCACATGAGAGCTCTCTTCTGACCAGCCCAAAAGGCAATGTTGCACGGCTGAACCCTGAAAGTGGACAAGAAGCACAGAGAAAAGTTAGAGCAAAAAGAAAAATGAACGACTCGAAAAGAAACAGTCCTTCCATGAAATGGGGCTACACATAGTGCGGTAAAAAATCCACCGGCCAAAATAAATAGGCAACAGCAGTGCAATTTTTACAACAATTTTTATAATGATAACGAATGACGCATGATACAAAGATGGGAAAGGACAAACCTGTTCTTCTCTCCCCCTCTGTGTGGTCTTACATGTTGGTTATAGCATTAAGTCCAAGTAATTGGAAACCAATGTAACCTCAGTAACTTTGGGGCAAATAAAGTATACAGTGACACAAGATGGCCTCCACCTACAGAACATTCACTTCAGAATAGTTTGCTGTAGTTGTACAAGTCTACTCATTTGTTTCCTTTCCTCTGTAAAGCAACCAAGAGAAAAATCCAAATCCCAGAGGAATCAGGAGTAAGATAATCCATTTTATAGTGTTGAAAAATCGAACAGGGGACTATCTGCAGTCCACACAGGAGAAAAATCCATTAATGGAACCCTGACTGGAAGTGCAGCCAAATATCTCTACTTTGGGGAAATCTGTTACCCTCGTCAGCAATTTCAAATTAAGTAGGTTATTCCTTTGTATCTTGATATAGTATAAATTAAAATATAAATTTGGAAATGTGATAAATATGGATAGTGTAAGGCAATAATGAAAAAGACAGATATCCAATAACCGAGAATAGAATTAGGCAAAGTCAGAAAAAAAACCCAAACTGCCTGAAACTCTTAAGCAAACCATCATGTAAAATCTAAGTAGAACATTAGAATGTGGTCCTTTGAAGAAGTGCAAGAGGTGCACTGCATGAACTGTCAATAATCCCAGTTGTTTGCAGCAATCGTGGATCCTTGAGAGGCAGGCTACCATTTGTATTTTCCGCATTGGTCTCTCCTAATTAGCCCTTCATTCAGCCTGTTACCTTTTCTACTTTCCCATTGGCTACCAAGCATTGTCATGTACTAATACTTACCACCCCAGGTTCACTTTACCTCCTCACTCTAATTATCCTCACACGACTGACAGCCAGAGCCTGATGCAATTAGCATTGTTTGAACTGCTCAAAGTTGAAGTGATTCCGGCTTGAAATTACTACCCTGCATCCGCGACCCCTGTGTCTGCGAGTCATTTCAGCCTGCTGTGTCTGGCTCACTTATAATGATATTCTATGTCAGGCTGCACATGTCAAACTGGCATACACACAGACATCTGTGAAACAGACACTGTCGAAAAAAATATGATTTTGAAATCAAAGGATGTTAATAGAAACTTGTACGCTATATAGTTGTAGTATAACAAAACACTGAACGCTTGGTATGGACGCTCTGGCATTTGGCCACTAGGCAATTCATTATAATATCATGATCCGGCTAAACAGTAGACTCTCCTTTACAGGACTTTTTATCATCTCATTAGGAAATGTCACGGTAGCTGAACAATAAGTAGAAGGTTGAAGGGTCACTCCATCTATTTCAATAACTACAAAAATTACCCAAACCTTTCCAAAAAACCTGTCTGGAATTGTGGATGACAAAAATCAGAGTGAAGTCTCCACCTTTACTGAGGATTAATGATCATCCTGCGTGCCATTTCTCATAGAAGGAATGGCAAGTTTATCACATCAGCTACGAAGATGGGACAGAGAGAACACATATCACCGGGTTTTAAAATTCTAGAGGGATCTGTCTTTTGGCTAAAACACCATCGGACAGACAAACAAGTCCAAACCATTTGCTTTGTAACCTCTTTTCTCTGGCTGTCCAGCTATGACACTGCCCATCTATCAGTCTCCTGCACTATGATGGCATGCTGTTGTCAACAGAGACTAAGCCACTGATTAGGCATGTGCCTTCACGGCCCGCCCCTCCCTGGCTTGCAAAAATATCTGTGATCATAGGCTAACACAACATCAATTGGGGGGAAAATCTCACAGTATCTACCAGAGGCCTAAGAAAAGAAGGAAAAAAATACCTTTTTCTCAAAACTGTGTATAACCCATGTCTCATTAATGACCATCTTGTCAAGTAATAATTGGTCAAGTAATGAGAAATCTGTCTAAAAATTTAAAATGTATGTAAAGGGGATTTTTTTCAACATTCCTGGTTGGACTCCCGGCTCCTCCTAGTTTGTCGAAGTGTTGTTGAGCAAGACACTGAACCCCTAACTGAACTGCGAACTTGGCGCTGGTAGCCGGCAGCCTACTGCTCATGGTTCATCTATGATGGGTTCATTGCAGAGAGCGAATTTCCCCCGAGAGTGATTAATAAAGAATAAATTATTACTATTATTAAATCAACTGTATGGGACTTTAGCAAAACTAAGAGGGAAAGACCTGTGTTAAAATTCCATGTTGTTGAAACAAGTTTTATAAGAGTTTTGGAAAAAGTAAGATTATTTCTTTATTCAAGGAAGCCCACGTGTGTGTTACTGGAAACACAGATGCTTGACTTGACCTACATGGTCTGCTGACACCATGCCTCAGATAAGGAGAGGGACAAAGTAGATAATGATGACAAATGTCAATGTCGTCTGGAGGTATGACAAGCCATCTATTTTTCTGTTCTTATTTGACTCTCCAACTTTCAAGTAGTTGAAGACTGTCAGAGAAGGTCAACTGTAAGGGACACAATTTCAAGGAAACTAGGGGGAAAGTCCAGAGCAAAAAAAAACATGTTTGTTACCTTTTAGTCCATACCCCAGTTTAACATTAAATGGAACATTTTGTGAAATTGCCATGGTAACCACTTTTCCTCAACTATAATTGGCTGTGATTCTTATTGAAATGAAGCCTTATCATGCACTCTGGTCAATGAGTGACGGTCAGGAAGGAAACTTTTCAGATTCCTCCTCCTGAGCCTTCCATTGAGCTCAATAGAGCAAAGTAGAGGCCAAGAGAGCGCCTCCATATTATGTATTCAGAGTTTTTCTTCTTTCCCATTTGACAGCCTGTAATTCACTGCTGACCCCCCCCCCCCCAAAAAATGCCTTCATCCTCCCCATATTAAAGATATTTTGTTCTCTTTGAGAAGGTGGTTGCAGAGTGGCCAAGATAGGCCAAGAATTTGAGCCACTCTACACTTTGAGGTCTCTTAAACATTTGAGTTAAAGGTAAAGAAATAGAGGTTTGGTGATAAGATGTTGAGTGGTAACAGCAAATGTTAGATCCAAAATCACAAGTCGCAGATCATCTTTGGTGTTAAAAATGTTAGGTTCTCAATGGTGTAGTCATGGACATCATTGTAACCCCGGGGACGAAACTGCCTAGGAGTTTCAAACTGCAGGAGAAAAAGAACACAAGAACTATAGGAATGTTTGATCGTTTTTTAAAAAAAATGTGGTCCATTTTTGGAGGCTAGACAGAGTGGCTACGGGTGACACAGACAGAGAGCAAAGCCGTTGGTTGACGCTTGTCAACCTCCATTAAGGTTCCTTTGATTGGCTTTTGTGGTCCTGGAAACGGCAAACAGCTGCATGCAAATGCCCCTGTTTCCCCAAGGCTGGCCCCATTGTTCTGGGCTTGGGTTTGACAGAGACACTTTCTTTTCAGCATAAAAGAGGGTGTAGCCTATAGTCAAATAAGAGTGCTCCCACCATGGTCACAGCATGAGCAATTCAAGGTTGTTTGTCTTTTTATGTGGTTTTATTCCCAATGTTACTGGTAGCCAACATATTTTGAAGAAAAGAGGGATCTCAGAGTCAGACTTTGCTTTCATTAATTAGAGATGCCTCCATAATTCAGTATCATGGGTGACACGGTGGCCATGTGCATGATTTTACTGTAAGGTTTTCCAAAGCGAAATGAAAGAGTAGGACTAAGAAAACAACTGTAATCTCGTGAAGTAAAGCAAAGTTTATGGCTCTCGTTTTCTCATCACTTTGTTCTCTGATAAACTATTTCTGATCGGTATTATTTGACTGCTATAAAATAATCAAATTAGTGGAAAAACATGACCATTTACTACTTTTGTGAACTTTCTAAAATACCAACCATGTCCATATTAAATCATGCCACAAAAATAATAAATGAACTATTGCAAGTTATGCCAAACATGAAAATATCCACCATTGCTGCCAAAAATACAATACAAGTTCACAAATGCAGTGCATGACAGCATCTCACACCTGAATGACACAGAGGAGCCAAGTGTGAGATGAGAAAAGAGATTGGGAATTCTCAAAATAACACCTCCCTCCAAATACGGACAACACCCTGAGACATTTCCACGGAGAAACAATAGCTCGCATTTCATTTCAACTGTTGAAATGCGGTGAAACACTGAGGATGTAGTTGAACATATGGTAAAGTTTCCCATGACACTTAAGTACCTGCTCTGGTCCATCTTGCTGGGAATTGTTTCTAAAGACAGTGTCTGAGAACTGACCACAAACCCCGAGGCTACACTCGCCTTTCTCAGGCTGCTATCAGAGACTCTTGATTCCGATATGAGCATTCTTAAATAGAAACTAGCAATATAGAATCAATTGAGTCCATTTGGGGTTAGACAGCATGCTCTGGGTCATATCCCTTTCTCTCGCTCTGGTTATAGATGAATTTGGTGTTGCCATTTTAAAGCCTGAAGACATTGTTTTATATTCATGATTGGGGCCTTTTTGAAATTCATCTCTGAAATGTCTTCTTGTCTGGGACACGAGGATAAAAAGCAACAAACATGTTAACATATCTTGGGTTTGGGGGATTTTAAATGGAGGATTTGTAATTTTGGAGATACAAATTGCTACTCAGGGAGGCCCATTTGGCAAAACTGAATATTACATATCCACTACATATGTATCATCACATGTTTTCTAGCAGGTGGTCTTCCACAGGAAAATTTAAAATATATTGTGTGAAACCCTGTTCTATCACTGAGTGCAAACATGAGCCACAAACTTGTGCAAACTTTTAGTTCAGGACCTGAAGCTTCAGCCTTTTTCACTTTAGTCAGCTGTCTGGTCATCTCCAATCGTTGATTCAGCCAACCATGTCCTGTGTTTGAAACCATTGGTGTGTGTTCAGGCAGAAAATAGTTGTTGAAATAATTAAAGCAACTGCCTTGTTTGGGATGTGTTGCTTCAGTTACCTCTCAAGACATAGAATTCAATTTAATTTCTTTAATTTCTTATCTTATATGATTGATTTTCTGGCAAAAATAATAAGGTATCATGATTTCTAATTAAAATGAAAAGGGTTTTAAGATATTTACAGTTCATTGTGTGTGAAATATTGTTATTCTCTGCAATAGGAGGTCAGATTTATTTTCAAATGAATTTATTTTTTAGACTTACACCTTGTTAACTCCCCATTTATTCTTTGAAAGCAGCCTTTTCTGTTTTGATGCTGCAGAATTACTGACAGAAGTATCGCAGGCAAAACAATGTGAAGTGCCATGATTGACCTGCAGTTGGTACGGGGATTTGGTTTTAAAGAACGGCTCAGCTTCAGAAGACTTCAGATGAGGACTGTCTCCCCCGGTTGTGAAAAATAAAGTAATAGTTCAGGCTATAATAGCTGCTGGAATCAAGGTTTTCACTTTTGTCAATTGGCTGGATGATCCCTGACACTGCGGGGACACATAAACGAGAGCCAGCAATGAAAGAGAGTAGTGTCATTACATTACGCATACAGTTAATCCTCTAGATGCAAAGAGGGTCACTGTTTAATGATAGGTATAATCCAGTTGAAGAGACATTATCCGATTTAATGTCTTCTTATATTTTGTCCACAAGCCAATCACTTGGCTAAGTATGTAATTCAACATCTTGTACTGTCTACAGAGAAAACATACCTTGTGTAGAAGACACAAATAACTGTCACATTGGCTAAGTATTTGAAATGGAGGAAAAAGGAGTTTGGATGGTGCTTGGAAGATAAAATACCTACATGGTCCTGGGAGTGTGCCATTTTGACAGAACTAGTTCATTTCTTTTTCAATATATAATATATTGTGGCATCTTTTTTCAGCAGAGGAGTCGATTTAACACAAGGTAAGAAGTGAGTTGCCGAAACTCTCCGAGTGACGCTTAATTCACTTTAAAGCCCGTGTTTTACCCGTGCACTTAAAGCCCACCTGGATTTTCTGCTCAGGAATACGTCTTGGAATAAGTCAGGAGCCTCCCCTGTGGTGGGGATAGAGTGAAGGAGGATGCAGTGGGAGATGGAGGAGAATGGGGGTTGCCTCCATCACATTTTTGTTTGCTGGGGCAGAGTTTCCTCATTTCATCCTCCTAATCATCCCCAACTCTCCAGCTAGAGCTGTCTGCACACAGCCCAGCCCTGGAGGCTTACTCAGTACTTCACATAGACAGGGTGTCAGCGAAAGTCGCGACTGGAACACATATTACATGAATAATGAGCCAGAAAGAGGATGACAAGGAGTGGCCATCAGGGTCTTGAGACAATAACAAAACTTCACTGTAACTTTACTGTCACACAAACACATACCTATCATTGTCCTCATCTCCAGCCGCACTTTCAGTCTGATTTTGATAGCTTTGTGTCGTCAAAGAAACTCACTTTGAGACAAGAGGATGAGCTGGGTGTTTTGCACTCACAGAGACAGATATATCTTTTGGGATGAACACCTTGTCCCCACTACATTAAACATGCAGAAATGAATTTTAATTTCAAAAGTGATTTGGTTTGCTTCTCTTTCATTTTGATATGGATTTAAGCAATCATTCATTCATTATTTATGCAACTTGTCCTATACACAAGGTCACGGGAGGAGCCAGAAACATTTGGTATTGGGTGAGAGGCCGAGTAGACTCCCAGTCAATCCCAATGCCACGTAAAGATAACACAACCGTTCATTTTCATCTTCACACCAACAGACTCCACACAGGAAGGCTCCAGTGAACCACCGTATTGGAAATTTCTGTGATGTGAGACTGGCAACCACTGCACCACCGTGCTGCACTACAATCCAATCAATTCCATGTTAACTTCTTAAAACAACATGGGGAAACAGTTGGCCTATGGAGAGTATTGATTGGTTATGAACTGTGACTTTTTCAGGACATATCCTGCTTCTACTGACCTAGTTCATCCCACTTTAGTCCCATTCCCAGATTGCAAAGGCGGTGCTTGGTTTGGAATTACACTCTGCTCAGACATATAAAATCCCAGAAGGGTCTGCAAAATGTGCTTTAGTAGCAATAACAATTGGGATAGGGTTGGGGAAATGTTTTCGCTTGAGTTAATAATAATAGTAATACATTTTACTAATATTATAATTATTGTTATTATTATTATTATTATTATTACTGTTGTGGTTATTATAAAGTCCAGGTTTTAAGCTATACCTTGAACCAATCTGTGACGTTTCTGTCCCCAAACCCAATTTATTGGAACACGAAAAAAAAAAAAGAAGAACAATCTATAGAAAATAGCAATCTTTAAAGGTCATGTATATTAAAAAGAGGACATGTCAATTAAAGCAGAACACAAAAAACATCATGTGTGTATCATTTAATTCATCTCTGTGCTGTGCCATTCAAACATTTATCCAGAAAGTCAGTGAAAAAAAATGCAGGCACATTCCACAACAATAACCCCATGTTATCTTCGAAACACTGACCACTTTGATTGACTTGAGTGCAATGACCTTGCCCCATTTCCTTACACTAGTGTTGCAGTCAGTGCAACAAGAAAAATGGACTGCTGATAAGAGATTTGCAGATGGTGAGTTGGGGGGAAACAATTTTCCACCCCCTGCCATTGATAATGCCATTGTGATCGGCACACTCACGGGGAATACTCAGTACAAGAGGGTATCAATACTGATAGCGTAAGGCAAACAAAACATTTCTTTGTACTTTGCTGTTCACTATGACTTTCCTCTTGCTGTGTACTTATTCAATTTCCTGCACGTAAAGGGCTTCCTATCTTCAACTGTTTATACCTGCAAATCCGCTGGTGCCCTTTTGTTTGCAGGTGTCCCACACTGAGGTGACATTTAATTCTTGGACAAAAAAAAGTT
Source organism: Fistularia commersonii (assembly GCF_037954325.1). Lineage (NCBI taxonomy): Eukaryota > Metazoa > Chordata > Actinopteri > Syngnathiformes > Fistulariidae > Fistularia > Fistularia commersonii. The sequence continues at coordinate 1,159,574 of NC_141308.1, forward strand.
TGGTCATGCTCTATGGCACAGACTCTTAGCCTGACAAGATTACTAATACAGTGAATACAACAGAGCTGCATTCATTGCTTGTGGTGAGAGCCAGTAGCCAGACTGAGAGAACTAGCACACGGCATTTCACTGAGGGGATCATATATGAACATTATTCTTGCATGTTTACTGAGGTGGCTTTATCTTGTATGTAGATATTTACTGTTCTTATGACTTTTCCTTAGACCATCATTACACCAAATCAATCTATCCTTGAACATCAGGTCTTCCCAAACCACATTTGTCACATATCCATTACAATTTATTTTACTGACTGATATTTCAACGACCAACAATCGAATACCATCATTTAATGTTTTGTGGATTGTTTTGATAATGAGGGAGGGATGCAGGTACAGAAATATAAATCATGATTGGAAGTGTCACACAGAGTAAATAATGTTACTTGCTCTTGTGTTCGCTTTTCAAACCGACGGACAGCTTGGTGCAAAAATTACCATAATATTTTGACTGCATGACTCATGCCAAATTTAAAGCTCTCCCACATTAATGTTTAAAATGTATGTTCTCATTGAGTAAAAACAACTACAAAGGCTTTCTGAAAAGCAATATTTCATTTGCTTTATCACACTGTTTCCCTGTTGGTGTTTAATGTTAAATTCCTGCTATTGGTTTCATGTTTTGTTTTGTTTTTATTAACTAGAGGACTTATTTTTGTTTGTTGTTTTCAATTGAATAAGTCATGACATGCCTTTAAGCGAACACGTCGATAAAATGAAACTGCATTGAGATTCGATAGATTCTGGTTGCCTTTTAATGATGTGCTGTGTTGTAAATCTGATTTACATCAATAGCAAAATGTTTCTCAAAAATCTAAAGAACAAAGTCAGAACCATTTACAGTGATTATATTTGAAATCTTTCCAAAGCCTGACTTATTGCATTATTTTTCTGAACATTGAACCATTTTATGAAGCTCTCACACTGAGGAAGAGCTCTAACACGAGGGAAAACCAACATGTGACATTCCGAAACAAACTATTTTGTGTTTGTAAGACAGATTCATCTATCATCTGAATTAGGCTGCCTGAAGAAAACAAAACACAAGCGCAGGCAGCATTAGGAAGGAGTGAGGTAGGCATCTGTTGCAATGTTTATACAACTTGTTACCATAAGAGTGTGAAGTGAATGTCTATAAGATGCTGCAGGCAAGTGTGATTTAAGGCATGTTTAAAAAAGGAAATCAACATGTCATTAAATGAGGCTGCCAGCTGTTTAAATTAAGTTTTTCCTTATCATCTGGCCATAAAACAGGGAGTTGTACAACAATAATCACAAAGAAAAGAACAAGCCTTCCAAAACAAAGGGGGCTTGCTTTTACATACCCCATACTTGGCTGAAACAAGCTTGCTCCCCTTTCTCTACCAAAAGATTGCATACTTAGAAAATCACTGTTGCAATAAATCTAGGATGGCCCTATTGTATTCCATTTCCTCTGAGCGAAATACTTATCCTGGAGATTCAGCCAACTCTGGCTCATTTTAATTTCATGTTCTGTTATGACTCAAAACTTTCCAGTTTCTCAGTTATTATTAAAACAGCATATTGTTATTCAGTACTGTTCAGAAATATGTGTTGTGCATAGGATACCCCAAAAAGCTTCATATGGGAAAGTTGTGGAAAGTGCTGACTAAACCGTTACTGTCAACAGGGAAGAAATCCATAACTAAGTCTCAATAAAGCTTCCAATCTCGAATGTCCATTCAGTCCAGATGATGAACCCATGACTTATTACTCGAAATGCTTCTAGTTGAAGAATTTTCACACAGGACCCCCCCCCGCCCCCGCGGTCTTGTTTTCACTCCATAGATAGAACAGTCGTCTATGAATCTGTTTGGTTTAGCTGATAAGTCATGCCACAAACCCACAGTATTTGATATGAATTAGAAAACAGCAAGACAAGCATATCAATGGATGACAGACGGGATGTGTACAGCCCCGAGACAGAAAAGAGTTGGAGCACAATAGCTCAGCCATTCAGTAAACCCCAGGACTGGAAATACCAGTATAGCACAAGGGAGGCGCTTCTATCAGCACAATATATGGCACTGCTTGAGACAAATGTTGTGCTAAGACATATTGTTAACCTTTGCAACCTTTTGGTGTGAAAAACAAGCCGGCTCGTATGCTTTTCACAATCAAGAAAATCTCCCTTTGAAACAGATGTATGGTGTGCTATATAAAACATCAAGAGGAAAAAACTGGTGAAAATAAAACACTGAAACACAAAACCCCTAAGGAATCTTTGACCATTTTCCAGCTTCCTCTGTATATCCAACACTTACTTGCTGATCCCTCTAGTGTGTGTGTGTGTGTGTGTGTGTGTGTGTGTGTGTGTGTGTGTGTGTATATGTGTGTGTGTGTATATAAGTACATAAGAATACTTATGTATCCTATTCACACACACTGCCTGTGCTGCAAGACATAAGCAAACATTCCATCTTCACTCTTATCCGCATCTCTGAAGATAAGACACAATTATCAAATGCAGGCCATTTCATCACATCATTACATTTCCTTTATGTATAATATTTAGATATGAAGGCCAAAGTGCCTGCTCTCCTTTTGCCATTTAAATACAACAGCAAACCTACACTGTTGACACTAACTACAAGACATAATCCTCTCTAAATCAGGCTTTCTTTACCTTTAAGAGTCAGATTTCAGCTTTTGTTCAAACACAGATAGTGTCTGGCTATCTGCTAGTGCCTTTGACTCTGCAGACTGGGCAGTCTGAAACATCTAAAACAAACCTGATAATAGCATAAACTACTTTAAGAACACCAGAAGTATCATTTTATAGACCTATCTAATGACCCAAGCATGTAGCAAATACTTAAAGAAAAAATAAAAGGCAAGCAGTCTCCAGACAGAGCAAGCTTCCAATAACTACAAATACGTGAGGGTGGTGTGGTGCAGGAGATCAAGCAATCATCTCTGGACCTCAACATTCCTGGTTCAATTCCCGGCTCCTCCTAGTGTGTCAAAGTGTTGCTGAGCAAATTTCCCCATGGAGATTAATAAAGAACAAATTATTATTTACCTATTACTGACAAAACAAAGATGATGGGAAGCAAAAATGGAAAAAGCTCAAGATCATGTGATTTCTATATATCAATTTAAAAAGGTTTTGAGGTACTGCTCTTTAATTCATGTGTGATTTTACTTTTTTAACACTGATTGTGACAGAATGTTTTCATTTCTTGGGATAGAAGTGAAATAACATACTTTCACTAATTTGAATGTTTGTACTTCAGTCATTAGAATCACAAGAAACTGAGAGTAATCTAACTATTAACTACATGTAATATGATTTCACTTTCACTGTTTTTACAGTTATATTTTACATTCACAGTCACTCCTATCATCGGCCTTGCAACAAAAAAATTGCATCTGAAGCCAGGAAGCCACATCTCATCTTATTTAGCATTGGCAGTTAAATATTGTCAAAAATGCATTATATTGTCGTTTTTTAATCATCTATTTTTTACAACATTTATCACTCACTAGAAGTAAATTAAGGCCAATCTCCATGAAAAAAATGGAATAATGCACAATTATCCAGTTCAATGTACTAGGGGAGACCTTTGGCATTGAAAGTGAGTGAGACAGTTGGTGCTCATCCATCTACTAGAAGTCATATTTTAACTTTACCACAGCACATATCTTACTCCTTAAGAAATGCAATTAGTTAATGAAATTTAGCCTCTAGGTTGCCTTTGGTCACTCAATGACAGGTTCCTGATTTTAGTCATGCAGAGAACCATGAAGCAGTTGGGCCATATTTTTTGGTTACATTATTTGCTAGGCAGTGAAAAACACCAATTTTCTTTGTTTCATTTAAATACTAAGTACTGGACCAGCATTAATAAAGGTACCGACATACTTTGCACATAAAACAAGGCATGGTATTTATTAACAGTCTGCAAATCAGGTTTGCTATCTGCGAGCAACAGGGGGATTGAGCCCCATAATGAGAGCCTGTTAATCTATCTAATTGCTCATATGATATGTGTAGGGAAACAATTTACTGCCTATAGAAATCATTTGCCTCCAGGAATCTGCTATAGATTATTGGTAGTCCATACGTGAAAATCTTCAAAACTAGAAGCTGCAGTCTGAGCGCCGGTTTGTTTATTTGTACTATATGAAAAGTGACCTGTTTCTCATTTCTTTTTGTGAGCGTTGCTGTGCTTGCCAATCTTTTCCAAAATGTATACACACTATACAGCTGTTCTTGTCACTGTTTACTCTGAACTCTCTAACATACATATACTGTATCTCCCCCTTTAGGTTCCCTGAATTGTTTTCTATGAAAATGTTTAATATCGGACCATTCCAAAGGTTAGCGGTGCGATTTTCTGTATTATTTTGATTCATTACATGGGGTTGTAGAGTGAAACCTTAACATGCAACAGGACTAGCTACAGGCTTTTATCCATTACCTATCGTAATAAGTAATGTCTAAGCTGCATCAGCAGCAGATCTGAGTCATTCAAAGGGATTGCAACGGCTCGTACACTCCATGAGCCACTTCATTATCCATGGAATGGCCCTAGAAATATTTCACAACAAAATAAAGTGGAAACCACTGCCTGTCTGTTTGCCCGCTATTAGCCTTTACGAAGACAGTTTCTCCTGTGATACTTTACAGCTATTGACTGTTCCATAACTGCTCCTTATGCTTTTGTTGTCAATGAGGCCTCATTTAAGTCAATATTCTACTTTACTTGACCTCAGGAATGAGTCTATCAGAGGAGCAGCACATGTTTGATGTTTTGGAGAGAAGGTCTGTGAAGCCAGACTGAGATGGTTCGGTCATGTACAGAGGAGGGATAGTAAATATATTGGTTGACGGATGCTGGAATTGGAGCTGCTAGGCAGGAGGTCTCCAGGAAGACCAAAGAGAAGATTTATGGACGTAGTGACAGAAGACATGAAGGTAGTTGGTGTGAGAGAGGAGAATACAAAGAATAGGGCTGGATGGAGAAAGTTGATTCGCTGTGGCGACCCCTCAAGGGAAAAGCCGAAAGGAGAAAAAGCAGAAGATGAAGTTTTGCTTTACTTGACCATTTAAGTAAATAACCCAGCCAAGTGGTTCTGAATCCATTATTTCAAAACGCTGGCAAGTGTTAACTCTTCCTACTGGTCAAGAAAAGTCAAAGCCAAGAGGGAAGAAACACTTCAGATAGGAAGGATTTCATGTTAAAATAGTTGTTTTGAATGAAAAGGAAATTATTTTATTCCCTTTTGAAGGACAGGAGCTAATATCAAAGTGTTCACAGCAAGAACTCTAAGGAAAACACGGATCATAAGTAGAGATGCTGGGTTGTTCTGGTGGACAGGCTGGAGGTGAGCAACGTGTTTTCAGAGACACCAAAATACACATTCCATTATTGACTGATGGTAAATATGCATTCTTAGCTATGAGAGGCCTCACATCTACTGAAACTCAAACCCTGGACTTTCTGCATACCAAAGCAGTATTCCTCTTTAAGTATTTTAACAGGCCTATTCAACTGAGTTTTCTACGTCAGGCCAAATCAGATGTCTATTCTTTAAAAGGCTTAGTAACATTTCTCAGTAAGTCTTTTCCCTTTCTAAAATTTCTAAAAGTCAGTAATGGTGGGGGTATGGGTTGCATCTCATCTTGGAAGACTGCTGGGATGACCTGCTGCATAGAATCAGCCAGTCTCAAAGAACAACGTCAAAATTGAAAAGGAAGCCCCCTAAAGAATTTAGTTCAACATCTATTTGTAATCAGTGCTTGGCACACAAGCTTGTGATTTTGGGTTACTGTGTTTCCAGTAAAATGGGAATGAAAAGGGAAAATGGAATGATTATCATCAAGTGGTTCTGATTGGCATATAACAGGTGAGACAGTTTTGGGACAATACTTGTAATTGTCGCCAAATGTACCAATCAAATGTGAGGGAGGGGGGTCAAATGAAATTGCTTATAACGTCTCTGCAGACAATTAAATATCCAGAGGATAAATCCTCTTCTCATTCTGCCCCATATTTGATGGCGTTTTAGATTGACTTTATTTAGGTGAAAAGGGGGCATTTTCGGATCATCCAACGATTTGGAAAACATAGTGATGACAAGCTCCAGTCAGCAAATGTTACAGACATTACTTAGACACTATTTTTGGAGATGGCACGAGTAAACACTCAAGTTAAGCAATCAAGGGTTTTGTTTCACAGTATCAGTACTGGGAGGGCATGATGGTGTCTAATTTTTGGCAGCTTTTATGGCAACTAATAAAGTCATAGGTGCCAATTCACCTATTTAGTCTTGGCACAATTTTCACACCGGTATTTTCAAAACCAACCTCACTCAAGACCTCAACCCTCATCGAAAAGGACATCAAAAGGACATCTCCAACATCAGTGTGGTGCTGATTTATCAAGAGATTCTAACATCAGCAAACATTCAGTCAAATAATAGTAAAGATTTATGAACGAAAGTGATCATAAGAGAGCAAGAGAAAGAGTGGATATCCTGTATATGTTTGGATTCTTTTATTGTTATGCATATGATGGAATAGTAGGATATTCAAAACGTAGAGATATTGGTTAACAATAATTTCTGTTACTGGAAAACGTCCTTTGTGTAGTAAAGACTGCCACTAAGGATCGTTCTGAGTAATTTAAGTATCTTCTTTGTTTGCCTTCCGCTGGTCCCTTCAGGGGTCGCCAGAGTGAATCATCTGCCTACATCTTCCTTATCCTCTACATCCTCTTCTCTCACACCAACTAACCTCATGTCCTCTTATACTACTTCCATAAATATCCTTTAAGATCTTCCCCTATATTTCGCTTGGCATATCCATCCCTAGAATCCTTATTATAGTAAGTTAAGTAATGTGTGGTTGCAAATACAATGTAAAGAAAACAATTACAGCAGGTTAAAGCTGTGACTTAGGTCACATCATCAACAAAAGTTAAACTACCAATATTATATTTCTAAAATTGAAATAGGCGTGGAAAAAAATGAAGACATCTTTATATTATCTAGCAGACTATGGTGTAAATTTCTGCCAAAACACGTGACACTAACATCTACCAGTGCACACTTCAGAGGAAGAAAGACATAATTTATGTTACGTAACATCAAGTTAAATAGTTTCCTTTATCATAATGAAATTCTGACCAAAAAATGATGGTGTGTTCAGATAATTTAAAAAATGGTTATTTTATCACAAGACTAGCAAATTAACAAATGACTATGATATTAGATATGACACACCAAACAGCACACAAGCTGTTATTTTAATAATGGTCGACATGAAAGTTCAGTCTGTTGAATCATGGTGATAATGATAAAACCAAGATTGCTAGGTTTTACTCTACAATATCTCCATCTGTCACATTGTCGTGAAATTTTAGACTTGTCTGGTCTCATCTCATTCCATTATTAACCTGACATCACCAGACTAAACTGGGAATGAATGAAACATAAAGAGGACAGATTTTTCTGGTTGCCACTTCACCTCTGTCTTACGCTTGATATATTTTAGTAAGATTCAAAAGAAAAGTCATTAGTGTTTGCAATAACTGGTGCTTAGAGGTTAAAGCTGATAAAGATGTGATTTATTTTACACATATGGATATTGTAAATGAAGAGTGGGGTCAAAATCACACACGTATTTCATTTTTCTAAATTAAATGTTTCAATAGGAAGTGTTGAAGCAACTGAAGAAAAAGTAATTTTGGAGACCTTTATTAACTTCATCCTGTTGAAAAGGTGTTTGAGTGTGCCATGAGTGTTTTGGTGTTAGCGTCCATGGGTTGGCAGGAATATTGACTTCAGTATTAAGCATCTGAATTGCTTTAATAAACACCAATGGAACTGAAGGAAACTGCAGCAAGCTTACTATATAACAGCACTTCAGTGTTTTTGCAAGGTTAACAAATTCAACACATTCAAAAACTGAATAACAAATTGCTCCTTAAAAGGTTGACAAGTATCAAACGTACACTGGTTGGCTTTATAACTCCATTGTAACTTACCTTGTGAAGAGTGAAAGAAACAGAGAAGGAGCACAGCGCAGTGAAACAACGAACATCTCAGCAACACAGAGGCCATCGTATGCTGTATGCAAAGATTCTGGTGCCTGAAGGCCAATAATAGAAGTTGGTGGGTTTTTGTGGGAGAGCAGAAAGCTTGAGCAATGTCAGCAATCAGTAGTTGTTAGAGAAGCATCACGGATCATCCTTTCATCTGTAAAAAAAGAGGAGACACACCATTAGATGGGTACGTTTTATCAAAACTTTAATTTGGGTGATGCACTATTACAACTAAATAAGGCGGCAAAACAATAATATTTTCTGATTGCTAACGGGGTTTTAATATGCAAATTAAAAAAAAAGTATTGAAAAGTCATTGGGAAATGTTGGCTTCTTTCTCAGAGAGCATAGAAATTAAAACAAAGTGTGGCAGGTGCTTGCAGCTTATTCGATTCTGTGCAGCATCTTACAAGAGAATGTTGACACAGCCTCATTTTTCGTCCATGATCAACTTCCCCCTTTTACTCCCGGATCCTCATGGGTAAAAAGCTTGTCACTACGGCAACACGTTCACGCAGGACGCCATTAGAGACACAAATGCTTTGTGAGCTACTTTTGTCTCGTTTGTTATCAAAGGTTGGCAAAAACAGTCCTTTGTCTGCAGGAGCAGCAAAAGGTTAGTGTCTGAGACAGACTAACACACAAAAAAGATAAGCTGCTTACCAAAGTTGAACACTAAGGAGCGATATGTTTTGTCATATGTGAAACTTGCACGTCTGCACAAATAAATAACCTAGGATACAGACTCCTGCCAGCAAGAAAGCACACAAATAAGCAGCAACATACACAGACCTTTACATTGTATCTTGTTTATTCCAGTGTGGTCGCTATCAAGAGTGTATGAGCACACAAACAGAAATATCTGCAGAAACACACACATACACGGGATGGTCACTTGGTAGCTGTCACCATGAAGAGGAGATAGAATGCTTCAAACTCCAAAATGGGTCCTCGAAAGCTACCGGTTAACTAGCCTTATTACTTTATAATCAACCTAAATTTGGGCACAGTCAGTCACAGTCAAGATCACTCTCTTGGTCTTGCTCATGTATTTGGATATTTTTGGCACCACTGAAAGCCACAAAACAGAGGAAGATTTCACATTAACATACAGAGTAAAACTTTATGTCACAATTGGATACATTCCATACACCACCAATATAAGGTCATTTGAATACACGCTGACTGAATCTTCAGCCCACTAGATGCAGACTGAGTATTTATTTTGATATGAAGTCACCTATGCTGAGCTACTGCGCAGCATATGATGTTTCAAGGAAAAGCACTTTAGACCTAACTTATAATTCATCAATTCAACTGGGCTACATATTTAGCACTTGTAGTTTTGCCTGCTAGTTGTTTTTTCCTGTCAGTTGCAACAAAATGGATCAGGTCCAACTAGGTGCCAATGCGCCACATGGAAAAGTCTCATCGAAAACTTTTTGTTACTACCTACTGGGTCAAGTCTCCCCGAAGGACTCCAACCATTTCAATTTTGGCTCAGTCTCCAGAAGCACACGTGGCACCCTCCTCCCTTTCAAATCTGCCATTTATCATCCCCACATATAAGGCCTGGGGCCATGGGGTAACTATTATGGTGGTTGACAGGAGGAGATTGGAAACTGCTGGGGGGACATCCCCCTGCCTTCTGGCCTGCTGGGCTACTGAGCCCCTGCAGGCACCAGGGGGCAAGAGCCTGCCAAGACCCGTGGATGCAGGCTTGCCCTCAACACCCTGGGGTTCTTTCTCCTGATCGACCCCACCCGCTTGGTCACCCCACTGAGTAACATCCCTCCTTTTTCCCTTAAGCTGCGTGAGGACGAAGGGATGCTCATCTTCCTAAAAACATTGTTTTGTTTGGTCAGATCCCTATGCTGAAATGGCTGGAACTTTGAAAAAAGGATTATGTGATTAAGATTCACATGCTCTGAACAAACTCTGACAGATGTATCATAATTTCACATCAGGGGACAGGGGGTGAAGTTTGGCTTAGAGGGGGATAAGATATCCTTGAGAAGGAACTGATTTTAAGAGGTACTGTAAGTGAGGCATCTTTAACCCCTCAGAGATCGCGTTGAGGAACTATCCTCACAAAGCCCCCCCTGAAGCTGGGAATTGAGGTTACTTGTTCTCGGTCAGCAATTTGCACATGATGAACATCGTGCTCCACTGCTGCAGATATGTGAAATAGAAACTGTTATGACTAACTGTCGCCACCTACACTCAGTCTAATGAACTCAAACAAATAATATTCACCAGAAGACCACTGGCTTAAGTAAAAATTCATCATTTTCATTGTGACCTTGATCATCTTTTTCTGAAAAATAGCTATATATATTCTCTCAGGATTTGTCTTTCTATTAACAGTATATTTTTCAGGAAATGAGACAAAAAGCCCACGTATGAGATGAATAATGACCCGCAAATATTCACCACATGTTTTCCTTTTGTCTCCTATACATACACAGTGTAGGCCCAAGGAGAGAAATCTATCATCACTTCAGATAATGGACAAAATTACAGTCCAAAGCAAATTTTTCACATCATCTTGATAGAAATAATAAGCAACCATTTAAAAGAGGACAGCAAGCAATTAAAACATAATTAAAATAAATGGATGGAAGGAGACAGCTCACATGTCTTAAAATGAAATACAAGGCTGTGCGCAACAGCCGGCAGAGCGAATGTGGGGCTCCTTTGACAAAGCTTGTGTCTGCCTCACTCATGTTGGAGAGGCATCCAGTGAAAGAGAGAGTGGGAGAAGGGGGAGTTTAGGGAGTCTCTAAGCCGTGAGGGACTAAATGGATGGGAGAGGGAACGCAGAGGACAAGAAGAATGGAAGGGGGAGAAAGAAAGGGGCGGCAGGGTCACAGAGGAGGATTGACAGCCTGTGAGTACTGCTGACCTTCTGGGTTCACCTCCAAGTTTTCTCCACAAGCTTAGAGGAGGCAAAAATAAAGCCCAGGAATGTTAATTTATTTTCAATTGTCAAAGCTCAGAAGAGCGAAATAAAGAGTGCATACATACATACAAACTAAGGCTGGAACAAAACTAATGTGCAAGTCCAAGTGCAAGCTGTAAACATACAAGTAAAATAGAGATGTGGCTTGAGTAGGCTGGTTCATAATGACAAGATGATTTGTCCTCAGCTCTCAGAGTAACTTCTTATTTGGAGAATTTTCCATCCTGCCCCTATGCTATATATTAAGAAGATAAAAAAACATGTGAGAGAGAGTTTTGAATGTCAGAAAATGGTTGATGGGTTACAAGTGGGAGACAAGAACGACAGGAACTGAGTAAACACAGCCTCCAGGCATATTTTCTTGGTCCTCGTTGCACACTCACTGGCATTCCCAAGAAACTCTTTTGTCATGACAGTCCTGTCAGGGCTGCGCTTTCAACCCCTGGAGGGACATGATGTCATTTCTTTGGCTCCTCCAGTAATGTGAGGAGGTTGCCATCAACGGCGAGAAATAGACATCGAGGACATTGTGCGGAGTCATCACCGAACTGGTAAGACGTATGACAGTGACACTTTGCCATATTGAAATAAATATCCTGGCGTGACTGAAGGCAGTTTTGTTATAAAGTAGGAACAGAATGAAATACCATATGTTGAAAATACTCCCAAATTTGAACTGAAGAAGCCTCTCGGATGAGGGGTGGAACGTCTGTAAGTCCAGAAATTCAAGTCCAGTTGCCATGACAAGAAGATTCCAACAAGAATTCACCATGAACTGGATGACTGAGAACCTCCACAGACAAACTCCCAAATCTTAATGTTTGCTATTTGGTTGGGTTTCAATGGTAGCAAAAACAAATCTGAAAACGATGTTCCAAAGGCACTTGTTTTGGAACATCTAATATAAACATGAGGTTTAAGAAATTGTGAACAAAGTTTTAGAAGGAGCAGAATATCATATAAATATCTATTAATACCATTTGATGAAGCTTTAAACATGATTGCCTTCGGGTTGATATAAAATGGCTGTGTTTTGCTTTGAATAACATTTGTATGAGATTGAGTCATTTTTGTGTCTTTTGTGCGATCACAAACTCTGCTCAACAAGCACTGTTAAGTCTATATATTAGATATTTCAACGAGAGTTTTACAATTTTCTTTTTTCGCAATTTTCGTGTTCATTTCTTCAGTCCAAAAAATAGATGTAACATTTAAAAGGGCTAAATTAATATGGATCGACAGCTTTTATGTATTGTTTTAAAGAAGGCCACTGAAAACAAGGATAATTCTGAAAAAAAAAAGAAACCATGTTACAAATGTTGCCCCCCCCCCAAAAAAAAAAAAACTGTAAAGTTCCAACGCCTCACAATTTTACAAAAGCACACAGCAGTTGGTGTGTTCAGCAGCTCATGGCCAAGTGACTGAGGCAGTAGATAAGCTAGAGTGCCAGCAGGCAGATGGACATTGTGAAACAGAGAGGATTGAGCAAAGAAACTTACAAAAGTGAAAAGAAAAGAAATGACCCAGTCTAAACAACCAGGTTAGTATCAAACAACATGAAAAGAGGGTGGTGCTCATTCTTGAAAAGAGCTGGAGGAAGACACACACTTGGACAAAGGATAAAATTGGATGTTACTAAAATCAGCATGCAAATAAGTCATGAAGCCTGCCTTTAAAACTCTAGCTGCCAATAAAAACAACCATTTTGGGAGTGGGGATTTAATTGTGGGGGATTTTATGGTTCGAAAATATGATCAGGATGAATATAATATGGCAATATAATATAGATTCTTAAAATGATGAAGGCAGCATTATTATAACTAAAGTTAAAGGATGTAGAAAACGTCATGATGCCAAATTTTTACATTTTTTCATAAAAGAGAACATTTCAGAACTTAAGCATAAACATCAACACACTTACGTATCAAGACACTGGTAGGCCGTTAAAAGTTGGAGGAAAAGAAGCTACACTTCTCAGACAGTTATGAACTCCACCCAGGAGTAAGGTTTTGTTCGACGTTTTTTTTGGAAACATTTTCAAAGAGGGCGTACTTGGACTGTGAACAGGGTTAAGGGTGATTTTCTCTTATCGATGTATTATCGCTAATTGATCGACAGAGAACCCATATCATATTTGGTTTGATTATTATTCACCTTCATTATTATTGCAATTTACAAATTTAATATCCACATCAATTTCTAAGAATGTATACAGAGTCATTGAACTTGGTCAAGATCATTCGAACACAAATGATCTTGTATAATTTAGTGTAGTTCTGGATGCTTCACTTTCATTTTTATGCACTGGTCTGCATGTGGTAAAAGCTGTAAGCGGTAAGTTGTTTTTTTATTGTGAATTTATGGTTCATGTGCAACAAATTATTTTTAGTATGATTTTTATTTGTTGACTGGTCCTCTGTCTCCATCATACTGCCTACTTCTTCCTTTCAGCTTTTCCCTTCAGGGGTCGCGGCAGGGGACACCACATCCATAAATATTCTCTTTGGTCCTCATCTAGACCTCCTGCTTGGCACCTCCAAATCCAGCATCCATCTAATACAGTATATTCACTATCCTTCCTCTGACTGAACCATCTCAGTCTGGCTTCTCTGACCTTCTCTCCAAAACATTCAGCATGTGTCTCTGATAGACTCATTCATGATCCTATCGATCCTTTTCACTCAACATCTTCATCACTGTGACCTCCAGCTCTGCCACCTGTCTTTACATCATTGTCACTGTTTCAAGACCATACAGCATTGCTGGTCTCAAAACTGTCTTGTACACCTTTCCTTTCATTCTGGATGATAGTCTTCTATCGCATAGTACCCTTGACACTTTTCTCCACCCATTCCAACCTGTTTGAACCCGTTTCTTTACCACTTTTCCACACTCTTTGTTGCCCTGGAATGTTAACCCTAAGTACTTGAAATCTTCCAACTTCTTAATCTCCACTCCCTATAGCCTCAATGTTCCACCAGGGTTCTTCTCATTCACACTCATATATTTTGTCTTGCTGTGACTAATCTTCATTCCTCTCCTGTACAGGGCATACCTCCACCTCTCAAGATTTTATTCAACTTTATTCCTGTTCTCACTAACTGTAGATCACAATGTCATATGCAAACATCATGGTCCACAGAGATTCCTGTCTAGCCCCAGCTGATACCTGATGAAGTACCACCTCCACCTTCAACTTCTCTGTTACACCTATAGCACACCTCCGCACTGTCTCGCAGCGAGCATACATGTCTTGCACCAGTCTAACATTCCCCTGTGCCTTCCCTTTCTTCCTTTCCTTCCAGAGGATATACCAAGTGTTCTCCAACCTGTCTCCCTGATCAGCTTAGCTGTAGTTGGCCTGTCATCTGGAAGATCTCACTGAGTCTTTCTCAACTCCTCCCTGAAAACCATACAACACTCCTCTATTTTCTGCTTGTGACACTTTGCCCTCTGCGCTGCCTCTGTCCTCTTGATCTTCCTTGTCACCAGAGTTATCCTACATACCACCATCCTATGCTGTGTGGCTACACTCACCTACAACTACCATGCAATCACTGATCTCCTTCAGATTACCTTGTTTATACAAGATGTTGTCTCCTTGCATGTTCCTACCTCTGCTCTTGTAAGTTACCCTATGTTTCTGTCATTTCTGGAAAAAGGTATTCACTGCAGCCATTTCCATCCTTTTGCAAAGTCTACCACCATCTGTCCTTCTGTGTTCCAATCTTGGATACCAAATCTGGCCATCACTTCTTCATCCCCTCTATTGCCTGCACCAATATGCCCCCTGAAGTCTGCACCAATTATCGCTCTCTCATCTCTGGGGATATTCTGCATCGCTTCATCTAAGTCATTCCAGAACTTCTCCTCAAAATCCCACATTTGGGGCATAGCGAGTACCAACATTGAGCATCACACCTTCAATTTGGAGTTTCAGACTCATAACTCTATCTGACATTCTAATCACCTTCAGAACATTCCCAACAAACTCCTTCAAGATAACTCCTACTCATATCATAATATATCCACCTTCCTTCTCTGCATCATGTCAACCAACTCTACCTTTTACTGTCATAGTTCAAAGTCCCTACTCTCAGTCCCAGACTCTTGCCTTTCCTTTTCTCCGAACACGTCTTCCTCCTCTCCTTCTTCGACCCCCAGTAGCCCAATATTCACTGGAACCTTCTAGGTTATCGGCACCAATGGAGGTTGCTGTTAACTTAGGCCTCAATCGATCCGATATGAAATTCTTAGGTTTGATTCACCAGTTTTATGCCGGATGCCCTTACTGACGCAATCCTCTGCATTTGTCTGGACTTGGCACCGGTTCAGAGAGACACTGGCCGTGCCCCCCCGAGGCAGCATTTATCTTCATCATGCTGCTATTATTCAGTAATACAGAAAAACAGATTTTAGACGCACTAAATCTTAACAAAGTATTATAAATTGACCCTTCACATACTGTTTATTCTCATTCTACCATATGTGATAGTATATGGATAAAAATTAACATTTCTAATTTTACCAACACTATCATCGTGAAAAAATAAATGAATAAACATATCCGTCAAACAAGATGGTGAACAATACTTGTTATTGTCAGCATTAAAATAATCAGACCAATTCCCCGAAGCATTGACCCTTCATGGTAACACACCCATATTCAGATTCTGTACTTGAACATTTTGTGTTAGAATTTCTGGCACTTAATAAAACCAAATGTATTTGGAAAAACCTAAGTAAAACTAAGAAATGGGGGGTGACAGTTTCTTTCAGTGTTTGGCTACCAGCCATTCTGGACTCAGTAGCCGTTTCTGCTTGGCATTGAAATGAATAGGCTGACCTCAGAGCAGTTGGTTAAGCAGGAAGGTCAGCAATGAGCGTCTCAACACCGACATCGAAGAGATTCTCCTTTCAGTCAGTCCCTTCATAAATTTGCTGAAAGCCTCACTTCTTTCCTCCTCCAAACATAATTCTAGCACTCTCTCGCATGCTCTTGAACCACTGCTTCTGGAACACACACCCCCACACACTGCTCACCTCCAGCTTGCTCCAATGTTAAACCCCCTTTTCTTCTACAGAAATCGAGATTGGCTTGACAGCATCTCCCGCACCTTGAAATTTGTAACACAAACATAAAAAACAACTTTCAGTCCTTGTTTCCACCAGATGACGTGCTGATAATCACATCTTTTTGAGGAAATTACACAATGTACTAATCTTTACACAATATAACAGAGCCATTCAGTGCAGTTTATTTGTTGTCACATAAACTGACTGTTAACAGAGAACATCTGTGATGTTATAGAACAACATTAGGGATACATGTGCGTAATCAGTTGCCATCATTATGAGACTCCATTCATTTTCTGCCATTATACCAAAAATATCGCAATAATCAAATTGAGTTTCCATGAATATCTACAAAATGTTTTAACAACAAAACAGCCAGGGAGTGTTGAATGTGGACCAGAGTGATCTCACTTCAAGGCCAGAAGCCAGGAGAGTAAAAACAAAACGTTCCCCCTAAAGGAAATGGCAGATTATACACCTGTGGGTTTTCGCCTCACTTCGGACCAGCTCAGGTATTATCAGAAGTTATTTGATTCACTGCTAAAATCCTTACACACTTATTCAGCAGACACATTAAACTTCAACGACACGATGAGTTTCTACTTTTATTTCCATTAACATTTCCCGACATTGCTCCCAATAAAACTAATCCAACTGAATGGGGCTATGAAAAAAATACAAAAGGGACACCTTGGTTGGCATTATAAAAAATGCATTTCTTTTGTTCAGAAAGATACTGAGTGTCAAATGCAATCCAGAGAAACAGATCTTTACTCAGCAGAGCACTTTTCTGTCCGACATATGACGGGTGCCGTCTTTTTGATAGAGTGTATCCTGTAAATAACAGCAGGCCACTTAATTAAAGAAATAAAAAACAACTACACGGCCATTGCAGTGCAGCGACTGAGTTCTGCTCTGCCACATAAATAACCTCCACAAATAAGAGTTGGGAGGTTGCTTATGTGCAGGTTGAGAGACAAAATGTGAAACAAATAAATTTCACGAAACCTCTTTTCTTTTCAATAGTTTCACTGACAAAAGGTTGTTAAGTAAATCAAACTGAAACAATGAAAGTGGACAAAGTGGCTTCATGCTGTCACATTCCCACTTCCCTATGAAAAGTCTGCCCTTGGTCATTTAGACATTTAGAAAAATGGTTCCCTCTCAAGTGAGCCATAGAAAGGTCTATAAAACACCCTCCAGTCCTGTCATTACACCCTTTACGCCACCAATGGATAGATTCTGTAGGATTCTTTCTTTAGAAGATCAACTATTTACCAGACATTCGAATCAGTCAAAGTATGCAACCACATCTTGCCTGACATCCTGTTTTTAACTTCATGCTCAACGCATTTTCACATTGATTTCAGAAGCTTTATGAAGTTACTTGTCCTCTCTCAGCTGGAAACAATTTAATGCAGTGTTGTTATGCTATAATGGCAACTTCATGGCTCACCACACACAGTCATACATCTGTTCTCCTGGTTTCATCACTTTCTTTGAAAGAATTCATTGAAAAGTTAAAGTTTTGTTCCACTAGGGGGGCATTTTTGCCCAAATCTGTTTCATATGACCCATTCATGGTTAGCTTGTGTGCTGCTTCTAGTCTCTGGCATCAATTCACTGTAATTGAGTGCAAAAAACGCTTTCTTAAGCACACTTACTGAGTTATCACTCGGCTCTTGTACTTTACCTAAATTAACAGATAATTTGAGAAATTAACTAACAAAGGTCGCAGCTTCGGAAACACAAATCACTTTCTTATCCTCAGGCGCATTCGTCTTGACCACAGCAGTTAAATCAGTGTCCAGAAGAACCCAAATTATGGAGTCCATTTCTGGGTTTCAATAAAAACTCTGTATTTACTGTATTTACTGCCAGACAGCAACTTAGTATGACATGCAATATGATATGATCTTCAGCTGAAACAATAAGCCAATAGATTAATGAGTGTATTGACTGAAAACATATCTATAAATCTAACATTCAAGATAATCAACAGTAAAGAACTACCAAATGGATTAAAAACAGGAGACTGTGGTGAGGAGAGCCACGGTTGCTGAACACAAAAATGTGTTTTAACAATAAAAAGTATTCTGTATCAGGTTAGATCAATTGCATATTCTGAAGTGTGTCATTTTCACATAAGAAGTGTGTGAAAGCTGAAAGAGGTGAAAACATAACACTCTGCAGATTTCTGAATATGTGAAATTATTTCAAGTTCTGGAAACATCCGGATTTGAGTTAATTTATGGAACCACAGGGTTGTGGTGTGCAGCTACAGTACTCGTGTAAAACCACCTCAAACACCTTGACAATTACACATCTTTGTTGCACAATCATTGGTTTTGATAAGCCCCATGAGATGGCTGCCAGTTTATTACGGGTCCACTACTATGAGCAATTGATAGCAAAACATCTACTGGGTCTCTTCACAGTTAAACCTACAAAATGTATTATCTGTTTTAAATCACAGCAGGTGCACTTCATGTTTTTAACCCTGATACAGTAAGTATCTCTGAATGGCATCATAAAACAGTAGACTTTGCAGAGGTGTTCAAAATATGCTGCAATACTTTTACTGCGTTTTGTTATTATCCTTTAAAAGAGTCTGCGAGCTTCAATTCAGCCCCATTTTTCTACATCTCAGGCAACTATCTGACTAGAGCTTTATTTTTCAGCAACCTTTCCTCCTTTTCTTCCAGCCATACATATTATCAAGCACGATCAAGCAGTGAGTGTTGGTGTTAAATATTAGTTAGAATTTAAATTTCTCTTTTGGTATTCAAAGTTAGTGAGAGATTATATGCATATTTCATACTTTAACTGTAACATACAGTACACATTTCAAATTTTCTTCTTTACAGGAAATGTTTACCTTCATCAACACTTTGCCAAAATTACTCAGGCAGTTGCTAACATAGCCACTTTTAAACAGATAATTGGCAGAAACCACCATAAAAATCCACACAAATCACACTTCACGCTTAGACATGAACAAACAATGCTGGCATGACGCCAACCCCAGTTTGTGATGTTAGATTACATTCTGGCATCCCATAATAGGAAGTGTGATATGTAACACAGCATAATCTAGTACAGGGAGCCGATCCACCATTCCAGCTGTCCCTTTTACCCAAACGCTTGCGCTGTGATTGCCTTGCTGCAGGCTCATTCTGTCCCCATGTATTTTTTTAACATACCACGCTCAACACCAGTAAACTCCTTCTACCTTTACGGAGTAAAATGGATTTTGTCTCGGTAACATTAAACATTAATAACATTAACCTTTTTTGTCTGTTTGGTTTTTTTGCAATTACAATATGTGTCTTCTGTGACAGCAAACCAAGCAATATGAACATTGAAATGAAAAATTGAAATAAATTGAATGTTTAGAACAATCTGAAGAGGGTTGGCAATTACTCTGTTTGAAATATCAAGTTATAACATTTTATCCATCTTAGCGGTTCTACAACGTAGCTATAGTTAGTTCAAATGAGCCATGGGCTTAATAAAAGCACACACATTGTGTGTTTTAATTTGTAAACCACCTCTGTCGTTTCTTCCTGAAACCAAGACACGGGCAATCAATCAGTGGTATTTCCGACGGGGAATAGAAATGGTCAGACTTATTATTCCATTTTCTTCACATTTAATTAGTTCTGATTCTCTCCGTGTCTTTTCATAAAAACACTCAAGCTATTATTCTAAAATTACTACCCTGGTTTGGCTCTAAACTACTTCATATTCTTTTTAATAGGTAAACCAGTCCAGATTTAAGAGTGAGTCTTAAATGTCTGTTTAAATTATGTCAGCTTAGTTCGTGCTTTTAAGAAACTGCAAGGAACGCTTTTATTGAGCACAGAGAATGTCAGGGTCTCAGGGTCTCAATCAAACAGGGTCTCAGGGTCTCAATCAAACAGCTTACAAAAGTATATCTCAATATTCACAAGAAGTAGTCAGCTTATTAAAATAATTGAAGTTAAAAGTATACATTCTATAGCTAATTTGAGTTAGCTACTGGACTGCATAACGTTTGATGAGTCCGCAGCCAGATTCTTGGCTAAGACTTCACAGATTTTGTGTGGAATCCCATGTCAGGTCACCATAGACAGAGGACTAAATTAAATATACTCTTACTTTGACAGACAATGGGGATATCATTGTTTCTTTGTAACAGGGCTGGGAAATATTGAAAATAATATTTTCAGGAGTCCTTTTTTGAAATATTCATAAATATACCTTTTCAGATGCAGCCCTAAAAGGGCACAAGACGGTGTTCCTTAGCCAGTGCCAGGCTCGCATGTATGCAGGGGGCTGTGCAAGGAAGGACATCCCATATATAACCGATACCAAATTGCAAATTGATCATGCGAATCAAACTTATGATTTCATACTCGATAGGCTGAGGCCCGGGTAAACAAGGACAGCCAGCGTGGTACCAGTTACCAGTAGAAATTGTGCTACTGTAGGTCGAAGAATGAGAGGAGGGAGGTGATTTGGTAGGAGGAGACAGAAGATGAAGGGTGGGAGTACAGAACTGAGAGTAGGGACTTTAAATTTTGGGACTATGATGGGAAAAGCTAGAGTTGGTTGATGTAATGCAGAGGAAAAAGGTGGCTATATCGGGACACCTGGTGAACGGGTAGCACGGCTAGAAGCTAAAGAGCAGGATTTTAAGTTGTTCTATCATGATATAGATGGGATGAGAAATGATGTGGGAGTAACCTTGTATGAAGGATTTATTTGTGGAATGTTCTGGGGGTAGAAGGATTGTCAGATAGAGTGATAAGTCTGAGGCTAGAAAATTAAAGGTGCTAACGGTTATGGCCCACAGGTAGGATGTAAGCTAGAAGAGAGGGGAAATTCAGGAGTGAATTTGATGAGGTGATGCGATATATTCCCAGAGGTAAGAAAATGGTAATTGGTGCAGACTTCAATGGGCATGTTGGTGCAGGCAATATAGGTGCTGAAGTGATGGGCAGGTTTGGTATCCAGGATAGGAATGCAGAGGGATAGATGACAGTAGTCACTGTGAAAATGATAGAAATAGCTGTGGTGAATGCATTCTTCCAGAAGAGGTAGGAACACAAGGATACTTATTGGAGCAAAGGTAGGTGCGCACAAGAGGATTACATCTTACATTGATGGTGTCAGCTGAAGGAGATCAGGTAGGAGAGTACTTGGTTTGTCGTTTAGAAGGGAAGTAGATAAAGAGACTTTGAGGTGGAATGAGGAAGTGCAGGAGTGTATTACCAACAAGAGGTTAACTAAGTAGGGGCAAGGAGAAGAAAACAGACAGGAGTACAAGGAGATGCAGCGTAATGTGAAGGTAGAGGTAATACGGCAAAACAAGGATATAAGATTGACTTGTATGCTAGGTCTGACAGTGAGAAGGGAGCGACTGATTTATACAGATTGAAGAGAAATAGGGCTAGAAATGGACACAGTGTGTAGCGGGTTATGGTGAATCAGAATGGAGGGGGAAACGTATTGAAAGGTGCCAGAAGTCTGGAATGGGAGATGAAAAGAGTACTTTGAAGAGCTGATTAATGTGAGAACAGCAGAGATCAGTAAAGGCGAGGTGAGGAGGGCATCGAAGGCAGACAGTTTCAATGACATGCCTGTGGAGGTATAGAATTATGTCTAGAGGAGGTGGCGGTGCCTATCATT
This sequence comes from Fistularia commersonii, assembly GCF_037954325.1. Lineage (NCBI taxonomy): Eukaryota > Metazoa > Chordata > Actinopteri > Syngnathiformes > Fistulariidae > Fistularia > Fistularia commersonii. The sequence goes on from NC_141308.1 coordinate 1,181,416, forward strand.
CTATATGATCTTGGAGGGTGAAATGATGCCCGGAGAATATTCTCTCTAAGAACAAGGCAGATGAGCAGAATTGTGTTAACAATGAGCCATACAATGGCGTTATGGGTATAAGTAGTGCGAAGTAGACAGAGAGTAGAGCTGAGCATTTGTGTGCAGCAGTGTGTTTTTTACTCCTTGTATGCCAAGGAGTACTACAGATGCAATATTAGCTTTGGGAATGTTGATAGAAGTACAGAGGAGGTCAGAGGGAACTTTTTAATTTAACTCCTATTCATATGTGTGTGGCTCCAAAGCAAGCCACAGAGTACAAATTATATGACATTGGAATTTATAATTCAAATAGGTATATTAAAGACTTGTTTTTGTCTCAATTTTCAGATTATTTATGAATGCTTTTTTGTTGCTGCTGATTCTCCCTGACTCTTTCCGTCTCCGTTCTTCTTCACCTCCGACCTCCAGAAGTTCTCCCATGACTCTTCCATCGTTGGATGTAACAACAATGACAACGAGGAGACATACAGAGGTCTGATCGCGAGTTTCGATGAGTGGAGCAACCAGAACCACCTCCTCCCTCAACATCTCCAAGACCAATGAGGTGGTTGTGGACTTCCGGAAGAATCGGAGGAGACAGGCACCGATCACCATCCAGTGTGAGGAGGTGGAGATACTGGACTCCTACAAGTACCTTGGGGTCCACATTAAAAACAAACTGGACTGGTCACACACCACTGATGCACTCTACAGGAAGGGTGAGAGCAGGATGTTCTTCCTAAGGAGATTGAGGTTGTTTGGCATCTGCAGCGGGCTCCTCAAGACCTTCTACCAGTCTATGGTAGCCATCACACCAATCTTCTCTATAGTGAGGTGGTGGGGCAGTGCCAGGACTGGTGGTGAGACTGAACCTGGACCCCCTTCAATCTGTGGCAGTGGGGAGGGTGAAGGACAAACTGGGAGCTATTCTTGACAATCCTTCACACCCCCTGCACGACGAGCTGTGGCTGATGTGCAGCTCCTTCAGCCAACGGCTCATCCCACCCCGGTGCAGAACCAAACACTTCAGATGCTCCTTTGTACCCACGGCCATCAGGCTGTGCAACAGCAGCCTGGACGGCACACAACTGACCGGCCTGAGTGCACCTGTGCTGCTATCACAATGCCACAATCTCACTACCCTTCCCTATTCACTACCTCACCCATTCACATGTCATGTCCTAACTCTGCTGTCTCTCTTATACCTTGTTTATTCTAGCCCGCACACATCCTTCCTATTATTGTTTATGTATTTTATTCAATGCTATTTATTTTTGTCACTCATCTCATATTGATGTTTAGTTTTGGTTGCGTAATTTTCACCCTCAGTGTTCCTTGATGTTGCCCATAATGATCCCTGATGTTGCCATTGTTGTTGTTGTTGTTGTTGTTGTTGTTGTATGCTGTCTACAATTATATTCATATTTATTTTCCCTTTTTTTGACATTATAACTGTTTGGCTGCTGTGACAAAGGAATTTCCGCAATGGGGATCAATAAAATTTACTAATCTTAATCTGTTCCTTTTTTTTTTTTACATATTTTACAAGCAATTTGTTTAACTGTTTTTTTAAACAAATTAATACTATTTTAACAATCCACAATACAGCATAAAGAAGATAATCTAGGTTTTACTTCTTATAAATAAATAAAAATAAAAACACATTTATAGGATGTTTTTCAATGAAAATCTAAACCATCTTTCATGTAATAACACAGAATGCAGTGAATCTCTTTTTAAATATGGGTGGCATAGTATTAGTCAGGCTCCCAGCTTGTTTGGAGGGGCCTCCTCTTGATTCATACACCTGCTGGAGACAATAAGCCTTCACATCCCTTTTTAATGTTTACTTTATAGTTCTTTGTTTGATGTTTTTCTTGCATTATTTGTCATTCAGAAAATGCTTTCTTTTATTATCATATTTCTGTAGTTTTTATCCTGCATCTCACAGGTTTCTTATATCAAATTGTAGACATCTTTCTGAGTTCTGACATGATAAAGACCATCTCACTATTGTTTGCAATTACAAACTTTTGTATCACAGAGTCATGATCATTCATCATTTTTATACACAGTTGAACACACTTGTGTCATGAATAAGCACTCGGAATAAATGCATGCAGAATCGCATATGTATCTTTTAACATTTTCATCTTATTCAAGGATAATTTCTTAGAGAAGGATTCTCTTTTTTTCTTTTTTTTTCTCATAAACTTTTCTGTTGGATTCAAAACAATGTGACACAACACTAAACGACATCTTGAAATTTAGTTCCTTCCATACAGTGCCTGAAGGGCAACAAATATTTGATTGTGAACATTACTTCTGAGGCCTGATGTCACGGTTATCTAAAAATCAAGCCAAATGCCAGGGTTTCTTTCTTTGAAGAAATGTAGCTGCGTGGGTTTATCCAGGTGTCTCATACAGAGTCAAGAGGAACATTTTTTGTTCCTATTTGTATTAAATTAGGTTAGCAATGGTTCTGTGGGAGAATGTAAAGGCTGAATGAAGGGCCCAGTATAAGATTGTGAAGGCAATTCTACACAAATATTTCCTGGAGTGGTAAACAACAAAATACTAAGTCTAAAAATGACAAACTAAGTCCTATTTATGTATCAGTTGGGCAATTTTATACCCAAAAAGCACCCAACAGATTGATATATTAAGTCTCTTGTGTTATTTATAAACTAAAATCGGATTTATATATCTGTTTTATTCAATTCACTGTGCTTGTTACAACAGCACTCAGTGGCCAATGTAACATGTTCATTTTCAATACTAAAAAAACAAGCCAATTTCTGAAGATTTACTGGTAATTGTTTTAACTGACATGAATTGAGTCTCTCTGAATGTGAACTGAATCAAGAGTTGCCTTGAAAATTCCAACCCACATTTGTTGCTACAAATAAAAGCAGAGCAGGAGCACAGTGTGTAATCAACAAACATCAGCACCAAACACGTAACCACCATACCGCTTCTTTAAAAACAGAGGAGGCTTATGTAGAAGCTTTTCTCTGTTGCCAAGTTTTGCTTGTGCCTGGGCATAGCACAAAAGTAGTGTAAAGGATGCATGCTTCTTTTATTTTATTTTCAGGCCCCTGACTCACTTTTTTTTCTTCTCCAGTACATCATTCCTTTGGGTGTTTGTGCCGTGTCCCGTCGTTACCGGGTAAGAGACCAAAAAGCTCAGAGAGTTAAAAGCCTGCCCTGTCCCACTCATGCGAACAAGACCATCAATAATTCACCCTCATCGAGAAGCATTATCTAACAGCCTTATGAAATTTTAAAGATTGTGAGTGACAAGAGAATCATGAAGTGCGGCATAAGAGGACACTCCAGGTGGCAACAATGTTGACAAAAGATCGGTTAAAATAAGGGGAGCGGAAGATAGCTGGTCCACCCTGTGAGGCTGATTCAAATTCAACAATTGCACATAAAACACAGATGCCTTTCTGAATGAAGCCATTCTCAACAAAACACACATTCCCTATTATTCCGTGAGTGAGTGAGTGAGTGAGTGAGTGAGTGAGTGAGTGAGTGAGTGAGTGAGTGAGTGAGTGAGTGAGTGAGTGAGTGAGTGAAAGGGAGAGAACTATTGCGGTTGGTAGTTTTTGCCTGGCTGCATTAACGCCCAGGCTCACTCTCATTGACAGTGAAATCCCTCTAAGCCTAGATCAATTACAACCAGCTCTGGTGTAATTAAAATGTCCTAACAAAGGTCTTAGGAGCACAGGGCAGAAACCTACCCATTGAAAATAAGTCCTGTTCAATCTATAGCACTGTCTCCATAACAATAGCTTGAATTTTGCTACAGACGTTCTTTTATTTCTCATCATGGGAAAAGAGAAAGTGAAAAAGACAAATTCTAAAACCCGTGTTCTCTGAGATAACTATATGAAAATGATCTTATTTTCACAACATAGGTCTCTTTTCACCTTGTTTTAAACAGCTTAATGAAGGATAATTGTTTGGTTATACAATGCTGGCTTCAACTGTTGGAACTTAACGCTCTCGCAAGTTTGTTCCTCAAATCTGTTTTCTCTGATTTGTGTTGATCATCACTTAAAGTTGGATAACAATTAATATGAATGTAAATAAATGTAATATAATTATTAACTAAAAATAATCATTGATGACGAACAACAGTTAGCGCTGTGAACTAAAACTAAGAACTCCCACATAAGATATTTTAAATCCACAGCATAATTGGGAGAAGTTTAATCCTGAATGCTGAATTGAGACGCTATTAAAAGCTATTTTCTTTTAACGGCCAAGTGATTGAAAACAATTTTTTTAATAATTTCTTGTCGATTTGCAAATAATTTGTTTCTCATGTTTGAGTCAATTTTTCTCTGTTTTTCTCTTTTGACCGGTTAACCTTTGACTGATTGCATTTTCCTATCACTTTTATAGAATTTAAATTACTTTGCTGGGCAAAAGAGAGAGATATCAAAAATAAAGTAAGCAAATAATTTACAAGCACGCTGTCTGTATACCATGCTGAAACGAAATAAACACCTTATATGTGTTCTATAAACATCAATAACACAACATGAGAGTGACAATATTCCCAATAGAGCAGTATTGTGATAATTATAACTCCTCATCATAATTTGGTTATGGTAGCAAAAAGAAGTGCTACACAAATTAATTTGCACTTTCACACTGTCATAATCAGTTACCAGGGGTACAACATGATTCTTAAAGGCAAAGGGTGCACATTTTTAAAATGAACTTTGCGTTGATTCATTTTTGTATTGACATGAGGCCTAAAACTAGAATAGAATTTCATGAGAGATTGGCAACCCAAAAAAATGCAGACACAGAAGATGATATTAAAAGTGCATGAGCTCACATGAAGTGTAACTATGTGAATATTCTATTAATCAAAATAGTTATCTCATGTTTCATAACTTTAAATGTTAATTAATCCCAAATATTGAAGAAAAAAAACATTTTCTTCGCCCAACAACTAAGACAACCAATTACTTGTTCTCTTGAGTAAATCTGATGCTTGACTACTATGCTAAGCTGATAAATGACAGAATGCTTTTGAGTCTACTAATTAAAACTCAGCGGAGTGATTAGCAATCACAATTCTTTCAATAACAACTCCTCAAACACTCCTCAAAGATGAGGTTTGCACAGCCGATCAGCAAACGATTCCATTTCACTACAGCTCTTAAGCCATTGAGCCTCCCTCAATTGTGGTGCACAACTTAAGATATGGAGGAAATCGCATGCTCCACACAAAATAATTCTACTGAATTTTGAATTCGATTTTTTTGTATCGAAGTATCCCACTAATGTTGAATGCCAACCATTTTACCCGACGACAACACTTGTTGAAATGTATAATAATATCTAAAAAATATAACTCATGGAACCCACCAAAACTGACCTTGAAAGCCGTTCCCTCGTTGCAACAAGGAGGGACTGTTTTGTCGACACGGTCAGAGCAAGATGGCCGACTGCACTGACACACTGTGAAAGTCCTCCTTGCTATCCAAGGTAATATATTATCTTTGCTGTACAACTCCCGCAGCTTCTCATTTTATGTGCAAACAGCTGTCAATCAAAGGCAAGCAAATTTTCTGGGGCTTTGACAAATATCTTCTAACCTCCAAACCTCACTGGCTTCATCACAAGGCACTGACTGATGCCAGGTACCCATCGACTGACCGTAGAGATCTGACGGACAGACAAATAGGTGATCCCAATCCTCTGAATCCCTGCTGATGCCGCTGCAAGCGGTGTTTCCAACATAAAACAATGTCTTAGAATCCCCATTGGAATTTTATTTCCTATTAAATATCCCAAGCCTGCCCTGCTTTATGGAAGGTGTTATTAAAGGAGCAGACAGGGAATGGGATGCATGACTACAATTAATATAAAGATTTTATCATTATAAGAGGCCAAACAGTTGCAACTTACAGGTTTCTAAACAATAATGTACTATATGATATATATGATGTAATTTAAGTTTGATCTTATTAGAAGCTACAGGTTAAAAAATAGATTGCAAAGAATTAGAAAAAAAAGATTGAAAAGAATTTTTTAAAATACCCCCGAGTACCATGAGATACATTTATATTGAAAGTTCAAGAGCTATTCTATATGAAAAGGTATTTTAGGATTAATCAAACAAAATAATAAAAACAGACTTTTTGTTTTTCAAGTACTGGTAGAAATTCACCGGACTGCTATAAATTCAAATCAGAATGACGATGGGTATCTTTCTCCAAGGATGTATATCTTTGTCTCACAATCAATTACACTCAGTTATTGATCATACATGTGATCAATTCATTGATTCATTATTCATCTTAGGATTTCTAAAATGCTGCACTTGAAAAGTAGGTAAAAGAAAAATGTAATTGATCAATTTAATGTAATGATTTCTGAACATGGCAAATCATTTAATACATGAATACAAAATCGATATTTGCCAAGGCCATGCTGATTGCTCGTTTGGAGATAAAACGCGAATTGGTGTAAGTGTGTGTTTGTGTGTGTGTGTGAGTGTGTGTGTGTGTGTGTGTGTGTGTACCTGTTCCATTTTCTTTCTATTTGCTGCTAGATGAGAAATAACAATGTTACACCACATCAGCCGAGTGATTTACATTTTTATATGATTCATGAATTCTATGAAGGAGGAACAGGAAGACATTTGTCTGCAGTGAGGCATGCCCTGAACTTCAATTTCTAAGATAATTATATGAACCTCTTGAGGAATTTGAGGTAAAGAAGAAATATTTCTTCAGGTAAAGACAGATGGTCTGCCAGACAAACCAAATGCCAACACGATGCCTTTCGCCTTTCATTTGTACACTTCCTGTGACCTATAGAATGACAGGACCAAATCAAGCACACTATCTTACCGCTCCCAAGAGACAAAACAGTGTCCTAATATGCTAATACCGCAGAGAGTTGAAAAAGAAGCTCCAAGGGTGACCCAGACAGCTCACAGGTCAGTGCTAATATTCTGATATATGGTGCCTAAAGACCCAGGACGCATCCATCACATGCTGCCGACGGCTCCCCAACTGGGAGCAATCTACACACACAAAAGGGTTAACGCACACCCCGAAGGGATCTCTGATGATCCATCACTCAAAACACCTCCCTTTAAGAGTGGTACCTTTTTGAAAACATTGCTGGGGTAGTGGTGAACTGCATTGGGGTCCGATGCGATGAGTGAGCCAGCGTGACTGCTCGATCTGAGCTCCAAGCCTCTGTTGATCATTAAACATCCATTTGAAAGCAGTGGGGGAAAGTTAACTGTCATTTTAAACACAGAAGGTGGTGGAATAGCAGAGTTTCCTTTCTGCTATGTATGTTCTCAGCAAAACGCGCAAGACCATATATCCATCCATCATGTTAACTACCCTATCACATAATCGTTTGTTCCATTCATCTGTCTCTTTATTTTTGGGGCAAGCCACAAAATGGCTACAATGGACTATTTGCAGTAAAATGAGAAACTCACCCAGCAGCACTTTGTTAAATCAACAAAATGCCCCTTTCTTTCTTAAAATCTCATCCTACAGTGAGTTTTTCTTCTTCCACGGGCTAACGGGCCAAATGTCAACAACCACAGTGCACAGTCATACATCTCCATTACACCACTGATAGTGGGGTAAAAAAAAATGAAGAAGTGAGGCTATTCACAGCATCACCGGTAAATGTCAGGTTTGCTGTAAGCCCTTCTGACTCCTCGGCTGGAGCGTTTTGCAGGAATACTCACTCAGGATGCGAACCATCTTAGGAGGACCAAGGATGCCTTATCCTCCACGACCGAAAGCATTTACCTCCTCCTTCGTAGCCTTTTAATATTTTGGAAAAGCAGCATACCTTCATGCTATTTTCTGGTCTCGGCCAACTTGCTAGGTTTGTTTATTTTCTATTGCTAGCTCCCAAGGCTTATCCTCTCCCACACAAACAATGCTATGTTCGCCGAGGTTTGTCAAAAGTCACTGTAGAAAACACAGGAAATCACTTACTGGAGGAGAAGTACATGATGCACTCCAGTCAGAACGGCAAGAAAAAAGAATTACCCCATTCATCAAATGCACTTAACATTACAAACTGATTGTGTCTCACAGACACAAAGATCGTTGATTTCTCCTCAAACACAATGAAAATCCAAATGGCCTCATCTATTATGATTTATCACCCCCCACTACACACACACACACACACACACACACACACACATACACACGCACAAGATTTTTTCTGTACATGCGTTGTCCAAATTTTCACACTGAGTGCCTCTGAGGAACCAGACAAGGCAGCCAGCTGTCAAACCCACCCACCGTGAGTGGAGATGGCAGGTGAAGATCTCTCTCTCTTCCGCTCTATGGGGTTGAAAAAGCTTCAGCTCTCGCCCGTTCCAAGTTTTGTGGGGTTATTTATTGTGAACAAAGGCGGGAGCAAGCTCTCTTGCCTGGCAGGTTGAGGAGCAGTTGGCTCTTGTTATTTGCCAGAATGACCAGGAAGAGACCACAGACCCCTGCTGCTCCCCTAGCACCATTTACACTACCCAACTTATTGTAATTGCATCTCAAATGCCAAGCTTTCTGTCACTATTAATATTCAAATCATTTTTTCAACACAGGTGCATGATACGAGTGAATTTTTTTTCTTTGAATTTACGAGTTGCCGAGAGCACCGAGCCATGTATTGCCGCACAGAATGAAAAGAGAAAAAAATCAATCAAAATAAATAAAGTCTTGCTGCATTCTTTTACTGACAAACAACAGCTGCACGCAATGTGAGATAAATATTATCTCTGCGACAGAATAACAATCAGACGCTGCTAGGTACTCGTACTCTAACACAAAGCCCAAATACTGTCTTTATATGTTGTTAGTGAATGCGGACTTTTATTTTCTCTCATTTATTTATTTATTGCGGGAAGCAGTGGAAAACAAATTCCTTTGGGGTATTTAGATGTAGACTGCTGTGGTCAAACTACCCATCAAACGGGTAAACACATTTTTATCAACTTATTCATGCATTTCTCTCCACGGACACAGTGGGTTCTCTATCTCCTTGAAGATAAATCACAGACCTTTGCTGGTGCGCTACGCTCACACTGAGAAACGGGAAAAAAATGTTTAACAGACTAAATCTTTTAAACAGAGCCGCATCTCTGAAAGACGTCCAAAATTTCCACTAAAAACACAGCTTTTGGTGTTAGATTATGGGCAGCAAATTCTCTTGGTCCACACTGAATCTGCTTCCAACACAAACACTTACACACACACACACCCAACTGCAGTGTCCTGAAATCCTGTCAGTGTCCTCACTCTTCACTCTATCACTCTATCAAGACAAAACTGCATTGAGGAAGGGGGCTGGTAGCTCATGTTCTCCCTATTGAAATGCAGACACTTTGATATGGAAATTGGAAGTTACAAAAACTCGCTAGAATTCACACTAGCATTCATTGAACCCATTTGCACAACATCAGATGCGAAGGTACTTCCTCCCAAGACGACACAGACAAATGGCCAAAACCAGCATGTGTGATGGGTAAGAATGTGGGTTCGGTGTGTGTGTGTGTGTGTGTGTGTGTGTGTGTGTGTGTAAGTTGTGTGAGAATCCAACAGAATAGTCGCCTACCCTCCTTCCATGCATTCCTATCATCTATTGTTCCAGCATTTATTTCAGCAAATACCCTAAAGTACGGGATCTTCAAAACCTTCCTCGCTAAAACATCCCTTTGCAATCGAGGTAAAGAAATGACATCCTCTGAATCACTGATGGGAATGTCAGTTGTTTTTAACATCATCCGAGTTCACTGGACATTTTTTTATGATCTCCCAAAATGGCTGAGCACGTCAAAAAAAAAAATACTTGTAACCCAATGTCAAATATAACAGGATTTGGCAGGTGGGAAATACATGGCCACGCTGTGCATGCAGATGTTTTTTTCACCACTGTCAATTTAACCATGCAGCCTTGTTAGTAAGTTTGCCCACTAACTAGAATTCAAAATCGATCACATTTATGTCCCTGAAAAAAAGCTGTTGTTGAGGTGCATAAGCTCTCAGTTTGCCCGGATTCTCAGTATGGCTTATATCGAGAGGCACAACTGTCCTGACTCACCATGGCCAGTATAGATTTTCTGTAGATGTTGTTTAACCTTTATATTTCAGGGCCTTTCTGCTCTCCAGAAGGGTTTCTTGCACCTCAAATCTCTAGAAGCTTCACGTGAGAAGGAGACATTGTTCCCCAGCCTGTAAAAACTGTGCTTCCATGTGTGTGTGCACGACTGTGTATGAGTGTGTCCCATTATCTCACATGGCTGACTTAGGTTTTTGAATTATACATGCTCTGTGAAATGATCTTATTTTATAGCCGCGAAATGGAGAAGTAAATGGCAACAGTAACTGACGTCTGGCTGCTTAGCTCCTGTGTCTTGGACGTAGTGGAGATGGTTGTGAGGTCACCAGATTATCTTACTAAATATGTTATTTAATATTTCCACCAAGCATACCGCAATACCTCTCTTACTATTTTATCATTTTCTTTTTTAATTAATGTAATTTTTTCCACCAAATTCATGCAATCCCCCTCCTCCCGTACACACACACACACATGCAGACTCGTCGTAAAAAAGCCCTTGGTGTTTTTTTTTTAATTTAAATTACACATCCGTCGGCTGGGCTCCACGGAGAGGAAGATCCCCGTCGCCGCGCAACTTTATATTCATTAAAAGTCTTGAGGCTTCGGGTGCATCGGTATAACACCTTAATACCGTGGCTTGTTATCGATCTCTCACGCCGAGAGTTTGAAACTACCGGATGAGACCGCGGGCCTGACATCCCCCCCACACTCACACACACACACACACACCGCCATCCCCTTGCAGGGAGTGTAAATAAAATGTATTGATTGAGCACAAGCAATGTGCACCCCCCACCCAACCCCAATATATATATATATATATTAAATTAAATAAAATACACACAAATGTCTGCTTTAAACACTACTCACATCAGTCCGCCGTGCTAGAAAATATGGATCCCGGCGTGGAGGTTGAATTTCAGAGCAACACCAGGAGCCCACCTTCTCTCCTTCTTTTTTTTTCAGAAGAGGCCCCTAGAAACTAAGGTTGCACAAAGACGATCTGGGCTCGGCTGCATGCTCCACTTTCCTCAAAATGAACAGATGGTGGAGTTTCCCGTGGCAGGTATCTGTTCTTCTTCAAGCCAATACATCCGGACGAATAGCTCCATAGCGAGGGGGTCGCTGCAAAGTAATGACTGCTCCTCACCTCGCCAGGCTCCTTCCGACGGGAAAGCGAGGGACAGACCGCATTAAAGTGGAAAAAAAAAGGGGGGGTACTTGAAGGAGACGGGATGTGTCCCAGCCTCGTCACGAAATAAAAGGTCTCCCGCACGATTGCGGTTGTGTCTGCGTGCCCCACGCGGCTGATGTTTCAAGTCTGAGGGTGGGTGGGTTGGAGACTCTCCGCTTCTCATCCACACGCCGTGCCGTCGGAGCTCCAAGCCGGACTGGGGGAGGCAAACAAGGCGAGGAGGAGAAACGCAGCGGTCCCCTGCTCTGCAGCAGCTGGCCGGGCAGGGAGGCGCGCAAAACCCGGAGCGGAGCGGAGCGCAGGCGGGAACCGGAGCGGATTGACGTCAGAGGCCGCTTCACGGAAAGCTACGTTCATGGTAACGTGGACGCATCTTTCCCAGCATGCGCTTACGTTTCATGGTTTATTTACAAATGCTCGACTACCCCCGACTTCCACAAATAAATGCTGCGATCTTTCAGTCAAATAGTCCGCTATTGACTATTTGGATTTTTAACAAAAGGACTGAGCACAACATGAATGTGTAGTAATTCCACTTTAACGTTTGTTCAAATATCACACATTTTGGATTGTTGTTTTTCCCCATAACAAAGAAAACTGTGTGTGTGTGTGTGTGTGTGTGTGTGTGTGTGTGTGTGTGTGTGTGTGTGTGTGTGTGTGTGTGTGTGTGTGTGTGTGTGTGTGTGTGTGTGTACAAAAGGAAATCAAAAAATCTTAGTAATAACCACAATCCTCATGACTACTCTTTGTTAATCCTTTGACTTAGGGGTGCTTTTGTTCTGCAGCATGATGGAATTTACTGATATTACAGCCTCACCACAACAGTGATAGAAAAACAAGATAAAAATATGTAACATTTATTTTGTAATCACTCCAAAATATATATCAGCATATTGCAATATAAGACACCATGCTATATAAGGCTGAATCCTAAGGCACAATTCAAGTGTTTCTAGGGCCAAAGAAAAGTGGTGGGAAAATGAGATACAATGGATATGGTGTGTGTTTTTTCCTTTTTCATTCTTTAATCCGTTCATAAATTTATTGATACAGTTGGGATGAAAAAAAATCAATTACAAGCCTATTTTGACGCGTTCATTACTTGCAGCACTAATGTTGTCATCAAAGGAAGTTGCTGTGTTTCTTTGTTGTGTTGTGCCGGTGAAGATGTTTTTCTTTAATTCCCTTGTGTTTTCTTAATTCGCTGTGGTTTCAAGGCGTAGTTTTCCAAGATGTCAGGCCTGCCATAAATTTAAGGGGCTCTCCTCAGGTGCGGGAGCTGGGTTCACTACAGACTGGCGTGGCATTATACGTGACTGCATTTCAGAGAAGGTTTAGATTGTAGTATTGGGTGATTTTAAGAATGCATTGCACTTCAAAGAAAGGAGAACAGTCATCCTGCCATCTTTCTGCACAGATTTGCAGAATAAAGGAGAGATGTGGACAGAAGTCTAATAAAGAAGAGATATGGACGGAAGTGTGACAGTTGCTGTGGTCACCTTGCCTCAGCACAGCCTTGCAAAAGATGATTAAGAACCTTGGGCACGTGTGTGTGTGTGTGTGTGTGTGTGTGTGTGCGCGCTGTTTTCAAAAAGAAACCAATGTTTCACTAGATGTCTACCAGCACAACAATCATCATTTCTTAATGAAGAGAAGCCATGGGTCCTGTGCTTCATGTCTATCTTTGCCTCTTATAGAATTCCAGATGTTGGACTTTCAGACAATGGGCCACAGTTTTCATCTGGCTTTCACAGATTTTGCACAGGCTTTTCCTCAGAGCTACAGGGAGGAAGAGAAAGCACTGAGAACAATAAAAAACACTCCAAAAACACTAACAATCGCCGTGGCCCTGCTCAAGCAGTCAATGATGTGGGGTCTGACTGAATGCATAAAAAGAAGGATTACTGCAACCTTTCCTGTTCTTTGGTCCTGACTCGAATAGAGGTACATTGACAATGGAAAGCATTATAAAAACAAAGACAAACAAGACCAAAGTTGTATAATCCACCCAAACACCTGGAGGGATAACACTACCAAATTGGCCAGCACATCTATGATACACCACACAACATATAGCAAGAGCGTTTAATCCCCTCAATATGAAAAAAAAGCAAAACCACTAAAACCTGAAAACCAAGCAGAGAAAGAAAGGCCCCAGGGTCACTTTAAGACTCCGTTTGGGCTCATAGGTAGAGGTACCAAGACCTGAGTGGGAAATAGGGCAGAATAATCCTCGCATTCAATTGAAGTGCTAAACATTCTACCCCACCCTTCTTCAAAAAAAACGTGTCAGCGGAGAAATTATCCTTTCAGCCTTGATGACTTCAGAATAGTTACAACGAGCACACTGTATATGCAGGGCACAGAGTTACACTCCAGGCTGCAGCGCTGTTTATTTGATAGAACTTCAAATAAAAGAGGTACCTTTCCTCAGAAATAGGGGTGCAGTCACACAAAGTGCACCATTTTGAGCCAAGAACCTTAGAAATATTCAATATTTTTCACAGTGGAATACAATCAAAGGAGGGAGATCTGGAGTGATACGTCATAGCCTGTGAGTGTTTCACTCTTAAACTTGAAAACAGTACAAATGAGACCAATATTGTTGTCCTCTGAAGAGGGTAGTAGATATAGTCTGACTCAGAGATTTTCAAGTGATTGTCAGATATATCCACCTGAAAATATAATAGGTCAATATGACTCTATTGCCGATATTTAGGTCGCTGTATATGTTTGTGAGAAGGAAAATTTTAGGCTTTTCAAAATGGTTTTACTGCTTGTATTTTTTTGTCTGGCAGGACTTGCTCCAACATGTTTATTTACATACTTGGCACTGCCTCCAGCACATGTATGATGGGTATAAGCAGATGATATGGGGGGCTGTGCAAGTGGAGCACTGTTTTATGGTTTGGTACTAACTGCTTTGTAAAATAGAAAAATGATCCTGATCATGAAACCCTTTAAGCATTTACCCTTATAGAATGTCAGTACATGTCAGTAGCAGAAATAGATAAACCCAACCTTATTGCATCACAGCATTTTTCTGCCCCTTGACAGATGATGGAAAACCCTTGGATGGAGGCCGTCGAGAGTATTTTGTGGCACCAGTTATGTTGCCAGTGGATTTAATGAACTGTTAGATATATTTGTTTAAGAAAGCAGCCTTTGATCATACTGATCCAAAATCTGTTTTCAACCCCCAAAAGAAGGTTATTTAAGTTCATCATATTGGCAAAATAACTTTAAAAAGCCACAATAACTATTTGCCAGAGAGAAAGATGCATATGTGTTGTTATAAGATGTGACAAAAATGTTTGCAAAGTGATATATTCGTGGGTGGCGTTTCCTGAATACAAATAGACAGTGATGTCCAAATTATATATAAATGCGGGGGCTTTGTGTAATGGCATCCTCTAATCCACTGGCTATATCTGTAAAAGAAACTTTTACATTTGATGTCAAAAGTTACTAATGTAATTTGTGAAATGCCTATTTATTCTCAACTGCAAAGTGCAGAATTGGAAGACATGACTGTCTTTCTTAAAAAATATACAATGATTATTCAAAAGAGCAAAACTTTTGGAAAGTTTGCCCATTTGTGAGGACCCCTATGGTGAGACTAATCATGCCCTTCTTTGTATGAGCAGTCGTGACCAAGACACCGTCACTGTTACTTTTCTTTTAACAATGACTATTATCGGTAGGATGCAACCTTCAAAAGTCATTAAATATGAATCCCAACAACTCTGAACAACTTTCATGTACAAACTGTGTCTCCTTTATTTCCATGAAACAATTATGCAAATTATGCAAAGTAGACATAGCACTCAGGTCTGATCAGTCATTCAGAAAACAGGAATTTTAAAAGCTGTTTCCTTGTTGTTTTGTAAAGGTTATTTTGTAAGAATCAGCATCATGATGTAATCACATTGGTTTCATTTTCTTCCTATTTCTGTCTGTTATATGCCCTATGTTTTATGTGTGTTGTTTTCATAGCCAGTCTCTCTGCTGAGCAGGCCAAAAGTCTCTACTATACAAAGATCACTCACTAGTTTTTATCATTATATAGCACACAGGAGTATGAAATAAAATAATGCAATGCAATATTTGGTTAATTTTCAGTGTCATATAAATAAATACTGACTTTGATTTGCGAGCATTCGATAGTGACCATTCGTATTAGTCTCTCCTTTTACATGTTGTCCTTATCAAAATGCTAGAAACAGACATACTTTTAGTTTTTAGATGTACAAGCATTATGCTTAAGAAGCTTAGATAGTTTTGACGCTAGTAGTACTGTCTTCATAGACGTTTTGAAGTAATTTAATTTTAATTGTATTTACAACTTTCTACAAGAAGTCACATTCCCTGTGGAAGATTCATTCGAAGAGTGTATGTCCCACTTATTAATTCATTGCTTGAACTAGAATATTCAAATAAAATGTTTGTTTAATATCATTACTTTCTGTTTCCTACTTCATATTGTTTTTACTGACTTACATTTTACAAGCAAAACCTCTATACACTACTTGTATTACTCCATATTTTATATTGTAAAAGGACCATAACAAAAATGTTTTATCATTGGTTCCATGTTGGATGGGTCTCTTATCATGTCTTCTGTGAAAAGTCTGAAACTGGCTTGGATTTTGTGTTGATGTAATACAGACTTTTAAAAGCCGCAACCGATTGATTTCGTACCGTCGATAATGGAATTCTAAAGATGATGCTATGATCTTTGGGTGCAGGAGGGATGACTAACCTAAACGTACTCACAAAATTAATAAGTATCTCTAGAATTACCTTTGCTATATCCATGAGCCTCCTCAAATTGAGACCTCATGGATAGAGCTTCCACATAATTGTGCATTCAAAAAAAAAACAACCGTGATGAGCCAAGACACAAGTGTCGTGTATGTATGTTGGAAATAGACATTGTATAACACCAATGAATAACTCCATGTTAAAAGAAACCTGTTTTTTGACTGGAGTAAAAAACTCAAAAATTTCACTTACCAGTCACAAAATGCAATGCAAACACTCCACCCATGACAATACCATAACCCGTGACATTTTATATATGTATTGACAGATTTTAGCATATCCACATGGTAAAATCGATAATAAAACACATACATATACACAAGGATGTAATGTGCATATATAAACTGTATTATACACAATAAGAGAAGGAGCATAATTTACTGTTTTGAGAAGCTGCAGTAGGAGAGTCTGATAAATGTGTTTTAACAGTATTAAAGGGCATGTGTGAATCATGTGTGCTCTTGTGTGTGGGTGCGTATGTATGTATATGTGACAGAGAGATGGTTGCTGACTTAAATTCTGCATTCTCATCCATTAAGTACATTAAGGTTACACCTAACACAATGTATTGTAGCTGAACAGCAATGACTGTCATTAATGTTTGGTTTTATAAATCAAGATTCAAGTAAGATCATGCATCCGTTTGAGTGGTTTCTGTACTTTTTCTTTTTACAGAATTATATATGTATGTCTCAAGTCATTCGCCATTAGCTTTAAAAAATCTAAGCTGTTGAAGATAATTTTCTATTACAAAGATCCCAGAGAAGAATGAACACATTTAATTCTAATGATTATGACTGGGTGTATTATTTTAAACTCACATTTAGAATTTCTGTTAAACATGAAACTTTAACTGAAATTATTCAGGTTAGTTGATAAAATGACACTTTCTGTGAAAATATCTATTTTTTATTCAAACCATTATAACCTAATTGCCCATGGTATTTGGCAGCATTTTTTTTTTGATTTATTTTTACTTTCGATGTGAAAGCTGACTGTGACAAACTATTAGCATTAGATTTCCATTTGTTATCAAATAAGGTAAAGCTTTTAATGCAGCCCCGGGACGCTACGGGCCAGTGTCCCCCTGAGCCGGTCCCAATAAAATGCAGAGGGTTGCATCAAGAAGGGCATCCTGCGTAAAACTTTTGCCAAAACCAAACTTGCAAATCAAACCTAATAATCTCATACTGGATCGGTCGAGGGCCGGGTTAACAATGATCGCTATTAATACCGATGACCTACAGGGTACCAGTGGAAATTGGGCCACTCTGGGTTGAAGAAGGAGAGGACGAAGGCATTTTCAGAAGCAGAGAGAGAAAAGGAAAGGCAAGAGTCTGGAACTTAGAGTAGGGACTTTGAATATCAGGACTAAGGCAGGAAAAGAGTTGGTCGACATGATGCAGAGAAGGGAGGTGGATATACTGTGTGTCCAGGAAACCAGGTGGAAAGGTAGTAAGGCTGGAAGCTTAGGAGCAGGCTTTAAGTTGTACTATCATGGTACTGACAGGAAGAGAAATGGAGTAGGAGCTATCTTCAAGGAGGAGTTTGTTAGGAACAGTCTGGAGGTGAAAAGAATGTCAGATAGACTTATGAGTCTGAAATTGAAGGTGTGATGCTCAATGTTGTCAGGGGCTATGCCCCACGGGTGAGATGTGAGTTAGAGGAAAATGAGAAGTTCTGGAATGAGTTAGAGAAGTGATACAGTATATCCATGGATACGAGAGAGTGGTAATTGGTGCAGACTTCAGGGGGCATGTTGGTGCAGGCAATAGAGGGGATGAAGAAGTAATGTGCAGGTTTGGTATACAGGATAGGAACGCAGAGGCAAAGATGGTGGTAGACTTCCCAAATAGGATGGAAACGGCTGTAGTGAACACTTTTGTCCAGAAAAGACAGGAAACATAGGGTAACTTATAAGAGCGGTGGTAGGAGCATGCAAGTAGACTACATCTTGTGTAGACAAGGTCACCTGAAAGAGATCAGTGACTGCAAAGTAGTTGTAGGTGAAAGCATAGCCAAACAGCATAGGAAGGTGGTTTGTAGGATGACAAAGGCAGAACATTGGACAAAGTGGTGAAAGCTGAAAAGGGAGGAGTGTTGTATGGTTTTCAGGGAGGAGTTTAGAAAGGCTCTGGGTGGTCAGGGAGAGCTTCCAGATGACTACAGCTAATGTTATCAGGGAGACAGGTAGGAGAGTACTTGGTGTGTCATCTGGAAGGAAAGTAGATAAGGAGACTTGGTGGTGGAGTGAGGAAGTGTAGGAGTATATACAGAGAAAGTGGTTAGCAAAGAAGATGTGAGACACTGAGGGAACTGAAGGGAACAGACAGGAGTACAGGAAGATACAACATAAGGTAAAGATAGACGTAGCAAAGGCAAAAAAAGGGCGTACGATGACCTGTATGTTCGGTTGGACAGTAAGGAGGGAGAGGATGATCTATACAGGTTGGCGAAACAGAGAGATAAAGATGGAAAGGATGTACAACAGGTCCGGGTGATTAAGGATAGAGAAGGAAGTGTATTGACAGACGCTAGAAGAATGATGGGAAGATGGAAAGAATACTTTGAAGAGCGGATGAATGAGGATAATAAGAAGAGAGGCAAGGGTAGAAGACGTGACTATTGTAGACCACAAAATAGCAGAGATTAGTAAATATGAAGTTAGGAAGGCACTGAAGAGGATGAAGAGTGAAAAGGTTGATGCCTGAAGAATGGAAACAAAGTGTGATCATGCCCATTTTTTAGAATGAGGGAATGTGCAGTATTGCAGCAACTATAGAGGAATAGAGATGATGAGCTATACAATAAAGAGTAATCGAAAAGAGTAGTGGAAACTTGACTGAGAGCAAAAGTCAGCATTTGTGAACAGCAGTATGGCTTCATGCCTGGAAAGAGCACTACAGATGCAGGATTTGCTTTGAGAATGCTAATAGAGAAGTACAGAGGAGGCCTGAGGGAGCTGCATTGTGTTTTTGTAGACCTAGAAAAAGCATATGACCGGGTGCCAAGAGAGGAGCTCTGGTATTGTATGAGGAGCCTGGAGTAGCAGAGAAGTATGTTAGACTAGTGAAGGACATGTATGCTAGCTGTGAGACAATGGTAAGGTGTGCTGTAGGTGGAACAGAGAAGTTCAAGGTGGAGCTGGGACTCCATCAGGGATCAGCTCTGAGCCCCTTCGTGTTTGCAGTGGTGATGGACAGGCAGACAGATGAGGTTAGACAGGAATCTCCATGGACCATGATGTTTGCAGATGACATTGTGATCTGTAGTGAGAGAAGAGAACAGGTTGAGGAAAATCTAGTGAGGTGGAGGTATGCTCTGGAAAGGAGAAGAATGAAGGTTAGTTGCAGTGTATATGTGAGAGGAACCCAGGTGGAGCGGTGAGGCTACAGGGAGTGGAGATCAAGAATTTGGAGGATTTCAGGTACTTGGGCTCAACAGTCCAGAGCAACGGAGAGTGTGGAAAAGAGGTGAAGAGACGGGTCCAAGCAGGTTGGAATGGGTGGAGAAAAGTGTCAGGGGTACTATGCGATAGAACAGTATCAGCCAGAATGATAGGAAAGGTGTACAAGACAGTGGTGAAACCAGCAATGCTGTATGGCCTCGGACCATGAACAATAATGAAAAGACAGGAAGCAGAGCTGGAGGGCTCAGAGATCAAGGTGCCAAGGTTCTTTGGGAGTGACCAGGATGGATAGGATCAGGAATGAGTCTATCAGAAGAACAGCACATGTTAGATGTTTTTTGAGAGAAGGTCAGAGAAGCCAGACTGAGATGGTTGGGTCATGTACAGAGAAGGGATAGTGAATATATCAGTAGACGGATGCTGGAATTAGAGCTGCCAGGCAGGAGGTCTAGAGGAAGACCAAAGAGAAAGATTTATGGAGAGGATGTGAAGGTAGTTGGTGTGAGAGAGAGAAGGATACAGAGAATAGGGTTAGATGGAGAAGGTTGATTTGCCATAGCGACCCCTGAAGGGAAAAGCCGAAAGGAGAAGGAGAAGGAGAAGAAAAAATGATGTAAAGCTTTTATTTTTAACTGGATAGCAAGCTGTGTGTGTGCTACCCAGTTTCTGTGGTTATGATTCAATTTCATCTTTGGCTATTACAGCTGCAGTCTATGAGATAGAAGCAGAAATAATAGCCGACAAAAAAAGGAAGATATACAGTATATGGCTTTCCTAACTTTCTCATTTATTTTTTCACAATACTAAAAAACGTTATACAAATGATATTCAGACCGTGGATTGCTTCCAAAGGTGTGGTGTATCCACATGTGTACAACAAATGTATTCAGAAGACATGTTTTTGCTACGAAATGCAATTTGTCATACGCTCAAAATGTCATGTGAATTTCCTATTGTTATTTTTCCATAACCAAGGTACTTGAAGCATACTGACGCTCCCAACTGGAAGCAGATTTATTGCAACATTTTCCTCAGGTTTTCAAAAGTTTAACCCCATGTAGCTTCCTTTTGAACATGGTGTCATACTGTTAGTAGGTCTTTCATTCTTCCTCAACCATACTCCTATTTTTAGATTTTAACTTCCAGCATTGTAATAAAAGAGCTCACACAGCGTTGCAAACTCAGGCAGAGGATATATTTGTTTGAGAGGAGAATGCTTGATGACCAAGTTTAACACTATTGCTGTCTGAAATATCACTTCTCTTTCCTTGCTCTTGTGGCCTGGAATACATTGCCAGGTCAGTGGTCTTTGTTACACGTGGCTCCAATAAAAAATAAAATGGTCGCCTGGCCACACAGAGGAAATGTGAATTTGGGTCATATTCACCAGGTGGAACGTGAGAGGATTAGTGCAGAGCTCATGTGTTTTCAAAGGCATAATTTTACATAATAAAGAATTGCTGATTAAAAGAAAACAGATGTAATGATGCCGATCCACCAGCACATCATCTTGTTTAGAGAAACCAATGTACGGGCCTCTATTAAAAGTGTAAACTCTGTATTTCATTTGAACGGACCTAGGAAAGCATGCTGGTGCTTTATTCATTGTGGTTGATGTTGCATGCGTGTAAATACACAGCTGGAACTTGACTCGGCTCTTTTTTCATTGTTTTTCGATGACGTTTTCAGAATATGTTACACTTTTCTGTTTCTTTGCAGCCCATCATTACTGCTTATGTTCTGTTTGAATACCAAAACATAAAACAGCACAAATCGAGTAAAAGTGAAAACTTTGGTGTGTTTTTCTGTTGTGATATGGCGAGGTGGTGCCTCTTTTCTACATACCTTCATTTTTGAACACATCTTGGTTCCCACATTCAATTGTAGCTTTTACTTAGTCTGTTTAAATGAGAGTGGGTGACAATAAACACACACACATATATATACTATATACATATTACAAGACCTCTTAGCACTCATTATTTTCAGGTTACTGCTGAGAGGCTTTAATTAGCAACAAGAAAATAACCTCCCATTATCTGGTCTTGCTCAGCAGCCCATACATATCGTAGTGTGTTCAGTGGGTAAAGTAGGAAGTATTTTAAGTAGCTTTATTTGTTACTGAGTTGTAAACATTTTAATCCATTTATTTAAAAAAAAAAGCCCAACCTGATAAAATGTTAGTTGAAAAAGAGCAGCCATCTTCCTGTGTTTTTAAACTTCTGATGTTACATTTTTGTGGTAGACATTTTGTGGGTTTGTGCAGCTCCAGAGGCTCCACAGTGAGACACAGTTTACAGCTTGAAGTCCCTCACAAGATGTTTCTTTGATTTTGTTCTGTCATGAGTTGTGTGTGTGTCTATTTGTGTGTTCCTCCCTCAAATGTGCCATTCACATTATGGACAAAAGCCCTCAGAATACCGTGGGATGTTTCAGCACACATTCATGCGGTAAATAAGAGAGAAGCAGGGAATGCTGTGGTGAATATTTCTCGAGTCATTATTAGGTGGTTTGGCTCATTAAGATCAAAAGCTGCAAATTCAAAGTCCATCTCAAACTTTACAGGGAAAAAGAAACTGTAGAAGAAAATCAAAGCATTGAGAGTGAGTTTTCATGCATTTTATATGGGTTTTGATAAATACTCTTGTTCCGTGCACAGAAATACTTTGTTTACTGCATAGAGCATGAGCATCTTCCTTATTTCTGTCCAAGTCTGCGGTTTAGGAGAGTCTTTTTCGTCATTTTTAATCTATGACAAAAAAGAAGATGTATATTAGCATATTCATGACATTCTGACAATCGCATAATGGCAATTCCCATGATGGAACAGCCCTCATTATCGAGCTCAAGTGAACCACATTCTTCATAAGACAATGAGTAAATTTTCAGGGAAACCATATTGGTTTGTCTTAAATCCCCCGCTAGGCTTTTGTAGCAAATTTCAATATGTGTTATTTACTAAATTATGTCAAATCAAAAGCCTGTTATATATTTCTATGTTCTCTACTTGGACATCTGATATTTGCTGTGCATAATGGTCCATGCACACAGTTGAATGCATAGATGTTGATTTTAGTTATCTGCTAAACAAAGAAATTATTCCAGAGGATAAGTGTCCAGATGATCTGTATTACAACTAATTTGGAATCAGTTGTGCTTTAATGTGGACAAAATATTAAAATCTTGAAGTCTCTGGTGAAGACACACTAGGGATTTTCAATGAATAGAAGACATTTTGCACTTGCTTGTTCCTACAGCATTAATGAGTTCATTTGACTTCCACTCAGATCCCAAACCAAAAGTCAACCAAAAATGATTATTTGATAATACAATGATTGCAATAACAGCAGCTAAAATGTTATGTTTTTTCTTCAGTCATGTTATGGGCAAACAGCATCTTGTCGGCATCGGTAACTGGCCAAAATTGACTGACGTTGCAGGCATATGTATTCGCAGTTTAAATTAGCTTCTCAAGCCTGCAAACTGATGATAGTGGTCCACGTAGACTGCATTTGGTGTAGTGAATGTGTTCACTTGCTCGTTCAACAAGCGAGGCGGCAGGACAAGCAGTGTGTTTATAATTGTCAGGATGAAGAGTCCAAGCTATGCAGGTCATCTGAGGAAGGTTGAATTGAGGGTGAATGAAATAGATGTAGTTGGCACTGAAGATGATTCAAGTATCTTCAACCAATCTCAACTGCCCTAGATTTAACCCTCTCTGTGCAAAGCGTGTTATTGTTCGCAATCTCTGTCTGCCGTTCAGTGTCTGATTAGCATGCAACTATAAAGATAAGAAAAATGTAAACTTTTATGATATTAACGTGGGTGACCAATAGTCTATCAGACAGTTTGTGATGTTGTTTATATTAAATCTTTTGGTACGTGAAGAAGACATTTTCCCCTTGTTGCTTGCTGGGTTATTTATGTCAGTTAAATCAAAAGGAGTTAACCTCAGCATTAGCACAACACAAGAGTACACTGTAGACCACCAAACATGGAATATTAACGATGTTGTGGACTCTAGTTACATTATGTCAACTTGAATCAGACTGATTTAAGTCACAAATATTCCAAAATGCTAGGAACTTGAGTGTTATTATGATAAAATGCAAAAAAAAAAGTTATACACTAAATACTTTATTGAGCCGAATTCTTCTGGTGGATGTGAAGCATCGGAACTTCTTCAAACATTTCTTGCAAAAAAAGTATCTCAAAAAATACAAATTCTAATTCTAAAGATACATAAATCATGTATCTTTTGATCATGAATAAATGGGCTCATATATTAATTTTAGCTGTGGAGTTGCTTTGTAGGTTGGTTTAAAATTTCAGAACCATGAACTATCTCAAATATCTATAAGACAGGGCTTCTAGAGCTCCATATCTCCCCATGAGATAGAAAACTCCACCAACAGACATGAGATCATGAACAGAGTGAGAATTCAACTTATACTCAGGTGATAAAATCTGACAAGGGACATAGACACAGACTTACGAAAAAACGTTTTCACTCTAAGAACTCTACCTTACTCTGTCCTTGGGAAGTCCGTATAAAATGCTCTTACACTGGGAAAGAAACCGACCTAATAAATGTAATGGACCATAGTCACTGCTTTCCAACGGGTCTCACTGTGAAAACATTCTTATCGGAAAAAAACCTCTTGAGCATTTTAAAGCACATGAGAACATTTATTTTAATTCCGATCCCAATGGTGGATGTTTATCTTACTGTGCTGTTTTAAGTGTTGTTTCTCTATTTTCATGCAGCCAGTCTACTCTTTTTAAAAAAAAAATGGAAATAAACGCTCATTGTTCAAGGGTGAGAGGGAAGAAAAAAAATTGCAAGAGGAGAAGAAAATGTAAATTTGCAGCATCTAATGAGTCTATACACCCGATGTCTTTCCGATTTCTTCCCTAAGACCTGCCTTAAAACAAAACACAGACTTCAAAATATAACAGCATAATGGTAATATGTCATTGAAACTGCTGCCATTATAATAAATACCAAATAATTAGATATATTGAAGTAACACCAACACAATCAAGAAAAAAAGGAAATGGGTATGCTCTGCATGCCAGGGTAAGAAATCCTGTCATTCAAGATGGAGTTCTGGGACTGCCTCTATATTTAGCTCCCAGAGCACAGAGACATACCATACAATTTCACCCGGACAAAAACACAGATGCAACGAATGATAAAACCACCAAAACAGGATGACGTTTTCCACTTACCGGAACTAGTTGTTGAAAGACGTTCGCTTTTGAATCAAGTTATGAGGAAAGTGTTGTGAAATATTCTATTTGTACAAAAATATGAAAACGACGGTATAAAAACTCAAAAGTGATACGGATATCTTGCGTGAAATGAGTTAAGAGCTGAGAGACACCAAGTGAACACGAGCATGTGCGTGTGTGCACGTGCATGTGTGTTGTCAGTCGCTATTTGTCAAGCCCCTTACACATGGCCGCCTTTTTTATTCAAAATATCACCAGTGAACCATACAGAGCAACTAACAGTAATGAAGCATAATGTGTTTTTATCATATTGTCCCACAATTATATTGTCAGAAAGCTTCGTAATCCAATCAACAAGCGATCCTGATTTGAAATCAATAACATCAACTCTGTCATCACTTCAGTCTTTGGGTAACATTAGTTGAAAATGTTCAAAAAATATGGCTCATATTCCACTGCCATACAGTTGTTAAAAGCAATCAGTTTTGTGCAACTGCTCTGTGCAAAACATTGACTCAAATAAACTGCCACAGGTATATCAGCATGGGGAAAGTTGCCCTGTAACAAAGCTGTAACAATGCACGCAGGCAATTTTCACTTCAGGCACAAACCTGCTATTATATGATATGCTCCAAATTGATAGAAAATACAGGTGCTGTATTCTGCTTGGTTAAAGCAGATGCAGAATATGGCCATGATATTGATTTGATGGCTGCATAATTCATAGAGACGCTTTTGCATACCTGGTTGAACAGCCTAGAAAACAGCAAACAGCTTGGTCATTTCTTGCTGAAAATGTTTGTCATTCAGCTTGCAGCACAGGTCTGGGAGGCTCCTTCATTAATAATAATAAAGAAAACAGGTCCATACAGTCTCATTTACGGCTGAGCTGTAAAAAGATGTGGGAGGAAGCACAAGAGAGAATTAGAGTCTATTTACAAGATAAGGAGAAAAGGTGCCAGGTTTTCAAGAAATTCATAGTGACGGTATCTGTCAGAATCCGTGTCAAACATGATTCAAAAGCAAACTTTGTGACATGACATTTGTCTTGCGACCAAATTGAGACAGAACAGTTGGCAGACTAAATATGCTAGTCACTGCTTCTGTCAAACACTCTTGTTGCACAATATTTCATGATTTATGCCTTTCAAGTGAAATTGTTCCTTATATCAGTTTTTCCTCAAGCCACTGGATTCGACCCTTACTTTCAAATGCATGCCATGTGTGGTGGACTGTGGACGGGTTGCATATTGGTATTAGGCTTTATGACAAATAACGTACCATATGCACAATATGCCAAAATATCGGATGATATAACACTTTGTGACAACGATAAAATGTTCACATTAAAAGCATTTAGGCCTTCTCAAGGCGCCAGAATGTCTAACATTGGCTCAAACTGATTCTTAATTGGGTTAGTATGGACCCTGGTTCCACTGTTGGTGGACATCGACTGTTGAAACCTGTAGTCCCAACATGATAAAACAGCTGCTGTAGAAGAGGGGAAAATGACATCTTATAGTTCTTGGTCCATATAAAATATGAAAATTATAGAATGGATAATCTGCACATCTTTGAAACAGATTTAAAGGGATGATCCATCATCCAGACACAGCAGAACAAAGCCACTGATTCAAAGGGATGGCATTACTCCTCACAAGTCACAACCAGTTGGCATTAACCAGCTGTGTAGCTGAATGTCTTTTCAGAGATTTGTTTTTTTTTTTTTTGCCTGTAATAAATCACTCAGACTTGCTGCGGAATGCAAGCCAGTCCTCTGGAACAGCTTGGTCTCGGTAGAGGTGATTTTCTGTTTCTGGGCTGACATTCCTCATTATCTATTTTGGCTTGCCTTGTGTGCACACTGGCTTGTGGAAAGGCTGGTTAAAACTGAGGAGTGAGAGGGGGCGAAGGAAAGGGGCTCAAATGCTCCTGAGTGCCCCCCTACCGCCACCCTGTCCAGTGAAGCTTAGCATGCCTCTATTTGAAGAGAAAAGCAAGAAGGCTTCTCTTACCTTTGCTTTGCTTATGGATCTTTTCTACTTTGGTCACAGTGGAAGCTTGTTACTGGCGCAAGAGGACATGGTAGAGATCCAAGCTGCAAAGCTTTACTCAAGCTGAGCAGAGAATCTGCTGTGCATTAAGCCTCAGCCACAGTCTGGTCTGTTCTTAATTTTGCTAGTTTTTGTGCAGTTGGACTGAAAGCTTCTGATTATGGTCACCTTTTGAAGGCTCACTGCAATTTAATAAATGTCCAAAGGTAATAATAATAATAATAATAATAATAATAATAATAATAATAATAATAATAATAATGATAATAATAGAATCAATTTATATATACATATTATATCACAATATAATAGATAATAATACTAATAATTATTATTATTATCATTATTATTATTATTATACAACAACAACGATACTAATACTACCACTATTCTAGTACCTGTAGTGCTACTACTAATAACTAATAATAATGATGATAGTAATAATGGCAAATTTGCAGCAGGTTAATTGGAAATTATGCGAAAATCGCCCAGATCTGCAACCAAGAGAATGAATGGTTGTCCATCTGTATATGTGGCCCTGCAATTGACTGATGACCCCACCTCAACTGATGGCAGCTTGGATTGGCTCCAGCATCCCCTGATGAGTGCAGGATAGGCAACAGAGGATGGATGGATGGATGGATGGATGGATGGATGGATGGATGGATGGATGGATGGATGGATGGATGGATGGATGGATGGATGGATGAATGGATGGATGGATGGATGGATAATAATGATAATAATAATACTATTACTAATAATAATAATAATAGTAATAGGCACTGTAATGACCTCTCGACCAGCTGGGTTGTTAGCTCGAGCACCTCTGCAACATTGTGTGCAGCATAAGTAGTGGAGAGAATAAATGATTGAATAATAATCGTTATCATCTTCATCTTGCAACTCTTCCCATCTTCAGGGGTCACCATAGTAAATAATCTCTCTCCATCAAACCCAAGCCTCTGTATCCTCTTATCCCACGCCAACTAACTCCATGTCCTCTGCCACTCCATCCATACACTTCCTGCTTGGCCTTGCTCCCTCCTGCCCAGCAATTTCAAGCTCAGCATCCTTCTCCTAAATATAACAGAATATATTTCAATACACATTTGTAACTTGTTGAAAAGAATAGTCCAACATAGTAATCTACTTGTAAATGAAACAAATAATTAGATGTGTTAGAAATAGTTTAAAAAAATCAGGAAGCAAGAATCAACAGAGTAATGGCTCAGCTACGTGCTTTCTCAGGTGTTAATACAAGACATTCTCCCTTTTAGGAGTCATAAATTGGTCAAGGCATCTTGGACTAAGCAGCCTGCTGGGGTGGTCTTACTTAAGCCTCATTCCAGGGTGGGCTAACATCAACCTGCAGGCCTGGATGGTTCGTCAATGTCGCATTTCTGCCTCTATTCTGGTCAACAAGAGGAGAGGAGTAGTAGATAAGTGTTTGGGTGAGGAAGAAGAACCTGTTGCAAATGAGGGCTTGTTGCTCTAATTGCATGGTGGTCTTTTCTTTTCCAAAGCATTAGAGTGCATTTAAAGCTGGGGGGAAGGAATTTACAAGGTGACACTGCAAAGTGCCTCAGATAGAGGAGTGGGATTTACAAACTGATATTGCAAGAATGTCAAGTGTGAGCTGTAAAAAGTTTCGGTGTTTTCAATGTTTATTGGCTGATGCAAATAGCCACAAGAAAGTCAGAGCCTCTATCAAAAACGCTACTCTGATATTGTTCCATCTCTCAGTTCAAATGTCACAATCATTAATCTTTAAAACAGACAGTTAGGTTCATTATTGTTGCCAACAAGCCAGAAATGAGGTATTTTTCAGAGAGAAGGGATTTGGTTATTATCCATCTTTACTGTATTTACATCATTTGTCATGCACACTGAACAAAAGAAGAAAGGAATGCCAAACCAAATGTTCCTGTTTAATGACCACTATGATTTTATCAGTCTTTATTTCAACAGATTCTCAGAAAGAAGGATATGATGTCATGATCAAACCCTGTTACCCAATATGCAAATATGACATGGTACAGCTGCCAACATGTTAATGTTTTCACTAATAGTGTCTGAAAAATCACATGTCTTATTATATCACGAGTATATTTTTCTTTTTTATAGACATTCCTATGCCATGCGATAATAAAAACCCTCTTGCAGGGTGTGACCACTCTTCTCTTTATATCCCATAAATTAAAGATGTGATCTATTTGTTCCGTCATATCGTTCATTTGATGCCACACCATTCTTAGATCTTTTGTGTAAAGCCAAATTGAGCTTTATTATACTTTTTATTGCATTCCAGCCTTGACCAAATTCCTCCAGGGATCTTATGTGGAGATGTTCCCCTGTATTTTTTTTTACAGCGCAAAACTGGCTGATGCCAGATTTCTTGCCCTGTTGTGGTCCAACAGAACAGCACTACAGGGAACTTCAGAAAAACTCGCTCAGATTTCAGTTTTTGAAATGCTATCATACTGATGGTGTCAGAGCGTCCTCCAGATGAATATTTCAGATCATTTTTGTAGTACCCTGGTGTTGGGGAGGGAAGGGTGACCTCCCACAGAATAAAAAAGTAAACGAAAGCTAGACCTGTGTGTGACTGGGTGGCTGTTTTGCTGGATGCATGTAGTTGCAGGCTGACACTTCAGTGACCTCTTGACAGGTGCTAAGGTGAAGGGCAGCCTGACAGTTTTCTGCTTTTTACAACCTCAGCCTTACGTTTTTTCAACTCACACATGGCTGTGTTTTATAGTGCTCAGGCAAATGACTGGAGGCAACTGAACTTTATAATGCTAAAGAAGCAGCTAAGTGTGAATACAGCGATTCCATCTATTTCATCTATTACTGCAAATCTTTTGTGCGATGGATATTTTGTAACATATCCTTTTCCCCCTGCTCATTCATTCATGATTGGGAAGTCATCATAAAGTAATCATTCATTCATTATCTACTGTTTATCCTGCACTTGGAGGTTGTGCTGGAACCTATGTACCATGACCAGATGTCATTGGGCAAGAGGCAGGGTGCCAAATTGATACTGGTCTACTGGCCGACTCCATACTTCAAAATTCAAAGTGTTTATTGTCAAGTGTACAGTCTGGAAATGTGTTTTCCTGTGATGAAATGGAATTCTTATTTTGCCATCTGTAGTGAACCAAGATAGGTAGTAAAGTATGCCATTCAGACACATTCAACCAAGTCTGGACATTTCAGGGTCATCTGCTGCATATTTTTGGACTGCGGAAAGAAACAGGGAACCCAGGGGAAACCCACGCAGACAGGGAGAACATGCAAACTAGAATCGAACCAGGGTCCGCCTGTGAGGTGGAAGCGCCAATCACTGTGCCACCGTGCCGCCTTATTATGAAAACTAAGAAATTAATCCAAATTAATTTAATTTGCATGAAATAGCTTTACCGGCTAAATCAAATGCATCTTTATGGATTTATAAACCCTATGATTTGTTTTGATTTTAGAGCTGGTAACTGTTAGCAAGGAATGTCCATTGTTAAGTGCATGTTTTTCTAACTTTTACATTAACATTAACTTTTGGATTTTTCTTTTGGAAGTAAATGTATTGGATTAAATGTTATAAAACTACAAAATGTTCAAAAGTACAGTGTAAAAGGGAGACTTTCAGAAGGGCAAGTGTCAAATGCCAATGATTCAGATAAAGTTGTTTAAACTTACATTTTTCACAGACCATTCTTTTACTTCAAAAAGCACTTCCTTGATATTTTTAATGTTACAGTGTAGACAAGCATTGCAATATAAATATATTCCACAGAAATTTTGAATCTAATCAGTTTTTTAATTTTAGAAACATCATTATTATCTTCAAAGTTCCGCAATTTTTTTTCAAAATATCTGAGCTTCCAGATTATTCTTTTCCCTGACATCTCAGTCGAACAAGAACTTTTGTCCAGTGACACTGTCTGGAATCATTCTTGTTCATGCTCAACATTGGAGCAGGATGGAGATGTCACACATTACTCACTTTGAATGTCAAAACAGCATTTTAGTACCTAAACATCATGCAGTAAAGGAGAAACATAAACATCTGTCATCAGTAAAAAAAAACAGGGTTGAGGGGCATTCAAGTTATTATCCTTCAGGATCTTCTGTACATTATACATTTTTGTTTGAAAGTGAACCTTGTATATTTGTGTGCACAGGGTATACATTGATTAATTCTTGCACGGGATAGACACTGAACTTCATGAACCATGCTTCTAATGCTCTCATTGGAAATATGCTAATGAAATCTGTCACAATCGCTGATTCCCTTTGAACTTTTTATTTCGTCACAGGCTGAATGTACTTTCAGAGGTAGAGTGCAAGAGGTTCTGTGCCGCAAGCCCTCTTCCACCATCTGCCGGACCTCATTTCATTTGAATAATAAATGATGGGCTTTTCCCCCCTCTCTTGCACAGAGGCGCTTCAGCTACTCATGTTTTTGCAGTTCAAGTGAAAACGGCCACCAGCCATGATGAAGCATTGCCGTCTCCCACTGTAAACCCCTGTCTTGCAGGCCACTCTAGCCTGCAGACTATCATGAACTCAGTGGCAACACAGATAATTTGCAATGTGATTCAAAGCTGAATTGTATTCTTCCAAGCTTCACAGTGAGGGCATTGGCTCCTTTCTTTATTTCCAGTAACTGCACATGAATTGAAAAGCTGGATACTCTCTTTTTTTTGAAAGAACCAAAAAAAAAAAAAAAGAAAAGAAAAAAAGAGTATTCTGAAGGTTTTTACAGGCTAGGATGTTTCCTTTAAATGAGAAAAGATCCATCTGAAACAACAAGACCAAATATAGATTTTATCAGCACAATACACACACATTCTTGCTGCTAATGGCCACAAGATAAGAGGAGGCTATTCAATCACTGTTACATGAAAATTGATGGACTAGTTATTCAGTGCAGAAAATGTGATTCTTATTGCCATGACAGTAGAGGTTTAAATTTCTTTCACAGTGATAAGATGCCTTACTGTTAAATTTCTATAGTTCCCATGTCGAGCTGAACCAAACCCAATTTCCGAATTTCACATACCAAAGCAGCACTTCAAATAGCATTGAAGCCACCAGCCTTTACCATTCAGTATATTTCCAATCTCTGTTCTTTATATTTCTACTTCTTTCTGCTGAGATCGG
This sequence comes from Fistularia commersonii, assembly GCF_037954325.1. NCBI lineage: Eukaryota > Metazoa > Chordata > Actinopteri > Syngnathiformes > Fistulariidae > Fistularia > Fistularia commersonii. Next base: position 1,213,466 of record NC_141308.1, read on the forward strand.
AACAATGATCTAAAGCGCTCGCCACTATGGAGTCAGCACTCCAAAACATTGTGTGATTAGTAGACCTGTTTGTTCAAATTCTGTTTATTTTTATTTTCAAATACTTTTAAAAAGCCTTTAAATGGTGAACATGTAGTCTTCCCCATGTAGTCTTCCCCACAAAGGAAGTTTCCCTACGGGGATCAATAAAGTGTATCTTATCTTATCTTATCTTATCTTATCTTATCTTATCTTATCTTATCTTATCTTATCTTATCTTATCTTATCTTATCTTATCTTATCAAAAACATGTTACGTGTAAAGGTTTCAGAGCTTATTTTCTCTAAAGGGAAACAGTCACTGCATGGTAAAACCTGTATTTATTAAGAACAAATGGCCAGGTCTTTCTGTCAAAGGCGATATGGAGGCGACCTAAATCTGGTCCCCTGCTGTGCACCTCAACTAGCTTTTAGAATAATTGACCTCCACAGGTTTCCAGAAAGTAGGAAACAGGGAAAGCCCTTGACTCAGTAAGAATGGGAGGGAAAAAAAAGCTGGCTAAAACCCGAGGGATCAGTAGGAGCAGTGAAGCAGGTTGTTCCATTTCCCTCTCTTTCAAAAACTCCTCCGTGCTCCGTACCGACTCGGAACCATGTGTCTGGCCAGGAACAATGGGAGCCAGCCAGAAATTAATGAAACAATTATCAGTAAGCTTCGCAATTAACTGGCTCTCCAAATTCTACTCTGCATGAGTTGCTGACAGAAGATCAGTTTAGATAAAAAAATACATGGTGCTATAATAGGACAACAGATTTAAACCTCAGAGGGTCTCTTGAGTTCCCGGGACAGAACTAAAGTCCTTCTCCCTGTTTTCCTTTCCAATCAAAACAATTAGTAGTGGTAATTGCCGACCATTCATCTCAGCTGCTGCTGCTTTGCACCAGTTGTAAAAATCAGCTGGGTTTTAAAATATTTCATTATCATACTTTAAGTGTAGTCTCTGGTGTTTACCTTTTAAGTGCAGTGAGCATTGTGGTGCTAATACCTTGTATAAGCCCAGGCCCCATGGTGAAAACATTTGGCACTGTCACCTTTGTTCAAGGGGCTGGATGCATGAGAGGTACGATTAAACACCTTATCATGACAGGAGACAGCCATTTGTCTAAACATACATTGAAAGAAGGAAGGGAGCACCTTTAATTCACCTTATTAAGGCTTAGTTGGTGATAACTGTTCGCGCACGATATGTCAAGCGAGTTAACGTGCTTGAAATGACTAATTTCTGTGAATATAGCTTTTTAAATGGATGTGACAGAGTATTATAGAAATGTTTTCCAAACGACTGAAAACAAAGTCAGACACGCAAACAGGTAAAGACACTGGTAAAACTAGACAACTAACCAAAAATTAAGAAGCGCCACTATTATGGGCAATGATGATGTGCATTTCAAGTGATCTAACCAGTATACCACTATAAGTTTTTAGATTTCTCTCTCATCTTGAAAATAATCACCTTGCACTTTTTTATTTAACTATCATCACATAAAGTCCTTAGTGAATAAATAAATAGACAAATACTTAACATACAAACACACATACATAAACATTTGGCTACTATCACTAAAGATAAGGCAACTGGCACGTCTGTGATTCTGGCTTAATCAAGTTTCGGTTCATCGATCGCTGAATGAAACTCTTAATATATTAAAGGTAATGAATTATTTCTAAGTAAGGGCAAATGTGCTAGATAGAGATCTAGCAGTATAATGCAATATATTTTATTCACCCAAGCTTTGAACAGTAACCTTAATTTTGATCCAAAACAAATGCTGAAGGAAGCTGAGAGAAATGAGACACTGTTCCCTGCTCCCCCTACAGAGAGGCAAAGTATAACCCAATCAGCCATAGCAGACATAAAACAAAGACTTTACATTTCTACACTTAATCCAGACATCATTACTGATTCTGTTGGAACTTTTCTCAAACTTTTAAGGACCTACAGACCTTGACTGCTGTTTTATTTAACTTGTATTGCTGCAAAGTGCTTACCAAGTCACTTTTGAGAAATACAAATCAAGGTCAGTTTATGTTAAATTGAGGATTCTATGTGATACAAAGCCAAAAAAACACATCAACACATCATATGAACCCTTGAGTTTCTGCTCTCATGGGGATGCAATTTGTGAGGAGGAGTATATAAAGAAACTTTAAGAGTAAACAATATAATTATCTCCTAGGTGGGCTGGTCGCCAGTACATACAGTGCCAGTACAAAGGCATCATTTGTCATGCCATGTATCAGGCCCGTTCAGTCGATTTAGTTTTAACTTTTCTCTTAAGGCAAATCGGTTTTCTTTTGGACAACTTTTAATTTATCTGTTGCATTGCCAGGTTAATAGTCTTTGTGTCCGAATAAGAAATGGAAGAGTGTCTCGTCCTGCAATATGCATACATTTCTCATTCCAAAATGATTGACTGGATCCAGGCTGTGAACTGGAGGCAAGAGAGAGACAGAGAGAGAGACGGAGAGGGGGGGTAAGCTGCCCTGGCTTTGTTTACAACAAAAAGCCATTGTTTGATGTGGCCGTGCAACTGGTTCCAAAGCTCCCGCTCACACAGGATGTACTCTGGGTAAAATGCCAGATGGAGGCCACTGCTGCTTGACTTCGACCTCGCTAAACAGGGACTCTGAGCCACCTCTTCCTGCGGCCTCTAAAGACTAAAAGATGTACGGTACACAACAATGGTTTGATAAAGACGTTTTTGTAACTTTTTCCCCTTCAATAATCTGCTGTTTTGTTGGTTTTGTCTGGTTGTTTTTTTTTTTTACAGGAAGAAAAAAAATCTTGACAGTTTATGGAAAATAATGACATGAATAAGATGTTTTCTGAAATCTTTATTACAGTTATAAAAGATGTAACAAAGGTAATCATTTTTTTTGCACTCGGTGGAAGATTTCTATTACAGTCAAATCTTCATCGTGATGTTACTTTCTCTGTGGTGGAATAATTCACCAAGTTGAGCTGCTTGACTTCCTTACCCTCGTGATAAACTATACAATTGAAAGAAACGTGAGCCGTGTAAGAGAAAGGCAGCAGCCAAGCTTTAGAAAGTATCCATTTTTATTACGCACAGTATCTTTACAAGGGAGAATGGCAATCATGGTCATCTCATGAACTGGAAAAAAAATAAGTATATATGTTTCCTCAGTTTGACCAGGATAGAAATAACCAGAGATGCCAACATACGCTTTCTTTTATTGAGATGTAATACAAAAATCTGTCTCACAGATCACCAAATATATGTTTAAACATAAACTTTACATACATGAGGTGTTTCTACCTAAATGTCATAAAATGGTTCTAGTATTGCTCACTGTGTGTATATGTAGGTTAGGATTCATTTAAGAGCCAATGCAATATTCTTGATGTTTGTATATGTATGTTCAGCAGTGAAGTGAATAAAAGGAAGTCTCATGACATGTCAATCAGGATGTGGCGAGTCATTCAAAGCTCGACTGTAACAGTAGCCAGTATTTGGCAATAATCTGTGCCTTCAGCAAGACTGGGCAAGTAAAGGAACATGTGGTGGTGAGCCGAGCTCAAATCCCCTCTGACCTTGCCCTTTTCCTGCTGCCAGGAAAGGATGAAAGGACGTGTTGATGTTTCTACTGCCCCCCAGAGGTGCTGCATTCACAGGCAGGAAGGTGAAGCATCATCAAGGTTTATCTGCATCATCAGTACTTTGAGTGTTACATTCATTTTTCATTTTCCTGACAAGTTTAGAATCTGTCTTTTCAGATCCAATGAATCTGTTAAAAATGATGAAGAAGTGTTCTTGGAAAGAAAAAAAAAAGATTTGCTCCTTCACAGATGGAAAGAGTAGCAAAATGCTTGACTACAGTTAAAGTAGTGGCCTTTTGATGACATTTTACTGAGGAACAAAATCCCTAACAATCTATGCAAAAATATTCAACAACTCAATGAAAAGCTACATGTTGTGAACAAACCCTCAGGTAGAGACACCTTTTTGGTTATCTCCAAAAAACAGAAATTATTTAAATTTTCCCGACATTTAATACTTTTTTTATTTCCGAAATGCCTTCCTCGAATTAAAATCTTGACAGATGAATCACAATTTCAGTGCATTGTAATGCATTATTAATGCATAATATTTGATCCATTATTTTCAAACAATAATGGTGTGGTGCAGTATCCTCAAGCTTATAGCCATATTTGAAAACAATGTACATTTCATTTGAGGTGCTGAGCATATCACTGTACTAAACCTGAACAAAAGAGCTACCTGAAAGGTCCTTGATGAGTCCTTAGAAATAGCCCAGGGTGAAATATGCTTTCCGCCTTTCCTCTTTTAATGTGACAGCCTTGGCAGGGTTTATGGCGATGGACATTTGATAAGAACAAAAAAAATGACATGCAAACACACTTAAATTATACATATCATTAGTATTTTTTTGTTCCTTTGGAGCACAACACACGTTTGTCAAGATAGTTTATGACCAGCTGTTGCATGTTTCAACGGCCATGGCTGGAAGTAATAGAACTTTAAACACAGGCAGCTGTGAAATTTCAATACTGTGGAAAAACAGTTCCTTTTCTGGTATGATGAAACATCCCTTTACAGCAAGGGAGGACTGCATTATTTCATCTCACTAAGAACAAGGCAGCAGACAGCACTATCTTCCAACTTAATTGAAATGTTCTAAGGTAGCTTTGACAGAAGCCGGTTATCTTATATTTATGTGTGGTTATTAAAGAAATATATTTTATACATTTATACATCTGTGTTGACAGCAGATTGTCGTTTGTTAAGTTTATTTTTTCAAAGAGGAATAGGAATAATACAATTTAAACAATGTGTGAATTCATTATGCAAACACTGGATCACGACAAAATGTCATATGTAAATTATTGATTCGCTTTGTGTTTGCTGATGCGATAACATTGAGTATAAAAGGATTTTTTTTTCCTAGTGTGTTATACAGCAGCCCTCTTAATTATTCCTTCTGCACCATGATGTGTCAGTGTAAATCTCTGTGCTGAATGTAATTAGGACTGTGCCTGCAGAGTTCTGTAGTCCATATCTGTATCTCCTTTCTCATCAGCAGTGAACTCTTCACTCTTCAGGACCAGTAATCTGGAAGCGTGAACTGTCAGTGACCTAAACAGCACGCTGCCCTTGCTGATTCTGCTGCGGATGTGTGTGTGTGCAGGTCGGATGAGTTAACCTCACCTGGAGCTTGTTTTGTCCATGTTGTCGGAATGACTGGGTCTAAACTTGTCAAAACAACACAAGCTTTCAAGCTTTTCAACCCATGACCGCCACGCTATCGGTTGCTGTGAGGAGAAACGATATTGCGGGATTATTTCTTTCATTTATTTAAATTTTTATTTCAAACATGTCCAAACATTTGCAATTTTACATTTCACATATACATTTCGTTCTCCAAAATGGAGTCGACAGAAGTATACATTCAAAATATGCCTACCCTGTTACGTGACTCAATTTCAGAAATGTACAATTTACATTTTTGCAAGTAACATTTAGTTATTTTATTCTACACAAAATAAAGAAACTGAACCCAATGAAGGAAAACACAACAACAATCAACTGTGTACCTTCCTTGAACTTGTCACTCATTGTATTTTGTTTGAAGTTTTATTCATATTTCTGTTTGGAATTAACAAATACTGCGCAGAAGAGGAAAAATGCACAGAATCAACACATTACTATTCATTCATTGTCTATACCACTTAAAAATGCTCCCAGGGTCACAGGAATCCTGGATCCTATCCCAGCTGTCATCGGGCGCAAAACCACTGCACCACTGCACCACTGCGGTACTATACCGACCGAAAATAAGTTGCAATTAATATAATATAATGATAAGTTTTGCTTTTGGTGAACGATTTTAGATTTGTAAATTGTTTACCCTCATGCCCTTGGAAAATCTCTTCTGTCTCTATCTATCTATCTATCTATCTATCTATCTATCTATCTATCTATCTATCTATCTATCTATCTATCTATCTATCTATCTATCTATCTATCTATCTATCTATCTATCTATCTATCTGTCTATCTATCTATCTGTCTATCTATCTATCTATCTATCTGCTTTCCTCAATTTTTTTTTTCTGACATGTACGCTAGTGAAGCACTGAGAGCATGTATGCTTGTCTTCTTTAAGTGTTATTGTGTTCAATTTTAGCTCAGTAAAGATGTCAAAATCTTTGTAGACAGTCTTGGTAGCTGGAGAAAACAGCAACAGAAAAATACTTTTTTTTGTAAATAAACTGGAAAAAGAGAATGGTTCACTTAACACCAAATGCAAGTAATGCTCATGAAAAATAACACTGGTACAAAAACCACTAGAGGGATAAGTATTTGATAAATAAAGTTGCTTCAGGGCAGCATAGTGGAATAGTATTCAGCGCTTTTCAGTAAGAGGACTCCTGGTTCAATTCCGACAGTGGAGTTTGCATTATTTCTGGGTGTTTAGGGGTTTTCCTGAGTCCAAAAAAACATGCAGTAGAGATATGAGTGAGAGAGTGAATTGTTGTATGTCTCCATATGTGGCACTCTGACTGACTTTTAACCCATCCAGGATGTACCCTGACCCTTGCCCAACAACGTTTGGATATACTCCCTTGCAACCAAGTACAGGAATAGCGGTATCGACAATTAATGAATGAAGTTGTTTCAAAAGACTTGAAACAAGAAAAGGTCGATAATTCCTTTACGTGTACTGGACAAACAGAGGAATCCAGAAGACTTTTCTCACATTCTCACAGTGACATGATATGAAATTAACAAAATAATAATTATAGAGTCCAAATTAGCAATGAAGTGCACTATTACAGTAAACATTGAACTATGAGGTAGGAATTACAAAGTGAACGCAAATACAGAGATACAGATACATGAGAGAGTATTTATCCATCTATAATAATAAATCCTTTATTAGTCCCTGTGGGGAAATTTGTTTTTTGCGATGAACAAATCATGGATGAACCGTGAGCAGTCAGCCGCGATCCACCAGCGCCAGGAGAGCAGTTAGTAGTTCAGTGTCTTGCTCGACAGCACTTCGACACACTAGTAGGAACCGGGAATCCAACCAGGGATGATCGCTCTGGGTCCTGCACCAGGCCACAGTACAACTAAATGCCAGTTGATGTTAAAATTTGAATTTAAGTAACGCAAGCAAGACTTGAAAGCGGTCTTATCTGTCTTTCTATTGGCTTTATGAATTAATCTAATTGGTTATTTGTGGTTATAATCTAGTTTTTGTCCTTTTATACTTAACCTTGAGCAAAATAGCTTGGGTTTTTATCAAAGTATGCTTTGCTGTGTCCTAAACCCTCAGATGAAGCGTCCAACAACAGCATCAGATGTTATCTGAACAACTATTCTGAATTCCTGAAGAGATCTGACAGAGATGTGCATTGAATTATTGAGACTAAAAAAAGGTTTGAAGTCAATGACCTTTTCAGATTTTTCTAAATTAAAACTTTATACACCGCACATAGATAGTTATGGCAGTCGAAAATAGCAATAAAAGATCAAATGCTGCTGTTGAAAAGTTCTCACACCATACAAAGGTTGTTAGTGTTCATTTGTCCAATAGCGCTGCAGAGGCCCGAGGATAAGCCTTGAGCCAGAGCACAGCAGATAGCCAGGGGTGAGGCAGAGGCTCAGACAATGCGGTTAGACTGCAAGGCAAGCATCCTGCTGCACTGGCAAGCTACACCAGATAATGTGTCACACAGCGGTGTGCTGGTGTCACAAACAACAAGACCCTTATTCGCTCTGTCGAGGGAAGCTTGGTGAAGAGAATGAAGAATTTGAGAGGGATAAAAAAAGCCGAGTGAAGAATGAAAATCTCTTGTGTAGAATCTTAAGAATAGGTTAGTGAAGGTGAGCAACTGCGGGAGTGGAGAATAGATTGTGATTTCTTTCTGTCCTTCACTCTGTAGGAATTGAAAGGCCTGGCCAGATAATATAATTGGTTCCAGGAGCAGTGAATGATCAGGGGAGGGACTTTAAACGTACCCCAAGAAACCTGACAGTACATGCCGAGGAGAGAAAAGAAAAAAGGAAAACAAAATAAATGCAAGTTGACAGGCAAAATGGGGGACAGTTAGGCTTAGTGTTATTACCATGACAAAGAGAAAAGCTTTCAAAAAAGTATCTACTCCCTGCATGGAGGGTGAAGAGGTTTAGGGACAGAGCAGCGGGAGATGAGGAAGTGGCACACTGTGCTGTGTGTGTTTCTAGCTTGCTTCCCTTGGCCTGAAGGAGTGTGCACATGAAGAAAAGTTAATACATGTCACTCTCCATCTCCCTTTGTAATGTGTGTGTAAGTGAGCTTAATTCTTCTAAGGTGCAACAAAGTGAATATCAATTAATTGGCATATACTCAGCGCCTATGAGGTAAAAAAAAAAAATGGATTCGGTGCGTTTCCTCTGCAGTCATGTGTGACCTGAAGGTGCGTTTCAAATGGAATGGGTTGCAATACAGACAATTATCAAAGACTGATAACTCCTAAGGGGCCCTTCAGGCATACAAGAGACTGATTACTCCACTGCAGGGCAAGAAGTGACATCATCTTTGGCTGGAAGCTGTTAGAGAGACGGGTAAGCTGAGTAAATGCTTTTTATACCATCCTCGCACGCCTCACACACAACTTGGCATCAGCAAGAGACTTGCTGTGTGTAACTTTACAAAGTTGACTGTGCCTCTTTGCATCACCCAGCCACATCAGAGCAACAGCAGAGGACAGGGTTAATCTCTCCCCATGAGCTTCCCTGCAAAGAAGCAACTTTTCAGTCTGTAAGCAATACTTACTGCCACATCAAATCACACGGGCAACTAAAACCCCATTTTTGCATCATCACTATTCAATATTCTGCAAAGCTGTATTCATTTTTCAGGAAGGGGTGGGAAGCTCTGGTAGACAAAAAAGGAACTGGATGTTATAATTGTATTGTTCACGCCATGCTTTTAGGTTCAAATAAGATTGTATGAGCAATGATACATGCATTCCTGTAATTCAAGATGGAAATAAAAGGGAGTTTATGCACAAAATCTATTAAAAGTATTCCCACTTTAACAGTTTTATCCAGTTCTGGGAGCAATTGAGATATTTTTACATTTTTAAGTTAGAAGATAACACTATGTGCAAAGAAAAATTGATGTTTTATCCATTATTTCTAATTAAAGAAATGTGTTTTTTGATAGAAACAAAAACCATTTGATGGCAAATTTACAAAAAAACTCAAACATTTTCAAAACACAAATAATAAAACAGTTTCAAAATATATGAAGTAATTTGAGGAAGAGAAGGCTCATGAGGACTGGATGACTATAGTATAATACTCTGTGACTTACTGTATAAATATACCAGTTTTCATATATTTATGCACTCAAACTTATTACACCAGCCCAAAAAAGAAGTGTCAACTTATTTGACACGTATCCCAGCTGTCGTCGGGTAAGAGGCAGGGCAACCATTTGCTCTCCCATTTACACACTCGGGACCATTTTCGTTAACATATTATGCGCTCCTTAATTCCTTCGCGTGGCAGTCTTAAAGCACAGTCATCTCATGAAAAAATAATTGGGATTAACAGATGTTTTACAACTATTCTCACGCATCTCTTAATCGAATTAATATGATTTCCATTGTTTACTTTGTTGTATTAGTGCTCTTCTTTGTATTTTATTCAGTTCTTAAGTGTAGAGTTGTTTCCCAATTATGACTCGTGTTTAATCATGTATTGTTTGTCTTGCTGTAATTCTGTGATGCACTTATGGTTGCCCTTTAAACATTGAGGTAATTAAAAAACATTGAAAAAAAAAAGATAATTAAATTTGACCGCTTGTGCGGAGTGCCTTCTCATGGGTAATGTGGGCTAGTCACGTCCACTCTCGATGGCTGACCCCATCTTATTAAGCATTGCAGAACCTCATAAAATACACTATTTTTAAAATCAAAATGACGTGCTTATCAGCAGATGTGACACACAAAGCCATCAAACTCTGGATGCAATTATCTGGTATTAGGCATTATACTGTATTTTCCTATCCAACTCAATCTAGACAGGCTTCCAGACAGAAACCTGCACACACTTTCAATGTGTTTGGATTTTCTCACCCTGGAAGTTGACAGAAGCAGCAGGGCCTTCGACACAGTGTTGCTGCAGACAGACAGGTTATGTTTTCATAACCTCATGTTTTTAAGCACCATACAGTATGACAAATTTCCTTCTTCAGAGTTTGATATATTGATAAGTAAAACTTCCAAACTGTGCAAGAACAGCAGCGCTGCACAGCAGATTAATAGCAAAATTACTCACTTTTACTTTCAGAGCCTCACCCTACCAATATGAGTTTCAGTCTGTACAGAAAACAGCACCGTGGGTTGTCCTGCAGCAAAAGTTCAGAAAAAGCCAATTGTTGCCAGATAACTACTTTAAGGATTATAGCACAATGAAAGATAATACTAATAAAAAAAAACATAGGGGCATGGGTCTTTAGTCATTAAACAGATCATCACAGGTGTTTTACCAAGAGACCTGACTTTCAACGCAGTCAATTGGTCTGTTCTGTTTAATCTTGTTTACAACCCCTGGTGGCCACATTATATTGCTTGCTGAAATATGATAAGTAGCACTAAAGCATCCCAACAGAGCTGCTATGTGAGCAGTATTTTCTATATCCACAAATGTTTTTTCTGTACACAGAACGATGGGAGTAAGTGATGATTGCTGCTGTATCACTGTCAGCATGAGGTATAAGTCAGTATTTGTGCAAAGCAGTTTGAATTACAAAGCGGATAAACATTAAATGATGTAACAAGAAAAGAGAATATGATTGAGAATCACTCCTGTATGGGCGTCAAAAACATTTAAAAAAAAAAAGTGTTTATTTTCCTTTAGGGATTATAAACTGCCCCCGGTCTGAAATTAATCAAACAATGTCCTTTGAAAGAAAAAGGAAACAAAACAACTGTATTGTAAAGTATTGCTCAAAAAGCTAACCAGCATTTGAAAAGTTTATGTACTGGTTATGGATTGATTCATCCTAAATAAGACCATAAACTCTTTCACTTCATATGAGCAGGTTACACAATATAGGCCAGTATCAGCTACCAGCAGGAGAAGGACAACACTAAATACAAGCATTATAGAAAACAGTTTAATCTAATTAAGTTACAATCATATGTATGTTTTTTAAACTAGCACCTCAGAGCCCCTATTTTCATAAAGATATAGCATGAGTATAACCTCACCAGAAAGCTAAGTCCTGAGTTCAAAACGTTAGTAACAAAGCTTATTCTCAAAATAAAAGTATAAAAGTAGTCAAAAAGTAGCCAAAAGTCTATGTAGTCACCATGCAAAACACAGTCTCTCAAAGTATTACCATTATATAGGATTTAAATGAGTGTTACAGCTGTTTTAATGTATTTGCTTACGGTGTCTTTTACTGCTGAGGTTATTTCACCTACTTTATATGCTCTTGGGTAAAATAATCTGTAAGATAATTAATGCTTCGAGCATCGCCGTTCTATGTTTTCCAGTTTTCATGAGACGAGAAAAAGCAGCATATTCTAAGCTTTATGAGGATGCCTATTCCAGCTGATCAAACAGAGGTTTTAAATAGTTTTAGGTCATGGTTTATCACCCTTTAAACATTTAATGCATTACTCTAGCAAAAGCCTTAAAATGTACATGCCTTTTAACTCCAGAGCAGGTGATTTTGGAATTGTATTTTGGGCACAAATACAAAGCACAGATACTTGAACATTGCAATCGAAAATCTCAGCAAGATTTTGTCATGTATTTTTAAATAATTAATATGGTTGAGGTTTAGTTATCATTGTTTGGAAAAAGGGTATGTGGACATCATCTTTGTATGTATCTTTTTTGTTTCTTCTTATAAATTTGGATTTTAATATTAATAGCACTAACTTTAAAGTATCATCTTTTGTTATTCTGAGTATGTTCTGAGTGGGGCATTGCATGGTCATCCTCACCTTAATGGGCGGAACTATGATGAATATCATATTTATATTCATTTGTCGGTTATGGGGAATGTTGAACTCAAAAAAAATTCACGGCCTTTCTACTTGAGGGGGCTTGAAGTATTTACCGGTAACTGAGAGAACAAAAGGTGATATTTCTATTCAAGTAAGGTTTTATTAATAATATAAACATCAACTTGCGCAGAAAGGAAGCATACAAAGATGAAGAAGAAGTACTTTTTTCTGTATTCATCAAGTAAAGGTTAACCTTTATTGGTGGGTACAAGGAAATCTTAGTTACACAACTGGTGCTTTAAACAGGCCCAATTAGATTTTTAACATGAGAGAAAGTTGAGAAAAGTATTCAAGGAAAAAAAAATATTACGGTGTTTTTTTCCTCAGTTTGTGCAGTGAAATGAAGCAATAAAAAGAACAACGAAGATCGAAGAACACCTTCAAACACACAAGTAGAACAGCCATATTAGTGCGAGCTGTGTCCAGAAATAACAACAAAATAATGTACCTCCATGTTATGAGGGGAGTTCATGTCATATAATGGTCTGCCTTCAGTAAACTGAGGAAATTGCTACTGTACTTAAAAACTGTGAGTGACTCTGAGTCATTGCGCCGTCTTTATGAAAATGACGGGATAATATCTAAGATCCAACATGTGAAAGCTTTCCAGGGTAAGATCTAGTGGCTATTCTTCACGCTGTGATTGCTTTGACACAGTCAAGCACATCCAACCTTCTGACAAATACCTTAATGTTAAATGTGGTTTACCTTCTGAAGCAGGCCAAGAAATTTCAGTACTTGGTTCACCAAGTATTTTTTTTATTGGTTTCTCTGATATGATACTACAATTGGACATAAAAACATATATTATGCATTTATACACACACATATACAGAGTATGTATAAGCGTGTACTCCTACAAGGTTTTAGTTATAGATGACTATTTTGTTGGGGGTTTCCTTACCAAAGACACCACTGCTCTATGAGTTACTGTGGACCAAAAATTTGTCATAAAAGAAGCAACATAATCTAATGAGATATCTATAACCATTATGAGTATAAAATTTGTTCACAAGTACAAAGCGTGTGTTTGCCCCACATGAAAAAAAGCAGTATTTTCTTGCCAAATGCATATGGTAATTAATTTCCAACAAAGACAATATAAAAAAAAATCCCAATAATATATTGGGCTGATGTCAACATAAATGTGACAAACAGTTGCAGCAGTTGAATGTTAAGTTAAATCTATGTTGAGTTCTATGTTCTTGCGCAAGAGACTGTATTTTTCCTGGTATTATCAACAGATTAGATATGCTTCAGGCTTAGTCCTTCCCATGCAAATTACAAAGTATAATATAAGAAAGATGCAGTGGATGGCAGAAATATTTCCCCAGCAATCCCTCCTGCAAAGCTATGAGGACAGACTAAGCAAATCATCCTGCGTTCATACACAGCAGCAAGGTTTCCATTCAGTGGCCCGACTGCTGTGTTTGTCATTGTTTAAAGCGTTGTTCAAAGCAGGGTTCCCTCTTATCCACAAAAACAGATATTTCTTTAGTTGAAAAATATTCTGTCTCTGCCATTATTTTGCATTGCGTCTCACTTTCACGGGAGATTTATTGCCTCTTATTTAGCAGCCTTTCACTTACCCAGCATATTTCAAAAAAGCCAAGTTTTGATTTTAGAAAAAAAAAAACTTTAAAAAGAAGGAACCAATATCACGTGGAGCAAATTATTGAGCGGGTGTTTATTTAGCAGGCGATAAACCAGCAGGGTAGTTACTCAGGCTAATAACAGTTTCGAGGCCTAATAAAAGCTAAACATCTGATATGACTTCGAGACGCTGATAAAGATTTGGCAAGGGAGCACACACAAAACATCTTTTGTCAGGATCATCCTACACAGTATCTTACCCCCACACAAATTTATATTTTCTGCATTGAATTTGTTTTGGCCTTTTTAATTACTGAATATAATTCAAATGGCAAATGTGTTGTTTTTGCTACTCTCCCAAGGTGTTCATAAAAAAAAAAAAAAAAAAAAAAAATGTTAGTTTTGTATCTGGATTTGACAATAAGACAATTGTGAGAGAATAAATGTTTCTCTTTACCTTTTACAGTCTCCGGTCTCTATTGACAGCAAGAAAAGACCTGATCCACTCACTCTACTAATTGTTAGTTGCAAAATTTTGTATAAAATAACCTCTGAATGTACATAAATTTTTATACAAGAGAATACATCAAACACAAGATTGCAAGTTAATCCTTTTCACATGTTCAATACCAGCTAATGATTTAAAAAGCCTCAAAGTCGTCAACACTTCTTCACACTAGCACATCATTCATTAAGGTACTTCATTGCGATATTGTACAGGAGGCCATCTGCTGCCAAGATGTTTGGTCGCAATTACTTGTAATTTGCAAAGGAATAATAACACATTAGAAAGTAATGGCAAAAAGGTTTTCCAACGTTACCTTTTTTAAACCGTCTTTGATATGTATGCATATATTTTTATGTGTGTGTGGATACATCTGCCACTAATCACTTCAGAATTTGAATTTTAAATGTGAATACATCCATTGTAAACACCTTTTACATGAACCACATATATTCCCCAATAGAGTACACATGTATTCATGGGCAGTTACACTTGCATTAACAGCACTAATCCTTTTATTTCCTTTCTCCTTTAAAATTCTTTTCTTTCCTCTTGACCTCATCAGAGGAGGTTGTATTTTCAATACTACGGGCCGTCTGGTCACCACTTCAAGGTCGCACCTCATTTCGAACCTCAAGGTACGGAGGGATGCAAATAACACGTTGCCTTAGATATGGAATATATTTTTTCTATGCGCTATTCTTCCACTGAATCACAAAAAAGATTTGGCTGGTTGAAAATGCTTTGAAGATTTTAGTGATACCCAGTGTACTGGTTTTCCTCTCATACGCCTTGTCAAGGTTTCTCCCTTGTGCGTCTGGGTCGTCAATAGTGTGAGAGGATCTGGAACAAAGAGAATTGCAGATCGACTTCAGCTTGACAGTTAGCTGAATACAGCCAAGCACAAAGCGCCTAAACAGTCATGCCTGCAGCTTACCATAACTAAGATATATATTTCATTTAACATGCAATGTGCTGAGAAGATATGCTTCAAAAATATGTATATTATATATACATATAACAAAAAAACAATAATGGCTTTGTTACTACCGCAGTCTGTTAGCGTGGCACATGGAAGCTGCAATGACCATTTTTTTTTAGATATTTCATTGCTGGCATAAGGCTGATTTTTCGCAGCATAAAAAACACACACCTTTGACGAGGTTTTCAGGGTCAGGACTGACAAGCCAAAGAACAGACTGGAACTGGAATAGCGTCTGTTATAAGGATGTCTTTTCTAAGGGTAAAAAACAAAACAAAAAAACACATATTTTTGACACCTTATATACATTTACATAGAAAGCCACACAAATTAGACTACTACGTCTACTGAAAAAATATACTTACTTACTACTTAATTGAATTTAGCTCATCAATTAATTTGATTAAGCTTATCAAAAGGTGTGGGAAAGAAAATTAAGTAATGGAATGGAAGTAAAATGGCTGCCTTGTAACTGAAAGGTGTTTGATGCATTTTTGAGCTAGACACTAAACATTGGTCTCATGTATAAATACACACACACACACACACACACACACACACACACACACACACACACACACACACACACACACACACATAACACATAACACACATAAACTATATATATGCATACATGCATATCAAAGAGGGTAACAAAAAATAGTAATTGGATGTGTTTGTATTATATTAAAAATTTTACATGTATTTGGCCAGCCACATTAAAAAATGTTTTTGTGGTGCCCTTATAATTCAATTAATGATTTTTTATTATTATTAGTATTAATTTGAGGCTATGTATTTTAATGTAACTATAATTTGAATAAATTTCAACAAATTATAGAGATAGAATTAACAAGAAACAAGATTTACAAGAAAATCAGTTGTGCCAAGGCTAATATTTGTATGTATCCCAAATAAATAAACCTCTAATATTCCCAGGTTTGGTTATTATAATCTGAGCAGATGTGCCCATTTGGTCCCACATGTGCTCAGTATTTCTTAACAACACTTTAAGAGGCAATTTGAGAGCCAGAATCCAGATATAAAATCTCATGAGCAATTGTTTGGAATTTTCTTTCTCTTTTACTCTCATTCCCTTACCTCACTGACACACAGTCACAAAAACACACCCTCATAAATGCATGCAAACACACAAGGACACACACACACACACACACACACACACACACACACACACACACACACACACAGTTGTTTGTTAAATGCAATAATAATGTGGAAGGACAGTAAAACATGAAAATTCCGTAGTCTTTGAAGTAAATTTTGAACATTGCGTTTGTTGCATATTTTGCATTCAGTGCACGTTTTCTCTCTCTCTCTCTTTCTCTCACTAGCTCTAGCTCTCACACACATGCACAAACACACATACGTGCGTGCACACACACACACACACACACACACACACACACACACACACACATAACACATATAACACACATTAACCCCCCCCCACACACACACACACACACACACACCAAAATTCCAGTTTATGCTATTGCCAATACAACTTACAAATTACAGTGTGTGGTCTAGATGTCACATTTCACCCTGTCTTTGAGGTAAAAAAAATAACTGCCCCCGTATTTGCCTTGGAGATATTTTCTTAAACCGCTCAGTTTGTAGACAGATGTTGTTAATGATAGATTTTGAGGAAAAAAACTATAGAACGTAGACTAAAAACAACGAGGAGATATGGTTATATATTTGAAAAGAGGAAGAATCCTGCCAATAAAAAAAACAATAAAACAAGACTCGAGGAAGTACAAACTCATAATTTTCATTTCTGATAACAACAGCCACAGCAGATCCGCAACGGGATTTCAACATCACAAAACCATCAGGTCTTGTCACAGATGAGTTCTGTTGCAAGATGGATGTAGTTGCAAGCAGCTACTTTATAAAGCAGCAGAAAAAAATGTTAATCATTGGCCTAGATTCTAGACTATGTCTACTTGGATATAGTTTATAACATAGTATATATTGTATTTAGTATATATAGTACATATAATATACTTTTATATACAGTATATATGGCCTTTATTAACTCCTCATGGGGAAATTCATTCTCTGCAATGAACCCATCATGGATGAACCATGAGCAGTAGGCTGCCGTCCACCAGCGCCAGGGGAGCAGTTCGGGGTTCACTGTCTTGCTCAACAACACTTCCACACACCAGGAGGAGGCGGGAATCCAACCAGGAATGTTTGGTTTCACGGACGATTGCTGCGCGACGCTGCCTCCCGAATATAACTAATAAATAAAATGATATGTATTTCTGTATATAATATACTATTTTACTCTGAGTGTCAGTTTCCTGATATGCTGTCATTGTGACATTGGTTTCCCAGATGTAATGCTTTTATCACTCACATAAATCATTTTTAATTAAACCTGCAAAATGCCAGTGAGTGTTACTCTCATTTGGCCCCATTTCCTGATTCTGTTCCTCTCAATGGTTTCTCTGTGTCTGCTTGCCATTTTTTATTCTCCCTCAGCTGTCTTTTATTCTTCCATCCCCTTCTCTTGACTATACAGCTGATTAGTAAGCTTGTTTTAAAAACATAAATGGCTTGTTTCTTATTTGATTTAAGCTGTTTGGTTGTTCTTGGTAAATAGTAAAAAAAAAAACTCAGAATAAAAGGTACAACAAGCATTAAAAATCCGTTATCTGACCGATATAAACTGGAAGAAGTATTTTAAAAAAATGATTGAAGTTTGATAATACAATGAGAGAGACTAACTTTCAGTTTGTGAAAATATCTAATATTTCTGCGTCATACTCAGGAAAACTGTATGGACGACATATAACTACAAATTAAAACATCATGAAAAAATTATATGAAAATGTTTATGAGCAATTTGAATAAGAAAAAGATCATATAAATCATTGGCAGCGGGTTGCTCCTCCGTCGCTGCACGTTAATTAAAATAACCATGAAGCTAAATCTCGCCACCTGCCCTCCCCCCTTTTAATTTGCTGATATTCTCGTATCCATTTCATAGATCAGACCTTGTTTGTTTTTTAGTGCACTTGTCGCACATCAACAGACTTAAACACTTGTGATGATCCTGTCTGAGATATTCAACACACATGCCTAAACTGAATTCATCATAGCGCTTTCTCTTTATACCATTATATCCACGAAAAATATCCTCACACCATCTACAATGTTTTAACCGTGCTTAATATTCTTGATCACATAACCCCATGTATTGTTTAGCATATATCTACACGGCTGCATGTATTTATGGGGCTGCCTAAGATACGGCCATGTCAGTGCAAAACTGTGCAAAAGATTCAGAAACACATGTGCTTTGTGTTTCAAATCGTGTAAGAATCAGCAATCATAAAGTACTGTAATGGATGTATGAAAATATAGGTATTTTTTCACAGTTGTCATTACATTGGGTGAAGCCGGTGACTTTGAGCTGATATGTCCTTGTCTCAAGTGTTGCCTCCATGCTGCAGGCTCATGTCTGAGACTCTGTGATGTGAGAACATTGCCCCCTGCTGATTTCAGTTTGTACTCTGTCAGGGGCTTTTCAAACCAAATGGCGGATGACGTGTACCGTATTTGAGCAGCAGCAGCAACCACAGCCTCCTAGATGCTGTTCAGAGATGTGCACTGTTTTCCTTTATGGTAAATCTCCCATTTAAGGAGAGCCCACAAGTTGTTGTTGGGGTTTAAGTCAGGTGAGGAAGGCAGCCATATAATCTTCTTTCATCCTTCCTGTCAAGCCAGGCTGAGGAGTACTTTTGAAGCATGTGATAGAGCTTGGTCCTGTCTAAAATCATTGTTTTCTTGAAGGATGCATGCTTTTTCTGTATCACTGCTTGAAGAAAGTGTCCTCTAAAAACTGGAAGTAGTTCTGGGAGTTTAAGTCCATCTTCAATCCAAAACGGGTCCAGCCAGCTCATCTCTAAGGATACCAGCCGGTACCAGCCATTTCATCGGTTCATTTATCCTTTGGAAAACCAGCCTCCAGGTATTTCTTGTCCCAGTCTTGATGAGACTGGGACACAAAAGTTCTGTTTTTAACGTGTGTTTCCCTGTTCTATAGTGGTCTGATTTTAGTCATGTCTCTGCATCCAAAATTCCTTGTACTTTTGGGTACTCAGGCAGGTTACAGTTCTGGAATATGCAAGCACTGGATGACAATGGGTTCCTGATAGCTTCGCACTTGATTTTTTGGAAATATTTGGCAGTTGATCTGTGTATTTTTTTTCTCAACACATTTCTGTCAACAAGATAGTGAGGAAAGCCCGCTCGGTGGTGGGACTGAACCTGGACCACCTTCAATCGGTGGCAGTGGAGAGGCTGAAGGACAAACTGGGAGCTATCCTGGACAATCCCCCTGCACGACGAGCTGTGGCTGATGGTTAGCTCCTTCCGCCAACGGTTAATCCCATGCCGGTGCAGAACTGAATGCTTCAGATGCTCCTTTGTGCCCACGGCCATCAGACAGTACAACAGCAGTCTGGACGGCACACAACTCTGACCGGCCTGAGTGCACCTGGGATGCTTCCACAATCTCACCCATTCACATGTCATATCCTTACTCTACTGTCTTTCTTATCCTTGTTGACCCCAGCCCGCACACAACCTCCGTATTTTTGTTTATTTATTTTCTTCTTGTCATTGCTATTGTCACTGTATTTATATTGTCATTTAGTTCTGGTTGTGTATTTTTCCCCCTCACTGTTCCATTATGTTGTCCATTATAATACCTGATGTTGCTGCTGTTGTTGCTGTCTATTCATTCGTGCATGTCTTGCTATCTTCTGTCTTCTGTCTCTCCATTTATTTTCATATTCATATTTATTTACTTTTTTTTATTTTTTCACATTATAACTGTTAGGCTGCTGTGACAAAGGAATTTCCCTTATAGGGATAAATATAGTTTATCTTATCTTGTCCTTTTGCAAAAAAACATCAGATTTTTTTGCCTATTTTGCCTGATGAAAAGAATCCGCTAATAATTATGCAAACTTTGATATTGGGTATTGATCTCCTTTGGCCACACCCTCCCTCATTACACAAAACTAATGTGCTCAAATCCAATAAGCACTCACCTTTATACAGCGTGGAGAAAGAATATACACATAAAAAGGTTAATCTAGTCAAAATGCTCACCTGCCAAAAAATTGTTCACACACAGTATAGTTGATGGTGGTTATAAGGTAAAGATAGTCAGTGAAGAGAGGATAGGTCACATTGCGACATTGCAACGTAATCTTTTTTTGTTGTTGTTGTAAATACGTGAGAAATTATGTGTCACTTTTCAGTTGTTTTGTCCATTATTTTCACATTTCCAAATGAAAATAGTCTGAGATGGGGAAAAAAGTGTTTTTTTTCTTTTACTTGTCAAATAATTATGCATATAGAAATGTTCTCTTAAAAGGACAAAATCTTACTTTTACTTTCTTAAATATTCAGGTTTGAGCTGATACATGCTATATGATAGCATGTAGCAGAATATCTAATATAATTAAAAATTGAAATATGGACGTAATAGTATTCATTACTAAGTAATGCTCCTGATGTGCCCAAAACATTTTGGATTGAGTGAGAGCACTATAATTGTTCAAAAATTAAACGAATCATCAAAACCAAGATTTGTCTCACTTAGTTTAGTCTTTGATCATTTTAAGTGAAGAAATGTTTTGGGTTAAACATCTTTAATCAATTAATTTTATTCAACATTTTCATCTATATCATTCTATGAAGTTTCATTGAATATTTTCCATTATATTAGTACGAATTTTGGGCTATGGCCAGCAGGAGGTTCAGTGTGCAAACTTATCGAGTGCAAACTGTACCAGTGTGTAAAAACAAAAATAAAGCTCGTCAGTTCTTCAGTGAGAACATCAATCTACCACAAATAGTTTTTCTTTGGGTATTTTTGAGCTTCATGTCCAATGGCTCTGCATGTCTAGAGCTGATTACTGGCTGCTTTCACTCTCTCTAACCAAGTTTCAGAGTGACAAAACTTGTGATTTGAAGAGGCAGTTCAACACACACGATTTGTAACATTAAAAAGAGTTTGAGAGCAAACACCAGTCCAGTGTTACATAAATAAGTTTAATGTAGAACGCTTATGTCTTTAGTGCGCTTAGAATGTACTTTATGCGCTATTTTAACACTTATACTCATAAGATTTTTAAGAAATCTAAAAAAAAGTGAGATGTTCCTGATTTGCAATCCAGTTTTTCAATGGATTTAATGCACAAGAACAAAAGCAGAGTGAAATGAGTCAATTAGCATGTTCTTTGCTTTGCAATTGTTATCCACAATTATCTGAATAATTTAGACAATTCAGAGCTTATTTGGTTTTATTTCTATTTGGAAAGCCCAAAGATATACTGATATCCTGACTTGTCTGTTCTTCCTGGGACTCGCAGAGTTGTGATATGAGAGTGAGAGCTCCAGTAAAAAAAAAAAAAGCCTGTCAGACAAAATCATGATCAGCCTTCTGTTTAAAGTGAAGAAAATTGGCAAACACATTATAAAATCACGACACTTAAATTAGCAGAAGAAAAACCTAAGTCAATAAGGTAAACGTTTTGCTATAACGTTTTCCAGTGTGAAGTGTGCAAGCTATTGTTCTCATCTTTATTGTGACAATGGTGTTGTTTTTCATTTGCAGAAACAAAATGTTGTGATTTAGGTCAGTAACAGAGCAAGACACAAAACAACATCAGCCCACTTATTAATTACAGAAAGTGTTCCTACTTTAAACACTAATTATTTCTGGCAGCTTGTACTCTGATAAAAATTACATGCTGGTCCGATAGTAGATCCAATTTCTAGCCTTATATGTCATTTTAACCATGGGATAAAAATTTTTTTTTGTTTAAAAACCTGAGTCATCTAACAAAATGTTTCAAAACATGAATTGTCTGGTGTGAGAAATTGATATTCTAACAGCAGCTTTGCTTCCAACTGGTGATGCTCTGTATTCACACAGTCCTTCGTGTCAGATGAAAGCTTTCAATTAGCAGTCAATGCAACGCCAATTCATTCCATCATGATTTACATTCTCTGTCAGCACCCAAGGCGCGCTCTACCAGCCAGTTGCAGGAATCTCTTCTGGAGAGAATGAGTTAACCCGCTGTGAACAAAATGTGAAAACAAATGTTTTGTAGCAATCAGCTAGTCACGGGCTTCTAAAGGCAATGCTCCCCACCACGTGGCTGTAGATGTGAGAAGCCATAAGTTAAGGTGTCTTAACCTAGAAAGAGGAGGAGATCAAACCTCTCTGATGCTCGGATTTGGAGTCTATTGCTGGCAGGGGTCGACACAAACCATTGGCAGAATGCGTGTCCCCTCACCCGGTGTTCTTATTGGAGAAAAGCCAGTGATTGAATTCTGTTCAACTAACCTTCATGAAACTGCAGGAGTCATAGTTCAGGCATTCAGAACAAGGCAGTATCCTCCTCTTTGATGCACTTTGAAAAGGGGACATGCATATTGTTCTGACTAAGCTATGATAATATTAGCTTTGGATTTGTGAGGGCGGCACAAAGCTATTATTGTGAGGTGACAGGCATTGCCTCTGGAAATTATGTCCAAGAATTTTGAAGCATCCACAGTGGGGCAATATCTCATGCAACTCAAGAATCAAACTCATACTGAGATGCCAAGAAGAATCTGAGTTTCTTTATGTATTTGGACATTGGTTTAGTGAGTAGTTTCATCCAGTGTCACTATTATTGGTATTATCCATCTCCAGTATGAGGGGCGCATAAAGGAGTATATTTCCTAAGCCGAGAGCAGACCAGTGGGAGTCCAATTTTAATGAAAAAGCGCTAAAGGCCAGTTGGCAGTGACCCTGCCTCTGCTCAGCCATGTGTCTTGCTAGGTCAGCTCAACAGCACTCCAGGTCTGCTGGATATTTGCCAGTCCACTGCTGCAAGAGATGAGCTGAAACACAAAATCATTTTTTTTCTTTTTTTGTATAATGTGGTGCACGTATGACATTATTTAGAAAACAATAAAAGAAGCAAAAAAAAAAAAAAAAAGGCAAATGACAAAAAATATTTGTCAATACAATATTCTTAATACACGTTATTTCACTTCATTTTCAAAAGAAAGAGCAAAAAACTATTTTGCAATGTTTGATTGGCAATTCATTAATCAGTTAAAAATTTGGGGATTTGATTGATCAAACGGGGGACTGCCGACTTCTTTCTTTGGTTTACAAAATACACTACAGAATAGAATTTGACCAATAAAAAAAATATATTCTTTTTACTAAGAGCAGAATAAAAGCTGATTAATTGGTCTTCTAAAATATCTCTTTTTACAAATGTCACTTGTGGAAATTCATTTTGTTTCTAAGTAGGGATGCCAAAGAGTATCACTTCCAATAGTACAGGCTTAAAAGCGATGAAAGTTGCATTGAGAGGTTTTTTATGAATGTTCAAACTGATCGGAAACAGGATAACCGATCCGATCTTTCGATTTACAAGTACAGTGTCCAGAGATTGATCATGTGTATGGGTGTGTCTTTTTACGATACAATGAAGCAGTTAAAATTTTGATTACATGTAACACAGCTTTTAAACAGACAAATTGTTTTTATTTTTTGAAATTACAACCTGTATCTGCTCCGTAGGTGAGTCAATGTGAACTGATGATCCACACTGACAGTAAGATATAAAAGCTACTCAAAAGCTACAAGCTGTTCATGTTGAACGGTGCTGCTATTATATACAGACAACATTTAACGTTTATGCATTTAGTAATATTATATTTCTCTGAATAAACCTTAATGCTTTTGAAACATCTCAAAAGCATTATTATAAATGAAATAAATAAAGATAAATTGCAGGTGCTTTCCAGAATTACTTGATGGTGTTCCATATCCTTGAGAACACCGCTCTCTCTTGTGGAAAGCGTTTTTTAACAACAAATAAGGCTTTCTCCGCACTCCTCTCGCTACTTTACAATACGCACAAATACACACATCTGGATCTGTTTTCAGTCACATATGTAGAAAAACAACAGAACATGCCTGTATAGCAGCAAAACCCATTAAAAAACACGGTCTCTATTGGATCCCCGACCAGACAGGTAATCCTTTCTATGAGCTGATGGGGTGGCGTTTAGTCTCAGACTACTGGGTTTCACACAGCCTCTCTTATATCGCAACACACCTTTTCAACAGATGGGGACAAACACAACACTCACAGTGCATCCTGATGACACAAAACAAGCATAAGGCCACACATGATCAACATAAAGAAACCAAACAGCCTCCTTGAGAGGCGTGCCATTCAGTGCTTCAGTGGTTCTACTAGGTAAGGCATCAGTCCGCCTATCATATTCTTTTTTTGGCACACAAGAAGATTGAGACACATGCTGTCAGGGACACACCTTTGTTCATCAAGTATCCGGTGTGTTCATCAAGTATCCAGCATGTCACATTTCTGTATTGAAACAAGATCTGTGAGGCCGATTAGTGTTCTACATTCCAGTTGTGAGTGATAGCAGTGGGAAATTGTGTCCCTTCAATGAAAAAAATAAAAATCGAAAAATGTCTGCAATTGTTTCTTGAGAAACATGTCCAAATGTTGGTCAATCGACCTGCACTACTTTGTGTGCAGTTTTTTAGGCGTCCCTTGCTTCTTGGTCTGCCACAGATGGCTGGCAATGGTAATGGCATCCACACTCGCGGACATGGTTTTGGCCGGGATCTGGCTGAACTGCTTTCTATCTGAGTTGTACTTGTACAGGCCTTCGATCATCTTGGCAGTGATGGTCTTTGGCCCGATCCCAGCCAGCCTAGTGATCTCCTCTGTCTCAGGACAATAGGCATACACAGACCTGAACTGGCAGCCAGCATCGCGGAACAACACCAGGAAGTTATTGGCTTCAGATTTCTCCATTTCCTGCAGACAGTAATAGAAAATGTCATTACTGATCTTCAGGTGATCTTGAAAACAAGGCAGAATATTAGAGTTAGATGTAAAACATTACATCAAGTATCTTGTTTTTCTGCCCTTCGTTGACCTTCCCTGCCAGGCAGCAGTGTGCCAGTGCATTCTGGATGATGTGCTTGTTCGACTTGGCACTGGGCTCCTTATAGAGTTTGGGTCCTGGAAGATTCAAGTACAGCTCAATCGCAATCATGAAAGTGAATCGAAACGTCAGTAGCTACGTGCATTCATGGGGCGTCTCTCATACCTGTGTACTCCGTGTTAGAAGGCGTAGAGGAGGTGGTGGAATCATTTTCCCAATCCTTCTCTCCATTACGACTACCAGCAGAGGGGCAAGAAGAAAAACCTCCAGCGGAGTCTGGCCTGGGGATGATTATGTGTAAAACCAACAAATGGCAAACACAAATACATGAGAGATAAACCATGAAAAAGTACATATAGATGGGCATACAGAAGCATGGAAGAGGAACAGATTGCACAGACAGATATATCTCAAAGATATATACACGAGGACACATACATAAACAAAGACACATACACAGAGATGTGGGAATACAAGGTCAGATGCCATGACAAAAATTTCCACCCCCTGCTTTTTCTCTGGCATTAAGTACTCCCACTAAGCTGTGCAGTAGAGGGCAGAAAGGTACGCCAAGCCAAGCCAAGCAAAGCAAAGCCTGTCTTTATAGCTACTGTAAGAGAGAAGCTCCAGCACTTGTTGAGGGAAACAGCTATAAAATGCAGAGCAGTCAGCGTAACAACAGCAGCAGATCAATACTACAAAGGACAGAGTGATGTTGAAGAGCAAGAAAGCAAAAATAGCAAGGAGGGGCTAATCTAGTAAAAAATACTGTGTAAGCCATGAGCTGCATTGAGGAAAATTGTTCATTTTTTCCCGCTGATGTGTCCATCTAATTTTAATGTGCTTATATGTGTGGATGGAGCTCCACAACCTTTAGTCTACTGCCGGAGGTATTACTAACCTTCCCTTTCTTTCTTTGGGAGAGTTTAGAAAGAACGGGACATGAGAAGAAGCTACTTTATTGCCTCTGAGGAAGCATGCCACATGGAGGAAAAAGAGACAGGGATAAAGAGAATAAAGATATTGAGTGTTCAACCTCATTGAAATCAGCTAATGAAATAATGTGAGAAAACAGTAACCTGGCCATGAAAATAAAACACAAGCAATATTTACATTTTCAATATTTAAAAAAAAAAATCTGCAGTTGTACAATGCTAATTTCTGTGCAAATTGCACACCTCGTGTCACTCATATATCTATCTTAAATATACAGCAGAAGAGTTGTTTTAACACATTTCATATGAACCAGCTGATGAAAAATGGGACCTTTTTCTCAGTCTAAAAGTAAAGAAATTGTAATGGGATAATCTTATTCTCTGTGGAAATTCAAACTGTATTGTATTTCAAATA
The DNA here is from genome assembly GCF_037954325.1 of Fistularia commersonii. NCBI lineage: Eukaryota > Metazoa > Chordata > Actinopteri > Syngnathiformes > Fistulariidae > Fistularia > Fistularia commersonii. Next base: position 1,240,043 of record NC_141308.1, read on the forward strand.
ATCAATAAGTAATTTTCAATAACACAAGAAAGTATTGAGCACTGATGAGTGTATCATATTGCAGAATGACTCATAAAATTAGAAATTGAAATATGGACATGATAATGTTCATTACTAAGTAATGCTCCTGATGTGCCAAACACATTCTTCAGATTTTTTTTCAGTTAAGCTGTGACTTTTGCTCTGTAAAGCAGTGGTTATTAAATCACAGGGTTTTAGTTAAAGAGGGGGCCTTACCGGCTGGGCTTCCTGTTGTCTGGATGGTTGCTGTCAATGTCGCCCAAGCTAAGAGAGGCCAAAGACACACTGGAGACAGAGAAGCCTCGAGGACGCACCCCTGCACCATAAAACATCAACAATGATGGCTCATAACACTGATATGTCAGTTTTGGTGCACGCCGGATGTGATGCCCACCTGATGCTTTCACGGGAGGCATTGATGAGTCCATGCCATCCCTGTGTATGGACTTGGGGCGTGGCTTCTTCTTGAGACTTCCTGATCGGGGTTTGATGACCTCATCCATATCTTCCATCAGTTTGAGCTGCTTCCTCCTCATATACTCATTCTTGATGTATTCTCTCCTTGCTTTCTCATCTTCCTTCTTCTGCAGCTCTTCCTCTGCTTTCAACCTAAAGGATGAGCCAAATTTTTTGATTTTTTATTCATTTTCCCTACATGCAGAACAATAACTCTAAGATACAAGCCAGTAAAGCAAGCAGAACACAAGACAGACAGACACACCGTGCAGCTTCTTTCTTCTGCTCCTGTTCCAGCTCCTGTTGCTGCTTCTTTTCCTGAGCCTCCTTCTCCCTCCTCAACCTCTTTTCAAGCAGCGCTGCTTTCTTTGCAGCCATATCCTCTTCCCCTTTTACATCATCCTGGAGTTTGATAGGCACAATAACACGGCACATAGCATTGTCATGATTATCTTGCTTTGACCTGATGCATCGTCATTCTCTTCAGTTGTGACTTCGAACACTGTTTTTAAGAAACGCTCTAGTGATAGATTTAGACAATATGCATTACAAGCATTCCATAAAATGTAAAAATGATTTCAGGGAAATGTCTTGTATTTCCTCATCACCATCTCTGATCGGCTAATGCCAAAACACACACGTCACTACACATGTGAGGCCAAGAAGCCTTTTCACTGAACAAAAAGAATTAAGCAAAAAAAGACCATACAGCCATGCAGACACATTTATAATCGAGGAGTCCATGAATTATGGAAAATTGGTCGTCACTATCATATTTCTGTAGTGGTCTTTAGTTATCTGCAATGTGCATCTGCTGTGACACTGGGAGGGACGAGCACATTACCAGAAAGTAAATATAAGGATTAAATATAAGTTCTAAGCTCATCTTAACAAGTTATTTATTCATATCCAACACTCCAAACCAGCGTGTACAGCATTTCACGTGCAGTATATCAAGAAAATGCTAACTTCCTTAGCATCTTCTTTATTACCATACCTAATTTATCTCAGTCAACTCAGCTCTCATGTCTAGATCAGACATGTGAGTGAACGCAGGCGCAACTTGCTGCCGCTGCTCGCCATTAACAATCTATATGTCTGTACAGTATCCTTGAGTGTCAAATAAGGGACCTTAAATTAAATGTAGTGTTATTATTATTATTATTGTTGTTGTTGTTGTTCCTATTATCATTATTATTATTGATATTATCAATATTATCACTCTGTTCACAAGTCTTTTAGGTGCTGCTCTATAGTGTAATACTCAGTATTTTACTGCTGCTCTTTATGCATTCACAAGTCAAAACATCTTGTTTTCTTCATTTCTGATTTGATAACAAATATTACTCTAATTCTGTCAGGTTATAAAGGCCGGCCTTTGGTCAGCCGGCGAGTTTTACGGGAACTCAAAAAAAGGAACAGATCATTTGGCAGAGGATGGCAGTGCAACCTTTATTTCTTCTGATTTACTTAGGTAATGTGAGCTTTTTTTTATAAACATATTTGTTATTATGAAGCATAAAAAGAGATGACTGATATAACTTCAATCTGTTGATCAAATGTGGAGTGATCCCTGATATTCAATGAACTAGAAACAATCATCTCAATCTGTCAATAACTGGCTTGCCAACCCGCAGCTCCCGAGTCGCACGCAGCTCTTATGTTCATGTCGAATTTTATGTTTGTGTGTTTTTTTTACAGCAAAGACAGGCTGTTTGCAACCCCCGCTGGTCACAGGTGAGGCTGCCGCTGAGCTGGAGATGATCGATCTGTGTGAAGAGGACCAACTGACACCTGCTTTGAGAGAAGGGACCATTGAATGCTGGAAAAGTGTGCCAATGGAAAAGTACCCAAATGTCAAACAGACAGCGCTTAAGATATTGTCAATATTTGAGTTAAGATACATGCATACTGCAAGTCTCTTTTTCCTACCCTGAAAGATTTGAAATCAAAGCATCGATGTGTTCTGACAGACACATGTGAGGATTTGCTTTGAGTGGCAACAACTGACTATAAACCAAATTTGAAAAGGATTGTTAAGGATAAGGAATGCCAGAAGTTCCGCTGAGCCACATGCATAGTAATAGAAAAAATGCTGATAATAACAATATAATAATAATAATAATAATAATAATAATAATAACAATAATAATAATAATAATAATAATAATAATAATAATAATAATAATAATAACAATAATAATAATAACAAAATGTGTACTTTTATTAATCCTCATGGGGAAGTTCACTCTCTGCAGTTAACCTATCATGGATGAACCATGATATATATATAATAATTTAAAAACTTTTTTTTTTGTAAACATGAACTGAATATTGAACTGAGAGATTGTGAGACAGTGTATAGTGTTCATGTTGAAAATGACTGGCTTGCGGCACGGTAAAAACTGTGGCTCTTAGCCTCTGACTGGTTGGTGACCCCTGCCCTATAATAATGACAAACAAGGCTCAACTTGAACATTTTAGTTATCAATTTTCTCCATTCCAGAAATGGCATCCACAAAAAGAGTTTGTTCACAGTGTGAATTTGGTCCACACCATATATTATACTGAAATAAATGATAATGGTGATTGTACTATAAAACATAATGTTTTAATGTGAGTGTAAAGGATTGTATAAACATAGGAGCTACTCACCTTGAAAAAGAATCCACAACACATCTTCTGCTCTTCCCCACAGACATCTCCTGCAGTTTCTCCCTCCCCTGTGATATCCTGAGCTTGACCATCAGGCTGCTTCGGCCCAGTCAGAGTCACCTCCACCAGCTCTCTCCTGTCTTGGAGATCTCTCTTGACCCGGTCAGCCGCAGCCCCTTGCACCTCAGAAACGGGCTGACATAACACCTGCACCTCTGAAATTCTTGAATCTCTCCCTTCATTCTTCACCTGAGCATTCTCTTTCTCTTTGTCTGCCACTCTAGTGGGATGCGAGTGAGTGCCAGCACTCCTGTTTCCCACCATCTCTTTGTCCACATTTTTATCTTTGCTGTCCGTGGACATCACCAGCCCCTCGTCATGCCCCAGGTAGGCAAAAGAGCTGGTCTGAGACTGGCTTGTGGTGAAACGCCTCAGTCTTGGAAGGCTGTCCACTGAGGTGGGAGTGTTCAGCATTCGGCTAAAGGATGTAACCTTCAGATCGTTTGGTCGTGGTGTCCGGGGTGTCCTGGCATGGAAGGAGGCTGGCCTCCGTTTAATACCGGTAGAAGATGAGCGATTTAGAGGACGGGGAGACCCAGACAAGGACATAATGGGAGACAAAGACCCAACTGATCCTTGAATTGATCCTCGGCCTGCAAGACTGCTGCTACGCAGCTCACGGAGCTGCCTGAGGGCGGAAAAAGCATGGAAATAATCAAATGATAGAACAGAAAATGAATTTTATTATGTATTTATAAAAATTGTACCTGTGTGGCGATCGAGCTGGCGGAGGAATGACCCAGGCATGTTGCTGTTGGTCTCTCATTGTCATGATTCTCTCCTGCTGCTGAGCCAAACGCTGCATTTCAGTCTGCAGGAAACCCAGTGATGTGTTCAGCCTCTCAATTGAGCGTGTGTATTCTGCAAGGTCGATTTCACCAGGAGTCATGCCTGTTAAAAATAACAGTTTTAATGGCCAGTTCTCAGACTCCTCAAACCTAAACCAAAAGATATTCAACTTATTGTCCTATTTACATTACAGTGACCCACCTCCTCCATCTTCACATGGAGACCGTGGAGCAGCTCCATCCGGCTTGCATCTCTCTGTCCGCTCCATCTTTCCCGGACCCGTCTGCCTGGCAAATGTTAGCGGTTCAGGGGAAGGAGACCCACCTGTAGTGTTGTTGAATGGAGGCGTAAGTCCTTTTCTTTTAACAACGTTTAGAAAGGCTGTTCTGCCCATTCTTTGACGATGGCGCGTAAACGCTTCTTCCACCTGGTGAGAGTATCAAATAATGTTGACTTGCAAGAAAAACATGCATTTTCACACAAGGACATTTGGAGGAATATGTTTACCTTCTTTTTCTGGGCTTCAATGGCTCTGCGTTTCTCTTCAAGCTTCATCCTGAGTTGAATCATCTCTGTGGCTATCAGGTGCGAGGGAGACGTTGTTATTGGAGAAGGAGAAGTGATTGGCAAAGGTGGGGTCGAGATCTAGTAAAAATAGTAAAGATAAGATCAATCTTGATGCATATCGGCCTTTAGGGTAATTACTTGTCACTTTAGAAAGGTGTGTATTTCTACGATGCAGCGATTGAATGATGCAAACCTGAGATGCAATGGGCTTCAACGAAGGTACGTTGAGATCAGAACTCTCTGGTGTTGTTCCACCACTACTTCTTCCCTCCAACTTCCTGAATTTTTGCTCCGCAAAGCTCGTCATCCGTACCAAACCACCTCCAGAGCCACCGGAGGACGAAGCAGGGCTCAGGGTATGGGATCTAGGGAGCGTAGGCGCTGAACTTGGGCAGGGGCTTCTCTCCATTCCATCTCCCCTCTCAGACTTAGAGCCACCGACTCCTTCATGTCCTCCATCACAGTTTCTTTCCCTTTCTGCCCAGTTAGGCAGTGGACATGATCGAGTTGTAGCCTCACACTCTGGATCAATGTCCGAATAGTCTCTCAGAGAGGAATCTTCATCCAAACTTTGGATGTCCTCGGTCTTCACGTGGAGGCCCGTGTCAGCGTCATCGGTGGAGAAAGAGTTGGGGTCATGGTCATTCAACTTGGATGAACTTGGATCACCCCCTTGACTTAGAGCTCCTGATTCTTCTGAAGGCTCTGCACAATGGAGGAAGAAGCCACCATCTCCATCCTTCATGCCCAGGCTGGCGTGAGGCCGTTCAGTGTTGTGGATTATCTTTAGGGCCTCCTCGATGCTTGGTGGGGTTGAAGGGCTGATATGGCCACCATGGTTATCATGGTGATTGTTAGAGTTGCTGCCACTATCTAGAAGGACTCCATTGGAGCACCTAGGGAAAACATAGTATATAATCAATAGTAAATCCAGTTTAGATTGTGTGGATCATCCTTTTGCTACTTGCAGGATTAAAGTGCACAGTTTGCATGATTTACTTAACAAGTACCTCTTGAAAATACAGAAAAAAGTAAGAAATATATGAGAAAATCTGATTACAGATTTGCCATTGACCTTAAGGAACACTATGCTACACTAGTAAAAAGTAAAAGACTGAACTTTCAATTCAACACAGGAGTTCACTTTACAGACTGATGTAGAAGAAATTGTAAGGAATAATATTTTGGTTTTGGCAAGGCCAAGAGGAATAAGAATGATTAATCAAAACTGTATGATTAAATTTTACCCATCCTTGTTTATGACTGCATTGAAAGAAAATGAACACTCCTCGTTGCTGATGCATCTGGCAAACATTTCTGGGTTATACTCATTTCGTCCTTCAATGATCATTACTTGCATACAAAGTGCAAAAATTCATCAAAAGTCAGATGATTCACTTTTTCATATTGATTTGTTTTCCTGTCAGCTATAATAATATCAAATAAGGCTGATATTCACGAGAGCTTAGATAGTCTGCCCAGTTAGCAACAGTGAGCATAGGAAAGAATCATGCATTGATTAATAAATGCATTTAGCCCTAACTTAACTAAAAACATTAACTGTCTTATCAGAAAAAAACTTGTTCAGTCCTGACACAGTCCCAAGGCCAGTCAACCAAAAAATAGATATATCAATAAACATCGATGAATAAAAAAAAACAATTATGACAGTGTACTTTTACTTCAAGTCTACAAATAAAAGTCACAGGATGGTGATTCCAATGTAGCTGCTGATCAAGCGATCAGCCACTGTTACTGAGTAATTCACTAAGCTGCCAATGCTAGTCCTCCATACCTGCTTTGGTTTTTCATTGAGAATGTGTTGCTCCTCCCCAGGGGTTTCGTGGTAGAGACATTTTCATTCTCCTCTGGTATGTGCTGGCTCTGGCCATAAACATTGACAGGCATGAGGGAGAGGTGGCGCTTGATTCCTCCTCGGGATGCATAGTGAGCTTTGAACCCAAGGCCATCACTGCTGGCAGAGCGGGTCATGCTGCGGAGTGGGGGAGGTTCACAGGGCTCCATAGGGGCTCCATCCAGAGGTATCTCAAAGGAGATTCCCCGGGAGGACGAGCTACGGGAGACAGACAACCGGAAATCTGCTGTTACACAAGTATTACGGATTAGCTCAAAAAATATAGGCCAATGAATGAATCAGTTCCAGACGTATAAGTTCAGCAGTGGATATCCGCTACCAACCGTTTCTCCTTTGGCCATGTTCCTACACACCCATCCACGTAAGACATAGAGGTAGATCTTTTCATCACACCTGTTTCGGAGAGCACATGATATAGAAATTCTGGAGTTCAAGATTCCAACCCCACAAATGACATTTATATTGTGTTAATAACTCAACATGACACGAAAAGTTGCAATATGGCTATCATCCACTAGAGGAACTCAATAGCATGCCACCAAAATCTGGACTTTCCAGTATTCAAGAATAAGGTAGTTCTTTCTAATTTTTTGTCAAGTTGAACAAAGCCTTTGAATGTAATTTGAAAGTAAGAATTCAGCCTAATATTTTCTATAACAACTGCGAAGTAAATGATTTTTGTCACATATGTGACATATGTTTGAGATCTAAACAACATATTAGGAAACGACCTCCACCCAGTATCTATCTATCTATCTATCTATCTATCTATCTATCTATCTATCTATCTATCTATCTGTCTGTCTGTCTGTCTGTCTGTCTGTCTGTCTGTCTGTCTGTCTGTCTGTCTGTCTGTCTGTCTGTCTGTCTGTCTGTCTGTCTGTCTGTCAATCTATCAATCGCTTCATACAAAAGAAAAAGCTAAATAAATCTAATCCAATGTATTGATTCAACTATGAGCTTATTAGACCACACTGGATACTTATGGTGTGAAGCTCTCATACACTAAGAAATTACAGCATATATCTGTAACAGTTCAGATTTCATGAGCACTTAAAACTTGCAATTAGTTTCCACATCTACTAGCATACACCGTTTACCAAAAAGTCTGATATTTACCTTCTGCAGGAATATTTTCTGGGTTGTCAGATTTTTCTGCATAGCTCTGTTTGACTGGGTTGGTCACAGGAACAATATTTTTACAGGATGTTACTGGCTCATGAGCTGCAAGGGGGAAATTTGACTCATCATTTAGACACAATCTTACGTCATGTACTACAGTTTACAGTACCAAATTTTAATACTCATAGATATTGTAATGGAAAAAATAGCATGCTGATGTTATGTGAAACTATACTGTACCATTTGGGTCAAACACTCTGGGCTGCACAAATGAGGGTTTAACCACTTCAAACCACCAAAAAAGTTCAGCCATAAATACCAGGAAGTTACTCTGCAAGACCACACCCACACCCACACACACACACACACACACAAGACACATACACACAAACACAGGCACGTTGTTATTTATAAATAACTCGCATAGCCTTTTTCTTTATGCAGTGCATCTCTCTACTCAGTTGCGTCTCTAAAGAAAACAGCAGCATCCCCATTATCAGACTGCTTTTTGACACCTCAGCGAGGTATATATACATATATGTATACATGTGCACATGTACTGTAATGGAATGTCAGTAGATGCATCATCTTCTGATTAGTATAAGGTCAAACTAAGACATATGGCCCTGAGGGCAGCCAACAGCACCATCTAGAGTTTAATTCAAGCAAGTCATACAAGCATAGACAGAACAACAAGATAGTGTGAGTACATTTCTCACGGACAAATGCATTCATGCAGTGGTCAGAATATCCCCGCAAGCCTAGACAGATGAAAATGAGAGAAAAATACAGCTCAATCAATACAGTATGGATATACTACATCCATGAAAAGCTGATATCAGCCAAGGAATACACTGGTCTATTTCAAGTTGTATAAAATGTAATTTGCCAAATGCTGTCACATTGGATATTTAACAATACTAACAATACTTTTCTACATTTTTTTTCCATGTCCATTTTGAAACTTTGTTTGTGATTTAATGTCAAACCTCAATGAACAGACACCTGCATATTAAGAATCAGTGGGTAGAGTAAGGTCTGAGTGGACAGTCTCTCAAAGATCATATTCCTCCAATCCTTTCACTACCGACACAATAGCAGCATAATCCAGGCAATACAAACTCACTATAAACCATGGGGTCAACGAGAAAACCAGAGGGAAGAAGAGAAATTGAGGAAACCCACTGCTGTTTTGTTTAGTAGCATGAAAAGCCCAAGCCTCTGACTTGAATTTAAATGTCACTGCACTCAGTGCTTGCTGCTCACTTATCATGGCTGTGCAGCTTCTACTGTTTTGATGGTACAGAGATCCTGTTTAAAGTTGGACAGCAAATCTTTCATTAATCAAAAACACATCTTGAACTCAGTGGTTGTATTAACTGTTAACGTAGCAGATTTTAGTTGTTAGATGGAAACTGATGAGGAGTGACAGAGCAAAAGAGGCGGGCAGAGACGGGTCAGGACTGTGAATCTCCTCTGAGCAGAATCTGTCCTCTGTTTGAAAGGGTGGGGACATTTGGCCGGCAAAAACTCTAATTCATACACACACAGGCGGTCATTTTCATTTCTTCTTGCTGTTAAGCCATACTCACTTTGGCAAAAAAGATCTTTACGTCTTCTGTTATACATGCACACACACTCAGACTCTGTAACACCCCCGGCAAGAGCCAAACTTGCAACACACAAAATCATTATTCACTTTTTCCTTGCATGACTCATTTCTGCCCATTTGTAATTCCCCACCCTTGCTGTCCTTATTCACCCAAACACTGTTCTTCTATGCTTTTCCATGAGTAAAATCCCCATTTGATTTTAAAAATAAGGAACAGAAACCTTCACCAACACTAGTTTAAATATGTGAATATTTGCTTTCCTACCTTTATTGATGCATGTGCATAGAGCATGTCCTCCAGACTAAAGTGGCAGCAGTGGTTCAGGTTGTTCCGACAGAACTCCTGCACCAGTTGGAGGTTGTAGAGACTGTCAGCCAGAGACATTGTTTCCTTGAGGCAGACATCTGCTCAATTATGGGAGGGGTCAAAGCAAAATCCAGACAGGAAGACAGAGAAGATAACGCACATTTAAAAAAAAGTCCAGATAAGAAAGTTACTTTTGCACTGCAGCTGTTAATCTGAACTCCCTGACACAACTTTCTGGATGAATCATCGGGATTTTCCTCCCCTGATGTTCCTCCAGGAACACCCTGAATGCCTGGGCCATAAGTACTCAGTTTTGTGGAGTCATGCTGCATTTCACTATATTGTAATTTTTTGAGTAAATCCTACTGGCAGACATAAGACCTTTCAGCTCCCTTTCACATCTGGACCACATGTTTTCGCTCTCTGTGAACTTCATTTATTCCTGAGGCCCTCCGAACACTGACAAGAGAGTTGTTTATCTTTGAAATTGTAGTCAGCCACTCCTCCAACAGTTCTTAGTCACATACAGCTTGTGACCAATCACAACCTCGCCCTGGGCTTTTTTAAGAAGAGAGGACTGAGACTTTGCCTCCCTCCCCATCTCATTCCTTTGAATCTTATTTCAGTCCTCATCGTACCAATATCATGGCTTGTTAATATATAAAATCAGAAAAAATATGTAATTGACTTGAATATGATGATAAAGATTTCAGTTGGACTTTGACTCACTGATGCCTTGAAACAACAAATCTCATCAAAGCTACATTCACAGAGAACTGTCGTCAGGGAGCCTAAGCTCCAAGACAACCAGTGTGAACTGATGTTATCAAATGGTGATCATTATTTCAGTATCCTCAAAAGACTTGGAATAAAATACAGAGTGTGCGCAGATAGCATGTGTATGTGGTTATGGGGGGAGGACCCACCTTCCAGTTTGACAGCCTTTGGGCAGTAGAAGTGCAGCAGAGCCGTCAGAGCACAGCCATCTGTGTTGTCCTTCAGAAGATTCTCCACGAGGGGGAGCGTTGGGATGCTCCTCTGCTGAGCATGCTCTCTACGGTAGCGAGTCTGGAACCATGGCGATGAAACATAGAAGTTACCTTTATGGGTCATCCGGGTGGATTGGTGCAAACATCTCTTTGGTTGTTTAGAAACACGTTTTACCACAGGCACGCACGCACACACAAACACAGAAACGCGCAGACACGGACACAGGGGTATGATGGAATGTCAGACGCAGGATGGTACAGGCGCAACTTAAATAATGCATATTCAATTATTCATGCACATAATTGGGTAAGGGTTACTGAGGCATCCCCAACATAAAGAGGTAAAAAATACACATCTCTGACTATTTTGGGGAGGGGGGAGTTCTTTAACAGAGGCCACCAAATAATGAATGTCATCATTATTTGCAGCAGCATAAATACACTTCAGTTCAGTGGCAGAACAGAGATACAGTGCTGCTGCTGACATTACAAATGACTTAGAGTTGAATAAAAGTCTATGTCAGGCTATCACTCGAGTTTGACAACTGTCCTACAGTCAATGTGGGCCAGTAATATCCAAAGAGACAACATTCCTCCATATATCTTTAGGCCTTTTTTAATCTCAGTTTATCCATGTTCACGTTTGCTTTGTACGGTGGACACGAAGCAAGTGTAACCTCAGCAACTCTCATTCAATGGCAATAAATAGTCAATTTTATCTCATTGCATTGTAATGTAGAATAGGTGTCCCAGTGTTGGACCACATGTATGTTAGCATAAGTAATCATCAGGTAAGACAAATTTTAAACAAATCTAGGATTTCTGCAAGACATTGCCTAAAAATGAACAAGAATGATACAACGTGTCCTAATATTCATAGTGTTTAACTAAGAAATTATATGTAAGGCCTATTTGTCTGTGCTTGCATTTGTTTCAACCACATAGATTGTATTGGAACGGAAATAAAATCAGTGTAAATTTGAATTGTTCGTTTGATTTCTTGACATGTGTGAACAAGGGTTGGAGTGAGTAGTCATCTGAACAAGGTGCATTGGGGCTCAGGGCTACATGCTGTTACCAGACACAAAGACCTGTGATAAAATATGATCGTGCGAGTGTGTGTTACAAGTATTGGGTTAGGTAGAGGAGGAAGTTGGTGTCTGGTGAAGGTGCATTCTTCAGACTGGCTGGACTTACAGGTACTAATCTCCAGTACCATTTGCTGGGAGACTGGATGGTGGAAGATGATTGGATAGCGGAGGAGATTGGGAGAGGCATTAGAGCAACAGGCGGCTAAATATTTGGCAGCTAAACTTTGATTGTGGGACAACACTGGAAACTCACAAAAAAAGATATAATGCATACTGAGGACAAATAGAAGTATGCTAAAAACATCTATTTTTTTGACAAATGCCATTACATTGCAAAACCTATCGATATTTCTAAGCTTCCTAAATAAAGCAAAAAATGGCAACTAAAAATGACAAATCTGAGTTTCAAAAATATAACTTTAACTTTTTGAAAATCTAAATCCAATCTTTAGTTATTTCTTGTTCTTGATCGTATACATTTGTTTTTTCTAATCTTCGACACAACTTCTAAACTCTGGTTTACTTTGGTTGTGGATTTCCTTTCTTTAATTTAGTCCCTCATTCATTTTGGTCTCAGACTTTTACATTTTTAGACTACAGAACTAAAAAGTGTGTTGTAAATTGATTACTAATCAAAGATATCGTGATGCAAACCAGTGGGACACTAACTTTTTCCAGATCAAATATGAAGGCACAACAACTTTTAGTTAACAAACCCGTAGTTTCTTCATCACAGTAGAAACTTCGCTTCCAAAAACCGTCAGCTCAAAATATATTTACTTGCAATAAAAATATCAAGACAATAATAAAGTGGCAATATTGTAAGAATATGAAATCCAGTTGTTCCTTTTTCAAATATTAATGCATGATGAAAGGCAAAAGTTTGACGTGGCTGTTTTTTAACTTCAGCTTGAGTCTTAGTTTAATCTCTTGTCAATAATATTTTCTGACAGAGAGACATCATTGAACCTATTAAAACACTGGATAGAAGTCACAAAAGAAAGTTATATAATGGCAGTTAGAAAAAGTCATTACTGTGTGTGTAGGCTACCTATGTTCAGAACAAGCATTCCCACACAAAACTGCTAAACACTTAGTCATAAGACCAGTGTTACGGATTATTCAGACCATCCCAGAATAGACAAGTGTTACTGAGACGTGTCTTGTGCTCACCCATAAGTGGGTGTGTCTGTGCGAAATTGTGCTCTTTTCACTGAATAGACTTCTGTTAAAGCTCCCAGTGCAGAGACTGGACTGTGTGACAGAGCGCAGAGGAGACAGAGCAGCTGACTGCAAGCGCACAGATCGCCTCAATAAAAGATCCTCTTCCATTATCGCCATTTGTTTTGCATTTGAATGTTGGGGGAAATACTATTATAACTAAGTATAATGGACTATTGGCCATAATGTTCACCCATTATGGACAGGTTACTTGTGGTACTTTTTTTTTTCTTTGGATGATGCCTATAAGGTTTATTGACAAATACACACACAACGGAATCACAGTTTCAATCTGTTCACTTCTGTCGTCACCTGTTGCAGATGTATTCGCCTACATATCTCCATATTACCACAGTCGAGTTTTAGGTTTTCATTCATCAAACTTCACCCTATCCTCTCAATTTTGGAACCCTGGAGCAAGGGTTGACAAGAGCAAGAGCTGCGTTCAGCAGCTTTATGTTGGTGAGGGGAAGGCCTCTTACATAACTTTGAGGCCTGAAGGATGAAAACACTGTCTGAGTTTGTCATTGACACTCTTTCTGCTACAGCTGACAAAGCACCCCCCTTCAAGCTTCCCACGTCAGAGCCAGATCATCCCCCTTGTTCTGATTAGCCCTCCTCTCTTTCTGTTCTCTCTTTTTCCTCTCTAGTCTCCCTTCTTCTCCTCCTCTGCTTTGCACATTTCTTTGTTGACTCCAACAGCAGCCTTCTTACTATTATCATCATTTTTCTGCAGCTGCTCTGTGACTGAGCTCGAGTGTTCCTCTGATTTGTTACAGGCTTTGAGTAATTTACGGTACTATTTGGCAGCGTGTGGCTTGGTGTGGACACGGACATGTTCTCATGACCCCATTTAAAAGTAAGTTTAGAAATGACAACATTAAAAATGCAATAACTGGAGATGAAATATGAGACCAGCTTACAATTAAGCAAAACAGAATAAACTATAAGTAGAAAAACAAAACTAGCCTGAAGTATTTTCAACAAGGCTGAATAGTGATGACTTCATTTAATTATTTTGGAAAATACTTTAGATCCTATGTATATTATCCTTGCTTTGCATGAAGACCAAAGACAAATTGCTTGACTCTTTATCTGCGCACAGAGAAATGTCCCAAAGGAGCTGCTAAGACTTGTCCACCAATTAACCAGCGACTTCCTCATAAACCACAAAGTGTCACTGGTACATTTAAGTCTCCGTAAACATCGGTGGAAATAAGGAAATGCCCAGATCAAATCTCCCAATGAAAAATGCAGCTCTCTGCCTCAGTATGGCATTGTAATAATAACTCCTCTGAGTAATAGAATAATATAAATTGAAAGCATATGTGCTCATAAAATAGCTGCATAATGCTGGAAGCTTGAGTGTCTCAGTAATCCTGCTTACAGTGTTGTGATCCCCAGCCCTATTTATGACAATCCACAGTAAATAATTGAACTCGCACATTAAATCAGGGGAGGTTGGGGTAGCTTTTCATGCATAAATCAAGAATCTATGAGTCATTACTTTTACTGATTGCAACACCTTTTGAGACAATTATATAAATAACATTGTCTTGATTTGAGTTGACAAGCAATCGTTACTTCCACAACCAAATAAATGTAATAAAATATAATAAAACAAATGTATGACTGTAACCAGACACTACTCTTATTTTACTTGTTAAGTTATTTTGAGTGATTAAACACTGATGAACAATTAAAGATTGATCTATTGATCTATTTTCAAATGGACAGACTTATTAATGACACTGACAAAAATGCATAATCATTTATGAACAGTGAGCATTTATATTTTTTAATGTACCACTGAACAACCTTCCAGATGCTAAATATATCTTCCCTTGATGTATGCAAAATAGTCACTATAAGGTAGTTTAGCTATTTTTACAATGAATAAATACTTGTACAATTACTTTTATATATGAGTTTATAGTGGTAAAGCCATACGGCTTATGGATACGTTAAGTTATTTTCCTCTAAAGATATTACAATATGACAGTTTTTCTTGCATGTGTCCCCATAAGACAATGCCATAAAACGTCTAACCTTAAAAATAAAGATAAAAAGGCCTCTTTTCTCTTCTAGATGGAGTTAAACGTCTTTAGGTATGAAGTCTTCTACATTGAAATGAAGTGTACTCTAGCCCACTACATTACTACAGACTGAGTTAAGCTAAAATAAGCTTTAATATTACCTAGTAAATGCAGTTCTCTAAACATTGGTTTAATGAGAAGTGCAGTAACATCGTAAATGTAAAGGACAGCTGGCAGGTCAGCTTTAACTGGGGAAATGAAAGAGAGGTCTACTGTAGAAGTTACATTTGCCCTGGTCTTTCTTTTTGAAATATTGAGATAGTGAAATATGAAATGATGTTGGCCTTCTTTTTGCTTTTACCAAGGTCACTTGTTGCAATATTTCTTCAGCTTGATTTCTAGCCAGTCTCAGCAGGATGTCTAATCACTGGCCAAGATATTGAGAAAAGAATTTCTGTCATAATATATAAGACAGTAAAATACAATACAAAGGGTTACTGTATGGGCAGGTCGTGTTTCTTTTATGCAACACTGACAGCTTCTTCACTTTCAGTTCCGCGATAAGATCAAATGATCATCTCCACATTGTGGATCGCTAAGTGGTCCTTTTATCAAATTAACAGTTGTGATGTGTAATATTGACCTCATTGTTTAGGACTGAGTTTGATTTCTTACTTTTGGTGACTCATGGATGGAAGCTTCTTTCAGCTTCTGCTCTTCAACAAGAATGTCCCATAGGTGTTCATTGACCTGGAGAGAGACACGCAGAGCAGTGTCAAGCTCAAGTTTCAATACAAGCAATGCACACCGTGAGACTCAATCATGAATTTGTTTGGAAGTGAGGCAAAATTAACATGAAACATGAAAACAAGAGACTCCACAGTCAAAGGTTGGCATTTCACAACCAACTTTGCCGAATTGCCACTGATGCAAAATCTGTCTTTAACTGGAAATAAGAGGAAAATAACTTATCGTGACACACATGTTATTGTATTTTCCCTTAAAGGAAACAGTATATAGGTATATTGCGTGTCTGTTTTTAAAGGGTTTCTGAACAGTAAGTAAATCTTGCCTGGAGAAAAACAAAGGCATAAACAAGGCTCTTCAATGCCTAAGAGCAAAACAATGAAAACAATGCACCGTGTGGATTTCTGCATGTTTCTGAATGAATTCTGCATGTGTATCCTCTTGCCTTTTGCTGACTATGAGAATCTATGACTCTGCAGAGTCTTGTTTCTTTTCTGTCTAAATTTAAATTGGGCCAACAGTGCCTTTGGAGACAAACTGTTTATCACTAAAAGCAACTTAAAGTAACTAAAAGCCAGTAAATTGTTACAGTAAGTAAAGAGTCAATCAAAGAGACTTGGAATTTAAACTGCAAGCTTAAATCTCAAAGCCTGACTTCCAGTTCTGCTTTAGTGGACAAGAGGTTGAATCTCTGACATGATTACATGTAGCTGCTGCCAGTTTATTCAGTTTCATCTCATGCAAACACATTAGGACTGAAGCAGCTGGGGAGGATTTGGTTGCTGACATATTTTCCGAGACCTCTTGTGTCTTCTATATCCGGAGTAAAACAAAGAGCTGGACTGCCAGTTCTTTAGGATGTCTACACTTTTCATCCAGTGAAATGAGAAATAACATCTGCTAATAAGTGCATTACTGCAGGCTAGCGTGTGCCTGTACCTTGTTTATCCAGGTGGTGATCGCATCCTCAGTATCATAAGGCAGCTCCTGCACATGTCTGTCACTCTGCAAGACATCGGTGGAAGAGTATCTGTTGATGCAGGACATCACCCTTTCCACACTGACCATCTCCACGGTATACGCCATCATCAGGGTATCTATGAGGGCCAGGTGTGAACTCTGTGGAAACACAAAGCAGGAACAGCCTATTGAAAAGAGCCAAAGAATCGATCAGGTTGTCATTATATACTATGCCGTCGTTGCAGTAATCCAAACTCTCTCATAATTTGTGATGTGAGGTTGCGAAAAACTCCACAGAAGAAAAGAAACTATTCATCCATCCATTATCTATACCTCTTATCCTGCATATGGGGTTGTGGCGATGCTGTAACCTATCTCAGCTCTCATTGGACATTAGGTCCACCCTGGACTGGTGGCCAGTTGACCACATGGCCACATATAGAGACAAACCTCTATTCACTTTCATTCATACATCTTAAAGCATACATTATAACATTCAACATACAACTATTTTGGTTGTCAAATCGACCCGCTGCATGTTTTTGGACTGTGGGAGGAAACCAGAGAGAAACGAAGCAGGCATGTGGGGGAGAACCTACAAAACTCCATACAGAAAGCCCACCCAACATTTTTTTTTTCTTCAAATGTAATTTTATCTACTCTCTTAATGGCAGCAAATTTCATTTAATTCATTTTAAAAATATGAGACAATGCCATATCTTACTATTTCAAAATAATCTCATCACCTCCAAAAAACTAAACAATCCATTAATTACAATGGGCAGAAAACAAAACAAAAAAAAAATCAACTCATACTAAATGACCTTAAAATTTTCAATAGGCTACCACAAAAAAGATTCTGAGCAACATGTAGTCTCACAATCAATTCAAAGGTTGATCTAATATTGCTTGTATGCTTTAGTTGCTCTGGGGGATATCAGGAGTCCCAACATTCTGACAACTCCCTTTTGGGCACCTTTTCAAAACCACTGAACTTCGAAAGCCGTATAACCAACTTATTCCTTGCAAATGAACAATATCAAGTTTATACACTTATCTATCATCTATCAGATTTATTCATACCTGACCAACGTTTAGGCTAATCTTAGTCATTAATATTTATAAAAACACTACAGTGTAATATGCTGGTTTTGTACAAATGAAGGTCTTGAGGTTGAAATAGTTGTTTTGATTTGATTTAAGAGTTAAAAAAAAACAAAATGCAACAAAAGAAAACAAACAAACAAACAAAAGACAGACATCAGGGTTAGAAGCTTTGCAGATACTCAAACTCAATCAACCCATTCATCACTGTTGACCTCCGACAACTTCAGCACATACTGCATTTCATGTCAGGATTGTAAAAGAAAAAATACTTTGTGGCTGTTAATTAAAAAGAAATCCCTGTGTAAACAAATTTCTGCTGCAGTCACTGGTGTTGAAATGCATGACTTATCACACACAGGATGCACAGCCTGGAGACTTTTTCTTTTCTTGAGAGTCTTATTTAGGAATGTTGAGATCCCTCTGCTTTTAAAAGTACAGTCCAGTGCTGGATCACAAGGATTGAGGTCGAATCAAGGACATTGAAACTCAAGTGTTTGTAGCAGAAACCGAGATTTTGATATTTAAGTTTTCTTTATTTGACAAGCAAAGTCTATTTTTTGGAAATGATTTGTATACAGATGTAATGTTGTAGAGCGAGGTAACCTTAGCTGCAATTACCTCACTAACTCTTATCATGCTGCAAAAACTGGCTCTCATGAAGGACTCTCATCTTTAGAACAATGCCTCTGGCCTTGTGACATTTAAAACCAATTTTCAAGCAATAGAACTGCTTTGATGGTGCAAACATTACCTCACTCACCGTCAGTCACTTTATTTGAGTGGTTTTACCAGCCATCGGCCCCGACACAAAGAATCTGCTGCCCAGTCTAATCTCATGCCAGGCCAGTCAGGCAGTGTGACCTTCCCTTCCTCTTCCTGTCACGCCACAGGTAATCTAAAGCACTCATGTTCTCTGTGAATATGTGCTATAGTGCTTATGTGTGTCCGTTGCTTCCCAAATAATCGGTGCATGAGCAACTTAGCTTAACAAACAAAAAGTCAAGTGCTCCATGACCGAGATTACTCGAGCTAAGAGATGCAAACAAACCGTGGGACCTCCTCCCACTCAAGCCTGCACAGGTCTCTGTTCATAACCACAGAGCTGGCATCGACGCCTACCCTGATATGACGAGACAGTCCAGTGTACAGACCCTGAACTGCTCTAATACTGCATCTTCAAAATGAATATGTCTATTGTGAATAAAGTTCGTATGGGAAAAATGAATGAGGTACTTGGCATATTTCAGCAATCGTCAGAAACTGCTTCTGTGTTATTCTGATTAAATGAAAACATAACTATAAAAGTCTGCTGGATTGCAAGGAAACCTCTGTGTTTATTTTCATGTACGTTGTTGGTAATTGTGCCCTGGCCCTTGGAAAAACCCACTGCATTTTCAAGCAGATGTTTTAAATATTGCAAAACATTATTAAACACTACTTTTCCACTGCAGATATGACAAAGGGTTTTTCCTCAACAGAGTGGGTGCCTAGTTTTTTTGCTATCTTTTAAAAACCTTGACTTATTACTGGAAATGGGACATAAAACATCTCATGTGCCAATTTGGTTATCAAAGCCTGTCCCTAAATGTCTTGTTTTTTTGAATCATAAAATCCGTATGGCCATTGCACAATAAAATTTAACAGACAAAAAATTTGTACTTCACCATGAACACCATGCGTCTGTTACTTCAGAAATTATTTCTTTTTAATGTCACACTTAAACTGTTTCTCTATTATAAGGTGATAGATCGGACAGAAATACAATCTGTCAGACAGTCTAAGAGCTAAAAATGTTTTGGGACAAAATGCCTGGTTGACATATCATATATGGGATTAATGCACACATTAGCCACAGTATTATGTTGAACTGTGTATCAAACAGTCTGCTGCTGATGGAGTTTGCAATTTTTGCATGAATTCCTGTGTGGATATAAAACACATAGAGAAAGAAATACATGAAATGCTGTGCACTTTCCTTCAAAATTGGAGTAGCAGACACAGAAAGAGAGGCAGGCAGGCAAGGAAACAGGCGGTGTCAGGGAGTGTGGAGGCAGGCCAAGCAGCTGAGGTTGGAGATGGAGATTCGTAGACATAGCTTTCATGAGAAACCACTCAACTTTCTCCGAGATTAAAAATTTTCTGAGCTCATTTTCATAAAACCCCCTAAATCATTAATAAGGTCAAGTATGCTGCAGTTCTCTTTGGTAGTGACGAGGATGAATAGCATCAGGAATGAGTCTATCCGAGGAACAGCACTTGTTAGATGTTTTGGTGAGAAAGTCAGAGCAGCCAGACTGAGATGCTTCGGTCATGTGCAGAGGAGGGATAGTGAATATATTGGTAGACGGATGCTGTAATTGCCTTCAGTATTTTTTTTCCCATATCAATAGTCTATTCCTTTTTAAAAGCAGATTCAATTATGTAATCAGTAAAGTACAAATTTCAAACCGCTGGATTGGACAGCTCTACATTTCTCTCTTGCCAAACGAACACATGTAAAATTGCATCTGTAGTTACAAAACAGAATAAATGATATTGATTTTGCACTTAATATCATCTGATAATAGAGCAGTTGAGTAATAGCCTGCATGCATACACTGTGGTGCAAGAGCTTCTGCATAGGCCATTAATCCTCACAAAGGTTTTTGGTCTGTCTGTGCAGACGTGCAAGCATGCATAACATGCATAAGAGGAGCAGACACCTTATAAGGATAAAAACCTTGTCTGACACTTGTCATAACAAGCTGCAGTACAGCCATCCACATTATGAGCATCAGCATTCATTGTCATTTCTCACTAAAGTTCCATGGCTGCAGAGCGTGTGTTTGTGTGTGTGTGTGTGTGTGCGTGTGTGCGTGCGTGCGTGCATGCGTGCGTGCTCTTGATCAAAGGCATCATTTAGAAAGAACAAAGCAGCTGAAACAAATAGATAAGACAGAGTAAAGAATCCCATATGTGAGTTCAACACAGGTACACACTGCAGGACATCTGAGTGACACCAGTCTTCATATTATACAAATCACACCTACAAGTCTGACTCTTTCAAGTGTGTGTTTGCAATCACCATGCAATATCTGAGCACAGGTATTCTCCCTCTCCTATCAAACTCAATAACTGCTCTTGCTCTGTAACTCATCTTGCACTGTTCTCACACTCGGGAGTGCAGTGTGACTCGGGAACGAGGAGCTTGAATTGGAGGCGGTCTTAAGGGCAACTCTTTGGAGGTTTGTTCTGATGTGTTTCTATAGGAAATGTTGAGGTACCAATGCTTTTGTTTATGTGCTACACTCAGTGTGGGACCCAAACCCTCTTTTGTGCTGCAGTATTGCATATTACATCTTCCACCTTACTTGCTCATTACTCCTCTCCATCCATTTACTCGTCTTCATCCTCTTTTAGTAACAGGCAACCGTTTTTCAGTCTTTCTCTGCCACACATACCTTCCAAAGACATTACCTCCCTGTTCCTCCTCTGTATTCCTCCTTTTCATTGCATTTCGCCATTCATCTGTCTTTCCCCCTTCCCTCTAATTTCTTGCTCTACTTTCCTGCTTGCACCTGGACAGCAGCCAAATGGGAGCTCCCAAACTCCATCATCCCCCTCTCTCATTCTCTATGTCCAATCGTCCTCTGACAGACTGCCATGCTCCTCCTCAACATGAGTTATTCTTCTATTGCACTCTACATGGAAAAGCATGAGGTCGTCATTTTCTCTGCCCATATACAATGATCCAAAAAGAAAAGCACCCACTTTGGCCTGACTGATGGTATCAAAGGAAAATATGCCCAGATACTGTGCCTTTCTCTACCAGTGTGGTGAACTTAGAGAGAGACACAGCACAACAGTAGGGACAAACAGATGGCCGGTCTGTGTGTTACCCAAAGGAAGGTCATTTCCATGAAGGGAGTACATATGTTGTCTCCAAATCTGTTGAGTAAATCACCAAATGCACACACAGAGATCCCACTCTACATATCTATTTTCACATGTCTGACAGAACATGGGATCATTAAGCCCTCTTGCAAATCTCTGCCTCCCACTGACATCCTGAGCTACTGGGTAATGCACCAAGCAAAAAAATGATCACATAAAAATGTCTAGTGACTTTGAATTATCCCCCAGAGCTCCAAAGCAGGTGGAGAGGCTAAACAGAAGCTCCATAAAACACTGGCAACAACCTAAGCTGGATGAAATATCCCCCAAATTAAAAATCCAGGAGATCACAAAGCTACTGATTCATTTAGTTTGTAAAAATAGTTTTGCTGAGGTTATCTCAAAAAGGAAAATTGTAAAAAAGGGCGGAACGGAGAACATAACGGGAAGTGAGTGTTTTCCAGTGGAGGAGGTAAGTTGAAGACGGAGAGGAAGACAAGCGTGTTGAGGGAAGAAAGTGTGAGATCGACAGTGAGAGCAGGAGTGGGAGGGAGCGGAGAGGTGGCACTGCAATGCAGACACCTTTTTGCGTCAACAGAAGTGCCTTGTCTCCCAACGTGTGCACGTTTGTGTGTGCGTGTGTGGACACTTGGCTATAACACACATCTGTCTTTCATATCCTGAGCACAAACAATTAGCCGTTTTAACTTAGAATTGACAGACAATTAGTGACCATTTCTAAAGTCTATTTAAGACATTGTCCAGGCAATGTCTCCTATATTATTATTCATTGCATTGTATGATGGAACATCTTGCTGGAATCTGAAAATGACATTCTGAATGTTTTTTTTTCAATATTTAACATGATATTTTACAATTTATCAACAAGTTAACTGACAAGTACTGGTAGTTGATAGTAGTAGTATTGGGCAACGCAGTTCTTCCATCCAGGGCTGGATGCAACTGTGTAAAATTAACATGAAACATTCAGCACAACTATGTGTTAAGCCTGAGTAAGCTGAGACATGTTTGCCCAGTGCCGTCTAATAGAACAGAGACCGAACCATGTGTAATAGGTTGTTATAGTAAACCCACCATTAGCGGTTGTTTTTCTTTCAGCAGACATATCTTGAAGAGCTGTGTAGCAGGATGATACATGGAGCGTTGCTCACAAATGCTATCACATAACACACATATGCCCCCTTATGAAGATATGAGGGGAAGATGCGGCAATACCCAAAATGATATCCAGATATGTATTTGTCTCCAAGCTGAAAGTAAATTTGTGGTAATCGTGTTTTTCGAAACATACTAATTTATCATTTGTAACTCTACATGCTTCTGTTATGGGCAGCTGGTTGGCTAAACTTAAGACAAATACATTTTAGAGCTTTGATGATCATCTTAATTCTCAGGTCTTTACAGTGGTTTTAGTGTTATTTTAATGTAAATATATATATGTATATATATATATAATTATGCACATGAAAAGTTGGAATCAAGGACTAAAACCACCAAAATGTTTTAACAAAAACAAATTAAAGTGTATCATCTTATCTGTAGACATAAAACACAGGCATCTTTCAATCTTCCATTTCTTATATTTCATTAGATTAGTTTGAATAAGAGTATGAAACTGTTAGCACACAAGCCTGGCAAAAGGAAATGGCAAAAGTAGCACTGTTTTCTTTATGAGAAACACAAAAGCAGAGAAGCAATATTTAGAATTTCCCAACTGGAGAGGAATTCCTAAATATGACTTGATATATCAGACCAGGGGTGTCAAACTCAGGGCCCACAGGCTGGATCAGGCCTACAAAAGGGTTTAACACAGCCCATGAGATTATTTTGCAAAGCATAAAAATGAGCAGGAATTTTTGGAGAATAGAAATATTATGCCATGATTTTTCCTGTCCAGCCCACTTCAGAACAGATTTCCATCCATGTGGCCCCTGAGCTAAAATTAGTTTGATACCCCTGTATTCAAACATTTTCCTCAGACTTCACTAACCATCTGGATGGGTGTGCTGGTCAGATCCCTCTCAGTGACAAGTCTGTCCTGATCGGTGACATAAAGTCCTTTCTGAGCAAGAGCTTGAATGACAGCGTTGTGTCTCAGTAAAGGTTTGACAGCATCGCTCCGGAGAATTAGGCTTCCTGCACGGCAGTAGAGCTCTGCGGACAGAAGCAGGCATGCAACCAGAGGCTTCAGGTGCTCCTGGTTGTACTGGTCCCTGTAGAAAGGCTCCTCCAACTCCTCTGGTACTTGATCTGAACATGGAGAAAGATACATGGATGGAGAGAGGAGATGGATTATTGTTATGTTTGGAACCTTTTGAACTGAGGAAGTTCTTGTCTTCTCCTTATCACTTTGTCTCCTATACTAGAGAGCTAAAATGCCATGCCTCAGCTTCATGCATACGACTAACTCAAACTTGTTGTTTTCACATTGCTACCTGACTATCATCACTGCAACCTATATTTCAGGCTAACGCAGGCTGTTATCATATGCATGCTCAAACTATTTTGAAAAGCTAAGAATGGTAAGTGTTCTACTGTCTCTGTTTTTGTTTCTTTCTGTTTGGTATTGCCTTTCTTTTCAATTTTGAATGGCAGACATATTTGCATTTCCAACTTACATCTTTGCAACTTATAAAAAGCTTGTTTAAGACTTCAGGCAAAATAAACAAAGACCCTACATATTTTTGCACTTCTATAAACCAAATTGTTTTTGAAAGAATATCTTAATAGCTTCATATTCTAGTTAGATACTCGGACTCATTTACGCTATACATAAGTTTTCTTTGCTACAGACCATTAAACTGACTTTCATCCACCCAAAGTAGATAATCCAAGATCACAAAAATATATCAGCATTTATCCAGGCCTCACTTTAACCACTAGTCTGAGATTAAAATCACCACAAAATGAGAAACAAATGTGCGTGCACATACACCTCGCGCACTCCGTTTCCTTCCTTTTGTCATCAACATACAGTATTGTGCCATATTCCACATTTTCTGACTCAAAGACATACCAAACCAGTCCTCACTGCAAACTATGTATCACTCCACCTCTGTATCACGTTTATCACATTAGTCACATAGAGTGTGTGTGTGTGTGTGTGTGTGTGTGTGTGTGTGTGTGTGTGTGTGTGTGTGTGTGTGTGTGTGTGTGTGTGTGTGTGTTTACTGTGACACATGTTCATAAAACTATGTTCTCCTGTACAAGTGTGTGTATTCTCGGATTGTGAGGTCATTTCCTCTCTGACTGCATTTGATTCACACTGAGGGAAACAAAGGA
The DNA here is from genome assembly GCF_037954325.1 of Fistularia commersonii. Taxonomy (NCBI): domain Eukaryota; kingdom Metazoa; phylum Chordata; class Actinopteri; order Syngnathiformes; family Fistulariidae; genus Fistularia; species Fistularia commersonii. Next base: position 1,264,835 of record NC_141308.1, read on the forward strand.
ATGTGTCTTAAAGGTGCAGTCTCAGTTCTTCCATCTTATAAATTCAAAAAAAAGCAAAAGGTCAACAAGGCGCAACAAAACAGCACAAAATAATAAAACATTTAATGCTTCGTCTCAAAATAAGAAACATACAACTTGTGATCTAACCTCAGCAGTTTTCCAGTGGCTATGGTTAGTGAACCCCCCATGCCCCAAGATGAAAAGGGATACACTGTTAAAGCAGCAGGCACTTTTTAAAACAGTTCAATAACTACTTTATAACAAACCTGCCAGCATTTTCTAACAGAGTTTATGTAAAACTATCAACTGTCACAAAGTTTATGTTAATTACATGTAAGTTAATTGTAAGGTTACCTTTAACCAAGTATCTGCATCTCGGAGTACAATACATAACTAATATCTGAAAATTGTTACGCAATATTCGAAGAACAAGGAAACTGTTCATTGATATTCATCATAAGTTAATTAAGATTTCATTCATTCAAGATTCAAGCATTACATTTTAAAGCTTTAGTTGATAATCAAAAAATCGTTTTCGAAGAAGATCAAGCTATAATAGTTCTCGGTCTGGAGTTCATGGAAATCTGCCTTGTCAAGGAAAAAAACATCTCTTTTGTGTTAGCCATCAAAGAGGAAACAGACAGGAAGTAGCTGCCACAGGAAGTGCAGGCAAGGAGATGACTGCTTCCCTGGAGACCCTCTGGATCACAACTCAGCGTACACAACTCCATGATCAGCATCTCATCTCTCTAACATACTTATTCCAAAATGATTCAGGAGGTAGAGTGAACCAAAAGAATTCTTGCACAGGCCTCATGGTTTATTACGTGTTTTTTAGTCCTCCTGTGCTGTTAGATTCTTTTTTGAAATAGCATCCCAGTTGACAAGCAGAATTATTATGAAGAAGAAGGTTTTCTAAAAATTTTCAATATTGCATTCAGTATGCCAAATTCTGAAGCTACTTGAGCTTCTTCAACCAGCTGGGAGAAGTTATGTATTTTAATTTCTTGGTGAAGGATCCTGTATGACATGTGATGTTTGGGTCTGAACTGGCATCAAATTAAATTCAAATTAATCTCTCAAGCTGCAGGATGCTGACAATGCAAATACATTTGAAATCATTCCTGCAAGCAAAACTAGAATGTCTGGTTCCAAGTTTACCATCATTCACAGACCTTTTTAAGACTACTAAGTGGAGCACTTTCAAGGCTCATGGGATAAATTTCCTAACTTCCTAGAAAAATGTCCTAGGCTTTTCTATCCTGTGTAAATTAGTGATGATTACATCAACGACTCTTAGGAATAACCACAACAAGGTGCGTTCTCACACTGTTCTTTTTGCCATCTGATCAAATCAACAGTCCAAATAAAAATTTGAATCCAAAATGAGATCACAAAATACAACCAAAATAACAGCTTTAAATTAATAATAACTTATCCTTTGTTAACCCCTCATGGGGAAATTCATTCGCTGAAATTAACCCATCATGGATGAACCATGAGCAGCAGGCTGCCATCAACCAGCACAGGGGAGTAGTAAGGGGTTCAGTGTCTTGCTCAACAACACTTCAAACCAGGAATGTTTGGGTCCAAAGATGATTGCTCTACCTCCTGCACCACGCTGCCCAAGTATTTATTTATTCATTTATTTGTGTAGTAACATGAGTTACTATTGAGTTGAAGATTTTACAAGAAATGCCTTTTTTAAGAGCGTGTTTAAAAGGCCAAATGTTATTTAAATGATAATGTTATGATGTATGTGGTACTCTGATCAGAAGGTTCCAGAGTCACTGCACTTCACTTCATGGACTGAGTAAATGTTCCTTATTCAAGCCAATGAATCCCAATGCCATGGTTCACTTTTCTGGCCTTTGACTGCAAAACCTGGAGAACGACATCCCAGCCTTCTAAGGGCATCTGCTGCATGGGCTGAATGGAAAGTGTCTGTGAGTGATGCTGGTTACATCACGAATGTGGCCCCAGTGACAAAGCTAAAAGTGGCTAGAGTCACGGTGGCATCATGCCATCATATCACGCTAACCATCAGTCATTAGGTGTCTTTTTGTCTGAAGGATGCTTGAGGTATTGAGGCCTTATTTTTTACTGTCTAAACAATTAATAAAGGCCACCAGTTGAAATCTTAAACTTAGAAATATTAGACTGAAATCAGTCTAATATTGAAAAGCGTATTGTAACATGACAGAGGTAACACAGCTGTATATGTAAAAGTGTTATGAGTTACAAACTTTAACTGAAATTAAAAGGGGGTTTTGTCTGTAAGTATCTATACAAAAGCAGATTACGTTTTAGCGAAAAAAAAATCTGCTCCGAGGTAATTGGTCACTGGAAGAAAGTATGAGTGAGTGTTAGACAGAGTTGTTTACAGAAGAGGGGACTACACAAAATACATCAATAAATAGCTCTGGTGCCTGTAAATTGACCTGTCACCCCTTTACGATGCCCCCTGAGAAATGTCTATGAGACAAGGAAACACTAAGAGTGGGCAAAACTGACATAAAGTTGACATTAGTCTGTTTTGAGGTAAAAAAAAAAGTTTCCAGCAATATCATCAACTTTATGAAAGTCATGGTATTCATGTAAATACCACAACTCACATCTGCATTTGAGAAGAGATAGCAGAATAGCACCCAGTGAAAGTTCAAGGCCTCATATTGACAGGAGATGAGTGGAAGGTATGACTCTGGGATAATGGTTCTATTGTACATATTAAAATTACAGGGGGTGGAACATGTCAGTGTAGTTCTGGGGTCCTGAGAGTCAAAACATAACAGTATATAAAAAATAATAGTGATTTCAATTTTAAGTTTGGACTTGTAATTTGTTGTTTTGACCCGCAGGGCTCTTCGGTCAAACTGTTTTTTTTGATTCCTAAGAATTAATTTCCTGTTTATTTATGCTTTCTGGTCTGTGCTTCTGAGAATCCTTGATTTGGGGCCTGAATCATTGATATTTATCTTATATATATTTTATTTTCAAGTAATTTCAAAAAGAGGTTGGATGACGTGCTGATGATGGGATCGGCCGCAGGTTCAGCACATCCAGGCACTATTAGGGTGTTGTGTTAGCTGGAGTAGCACAACAAGGAGCAGAGCTACAACAGCCAAATATTCTTCCAAGAGAAGAATTCTGCCAGGAGAACAGTGTGATACCATAGACGTAAGGGCATAATACTGACTATACCATTTTTGTTAACCTGACATTGGTATACATAAAGCAAAAACAAAGTGCTGACCATGAAAAACTGAGGGTACAAGGAGACAGTTATGGTACAGTGTCTAAAATATGTACTTCATAACCAGTAAGATCCTAGAATATGTCAAAAAACAGCAGAGAATCATTTTCAAATAAGTGCCAGCCTATATTCAAATGACATTTACTGCTAAGATACTAAACCACTGGGTCAAGGGAAAGACAAGGAGCATCCTACTTGTAAGAGTAGCTAATAAGCACAAAATGTTAAAAATAGATCTATTAATTTGGCCATTGCAAGCTCCTCAAGCTGTTTCGTGCTCTATTTGAATATATAGCAACTATAGCAGCTGTTTATGTGCTACACTGCTACACCGGTGGTCTGACATTCATTACACACCCACTTGCCAAAGACACACATTTTCCCAATACTTTCCCACTTTGTTCAATGTTTTTATTTGACGCAAATAGGCACTGCATTTGTACATCTTGTATCTGTAGTTGTTGCTCCATCTTACAAAATTAGCAGACTGAAACAGTGGTTATAACTAGGCCGTCTATGGCGTTGATGACCGCTGGTGCATTGGGTGCAGATCTCAGAGATGCTGGGAGCTGAAATTGTGTCACCACAAGGACAGGAGCACGTCTGGTTTTCTCACATGTTGCTGTGCTCCTTATCGTCTACGTCTCTCCACCATTTCATGCACTTATAAAGAGAAGCAGGTCATGTGAAGCTCTGTTTGGCAGACCCTGGAGGATCAATGGGTGTGATTCAGGGGTCTGACTTTTAATGTCTCTCTCTTTAGGGTTTGTTTCTCTGTTTGATAGAAACTGCACATGAAGAGAGAGCTGTAAGAAGCCTTTATTAGGAGCTGGAAACCTCTGGGCTGGAATTACTCGGGCTTTATGAGGTTGGGCTGCTAGAGCCAACACACATACATGTGGTCATGTGAACAGAAAATTACTGACACTCAAATCCACATACAGAAATCAGTCCTTCAGCTCGATGGCCTCCATTGTGACCACGGAGAGGAGCAAAACATTAGGGTCTGATGATGTCATCTTATAACGGTTCCAGCAAAATATAGTCAGTGACGATATAGACTGGTGATAAATAAATTAAAAGTCTTTTTTTAAACTGACATGATTAGCCTGTAACTAGCTCCAACATCTAAAGAGAAAATCATTTTGATTGGGCGCAATTATGATGAGCCAAAAATTCCTCTGTATTGAGGAGTTCTTTTTTCGAATCTTCCAGCTTCTTGATTTACAGCTTTTCTTTGACATTTATGACAGGAAACTAAAAGTTTTGAGGTTCTGGAACAATTTGCAGGCTTAATGATAGACTTTAGAGACATACTGGGAATTACTCTCTATTTTCTGACATTTTATAAACCATTTATCATGTTCCTACTGTTGAATGTTTGAGGTTCACGGCAAAGAACATTTATTTGCTTAAAGTCTATCATGTGAGAGTTATCTGATTAGAATCTTAATATCAGGGCCTTAGAGCAGTATTTCTAAATTCATCACGTGTACTTAATTTCAAATAGTCCAGCAATGACAGTATTTAGCTTTTGAAGTGAAATATACTTCCATAGCCAGAGCTTCTGGAAATGTTTGATCAATCAGAAAAAGGCAGTATGCAGTATGGATTTAAATAAATTTCATGTCAGACACATCAATTTCAAACAATGTAGTACAAGTACAATGTAGTATGAGTACAATTTAGTATACTATAAATATACTTAGATCTCTGAAGTCCAATATGGAACTATAGTTTGACTGGACTGATGTGTAAACACCAGTTTAATGTAGCAAATGCTGAAAGTGAAGCTACTTTTAATAATATTGTGTCATGAAGGCAAGTTAGTTTCATCCTGAACTCCATTTTCTCTTGTTTAGAACAATTCAACATGTCACTTCACAGCAAAGTATTACCAAATATGTGTTGAAGACTACTTAGTTGTAAAATAGAAGCATGCAAAAGCATAACCAATATGAACGTGAAACATGAATAACAACAACAAAAGGTTATTACAATGTATGAATAAATCACACATAGTGTCCCTCCTCTGAAGTTGAGTCCAGAGGTCAACACTTTAAGCTTGCACACAATAAATACTCACAGCATACTTTAGATGTATGTTGGATAACGGGCTTGTGAGGAGTTGAAAAAATAACCCACTAACATGAGCCCTGGTGCCGTGGATGTGACCCATGCCCTCTGGATTGGGAATGTCATTATGAGGAAAATGGTTGAATCGTTCAATCACCCCCCATTCCCTCCAAAAACAACCAACCGACAATAGGGGAAAAAGAAAAGGGCTGATTTTTAGGATTTTAGATAAGGGATGGATCTGTAACCTAAATACAAACGAGGTCTGGCTCTTCAAGGCCTTGACTCCCAACACAAGTTCCGACACTTGTTATTTGATTGTCTACCATGTTTTCCACTGAAGTGAAAAGAAGGCGCCACCTACCCGAGCCGAACGCCTTGGCCACCAGCCAGGTCAGACTGCAAGATATCTTGGCCCTGGTAAAGTCATAGTGATCGAAGCTCTTGATGGCAGGGACGAGAAAAGTCCGTCTCATCCCTCGGTCAGCTGCCGCATCACCCATCTTTTTCTCCCTGGGCGCCGCCGCTCTGCAGCTGGAGGATCAGTCAGCCGGAGGAATTCCTTCTGGTCGCGGATGACATCCCATCCAGAGGAATTCAAACGCAGTGAGACCCCCCGCCCCCCACCCCCTCTTTCTCCTGGAAAAGCAATATTCCTGAAGATTCGGCAGCGGGGAGAGCACGGCGGGCTTGCGGGGCAGACCACGGTTACATCAGTTTTCCGTCCCGGTGATGCAGTAGAACGGGCTGGATTTCTGAGGATTCCCTCCGTTCCCCGCCGTCATTCTCCGCAGACATAACGGGAGAGGGGCGGCAGCGGGCGGGACGCTAAAGCTTGACACCGGAGGATGGCGGCGCACACGAATCGAAGCGGCTGTTCGTGTCCATGTTATTCTTATAACTCTTTTGTTAATGTTTCCTCTGTCACCCCACCTCCTCTCCTCTCGTTCCCTCTCTTCTGCGTTTTTCCCCTGCCGCGCTGAGCTGAAGATACTGCGCATGCGCGACCCACCCACTCAATCAGGCCGCTCATTCCTGAGAAAAGTCACAATATCGTGGACCGACTGGAGCTGAATGACGACAATAAGCACTTTTTGAATTTCTAACAGTCGTAATTATGTAGTGGAATCAATGCATGGATTTACCATCTGACTTTCAAGCTTCTAAGCGAACAGGGCAGTATTTACCCCATGTGATATTGCAGGGTCACCTCCAGTGAGGTTACCCTACAGTGTTAGGTGCAACTGTTAATGCATTCGATCATAGTAAGTCAGAAGGAGAATCACTGGTCAAACCCTGCAAATACATATATTGAACAACTACAGAAAACATAACTTGTCATTTCCAGGATGTTGTCACATGATTGTTTGCCGTGCAGTCGTTTCTTGCCAACTTTGATGGTTTTATTTTTTATTTTCCTGCAAATTCTGCTTCCCACATGTTTTGAACCTCATTTGTTTTATTTGCTTTCATATGCTATTTTTGCTCCTCTCCTTTTTTAATAATTGCAGGTTTTCTTGTTTATTTCATTTACGTTTTTGTATTTTTTAGGCAGATAAAAGGTGAGACATGAGCCCTTGCCAAAAGCAAGGGCCATTTGATACAGATGACGGGTCAACAGAGAGCCTCTGCTCTAGACATTTTAATTTCAAGATAGCCTTCTTAGGCTGTTACTGTTTTAAATACCTGTTGTTTTTATCATTTCAAATAACATTAACTTGTATCTTGCTCAGAAAGGCATGTGTTCAAGGTAAAAAAAACTGAAATAAACAAACCAATTACAAATATTATCCCTAAAGACAGTGATCATTGTTCAGGAATAAGACAATCATCTTAATCAAGCCATTAAACCAAAATGTGGCCTTTCAGGAAATGACTTAGGGATGCTGAACACGTTATAGAAAACTATTTTATAAAAACAAACACTGATCTGACTGATTCGGAAGAAATCAATTAAGCGCTTTGTTACTACTGTGAGTGGAACAGACAAAATCTTCATCCTCATCTTTCTGTAATGTTTCCTTATCCTATTATAATTACCTATATAATAATTTGATTCCATTCTATTATAAAACTGTAATTTTTTCAGGTCAACTTTCTCCTTTTTATTTTCTACCTTCTATCTATCTATATGCAATGCCTGGTTTTGGTATTTTTGAAGGGGTGAGATATGAGTTTCAACCTATTTGTTTTTTTAACCCAAATCAAGATCCGATGGCTAAGCAACTGGTTCTGCCAATTTTAATTTTAAAAAGGTTGAAAGGATTATTGTCTAATAGGGACAAAACTATGGCACATCAACAGCCAACCACAACCTGCTTTGAAAGCCTTTATTTTCACAATATCAAAAGAGTATCAGCATAATATACTGATAGATTATGGGAAGCTGTGAGCAGAAAACAGCTTCTAACCTTAATATTGATAACAATGGATGAAAAATATTCATTTCAACACGCAAATATTAACAATTATCTTACAGGCACACTGATAACATACAATATCGGCAACATATTGATATCAAAATTCTCTGAGTGTGTGTGTGCCAGAAGAGTTCAATGGCTAATTTGTGCTCCAACTGCACTCTTCTTGGAAGCTTGAGCAGAGGTTCCTCATGTGGCTTCGTACCACAAATAGCTCAGGAGGCATGAAACCCAGACACGAGTGGTTTGATTACAACTAACAGTTACACAAATAAAAAGTGACAATCAAGACAATCAACTATGATTGTCTTGTGCAAAAAGTATTTTTACTCCACCATGATAAGCTTTTAACATAATGTAATTAAAGATAAACCTGTGGAAACACACAACGGAAAGGTACATCAGCAGTCATTCCGTAACACTGAATACAATACAATGTGTCAATGTTTAAAATGTGTTAAAAACCATTTAAATAAGGCAAACGTTTAAAATGACAGCTAAGGATACATATTCCCCATTTCCCTATTTTTTGGAATTCTTCATCACATCATCTGCTTTGATAAAGTGAATGTATCCCCACCATGTGTGACTACTAGACAAACCAGTTACTTTTTAAACATTTCACTTTCAGTCCAAGTTTTATGGATCTTATTTAAATTCTTTTGACAGCTACATTCAGAAAATAATCAGTTACAAAAAATAATTAAATCTGATACAGCATCACTGGTTTCATTTTAAAAGTGAACAGGTAATAGTTTTTTTTTGCAAAAGTTTGTTACTAATTGGCAGCAGACGGTAAATCAGCTTTTTGCTGTAGTCATTTAAACTATGTATCATCTTTTAACCAATGATACCAAGATTTATTTGTTTTCACATTTATGATCAATGCATAGTCACTGCCCCCCCCCCATCCCTCCTTCCAAAACTAGAAGTGCATCATAAAACTACAAAAAGAGAAAAAACCCAAAACGTGAAATTTCACACTGATGAGTGGAATGTTCAAATAATCTAGGTCAAAACAGCCCCAAGAGTCCCGAGCAATAGTGAGATTGAGAAAAATAAATATGTCGGGATGCTATGGCTGAAGACAAAACAGCAATGCACCCTAGTGCCTCCAGAGGGTTCACACAGCTGAGGAGATCAGATGTGGCCAGTAGATGGCAGTCTGCAATTAAATATCCATATATCACCCGACTGCAAAGACACTTTATCCCGTTTCAATTCATTTAGATTTGAATAATATTGTTCTCCAATAAATGAACATGGACCTTTTTACTTGACTTTAAATAGCAATTTCTCGAATCATAGTTGGTCTTGATTGTCCTCTTCTTTGGGTCCATGGTAATCCACCGTCATTTGAGAATCATTACCAATCATAATGTAATTAGCATTTTCAATGTGAATATTTGGTTGTTGCTGCCACGGTGAATGCCCACCAGTGAAATCTTTTCCAATGTGCAAGTTTTCTAGCAAGGGCTCGGCTTTATTGAAACACTGGTTTGAACGTCTTCGTCCTTTCTGCTGTGCAGTCCAAACGCTCTTTAGTTGTGCAATTCTGGCAGAAGAAAATGCCTTTTTTATTTTTCTCTCAAAGCTCCTGTTCTCTTCGAGGAAAACTAATGTCTTAAGAACTAAGGGTATGCATTGCCTGGGCAAGCAGTTCTGCATTGGCAGCAGAGGTATCACAGTGTTGTACTTGTGTCTGCAGTTTATGGAGTTGATGAGGGCAGAGTCAGTCTTCATCTCCAGCAAAGCGTTGTTAAAATTATTGGTAAGCAGCAGAACAGTAAAGGCTGAATTGTTAATGGCATCCTCAATACACCTTAGAGTGTTCTTCCCAGGTATCTCAAACTCCTCAGAGTAAGTTGCACCTTCACTACCAATGATAGTCTCAATCTTGTTTTTGATGCTCTCTGCGATTTCATCATCTGCTGGTGCATGCAGGATAACAAACGAGTAGAAACGTGCCTCATCGTCCTCTTCGGAGTCTGTACTGACATGCGTTTGATTTGAAGCAGTCGTGGCGGATAGAAAACTATTTGTTGCAGCATTTACTGAACTTTTCGTCCGACTGCTCGGAAGGGTGGTTGAACTTGAAAACTGTTCCTCGGTTACATCATCCGTATACAAGTTTTTCTTTGCTACACAAAGAGGAGGCTGCCTAGATTCATGCGAAGAATCTCCATGTAATTGAGACTGCTCAGGAGCGTTAGTCACCTCACTTTGCTTGGAGTTTTCTCCTGCTGTTGGAGTTGTTTTATCACCTTCGTATGTGGCTGTTTGGGGCATACTCATCTCCAGATGACTGGGATATGATGAATGGTCGATTGAGTTGCCATGTAGTGGGTTGGGTGAACCCAGAAGTAAGGTTGTACTTCCTTCATTTAGGCTGCTACCTTGGTCGTAATGACCTAACTGGGAATTACTCGAGGAACTCAGCCACACAGCAACCTGAGGCCCACAAACATCTCGAGCTTCCTCCCTAAACGGGTCATACACCACCTCGTCACAAGTGTTAGTTTTCTGGCTGTCGACAGAAAGTGCTCTCTTGTATGCCAGATTTCGTAGTAGTGGGTCACACAGTTGATTCGCCGACAATACTTTAAACATTCGGGCCAAAGACACCAACGTTTCTTCGGGTAGGTCTTGAGCTTCGGCACGGAGCTCTCCGAAATCTTTTAATTTACCTCCCCTCATTACCCATATTTCAGCCAGCTGGTTGGTGATGTAATTGTTTTCTAGCATCTGGAGTTTGTGCAAAGCTTGTTGCTCCCTTTGGAGAATGACAAGACAAAAAGCATGGATGATAATATCTTCAGGAGTATCACCCAACTGGAATGTCAGGCTTTGCAATCGCTCTGACGGTGCGTGCAGAAGTATGTTATACACATCTCTCAGTTCTGTCCCTTTATCTTCACTGAGATTATGACTCATTTTCAGTTGTACCTGAAACTCAATATCCAGTTTCTCAGATGCAATCGAATGAGACATTCCACGCCATCGTCTCTTTCCAGTTGTTTTTTCAGGGAAGTGTGGTTTGATTCGTGTGCCTAAAAATGAAATCAACATCAGAAAATGAGTGAACGAAAGAATGGGCGTCTTTTGCCACACAGCCACGCTTATGATTCCTTAGCATTCGGAATTAAATCCGGAATATAGAGTTGCGCAGACCAACATTTGCCTTAATGTAAACGACAGATATAACCAACATTTGACCGAACAGTCTGACAATCCAAATTCAGTTACTTACGAAGTTCTCGGGTCTAGATGGACTTTGGCCAGTGATTCCATTTCAAACAAGGAAGTTACTCGATTTTGAATAATCTTATTTCATCCTCTTGATAACTCTGTATGAAAACTCTCACTTCCTATTTCAAAAGTATTCTTTACGATACCGCCGGTTGTGTTGAGACTTTTCCCAAACAAAAGTTCATTCGTAATCGAATCGGGAGAATTCGAAGTATTAACGCAAGTTCCAAGCGCTATCACAGCTCATTCTGATGACGTCATAAGCAAGCAGTATGGCTGCTCAGGATGGACAAAACACAATGCAGGGACGCGCATTTATGATTCGTTTAATTGTGCCAATGTTAGCGTATAACCTTGTTAATCAGTGTTTCTCAAACCATCTTTGCAAATACAGCGAAGGGACTGCTTGTCATGCATATGGAAGTATTTATTTCCACAATAAGTTTTAGGCAGAGAGGAATTCTGGCTTTCCGCCTCTCTGCTGAGTAGCAAGTGTATTTTTATCCATAGAGGAAACCTCAAACCCTGTATTTACCAGGGGTGGGGTCACTCTAGGCAGAGTGCAAACCATCATCAGGTCCCTCAGTAAAATGCAGACACACAGCCTCTCTGTTCTTAGTGCTGACTGAAGTCTGATATGTTTACTGTGTGACCACTTCTGAGAGATTATAGTAATTCTATAGGAAGAGTGGTTTCTATGTCTTCCATAAATATGACTATTGTAGCATTGGTATGCATGTGCTGAAGTATCACTATCCATACGTGCTTTATAGCACGTGCTTGTCCGAACCACAGCTCTGTTGTTTTAAGGATCGCCGCCATAGTCCTGAGTTAACTACCTATGATGTGCACATACAATCCTGCCTATATGGCATTTTGTGCCTTTTTCTCATGCATGTGAATAGTAGCATACACATCCACACTTGTTCTGCCTCATCCATGGACGCACACAGACTCGGGCTCACGCCGTTACATAACCGACTGCCGAACTTCCATCTTTATTGAGGTCAGTCCTTTTAACGAGAGACACACTTTCCCAGCAGCTGTGTTAGTCAGCTTGGCGATAAATTTGTGTTCGGGCGAACTCTTTAGTAAGAGGCTCTGTCAGTTTTGCAGATCATTGCACTTTACAGCTCTGGTTTCGGTTGTTTTGAGAAAATCCATTCTGACTCCTTCTTTGTTTATTCTTATTTATTTATTTTTTGTCGGGGGTGGGGGAGACGTTTGAATTTTCATTTAACACAAACACATACAGCTCTTTCTTCACATGAAAAATGACTATGAAGTAAAACGCACAGATGTGTGTCTGTGCATGTGTGCGGGGTTGCTGGCCGTGGGAGAAAGCCCTGAGGGAGACACAGAGGGGTCACATATAAGAGGCTTTGGGGCAGACCAGTGAAAAGGAGGCCCTTTCTTGGACAGAGACCATGGATTAGGATGAAAGACATACGAGTGGGGGATGCTCTTTCTTTTTTATCAGTCTCACCCGCTTGCTGCATCTCTCTCCTGCATTCTGCATCATGTCTTTTCAAAATGAGAGACAATTAAAGAAGACACAATGACAGACAGACACAGAGGAAGAGAGCTGATCCAAAGCCAGATAAGAGATAAGATCGCGAGATAGTTATAGAGCAAAAGATGAACTGAGACTTTGACGGATCGATAGCCTCTTTAGAATTCAGTTTGTGAGAGGCCAAGATGAGGCCGTGCGATGCACTGCTCTTTTCCCAGCCACTGAATTTGTCACACATGCTAAGAGAATTTAACACACTAGCTTCTAGCTGGCAAATATATGCTCAATACACATGTACATGTGAAGACATACGGAGAAACAAGGCCATAGACTCATTCAATCAAGCGTCCACACCCACAGTTTGGCCTTTATTGAAACACAGAATGAAACACCTGCACATCTGCTGCAGAGCAAGAAAAGTTCTTTATATATCCATTAACATATGTTTCTTCCATAGTTCTTCGGAGAAAACAAAATGTGACATTAAGCTATGGCGTTTTATGCAACACTGCCTTTTGTTGAGGAAACGCAAAGGTTACGTATGGATGGTTTCAGCTTTAATATGCATTTATACATCCAGTCTAATTCAGCTCATGCGTGTGTTGTGTATCAAAGCAAACATAACCCTGGCTATCATGTTGTGAGGCTGGTTTATTTTGTTGACAAAGAGTTCAAACAGATTTGAGTTAATGTGACAGTTAACTGGCATTAATTCAGGAGCAAAGGTAAATGAAGCGGCCCTGCGGACACGATAGGGCAGTGCAGTGGGGATGGGAAGATGTGTGTACTGTACCACACTGGACCATGCTTGGGTGAGCATGTAGGCCATGCCAGCAACAATGCATAATACAGCCTCTGGTGATGGAGGACACACACACACACACACACACACACACACACACACACACACACACACACACACACACACACACACACACACACACACACACCAACACCCCCACCTCACCTCTCATATGTAGAAACACACACTCTTGCACAAGCACACATTCAAACTTGCATGCATGCACAGACATTGATGGTGATGGGGCATGGAGCAGTTTATGCTCATATCAAGAGAGAAGCTTTGATCAGTGTGACAGGAAGGGCACTCGCCCCAAAGGAATTAGCTAAGTCTTGCCTAGCAAAAGCACATCCACTGTGAATAAGGCTATGTTTGAGTTTGCAAGGAAGAGAGAGAATATCTGATATTCAACTTAATTAATATGCTAAATATATGAATATGATTTGTTCCAGCCCAACGTCCAAAGGAGCATGTCCAGTTTAGCATGATAACCACAAACAGCAGAATGTGCATAAATTCAGGTTGTGTGTGAAATCCTCTCAATTTAATAGGTTTTTAATCTTCAAAAGCAATTTACATAGCAGATTCCATATTAGCACAACCATCATTTATACCCTGTACAAAAATAAAAGCGCTCTTTCTGTGCAGTGAAGACTGAAAAATGAATTTAACATTTTGTTTAGCTCTGGCTGTAGGATGACATGAAAGCATTTTTAATGTTTTCCCATGGCAATCAGTGGCAATGAAATCATGAGGCTATGAACTTCATGAATATTCTTACCTACATAGAAATAAATCAAATTTTGTGCTCAACAAAGACCGATTTACTTTGAAATTTAAAAGCATTCCTGGCAGCTGTTAAATATGATATTTGTATATGCAATCAAACAGTTCAGTACTAACCTCTTCGATTTACAAACCATCGATCCCCCCCCCCCCGAGAAACTAACCTGTGCCTGAGCAAGCTAAGCGGGTAAATCCAAACGCAGTACGGTAATATAACAAATACCCAAATATCAATGTAAAATAGCACACTTGAGAATTTTAAGTCATACTCTGGAGTGCATCACACAGTGAGGAAGTGCTGATAAAAAATACAAAAGACATTGATATACAACATCATTACATTTGTTTCATGAAACAAAAATCCTGCTCTTAAACCATATTGATTTTATTCAATAAGTTCCTTGATCAATATTATCAGGAAATAGTCCATAGAGCTTAACCCCTCATGTGGCTGAAAACTAACTTTTCTTTAATAAAAGTTGAAAAATCTGTTCAGTTAGGTTGAACTACAGACAGGCCTTAAAGTGCTGTACTTGGGCATAGTCTGTTATTACATTGGATCATCCTACCTAATAACATTGGAACATTATAAGAACATTATATATCATTTTTGCCCTGAGCGCCAATTCAAGTGGGCAGGTTGGTATGAATGAGGGTGAATGGTGTTAATATCACAATATGCGGCCATGTGATCAGTGGGTAAAGGGGGGACCTTGCCTATCTCCCCAAGTCTACATGAGTTCGCTGACTAAATAGATATTTACTCAGCGTTTATTTAGTCCTGCATTTACCTGCAGGAACCTTTAAAGAAAGTCATACTTCACCTGTATTATTTCCTCTTCACTGGCTTTCTTTTCAAATCCAGAGTAGAATTTCTGATCCCTCTCCTCAGGAACAAAGCCCATAACCACATCAGATTGCCAAAAGTTCACAGAATAGTGAGATGCTGCAGGGGCTGAATTGCTGGGTGGGCTTCTCTTTTGGCTCCTTCTCCATCTGTGCGTATTCATATCCCATCAATGCGTGCTGCTCACTGAGTGTCTTCTCTTCCCTGTACTTCTGGCTCCTTACTCCTCTTTTTGCTGTCTGTGATTGCTGCCACTTTTTATCAGCGACTCCGCTCAACACACAGAGCAGCTATTATTTTTGTTATGATAATTACTCACAGGAGGGTCAATGTCGGTGTGGTACCATACACCAATGATAATGAGTGCTTTATTATTGCTGCAATTACACATGGAAGAATTCCGACCCCGATTCCCTTATTTTTCTATGACCCCAGTCACTCGAGGCAGATGGCCACCCAGCCTGAGTCTGGTTGTGAGCAAGAAAGCTTTCTCTCAGCGCTGCCTCATTATGTATGCTCATAGGGTTATAATTTGGTCCCTGTACAATCTTTAAAAATGTGGTGTGCAGCTGCTCTAAGTGTCAAACTTATTTTTTGAACTGGGGCTTTATAAGTGAAATCCAAAGGAGTTCTGAAAAATCTTTCCCCCAAGTGCTGCTCAAGATCTTCTTTAAATAGTAGGTTTTAACTGGAAGTTATGTGGCCAACATTTCTAAATGAAAACTATATCCTCAATAGTTAAGGGTGAATAGGATTGAAACTAATGTTTGCTGCTATTTATTTTTATCATTATTTTTAACATATTTTTATCATTGACTTAATTGACTTGACTTGATAAAAATAATAAGATACACTTTTTGCATTGAATGGGTGTTATTATCTCAGCTGTCCTATCCATATCCATAGTGCTTTTTTAAATCATCAGAGAGAATAACAAATTGCAGAGTATTAAAACCCTGGTTTGTTTCAGTTGCGAACACAAGCAAAAGAATAAATGGAACTCAATCTGGGTACACTTGGCTTTAGAAATGGATGGCTGTCCAAAATCCTGTGCCCGATCCCCCACGTCACTTTTGTTGTTTGCCATCAAACCTCGTGGATGCTCTGGTTGTATAGCAGATGTACATAGCCAAAGGATGTGAGGCATGAAAGCGATGGGAAATTCATTACATATTCCTACCCCCCTCCGTTCACCATAATCACCACAATTAGCAGACATCTGCAGTGACTCCAAAGCTGAGTGTGTGTTCAAGCAATCAGAGCAGCATCACCAAGGGCTGTGACTGCAGCCCCCTCTGTGATGGGCCTCATCCTGAAGGAAAGCATTCCATTAGAAACTCAGTGATTAATTGAGATGGCGAGTTCCCTCATGGCATTGAGCAACAATGAGACCCGACAGGAGGCATTTACTATGGTAGAACAGTACACTGGATTGTTGGTTGTGCAGGGTTGGTGGTCACTATATCATATTCACGATGACGTGAGATAACACACTCGCAATGGGGTTTGCAATTAGCTGTATGAAAGTAGGTACCAGACGAGTTTTCAGGATTTCTGCAACAGTAAGTAAAGATAGCATGAATGGCACGTAGGTTTTTTGATTCCTCGTTGAGTCTGGTATAAAGGTGTAAACGTGTGGCTAGGTGTGATTTACTTGAGAATAATGGTTTTAGGAAACCAAGCACCAAAACTCATCTCGGTGGAGAGAAGAGTTAATTTTGGCTAATGCCAAAACAACTTAACACCTAATATAATGTGGCGTCATCAAACTCCATGATATTTTCTTGTTATTTTTTTGAGACTTTGAGGTGCCTCTATATTAATCTCTTCACCTTTATTTAGACTGGACTTCCATGTCCAGTCATTTTTTTTGGATAATGCATATGACTTTAAAAAAGAAATTATGTTTTCTTCTCTCTTCTTAAGTGGACGTGTTCTGTGATTTAATGTGTGCCATCTGTGGCACCTGACAGCCTTCAAATGTGCACAAATACACAATATGTTGACACTTGAACCCCCCTACCGTCTCCCACACACATTTGGCCTTATTGTAAATGCAAACATGATTCTGGCTCTACACAAAACTGCCACCTTTCCATAATACACAATCATTTTAGACAGGGGATGCCATCTATCAACTTTGATGAGTAATAATTGAAGAAGCCTGGGCTTAGGTATCTCAAATCATAAGTATTTTAAGTTGTAACCCATAGTTTTAATTAAACACTAAATTTCTCTGCAAACGGCCTTGGGGGCCGCAAATGGGGATATCAATACTGCTGACCGCCTAACAGGGACAACAACTGTACAGGGATTAACTGGGCTTCTTTCTTGGTGATTAAGTTGAACTTTTTATCAGTAAAAAGCCAAAAGCATGCACAAGAGAAATCAAAAGTCAGGGTTGGGACTGTGTGTTGTCAGCAAAGCAGAAAATAAATATATCAAAATTCCAATCAGACAAAATTATAACAAAAATGTTAATGGGACTTTGCAAAGCTGTCTAAAGTCTGTGAATGCAATACATGTGATATTTGCCGAATTATGAAGTCCCTTGTCACCTGAAAGGAAACGAAAACAGTGTTGTTCACTTTTGATCAGCCATTGGCCTTTTAGTGGTTATTCAAATTGAAGAGACTACAACTTCAACATTAAAAAGAGAAATACTCATCTTACATGGACGAGTCTGAGTTTCATTACGATGGTTATCCATTGTCTCTGGTAATCATTTAAATAATGACAACCCAATAAAAAACTCTGGGTCATCAATACATATTTGAGCTAAAATTCTCAATACCATCCACCATTATTGATATGCAATGTGATGGAATGTCAAGATAATAATTATAAACTGGGTTTGGTCCATATTGCTCCTTGATAATCCAGCATTTTCTTTTATTTATGGTTTTTGGATAAAAATCAGCAACTCTCTGGAAACATCAAATTGAGCGTATGGAAAGGACGCATGACCAGTGTGTAGAGTTCCTAGAAACATGATCTTTTACTCAAAAACAAGCATTTTTACATTATAGCAGCCGTGAACAAATAGACACATGCATGGTTTCATTTGTGATCTACAACTGGGGCTGCAGCTTACATGAGAGACGAGAGATTAGACGCCTACGGGTAATCAAGTCAAGGCTGTTGCTCTCATTTGGTTGTTTGAAATTAGATTGAAAGCTGAATGAATCTTAATGTTACACAGAGGGCACCGATTTCACTGGTTATGCAAGTTACCTTTCAAATTTACGCAATAATCAGATGATACGCTGCTATTGTTGGACTTTAACATGGTATTTTATTTTGTGATTGAGTGATTGGAGCTTGGCATCTCTCAGAAAGAGCAAATGTCTGCTTGATGGTGTGATCGCCTACTTGGTACTTCCCATCCAAGGGTCTGGCCCTAATAAAGGCCTGCGTGGTGTCGCTCAGCCAGACTGCGTTTCTGCTGTGTGGAGAAATGTGTTCAATCACCATGGCTACCGGTCAGAGAAGAGCCCCTGCTGTGGTTATTAGGGTTTCCCTGTCTGCTCACGCACCAGCTCAGTATGCAGGTTAACAATTCACAGTCTGGATTATGGATGTGAATATGTGTATTTGTGCTTTTGAGTGTTCAGGAGGCCTGTTGGTCAGGGGTGATGCACTGTAGTAATTATACGTTTATAGGGGAGGAATAAAATTTTGATGTAAAGCACAGGCTTTTGAAAATGGACTGCTGTGGACTCCTGTAGTCGCACACACCGCCTCCCAACAGTAGCACTGATGTGAGAATGGGAATATGAGAAAAAGCTTTGAGCAATACTGATTCCGCTGAGTACTCTTGGTGCGCGTACCAGAGGATCTGAGGGGAGAATTATCCATGCACCATTTCATCTCATAGTCCTGGGTGGAAAATTCTGCAGTTCAAGCTTTCCCGTACCTCACATACAGCAAGAAAACAGAAACATAAAGCCCATATGCACATTTACTTGACGGTTAAGAGCGCACAATAATGGCTCTTTGATTTATTTATACCCATTCCCTTGCGAACTATTGACATTTTCCATAATTCATTTTGAAACAAAAAAAAACAACAAAATTCAAGAAAATGTACATTTTTTTCAATCTCCAAATGATATTCCCCTCCAGTGAATATTGGGGATGCAATTCAAAACCTTTATCATATTTCAAACAACATCAGTGACGGCCAGTTTTGAGTTGGATGTGCTCCTCAATGTTGACTGCTAGTCCGTGTGAAGATATTTGCAAAAAAAAAAAAAAATACAAATAATAATAAAACAACAACTGTGTTTGAATGTATTAGAGACACAGGGCATTGTCTGCATGCGGAGGAACATGCTACTTTGAGTATCATGCTCCACTCCCCACCCGCTTTCTCCTGAATAATACAGGACAGCCCCCCTCCATCCACTCCCCGGCGAGCCCTCTCGTCCAATAGGAAGCGCGCATTTTATCAAGCTATCTCCTCTCAGCCAATCCCGGTGCTCCCGGTGATCCCTGTAAACCGGATGCCCTCCCTGCTGCCTCTCAAACCGACGTAATCTGTGGATCGGAAAAGCGAGCACTCAATCGGTGTGGAGTTGTCCTCGGATGGAGGTTGAAGAGGATGAAGACACCCAGACTTGAAGAGACAGTTCCAGCGGGAGTCTGCTGTTTGCGCAGCAGCGTTTTTGTGAGTATTCAACGTAAAATGCATCAAATTTAAAACATGGATATCCCGTATGACATGTGGGAAATGATGCAGCAGCCGGACGGATATTTGTCTGTCCTCCCCCCAATCCTTTTGAACACCGAGTACATCTATTACCGTGAAGACTGTTTACGTTTCGAACACGCGTAATGAATGGAAAGTGCCTATTGCGCTCGTTCCGGCGGCGTCGCGTCTCCGAAATAAGCGCATGTGAATTTATTCCACATGCCAGCGGAAGAGGAGCGTGTCTTCCATGGGTCATTTTTCATAAAGAAACCCGTTTGACTCAGTGATCCCGAGTGTAAGTGACTAAGAGACCTTTTTTTACGCACACTCCTTCAAAATGCCTCCCGAAGCTTGCCGGCGTTTAGGAGAAAATGCGTTTTTTACGGTTGCGCGGAAAGTTTTATCCCTATTTTTAAACAGGCATCAGAGCTTTCAAAATGCATTTATGTTGGGATGTTCACTCCTCCAGACTGTCCTCCTTTTACCATCGTCCCCGAAAGTCGGCGAACGCTGATAAATGGGAGCTATTATTTTTCAGCTGAACAATGCGCACCGGCTTTGTGTGGACCATCTGTCATTGTATCGACATTACAACAGCACCCCATGCTGTGCACCGGGGAGGGGGAGAAAAAAATATCCGAGTGAGACACCTGAAGAGCGGTAAAGAGAGCGATCACTCGGAGCCGCCACCCGTCTATCGTAAAGCCGTGACTCATGATGCGTTGCGTCTGCGTGGATGGGTGCGTAACGTGGCCAAAAGATGAATGAGCAGACTAAGTGGTGTTAAATTATTTGGTCTTTCACGACTAGATGTGATGTACAGTATCACTGCGATTGCACTTGAGCGTTTCACATATGTAGTGGTTTATTTCTGTAGACTGGAAAAAAAAATAATGCAAAGAGATGAGAAGCATCGCGTATTGTGAATTCTGGGAAACAGTCTGCGCATCTGACTTCCTCCCATAATGTTGGCCTCCAGCACATGGCAAAACGAGGCGGACTGCCATTTTCAGGGTGGGCGCTCTGGAGATGCAACATGACCAGACAAACGCACATAAGCAAAAGCATCACAGAACTAGTTCTGGTCCACAGTGCCTCCTCAGTTTGCTCCCCCCCCCCCCCCCCAGGTAAATACAGCTGAGCTGTGCGTTTTTCTTTTTTCTATAGAGACGTTTGAAACTGCCATATTTAGTCTCTTAGCATGGAGTGCCAAACACGAATATGACTGAAGGTTATTGAGGCACTCTCCATAAATTCTTCTACCATCTGGATCTAGACGGTAGGGTCTAGACGCTTAGAGCAGCATTACATTTTACTGCTGAAGATTGTAGACAGCATCCACACTGATTTCTATTTTTTTTTTTTTCAAAATTGACAAACACTCCCCCCGCTTTTAAGAAATATAGTGTTTATTCACATTTAATCATGCGCCATGAGAAAAAGACCTGAACTATCGAAAAACGCATACGGACTGTTTCAAAAGGCACTGATGTGATTGCTGTTGATAGTTCCGCTTACAGATAATTCACTTGGTCATTTTCAGCCGTGAGGATTGAATGCGGCAGCTTCCGCAATAGCAACGAACACCGGTGCGGTATGCATTGAAAATATTTTTAACTTGCTACAGCAGCTATAAGCAGTTGATGTTATGTAGTTGGGAGGGGTGGTTGTATGTTGGCTTATCTCCTTCTGGAACAATGATTATTCGCGTGCAGATCATTACCACATGCAATGACTTTCATCAGTAGCACCCGACAATTATGGCGAGAGGCAACCAGCTATCCCGGTGAAGAGGCTCTCCTCCAGGGATCGCCTTTTCTTCTCTATACGTCTTATCAGCGGCATACATTTTAATTAGATTAAGTGTCTGCAGTTGTTTCTTGGGAAAATTTAAAGTCTGTTCGCGGGGAGTGGGATACCAACCGCTGTCAAACAAACTGCTGGCAAACTCAAGTTTATCCCCCGCTGCCACAAACACTGGATGAAACATTGGATGAACAGGAAGCTGCTGTCTCCCTCAGTCTTTTCAATCGTCATGTCTAAACTTTGTTAATTCTTTATTTCTGAGTCAGCGGGATGAGATATTAAATGCGAAACCACCGTGTTTATTAGCCAAATTAGCCCGTTAGTTCTAACGTCTGTGTTTATTTGTTTTTTCCATCTCAGACTTCTCTTCATTTCAGACTATTGTACATCTGGATCTTGAGCCAAAGCATTGGGCCTTGTAGAAACTGCTTAGCAGATACACTTGGACTGAGTTCAGGCATCACAGGTAAATTAAGTTAAGCGGTCAACGAGTTCACAGCAGCAGGAACTTGTGTCCATATGTGTTTTAGTGCTTCTCTGTGTATGTTGGGTAAATGGAAAGGTTAGGTAATGGAGACCCCTGCACCCTGCCTCAGGCATGGCGGCGTACTGCCCATCTAGATGAGTGGTTGACCTCTGACCTCCCGTCTAGCCACAGGCTCAGGTCTGCTTGGGTCAAACCAGGTGGCCTTCAAGAGTCTTTTGGCCTGTTCAGGACCAAATGACATTTGAACTCATTCCACTTCAGGACCAAAGCCTCTTTTGGTTCATTAAAAAACATGTATGGTGTGTGTGTGTGTGTGTGTGTGTGTGTGTGTGTGTGTGTGTGTGTGTGTGTGTGTGTGTGTGTGTGTGTGTGTGAGAGAGAGACACCAGCCATGGAGACTCAAACTTGATAAAACCTGCTGAAGTTTGACTATCTGATTTCTGAAATAGTGATATCTGTCGGATCTATCAGAGGGTAGTTTGATGTATGAGTAGCGCTATGATCAAATGTCGCATTTATGTCTGCCAGTCTCAGTTTGCCTGTGAGGTGGCATGGCTGTTGTGGATGCTTTAATCACATAGTGCCCTAACTGCAAGACAAAAACATTACATTGGTCTAGATCTTGTCTCAGCTGAGAGAAACAGCCTGTTTCATTTCTGTCACAACATGTATTCTATTGTATCACCGTGCAAGAAACTCCCCATGGAAATTTTGGTGTCTTTCCCATTGTTGCTAAAGGAAAGGGGGCTTTCATATGGAAGTGGGGAACGCCAGGAAATGACAGGCATTCTTTGTGGACTGTTTGAAAATAAACTTGTGGGTCCTCGCTTCCCTCTTGACAGCTAAACAGAAACTCGAAATGAAGAGAGGATTATAGTCTTAACAATCCTTTCAATAGCCTTTTCGCTTTCTCATGTTTCCGGCTACAATTTGTCCCCAAAGTATATTTTCTTATTCAGATTACTGGAGACATGCCACAAACTAAAAGAAGGCTTTTCACTATTTTCCCCGCAGTTTTTTTTCTCGGCTGGCTGTGTTTTTATATTTCTCCCTATTTGTCCTTATTTTGCCTTATCTTTCCCTTGGCTCTAAACACAACCCTGCTGCTTGAGCTCTACTTTATGAGGTGTGACAGTGAGGTCTGGTCCCCGAGACAGACTGCCTGGGCAGGAACGTAAAGCTTTACCTTCAGTCGGCTGTGGCCAGTTTGGGGAGAATTTAAACTCACTTCATCCCTATACAGTACCTCATACACAGGAAGTGCCTTCATACTGCTGAGCTGGCATGAAAGCACAGAATTGGAAGGGGAAAAAAAGAAAAAAAAAACATTCAGCCCGACTTACTTAACCTCATGCCCACATGTACAAACGCTACCTTCAGTAAGAGTAGATGGGCGCTGGGAAATAAAAAGGGATGTTTTTATATTTTTGTAAACTCGTATATATCAATTTTTCCTTTGGTGTCACCACGTTTAACATCTTTTTAAGTGCACCCTGGTACCAGGTGTTCAAAGCTCTCCGCAGTTTCGCACAATGTCATGCTTCCTTTTGAGATTTAATAACAGGTTTTATTGAATAGACTCTCCTTTCGTAGCCGTTCAGTCTCGCCATGCCACCGATTAACACTCACACCTTGCGCTCCCCTCCTCTCTTTCTATCTCCCTTCCTTTACCTCCTCCTTCTCCTGCTCTTGTTGTTTTTCCCACCAGACCACTGGTAGTTCCCAGGTATTTGACCGGCACAGCGTAGCCGGGAGGCCGGTTGTTGTGTCCTCAGTGAGACAAAGGCAGCGTGCCTCAAGGAGAGGGATGAAAGGAAAAGGGGCTGTGCAGCCACTCCTTTTTACAATGGGTAACCTCTTTAGTGAGGTTGTACAGCAAATAACCACCTTTCTCTTCTCTTTCTTAACAAGCACGAAGACAGAGAATGTCTCTTTTTGAATCAGGATGATCGGCTCAGTGGCTACGTGTTTATACGCTCGCAAACAGAAAACAGGTGTATTAGACATGGTACTGCAACATCAGCATTTCCGTAACCTGCTGTATTTAATCCTCGTGTTGCATCTGTTTCTTTATGGTTCAAACTTTTTGAGAATCGTTAAGGATAATGAAAATTTAAGAAAATTAGCAATAAATTGGTGAGAGAAGTACCAATGAACGAATGGAATAAATATATTAGCAATAGGAGAATTTAAAAGTGTCCCATAAAAAATGAACAGATCTTAAATGGGGATTGTGTAAAATGAGCATATAGAGCAAAGAATATGTGAATATAATGTGATGTCATATTACTGTTGATTTCAAGTTTTTTTTAGCATATACTTACTTGTGATTTATTAATGATTTTCCAAACAGCTTATTTTATTCATCTTCCAAGTCCATTAGTCGCTTTCATTAAACCCGCAGCACAGTTATGCTTGTACACTAATTCTTCCAGTGTCTTGAGTGCAGTTCCGTCTGCGCTAAGCTCGTGGCGCTCCGTGTACTGTTGTCATCTCGGGTGGTAGTCAGGGGGAGGGAGCGGAAGCCACAGGAGTCTTTTATGGCCACAGCTCCAGAGACAACCTGTTCTCAGGCACTTCTCCTCTGGCAGTTTTTTATGACATCATAAATTCCTCCATTTCCTCTGACCAGCCTTAGGTGGGTATAAAGGACATACCTGGTCAGTAATTGTCTGTCTGGCCCTCTCATCTGTCAGTCTCCCTTTAGTGCTGGTGACTTCCTCCAGCGCCAGACTGCCGGAAGATACACACATCTCTCAGATCTGGACAGTGCACCAATAAAAACTGGTTTATTGGATGCGTGATACAGTGAAGAAGGTCCCTCTAGTTAGGTCAATGTGGCGAGTTTGCCCATCACCTCTGCAATTGGCTATTCAGTGTGCATGGGCACTTTAGACCACAGCAGCTCTCTCTCCAACCTGTCGACATCTATTGTTTTGTTTTGTTGAAACCTGAATTTGAAGTACAACAACGGAAGGATTACGTAAAGAAAAGAGGAGGTCTGGGAGGGGGGGGTGCTCAGGAACATTCGCCATTCACATCCTCCTGATGCATGGCCTGGACCCCTCAGGGAGGTTGGAACAATACACGCACCAGCAAGACAACATTCCTCTGAGGTTAAAAAGGTCAGGGGTCACCCAACGAACCCACCCTGCCAATCAGTCCCAAGGCGCCAAGTCAGCGCCCTTGTTTGTTGTTTATGTTTTTGCACTTGTTGGACTGATACTGCACCTTGTGTTACACTGCACTTTGCTCTCTAAAAGACTAATAGATTTTCAAGAAGCGCTTATACTCTTCTATCACGTTTATTCTTTTTTCTTGCAAAAAACCCAAGTTTATGAAAGTTGATTATTTCACTAAAAATAACATATATAGCCGGTCTGGCTGGGTACTGCTTCTCTGTGAACATTCAAGCATACATGAAAAAAAGTAATCTAAGTGGAGCATATGCATGTGTAGGCATGAAGTAAAGTGTGTGGCCCGTACAGGCAGTCTGCAGGTCTGTTACTCATTATGACTAAATGTACAGTACGCACTGGACATGCAGCTACATTAAGGCCGCACCCACTGCCACATCAGACCACCCCAGAGACAAACCATTGGCACTTCCTTCACCTCTTCCATCACTCAGCCTCAGGGGAAGTGCATTTTGGAATTTCCGGAGGATGTGCTGGACATTAATCATCTTTTGATTTGAACGGTTTCTTGTGAAATTGGAATAAGCGCAATTTTATGTCATGAATGCCTTTACATGCCTGCGGTTGCTTTGCTGTGTAAAAATCTGTACAACTGGTCTTTTAACAATTTTTTGTTACTGTGCTTGCATCTGTAGGTGTGACGTGGCGCTTCTTCATGCCGACTTCTATGCATTCATTAACTTCGCTATCAGGTATATTTCACTTAATGTAAATATTATCAACCACAAGCCTCTTTCATTTGCTAAATATTTAACATATGTCACATTTTTCTCCCTTTACTGAGATTCTGAACCTCTCGAATTTTATCCCGCTCACTAAATCTGCCTGTAGTTAAGGAAAGGACACGTTGCTCTCTATTAGCTCACAGTCTGAATTGAAAGCCTATCCGACTGCAGCTGTGGAGCTGCCCCAAAGATCGCAACATTTATTGTCAGGAACAAATAGATCCTTTTTATTTTGTCAAGCAGCTGACGCCTCTCCTTACCCATTCCTCAAAACTGCTTTTGTCAGTCATATAGAATGGCCAACTCAGGGAAGAGCAAGAAACACTGAATTTCATAGTGCCGCGCGGCACAGAAACATTAAGCGCAAAGGTTTGAAACCAATGGTTAGTCTGCAATAGGCTCAGGGAGGAGGGACCCGGCTGTTTGCCATATGGTGTAATTATCTGCTATTTCAAAAGATTATCTCCCTCCATCAATATAGTGTTTAAATGTGTATATGTACGTGTGTGTGTGTGTGTGTGTGTGTGTGTGTGTGTGTGTGTGTGTGTATATAAGTGTCTGCTTGTGATTTGATCTCTGGCTTGTAATGTTGAGACTCTGTGGCCTATAGTTTGGCCCCCCTCTCTCTTTCTCTCATTCTCTCTTTCTCTCTTTTCTTCTCTTTCTCTCTTTCTCCCTCACTCTTTCGTTCTTTCCCTCTCACACACGCACTTATATGCAGAGGGTCTCTCAACACAAAAGAAATATTTAGCTGTAGAGAGGGGTCCCTCAGAGGGCGCGACATTGAACTGGGGGGATTAAGAAGAAATGGCTGGCTGACACTGGGGTTGCCATGGCAAAAACCCCCTTTCCTCTCCCCCATCTCCTGTCTATTTTTCATTTTATGTCTCATTGTGGGTCTTGGTGAAAGTGTTGTTTTGCAAATGTGTTGGAGTATGGAAAAATATAGCTTTAATATAGCTAGATAATTTGCTACCTTAAGATTCACCTTCGCAGAAAAAACATGCTCTTCAGTGTTGAAAAGCACAACACGCATTGAAAACTTGACTTCATCCGCGTAATAAGTCGTATTATTTACTGAGTGAATGTTAATGTTATGTAAATTACATTGACTAATGTATTTCTTTCGCTATGACTGAGAAAATTAATATACATACCTTTACATTTTCTCATTGAGCGCATGCCGCAAGGGAATGCATAAGCGATTACTCAAAGACCCAACATAGTCATGAGACAAACACCAAATTGTCTGTTTTTATGAGTTACTGAGTTATAGCTGCAATAATCTAATGCATCCATTGTATTGAGTGTGTAATCATGGTAGCCTGACATTCTCCTCCCACCCCTGCAGAATAATAGATGCAGGTCTCGCTTGCTCAATGACATCAGCACCCTAAGCCGATAAAACAGGGCAACAAATGTCCATAGATCAGCGTTTGCCATCCTGACGTCAGCCTCAGTCTGCACAGCAGTGGAGGGGCACTGTTGATAGTTGTTCCCAAGCAATGGGCTGCCTTTGACAATGGGAGCTCTCAGCCTGTGGCAGGGTGCATAAAAAAGCTTGGCTGCACAGTAGGATATCACAGCATTGTTCTCTGGGTTAGATGTCCATAAGAACCGTGGCAGGTTCTGAATGATGCCAGACATGAGAGAGTCTGTTTTCAGATGTTTATTACAACAGTACAGCATTAATTTATTTGCTTTCGTCTGAGAAAGGCTGTTTCCGTCCAGAAAAATGTGTCTTATTGTTGTTTTAGACTCAATTTATGAAGATGTGAGGTTTTTTTTTGACCACCCACTGCAAAACAAAGAACGCGCCATATTAGAAATGGGTGGGGCAAGGAGCAAATCTGACACAATAATGTAATATTTTGTTCGGCAACATTGTATTGATACTCTAGTGCAAAGAATAGATGTATGTATATTGTCACCTTCTTAAAATAATGACCTAATTTATTTTTTTGACAAAAAATATGTATGTACTTAAATCAACTCCTTATTCAACGTAAGACTTTTTTTGTGTTTTCTGAGGAATTGAAAAAATGACCATGGCGATTTAATTTGGAAACAGGTGGAAATAGATTGCAAATACTGAGCAAAAGTGTTCCTTTTTTTAAAGAGAAATAAAGTGCAGAAATTTTGGCCTTTTGTTTAACATGCCTCAGCTCATTTTTGGTCTTACACCCCTGATGCACTACTAGTTCACATGGTTTACATAGATAAATGCCAATTGAACACTGGTTATAGTTACGTACCCGCATACACTACTTGTGGTAGGATTATGTGGCACAAACACTGCTCTGTCTCACTGGATTAGATACATTTTCCCCATTTGCTCTTGGATATGTCAATAATTAAAAATAACATCAAAAATAATTTGAAATGGCAACAAGATGCTACCATAATTACTACTTAATGGTGACTTCTATAGTTTGTGAGCCATTTGGTGTGAAGTTCCATACATCTTAGAATAAACTACACAGAGGAGCAGAGTGAATGACGATGATGATGATGGCTATTATCACGGTTGAATAAAATCTCATTTTTTGTGGTTACTGGTTCTCATTTTGCTTTCAACTGCTGCAACCGCTGCTAACAATGAATTTCATCATATTTCTTTCAGGTGCTGTCTGGAACAGTTTTACTGCAAACAGGAAAAACTACATTTTTCCCCCATAAATGACCTTGTGGAAATTCTGGAATTCTCAAGGTTTAAACATGCATGCAGCAGACTCGACCTCTGCAGTTTGAGCGACATCCTCTGCTGCCCCCCCTCCCCACCTTCCCACTTTCTGTCTTCCTGACTGTCCCCGTCGCTTGCCTCGGTGAACATTCAACGCTGTCGGTGAGTTTGGTATGGATTGCACAAAAACCATCGACCGTTGACTGTGCCCCGCGGTTTGCTCCCTCAACGTCAGGACTGAGCCGCTACGATGGATAAAAAGGGCGAGTGGGAGCACGCCAACCCAGAGACAGACACACAAGATTCACACAGAAGTGACTTTCTGTTCTCACTGTACCCAAAGACCAAAGGTCACAATCAACATTCATTGCTGTCGCTGGGTTGGACTGTGTAGAAAAGCTCACTGAACAATGAGTGCAACTGTGGCCCAGATCTGCCTGACTGGAGTCCTAGCCAATCAGTCGACCGGATGTGAAATGCTCTGATTTCTTTATTTATGTACTTCTTGTTTTTCACTTCTATTTTCTCCCCTCTTCCTCCCTCCCGGCTCTGGGAGTCTTCAGGGGAAGAGGGAAGGAGAGAGATAGAGACACAAATAGACTTCTGGCTGCTTGCTTGTCCTCATCCACCTCTCATTTAATTGGCGGTTTGGTTATGTGTGCAGCAAAGTGGGGGAAGGAAGCAGAGTGAATGTGTAATCATTTGGAGTCTCTCCTCATTTAGATGTTTCATCCCTCTCTTTTTTGTTTGTCTAATTATATACTGCACCCAGTTAACTCTGTTAAATGTCTGTGCCAATAATGAACAAGTGACTGAGAAGGAGGACAGAGAAAGAAAGAAAAAAAAAAGACGGTAGAAAAATTCAAGCCTTTTTGTAAAACATTTGATCCTGATGCTGCTGCAAATTTGCTAGAAGATTTTTCATTATCTGTGACTTTCATAGCCTGTCTGATTTCCTGCCTGTGTGTATGTGTATGTGTATGAGAGTGTGTATGTGTGTATGTGTGTGTGTGTGTGCTCGCGCCCACGTGCAAGCGCACTTATCTGAAGTGTAATATTTTCCTTCTGTGCTGGTGCCGCCTGTCTTGTGACAAAGTCTGTAACCTTGTCTCTCTTCAGACTATCTGGGCTTGAACATGTTATTGTGATCTTCAGTTAAATTTATTTAATGTGGGCACACTTCAAACACTTATGTCTATGTTCTTAAATTGTTATAAAAATTAAATCAAATGTTAAGCACTGGCATCTCAAGGGGATATTCCATTTACAAACTTCATCATGGGGATCTGGTTGGAACTTCATCTGTCCACAGTCTTTCCTTGTCTCTATAAGCATATGGGCCCCCTTTGTCATGTAGTCGCCAAGCTTCTATCTCCACAGTCTCTCTGTATTATTCATAGAAAAGCACTCTGTGCAGTGGTGCAGAACAGTTGAGGTGATGTAATAGTGGCTGCGAGCATGGCTCTGGACTGTCATTTGGGATGGATTCATGCGACAGGGGAGATGTCCGTTTGTTCAGCCTTGATGTTGTTGCCAACAGCTCCAGCATGCAATGATAAAGATGACACGGGATGGGACATGAAACACATTTACAAACAAATGACCATCCCACAAATTTCAATTTTGAGGAAGATGTTTTAATGCCCCTAAATCTACCATTGATTCATATAATACGTTGCATTGCTTGCCATCACATCTCTGAAGGGTTCAGCTGTTTGTTACTCTGGCTTTGCTCTTTCTGATCACATGGCATGACATGATACAATAACATTTCATTGATCAAGGAGATGAGTGCTTATTTCATAGGCGATCTCACACAATACAATGAGTAATACATTTTTTGATACAGGATAACATATATATCCATCCATCCCTCTTCTGACGCTTAGCCTGCACTCTGGGTCGCGGGGGAAGCTGCAGCCTATCGCAGCTGTCATCGGCCAAGAGGCGTGATTCAGCCTGGACTGGTCGCCAGGGCCATTTGGGGGCAGCGTGGCGCAGGAGGTAGAGCGCTCATCTTTGGAACCGGCTCCTCCTAGTGTGTCAAACTGTTGTCAAGTAAGACACTGAACCCCTAACCGCTCCCCTGATGCTGGTGGACAGCAGCCCACTGCTCATGGTTCATCCATAGGTTTTATATATCTATTACTTTAAAATATGTAAATTGACAAGAGTTAATGTGAAATTGAGAGGAAAAGCATACATTCTTAAGTTCAGAGAAATATGAATATAAACATAGAGATGAAAAGTTTTAGCTATTTTTTGTTTTTCTTTACATGTTTTTACATTGCATGCAGACATTTTTACATGGCAAATCTTTCAAAGCAATGAAACATGGACTAAATGTCCCTATGGAGTTGCATTTTTGAGTAGAAATCTTTCGTTTGGAGCAGGCACCCTTAAAGAAGTCAGCAGGTAGTGCAGTTCCACCGACCTATTCACCTTGACTTTGTTTTTATTTGATGATTGACTTTGCTATGTGATGTAAGGTATCTATTTGAAAGATCTCTGTTAATGTTCTATTCTATGTATTCACACAAACGCAATTCAGGGTCCACGATTAATCTACAGCATTTTTCTGGAAATCTGGGAGGGAACCAGAGAATCTGGAAAAATAAAAACCTGAGAGTTTAACAAGCAACCTTCTTGCTGCGAGGTACCGCACCACAATGTCCATGATCAACATCATCTTAGTAGTAGTAATAGTACTGGCAATACCAGTTATCATTTTGAATTAGCATCATTATTTGTGATCTGTGTCAACCTGGTAATAATAATTCTTCCAAATAAGTTTATACTGGTGTTTTACCAACTACTTAATAAATGTTTGAATTTTTCCGTTGTGTGAAGACAAGCAAGCCAAACACTCAATAGTATCACTTCTGGATTTCAAAATACACAGTCTTTATTAAGAAATTGGTTTACAATGACCCTTATGCTTTAGGCACCTTTTTCACAAATCAGTAAACAATTAAGTCTTACAGTTGCGTGGTGGGAGGTGGGAGATGGGAGCTGGGGCACCAAACAGAGAGAGAAGTGTTGGGGTGGTCAGTGGAGATTTATGTCGGAATATCTCTTAGAGAAAGATCAGAAGGTTGTCTAAGGAATGGAGGGTCAGCTGTTGAGAATATATCTTCTTCTTTTTTGAACAACAAAAATTTTTTTTGAATAGTAAACCATCTGTTATGATGGCTTGGAGGCTGTCCGATGAATTTTTGCGGCTGTTTCCCTGCAAGGATGATAATTCAGATTATTACCCAAACACTACATTGAACTTTTTAGGGTGGCAGAAAAACTAAATTCACTGTGACCTATGATTATGTTATTGAATATCAGATTTGTAAAACTTATACTATTATATTATTATATTTTATTTTAAAAGTCAATAACTGTGTCAACACCCAACATACATAGACACACACAAACATATATTCATACTGTATATACATAGAGTATTTACATGCGTGTGACTATGTGTATGTATGTATGTAACAACCCATCCAAATACCCAAAACATTAATTGCCCTCAAAATGCAATTTTATATCTTACCTCAATTTAATGATATAGTCCATCACCCAGGCGTGAGCAGGATTTGTGCAAGCTTTGCCTCTCCTTGTATGGAAACTGAAAAAAATTAGAACAGAAATTAAGGTGAGCACAAGCAACTTATCACGAGCCTTCGCAGTAACACTTATTTGGTAGTTACTCACATAATGGCATCGATAGAACACATTTGTGTTGCATTCTGGAAGGAGAACCCTCTGATAACATGAAATGGTATTTTTTGCTTCGTATAACTTCGACAGCATTTATGAAAGACTGCAAAACAACCAAAAAAAGACAAACTAGTAAGACACCAGAAAAGAAAAAAAAAACAGATGGATTAATTCGTCTTTAAAAAAAATCTATGTATAAAATATGAATCAGAGTATTGAAAAAGACAAAAGACAACAGAAACATGGCACATGTAAAGGTTGTGTCAGACACTAGAAATAAAAGATTAAGAAATGCATACCTGCAGATGTGCTAATGGCCATCAGGCAGATGGTGAGGAGCACGAGCATCATCACTGGAGCTCTGGTCAGCAACATCTTCCAACTTACTCTGAGCTCCGGTCACACCTGTCAGTGAGGCTGTTGCAACTCCTGGGGAAACATCCTTTATATAGTGAGTCAGGTACCAACCCACTCAGAAATATTTTACCACAATAGAAATTTCCCCCAAATGTCCCAAAGAAAGGGAAGGAACTGTGGGTGGAAAGTGCTAACATACGTGCCCTAAATCCTTTGCCATTCATTAGTAAATACATTAAAAAATTGTCATCATATAAATTAAAAATACTTCATGCATCCAGGAGCACAAGTTATGGGAATGTTACATAAGCTTTTTTATCCAGCCCGCCAAATGATTTTCTTTGAATATTTAAAAAAATATTTTCAATCAATATTGAATTAAGAAACTGCCTTCTTTTTTCCTTTTGCTTAATTTTGTATGGATGACTCCATACAAAATTATGTTGGTACATTTATATGATCCTTAATGATTTTAAAGTTGAAATAAAATGCCAAAAGATTTTATATCGAAATTGCAATTTTACCTCGTTGGCCCCACGCATAAAAATTAAATAAGAAATGTGGCCTGCTTGCCAAAATAATCGCCCACCCCTGTTCTAAGATATTAAAATATAAACCATTCATCACACATACTAACTTTTATCTTATTCAAGGACAAAGTCCACATTAAAAAAAGCAGACAGGTGTCTGTGATCCATTACTGTGAATTACAAGATGTGAATCAAACTTTAGATGAGAAATGTCAATGATTCAAATGTGGCAGGTTTGAAAAAAAGCACAGAAGATGTTTATGTAGAAACCTCCAAATGAATTGTTCTAATTTGTTTCTAGGTCACAGGAACTAGTAATGTACCCAAGAACCACGCATTAAAGGAAAGAAAAGTTTACACAAAATAGGTCATGATGAAGATTTGCTTCTTATTGTGCCTTGGAAACCTTCTACCAAAACCACCCTGTACAATGCACTTTTCTGATTTCCTGCTGCAAACCTCTACACTATGAAACAATGCTTATTTATGTTGTATTGATCAGGCACCTCCTGATATAAATACAAATAACAATATTTACAGGCCTGAATGCAAGTCGATTTTTTTTTGGGGGGGGGATCAGCCATTCTGGTGAATTTAATACATCAAGATTCATTTCCAAGGGGCTACATTCTCAGTGTCGACGCTATTCAATCAAGTAAGTGTTGTGAAAACTGCTGGAATTGTATTTCGATACTCCAAACTACAAATGCTCTATCAGAAATGTGAACACTGATTCAAGACAGACTTGTGGACATGTGATTTCGATTAATATATACACGTATAAAGGATCCACATTTCAAGCGGTGAGACACATTTCCTTAAATGATTCCAAATAACAAACAAAATAAATAACAGTATTGTCTTTCCCCTACACTCTACATGATGGCGTTATTAAATATGTACTGTTTCTTATTAAAAAAAAAAGATAAATGAGGCGAAGGAGCACATTTTCATTAAAAAGAAACAGCTTATTTAAAAAACGTTTGCTTTACAAAATGTGTAAATGATCACTATTTTTGTCAGTAATGTCAAACTATTGTGTTGTTTGTTGTATTCAGTTGTGAGTATCTAGTTCCGTGGTCCATTAATTTCAGAGTCTATTAGAAATGAAGAGACTGAAGAGCTCCCATTGGAAATGAATAACAATATATCAATAAATCACCAAAATTGCATATTAAATATGTAGTTTTTCAATTCACAAATTAATCTAGGGAAAGCAGAGGAGGGGCTTTTGAACCTCCTTGACGAGCAAAAATCTGCTGCATGTCACACTTTCCAGCTGACCCATATTAAATTTCCGAGCTGCTAAGAAAGCAAAGTCTGAACATTAATTAAAATGAAATCTATTGATCCCCATAGGGGAAATTTCTTCATCGAAAGAAATTCACCTTTTCCAAAATGCATGATAAGAAACACATTGTAAAAATCCATATATCTAATGTTTATAAGGGAATGTCACAACAAGAAAGAAAAAATAATCACAGAGAAAAGTGAGTTTTGTGTGTGAATCTTTGATGATTCAAAGGGGTAAGAATGACATAAGAGGCGGAGAAAAAACAAAAGTAAGAACATTGGTTGCACCTAAAGCATGTTTTCTCAGTTACTGAACAACACTTTTGCCGTTATACGACGCAGTTTTAATGACAGTGAATTCGATTGATTATATATTTTATATGACTTTGCCGGAATGCTGTAATTCAAGCCTGTAACTTCCTCGCCACTCAAACTTGATGTGCACTTCCCGTCGATAGAGGGCAGCCGTGTTCAACATCACAGGACCACAGGAAGGATTCACTCTATCAATGAGCTGCGAGATGAGCGGCTCAAACTGGTTTCAAACCCGTGGGTAGGACATGGTATTCACCTCATTTTACAACAGTATTCAAAGCTGAATCTCGCATTATTTCCTTAGCAACTCGAGAATGTAATGACAGCTATAAAACCAATGGTGATATGATGATACACAGCATCCTTTGCTATAAGCTAATGTTAGCTAACCGGAACGCCTAGTCGCTATGCTATCAGAACGAAAGGCAGTGACGAGGGGCGAGATGGTGAAAGAAGGGGGAGGTAAGACACTGAAACAGCGGGGGAAGTTGAATGATTGACCTCTTTTTAAAACCAATCATACTATGTTGGCTTTAAAAACCACTACAATACTGTCATTAGTGTTATCAATTACACCTCAGTTGATCCTGCTAGCGTTACAGAAACACTGCTGGTACAGCTACACTTAAATTATGCGGTTTGTAGCAAAACGTTAAGTTCATACTACAGCAAATAACAACAAATTATACTTTCCTGAATGTGTTTAGTCTATTACAACATAATTTCATTTCATATTGAATTTGTATACTTAATATGCAGTCCGTTTTATTTCTCTTAATTGCTCTTTTATGCAGTACAAGTTTGATCATGTATATGGAGGTGTTAAGGATGCGAGTACACCAATGACAGAGAAGGTCCATTCAGGCTGATGCACAGAGGAGCCATGGAAACTAAAGGGATGGAAAGGTGCAGAAGTGAAGCTCTGTTCGAAGACCTGGATTTCCCCCCTGATGATAAGTCACTGTTCTCTGATGGCTCTACACCGATTGCCCGGCTGCGGAGCAGCATCACCTGGCAACGTCCGCAGGTCTGACCAAGAACCATGAGTACATGTGAAATACCACCAAGCATTTATTTGTTTTAGCGCACCTTGACAAATGTGATCATGCTGTGGCATGACAAGGGAAATATTGTTTCACTTGATTCACCATTCCCTTGTTTTAGATTTTCGATTTTTCCTCATCAAATAATCAAGTTTAATAATGGGAGTGCTGATAAACAGAGACTGCCCCATGTATGTAAATTCTAGTTTAATATCTTAATTGGAAAATATATAACACAATTTGTTTTATGTGCATTCATTGTCTATGGCTGAATATAAGTTGTTTGTAACATGACATCTAGTCCTAGAAATTTGAATTAGAATGTCTGTGACAGGTAATTGGAAAAGTATTTTTTCAAATAGTGTTGTCAGTTAACAAAAATTAAACCTGCTCCAAAGTTGCTGATGCCAAAAAAAGGGGGGGGGGGGGGGGGCATGGCCCAGGAGGTAGCACAGTCGTCTCTGGAACATTCTTGGTTAGATTCCCGACTCTTTCTAGTGTGTCGAGGTGTTGTTGAGCAAACACTGAACCTCTAACTGCTCCCCTGGCGCTGGTTGACAGCATGCCTACTGTTCATGGTTCATCCATGATGGGTTAATTGCAGAGATCGAATTTCCCCATGTGGATTAATAAAGGATAAATGATTATTATTATCATTATTATCCAGACAATAGGATATTCAAGTTTGTCTTTTCACATTGATTTTTTTGGTCTTCTCATCCACCTGATTTCCTTTTTCAGATAAACTACAACCTCCATCAGACATCTTAATGTCACTGAATTGACACCCAGTGAACTGATTGTTTGCAGACTATTCAGCAGAATCTTGTGATCAAATTAGCTTTAATATTACAATAATTATGGTTCAAATATCAGTTGATGTAGTTAATGTTAGACAATTTCATCCCACAGATACCAAACGTGATCTCCACTATCAGTATTGTTCCTCATCAAAGTGCAACCGCATCTTGTTATCTTCAGAAAATGATATTATGGGAGGCCCTGCTTTTGAGTCAACCAGATATGTGTTTGTTCAAATATAACTCCGCTTTGACCTGGTTTCTATGTTAAGAAATCTTATGCGAAATATTGGGATGGTTGTACCAACTACTCAAAGTACATATAAAAGTTAAACTTTGAATTCACTCTTAGCTGGTGTAAAGTTGTCCTTAAAATATAAGATGATAGTAGGTTTATTTTGAATGATGAGGTGTAACAGCCAATTTGCATCCTGGACCACTGGACATTTCAGAATAACTTTGTTTTTGTGTATGTCAATGAGTAATATCAACTCAGCTATTTAAAAGGTGATATTTTTGCTGTCGTTCTTTTGCAATGATTTCACTCTGCCTTCAGTTCAATTCATTATCACACCTCCAGGAGATCTGCCAGGCACCAACTCTCTTCACAGATGACCCTATCTCGGGTCATGCAAAGCAAGGATTTTTAGGTGACTGCTGGTTTCTCTGTGCCTGTTCTGTCCTGCTCAAGAGAAAACATTTGCTGCAAAAGGTAGACACAGTATCTGTTTCATAATTTCAATTAAGCTCATCCTAGGTTTATCTGTTTAATACCTCCTGTATTATTACCTCGTTGAAACTCCTTTGTAGGTGTTTCCTCCAGACCAGCCCATGTGGGGTGACAAAGGGTACAGGGGCTCCTTCCAGTTTCACTTTTGGCAGCAGGGATATTGGACCGAAGTGACCATTGATGACTCTTTGCCCTGCATCAATTCAGCTCTGTGCTTCTCACGCTGTCAGTCCCCCAGTGCCTTTTGGGTAGCTCTATTGGAGAAAGCCTATGCCAAGTAAGAACTATGAGATATTTGGTTGTAAGCTTCGATATTGTAGGGAACTTAGCATCTAATCGGTCCTTGTAAAGATTGTTAGAAAACTCAAGATCTTTTACTTTTTTAGACTTCATGGCTCATATGAGCAGCTGTGGGCAGGGCAGGTGACTGAGGCCATAGTGGATTTAACTGGTGGCCTGGCAGAATGCTGGAGCTTGGCACACTTTGGATCAAATGAGGAGCTGACCAGACCAGACCAATACTGTGACCTGGCCAGGAAGAGAAGGGAGTACCTTGGCCTTCTAAATGCTGTGAAAGACACTTGTTCACTCAGTTGTTCTACTCACAGCAGTCCTGCAGGTCATCTCAATCCTTCAGTTACAGTAAACCTTCTTAGCTGTTGTGATAATTGTTTTAATGATGTTGTTGCCCTTTGTAGGTGGGAGTGAACTTGGTCATTACCATGCTCTGATGGTCATGGAGTGGCTGGATGTGAAGACGCAATCAGGGAGTGAAGTTACACTACTCAGGATCAGAAACCCTTGGGGGAGATGCTGCTGGGGCGGAGCTTGGGTTGTAGGGTATTCATACGTGTGTCTGTGTGTGTGCGTACGTGTGTCACAGAGGTTTTTTTTTCTTTTTTAAATTAGGTCAAGGTGAAGTTGCAGCATACACGATTATCATCCAGACAGTCTAAAGCAAGAAGCTCCACATTCAACGTTGAAATTTTTATTTAATTCCACAGAGGTACAGGATGGAGGTCTATTGAATCTCTTCATGCAATGGATCTACAAGCCAGAGTGTCAGAAGGGGAGTTCTGGTTAGATGACAATGAATTTCTTACCCAATTCGATGATGTCACAGTAGGCTATCCGATCACTATGGAAGGACACCTGCAAAGTATATATACAGGTAATTGTCTTTTTTTTTTTTAAGTACTGAAAGCCATTTTTTAGCATCCAATGTTTTTTTGAGATTGTTTTTATCCCTGTTGCTTTTCTCAAACAGGGAATCTGCTGACACATAGCCATCAACTTGCTGGTCGGTGGGTTAAGGGGTACTCCGCAGGTGGTAGTCGAAATTGCAGCAGCTACAGTAGCAACCCCAAATTTTGGCTCAAAATGTGTGAACAAGGTGAAGCGCTCCTGTCCTTGCTGCAGCACAGTAAACGTAGAACGTCAAACAAATATGCAAAAATGCCTTCTAAGGATAGCAAGAACAGACACCAGCACTACGATGCTATTGCTCTACATATGTGGAAGGTTCGTATCATCATTCTCCATGGACCTGCTTATTAAATTATCTCTACTGTCATTATGGATATACTTAACAAAACTTTGGAATGGTCCTTTCAGCTTCTGCAGGCCAACACTTGAGAATAAGGCCTAACTCTGAAAATTCTGGACAACAAAAAAAGACACCATAAAGAGTCAAACTATAAATAGATGTGAGAACAAAAAACACCATGAGTACACAAATAGAACTATTTGAAAGAAACAGTAAAGTTTGGAATCTTCATCTGTGTTGAGTGTAGAAGATACTCATCTTATTTTAGGATTTTTAAACAGTCACATAAAGGGAGTTCCAATGTCACATGTACTTCTATTTCTCCTTTATACAACTGACTTTGTTTTAAACTGAGGTTTTAATGTTTTAGTTTCAAAAAATCTGAATATATGTGTTAAGTAATTGAAACAGGCTCATGTGTATTTTTTTTTTCCAATGCCGTTAGGTGGAGAAGAAGCGTTTTAATCTGTGCCGGATATTAAACAAGCCTCCATTTGCTTCTACTCACTGCCACACATATGATAGAGAGGTGGTGCTCCACAGGCAGCAGCTGGAACCTGGGTACTACCTACTAATCCCCAGCACCTACCAGCAAGGAGCAGAGGCACGCTTTCTCATCAGGGTCTTTTCCTCTTCCCCCTCATCCCTCAGGTATAGAACAATAATAAGGAAAATAAGGTCAAATTGTCATTGTCTTTTTTAATATTATGAGAAGCATTAATCATTTTGACAAAGGTTGGTTACTGTTCGATTAAAATGTACACCACCTTAAAACTATTAGGCTGAATCTAGAGATTAAATTATCATGCTAAGACTAAAAATGACTATGTGTCTACATGGTCACAGAATGAGTAAACCAAACCCTATTGGTTCATACTTTCAGACGGTTCGCTGTCATACTTTCAGAAGGTTCACGGTCCACTGTTCCACCAAAATGTTGTGAAATAGTGACATCAGTACTTATGCTTCCTCTAAATTATTCATATCACCATAATGTGGTGCCACTGACATATCCAATGCAATAACTGCAGGTACTTCTGCATGCTTGAAATGGATGTGAGAAAAGATGGTGTAATATATAATCCACTATCAAAACTTTAGCTCACCAGGTCTTTGAATTAATCTTACTCTTAAGAATTAACAATAATGTCCCGGGATTTGCTCCATTTGTTCAAAAGACTCAATAACATGAGGTGAAACTACTGCAGAATTATTTCTTTCCCCTCACTGATGCTTTAAAACCAATGAATGACTGAATGTAGAGTGTCTGCTGAAATGTTTTTCGTTACAAAATTTTGGAAATATTATGTACGGTATTTCACCTCCAGCTAATTTTTTTCATTCTCAATGGAAATGGCAAACTTCATTGTATTTTTACTGGTACTGACTTTAGTATCTTATTTCAAAACAGTGCCGTGAAAAATCCAGCACCGTCACTGCCATTAACTACGGGTGGAGAGTGGGAGAACAGTAACTTCCAAGGCTCATGGGTAAAGGGAACCACAGCTGGAGGAGGCAGGAACTTCCTGTCTCACTGGCAGAACCCTCGCTTCCCTTTTACAGTGGGTGATGAGTCCACAGTAACTGTAGGACTTAATGTCAGGATTACCCTGCATCAAAATTCCTCTGACACCAATCTGCACCCAATTGGCTTCCACATCTATAAGGTCAGTTTTTCCCAGTTTACTTTTTCGTAAGTTAATACACTACAAAGAAATAAACGCATTTTGACCAAAGTATAGAAATCTCCTTATTAATATGTATGTGTGCCTGCGTAAAAATTTGGAAACATTGAAGAAAAAGTAACTTATAGATTGCTTAAGTTCTCCTCACTAATTAGATAACGCAGTTTTAGAGAGTGAAAGCAACTCTTGCACAAGATTTTTTTTCCCAATTTGGGGTGTTGATAATTGTATTGGATGCTCTGGTCAAAATCTTCTTGTCATAGCAACTGGACTTGAATTTCTTGACTTGAAGATGTTTCACAACTCATCCGAGAGGCTTCTTCAGTTTTAGTGGCCTGTGGGGGGTTTCCAAATATAACTCCTAGGATTGTGGGCGAGTCCATTACATGGACTGAGGCTCATGTGGAAGTTACCGGGGACTAGTTCTGTGCTGGATCTTTCCAGGTTGTTTGGAAAGTGCAGATGGGCCTGGTCCGTGTTTGCTTATCCATCTTAGTATTGATCCCAGTACGGCATTGTTGGTGGAAAGGTTGTGCCTCAGCTCCCCTCCTCTTTTCAGAGATGTTTTTCTGTTTTGACCAATCTGTCGTCTCTGGCCATTGCTGTCTTCAAAGAATGGCCGTTATCCTTCAGGTGTAGGTTGGCTGCAGAGTCCTGTCCTGAAGTGGTGGCTCCCCTGTGATGGGCCATGCGTTAGT
Organism: Fistularia commersonii; assembly: GCF_037954325.1. Lineage (NCBI taxonomy): Eukaryota > Metazoa > Chordata > Actinopteri > Syngnathiformes > Fistulariidae > Fistularia > Fistularia commersonii. The sequence goes on from NC_141308.1 coordinate 1,306,086, forward strand.
GTAAGGTCTGTTTAATCTTTCCAGTGTAGACATCATCCCAATCCTCAGTGCAGTTGATGGCACACACCAGATTTTCGATTTAATGCCTGGGTGTCTTGTCCTTGAGATGTATCAGTCTTTGCCTCAGGGTGTTGTGGGGTTTGAAATGTATCAGTATATGGTGTTTGTTGAAAACCCTTAGGAGTTTTTCCAAAACACCAGCAACATAGGGTATGATAATGTTCTTCCATTTGTTGTTGTCTTCCTCCTGTTCTATGTTCTTGCTTCTGGTTTCCGATTTGGCAAAGGCCCAATTAGGGTAGCCATAGTATCTTAGGGCTTTCCTAATATGGTAGACCTCGGTCTTGCTGCATTCAGCGATTGATGGGATGTTCTTGGTCTGGTTGTGTAGTTCTGGTTACTCCGAGTTTGTACTCAAGGGGGTTTCTTATAAATCCTGATGTCCAGGCTTCTGTCATGTTGAGGTGGGTGGTGTACGCTTCCACCTCATTCTTCTTGATCTTGACTCATCTGTCATCCACTGAACCAGTGGCTTGGTGTTGTGCCCCTGGAGGAGGTGAGGGCCTTGCTCTCACCTCCTCCATGTATAAGCTTGCCACTATGGGGGATGTGGGCGAGCCCATGGCATATCCATGTTTTTGATGACAGAAACTGCTGTTGTATTGGAAATAGGTGGTCTGTAGACAGAGGTCCAGTAGGGTGCAGATATGATCTGTGGTGAGTTTTATTTTATTTATCAAGGTGTGGTCCTTTATGAGGCGTTCCCTCACTGCTGTGACTGTATCCTATGTGTGCATAGATGTGATCAATGAGGTTACATCAAAAGACACGGTTTCGTCCAGGTCTAACCTGATCTGCTTGACCTTAAAATTCAAGTTCAGTTGGCACGGCAAGAAGATTTTGACAAGAATTCACCATGACCAGGATGACTGAGAACCTCAACAGACATGTATTGAATATGTTGGTCTGAAATATCAGATCCAGTCTGAATCCAGTCTGCTACTTGAATAGCACAGCTGTTCTAGAAGGCGCCACTTCCACATCCAGAATAATTTCTCATCACACAAATATTGTGATCATTCACCAAAATTGCCCCTGAACCCCTGAGGGACAAAATGGACACTATGTAAAAGAAATGTTGGAACGTCTTGTTTAAGACTTATTCTATTGCACATTACATATAAATGACTGTCGAGTACTCAGAAGGATTAGTTTTCAGACCACTTATATTAGAAATCACCTCCAAATAATACATTCTTCTTTTTGTAAGGAGTTGATGCAGAATGCATCATATTTTGCTATTCTCACAGAAATTATGTTTTCCCTTCACTTATCTATGATAACAGGATCCCTGCCTACCACGCAGATGGCCTTATGGTTGACACTGCCAGCGAATATTATTTTTTTGATCAATATAGCATCCCAATTGCCATTATGATCGTGCAACTGAAATTAAACATTCTCGCTGCTCTCCAGGCATATATATAATCAGAAAACTACAAAAACCTGAACGCTAAAGAGAGAGACCAAACATAGAAAGCTGGGAGCAGTGACAGGCCAATCGGGTTTATGACTGGATGGATGTGGCTTCAAGCCTTGGACATAAAGAGTGGAGGAAAGAGAAGAATTAGAGCGAAATAACCCTGAACTGGGGATGAATTACATTTTTATGATGTGATAAACATCTCAGATAAGTGGTAACTCTTACTGAAAGGTTTGAGAGCAAAACCAGACCAATCTGATCTGATCACCTTTTACTCATTGTCGCGTGCACACACACGCACATCCCCACTCACTCTCATACACCTTTAATCACTGTCATCTGGTCAAGTTTATATGCATGTATTTTCCTTAAACGTTGGTGAGGTTATTTTTTTTCAGGATTATTTGACAAAATGTGACAGTTAAATTGTTCTACATAGTGCTATGTCATGATTTTTTGTTCTCTTTGTACAAAGCTTTCAGACGGGGAGTCTGGTCAGATATTACCCAGGGATGACCCTGTTGCCAGTAGTACTCCCCACTGCTACACTCAGGATGTCAGCTTGTCCTGCAGTCTTTCACCTGGACGTTACACCATAGTGCCATCCACCTATCAACCGGACTGCACCGCCAATTTCACCCTAATACTGGCTCGCAGAGTACACAGGTCAGTTGAGCTCTCATTCAAAGCCAAACTTATAATGTGTCATTAGCATGTTCTAAATATGTGTTTCAGATATCATGATAGCCTTTAATAAAAAATGTGTGTACAAATTCTAGGAGAGTTGTGAAAAGCCAAGAAACACTTGGAAGAGCCATACAAGAGGTTGGTTGTTATGTTTATTTATTTATTTTTTGCTAACCTTGTATCAAATAATGATTAATTCAAAGTGACGTGGCACGGGGGATTAGAGTGGTCGTCCTTGAAACCAAACATTCCTGATTGAGAGGTCAGCCACTTGTGCCTGCCAGCTGGTCATGGTCCATCCATGATGGGTAAAATTCAGATAAATAATTTCCCACAAGGGATAAATAAAGTGTGAAATAATAAAAATAATTGATTGATTGAATTACAAATGTTTGGGGCTGTTTAGCAGACAAATAGACATTTAAACATAAAGCGTGTCATACTGGGGGAACCTTGAATTCTGCTGGCAATATTCTTTGTATTTTTGAAGTGTTAAGTTTAAATCAGAAGATGGCAGCAGAGAATAGTCTTTCTTTCTTACACGATGCCTCTCTTGTTGTCAGGTCTCTCACATCTCCGTGATGCAAAGCTAGTTCTCTGGGACTGTCTACTGCACCACTGATGTCTGCTCACTTCCCAGTGTTTTGGCCCATGATGAAAAAAGCAGTTCTATCCAGGCTCACCGCAGACTTCTGTGTGTGTGTGTGTGTGTGTGTGTGTGTGTGTGTGTGTGTGTGTGTGTGTGTGTGTGTGTGTGTGTGTGTTGGCATGTACTGTATGTACCCTGTGTTGCTGAGAAAGCATGCAGGCCAGAGATTCATCAGAGACGTGTGTGTCCGGACTTCTAGAAACGCCTTTATCCTGAACCGCTGAGGCTCAGGGCTGATGGGCAGCCGCACACACACTGACGATTGGGACATCAGAGGTTGTCGGTGGGCTGGGCTGCTAATGAAGTATGACAGGACTGGCTGGTGTAAACAAACAGCCGCCATTGAAGAGGGCCGCCGCTCCTGTGGCTCATTCACTCACTGATGCGCCTGCCGGACCTGGACAAAGAACCCTCTCATGAAGGTCCTCACAGAAGCACAGGGGGCAAGGGGCGATGAGATGGTCTCCAACTGTAGAGCCAACCAAACCACACCAGTCCATGCCATACCATGCCAGAATTTTACACCCATCACTCGATTCTGTACGCTCCTTACGGATGATTATACATCAAAATGAAATGCAAATTTTAAATTAAATGATTAGAAAATTGATGACAAATGTTAAGTTTTGTGTTCCCATCCACAACACTAATGCAGAGCTTAGTGACAGAACAAAGTGCTGGGAGTTTTTTAAGTTAGCTGTCATTTCGATTGTAGCAGAGGATGTCACATACATGCTGAGGATGAAATTTAAAATTTCCTGTTCCTGCAGTTTTTGCTGTGACATAGCGTTTCTCTTTAGTTATTTTTTTAAAAATAACCACAAGACTAGTTGTTAAAATAGAAAGACCATCTAAGTAATTACTTTCAAAGGAGTGCATCAACATGGAAGCATCGCAATGAAGTGCTTAATTTTTCAGATTACCGCATAGAAAAACAACATACCACAGAAATCATCCTTTTGGAAAATGGCTTGCCATTCCTGGATTTCCATGGATCTCCCCAAACACAGATAAAACAATTGTCTTTTACAGACAAAACTAATTGAAATATCCCTCAGCAATAAAACCATGAACACGATAGGATACTTATCGTTGATGTGTTGAGTTTTATCGATACATCTGTTATTTACTTGCTGTTGGTGGGAATTCGGATTTATTTTTTTTCTGGAAACCACGAACCCATTTTCAGATATGCCATGCTGTATCAGTCATCACATTGAACCTGTCTCAAACCAGCTCGGAGTTGGGTTCTCCTGTGTGATCCACCCAGTGAACCTTTACAATGCGGAAGTTCACGTGTAAATCCTGTTTTGACTTTTGACAGGCCTTAAAGTTGACTTATATGGTTGATCAGCAGCACCCCTGAGGCGACATCGATGCACCATGTTGTTCAGTATTTGTAAAAACACGGGTACGTCGAATCTAGTTTCGTATTTAAGGCCCAGGCGCCCCTTTGGTCCCCTCGGGCTCGGACAATGGCTCTGCTCTGCTCAGACCTGAACAGAGCCTCCGTTTGAAGCGGCCGCAAGAGCGGATTACAAGCGGGAGAGATGGAAGGGGATGAAACAAGGGATGCGCCACATCAGAGGAAGCCTGTTCTTTTAAAGAGGCCGCCTGTGTGTGTGTGTGAGTGTCTGTCTGTGTCTGCACACACACGTGTGTTGCACAGCCTCTTGACAGTTGCCTCGTTGAACTTTTCAGACCCATGCTCGGATGCGAGAAAATTGAGTTAATAAAAGCTGAAGAATAAAATGCTAAAAGTGAAACGATCGATTTCTGTCATTTTATCTTCTTCGCGTGTCCCCGCCGCCGGTGAAACCAGCTGTTTTGCCGAAGACAAGCTCATCTCGACCAACGAGGAACAAGATCCGAGTGCATGCGCGTACACGTGGTTTCACAGTGCGCGCCGCCCGCCGTTCCTGCGGAATTCAGGACAGGAGGCTGCGGTCGGACTCCGAAAAGCTCCCAGCTAGAAAATAATGAACAATAAATTTGACGCGTAAGTACCGGCATTAGTAAGACGCGGTATCGACCAGTGACGGGTCTCCCTGTGCGCCCGCACAGGCAGTGGGAAGTGTAACGTTCACCTACCCTGTTGCGTTTCATGCAAAATGAGAGGTGTGTCAGTTGAAATGCATGCTCGTACATGCTTTCTGACCTTAGAAATCCGGATAGGATTGGATTTTGCACATATTTGCCTTCATAAAGAAATGCGACAGCAAAGCGACAACAGTCACGTTTGTCACGGGTAATGTTCTATGTTGTTAGCTTAGCATAGCAGAAGGCCCGAATCCACGGCGTGGAAGTAGTTGCTAGCCGGGTTTCGATGCGCGCAGGCGCGGCTACTGCTGGACTCCCACCGCCCCGAAATACCAGCAAGTTCCGACATGCTCGATGTTACTAGCTCTCAGGCCAGGAACTGGAGGTGTGCACATGCACATCATTCAACAAGCCTGTCATTATTGGCATACCGTCTCTGGTGACTGCATCATTGATTATTAAGATCATTTACACGTTCACATTTTTGCAAAGGGTCAAAAGTCTTTCAATACAAACTTTTGGAGGCTGTCAGTTTTAAAGTAGGCCACTGTAATAAGGAAGTTCAGTCACTCAAATAGTTGCCTGAATACTGTTCACTGACAATGTTCATCTTCTTTGCCTGGTTAGCTAGAGGTTAATTTTCTTTTACATTCCTCTGATAGGAGAATATTCTGGTTTCTCAGCATGAAGACATTTCAGTATCTGCAGTACAACCACAACAGTCTTGTCGAAATCTTCTTGTCTTGGCAACTGGACTTGAATTTGGCCACTTGAAGACGTTTCAACCCTCCTCTAAGAGGCTTCTTCAGTTCTGAGCTGAACTAGAGAGGCCTCTCGGAAATTCAAGTCCGGTTGCCAAGACGAAGATTTTGACAAGAATTCACCATGACCTGGATGAATGAGAACCCTCACAGACAAACCACAACATTGCCACGCCATCCTTCTTATTAAAACAGCTCTAAGACTACAACTTGATGAGCGAATGACAACATTTGTGCAAATATAGATCTGACCAGTGGGTGAAATGTTTGCATTTACGTTAAATCCAGTCTTAAAGATGACGACAGTGGAGATCACGACCAGGACCAAGGCTCACCGAAAGACGGTGAGAAGGAAAAAATTGAGGATGAGGACAAGGAGCACAACACCTCCAAAAAAAAGGTGTGCATAAAGTGACTTAGAAGGAGTGACTTGTACTCACAAGTGCTTTCTTTGAATTCACCCCGCCTATTCCTGCTGTTTGTAGATGGTGGTGCCAGGTGCAGGAGAGCACCCTCTTCAATACAACTACACCTTCTGGTACTCCAGACGCACCCCGGGCAGACCGGCCAGCACCCAAAGCTACGAACAGAACATCAAACAGATCGGCAGCTTTGCCTCGGTTTGTCACCTCCTTTGGACCGCTTTAAAGGGGCGTATCAGCCAGATCAAGCCCCCCACATTACTTGAGGGTAGTAAACATTTCTTGTTCTTCTGAAGGTGGAGCAGTTCTGGCGTTTTTATAGTCACATGATACGGCCAGGTGACTTAACGGGCCACAGTGACTTCCATCTCTTCAAGGAAGGCATCAAACCCATGTGGGAGGCGAGTGCTTTTCACAGTGATTTGCTTTCGCTGTGGTCCATATGTTAATGCGTGAAAAAAGCCCATTCTGACACTCGTGTTGTGTCTAGGATGACGCCAATAAGATGGGTGGGAAATGGATAATCCGCCTGAGGAAAGGCTTGGCATCGCGGTGCTGGGAGAACTTGATTTTGGCCATGCTCGGGGAGCAGTTTATGGTTGGAGAGGAGATCTGCGGGGCTGTAGTGTCAGTACGCTTCCAGGTACATGCAAAAAAAAAACAGTATCTGATTATTTACGGAATACTGTCTATTTATAATCCGTCACTGTTCTCACCTCCAGGAGGACATCATTTCTATATGGAATAAAACTGCAAGCGACCAGGCGACCACGGCCCGCATCAGAGACACACTGCGCAGAGTCCTTAACCTGCCTCCCAACACGATTATGGAGTACAAGACACACACAGACAGCATTAAGTATGTATGTCTTTCTTTTTAATTCCCTCTCACTCAAACACAGCAGTATTAGCGCTCACAGAGATCTTTTATTTTCCACCAAGGAAATATTGCAAGTGCATAATGTACAGTTGCTTGTGCAGCAGACAAATGTACAACTCTTTAATTGTGTAGACGCATAAGGCAGCCTCAAATTGATCCCAAACTTGACATGGTATGCGGTATTTTTAGTCAAATAGCATCTGTTGCTTTAAGGTGGATCGTTAGTGTATATTTATTGTTCAGTTGTACAAAACAACACCGAAAAGATGTCTTTTTTTCAGTTAAAGTAATAATGTGTAATCATATAATAATTAAGATAATCTTATCGATACCTAGGAGTTTACGGTGCTATTTGTTGGGGCTGTTTTTAGATTTCTGAGTTTTACAAAAACAGAGTGATGGTTGTCTTGAAAGTTGTTGCAGTGCAGACAGAAGAATCCATCCAGTTGGTATTACTTTGATCTTGCTGGAGGTCTCAGTCATCAAATTTGGTTGAAGTATTGTTTGTGTTGTTGTTTTGAGGCAATCCCTATTAGAAAGAGAGAAGTATCATTGTAACTGTCTTTTTAACTGTGAATGGTCTGATCGTTGTTTGCAGAGCCTGGGAAGACTTCCATGGTCTAGTGAATGCTAGCGGTGGACGTTAGTCCCTAACGCATTGAGCCTTTGCAAAGGTATTAACTGTTTGTTTACTACTTCGTCCGCTTTCCCAACTTAGTCATAAACATGCTTGTCTGCTTGTGTTGCACAGGTGCGTGACATGTTGACGAAGCCAGGAAAGGCTATCTCTGTGCAGATTGACACTGGAATTGGAAGACAGAGCAATTGTCAATGAACAAAGTCAAGAAGATCACTCTGTCTTTTTGTCAACTTGCAAATAAGGAGAATACCCATTCAGCGGAAGACTGAAACAAGCCGAAGAGGGAAATAAGTGTTCTTTTTAATCAACCACAGAGACTGAAGTCTAAGTTAATTTTTTTTTTTTTTTTTCTTTTCTTTTTTACTGCAAGTTTTAACATGACTTGACTTGCTACCACAGGGAGGACTGGTGATTTGGTCAGAGTTCTTGACAAAGTGTACTTGACAAAATGTATCGAAACCAATCTTAACGTAATAACACGTTTCCTCAGTCAAATTGTTTTATTGGGACTCAGACAGGGTTGCAGGTAGAAGTTATTTTATTACTGTGCTGTATTTTAACTACAGTTCATCTGTTCAAGCTAGACAGGAATTTCTACTACGACGTACAAGAGATTTTTAAACATAGTCGATTTCAAAGATCACTTTATTGAATCGACACGATTCTTAGTCTTTGACTTGGAGGTAGAATCCCAAATGTGGAGATCCTTGTTGTGTTGGGCAGAAGTTTGTGTATCCCGGCATCTTATGAATGGACTGCCAAGCTGCCTAAATCACTGTGCCTGTCCTCAAGCCTGATCCAAACCAGGTTCCCCTTCTGTCAGTTTTATCTTTACCTCGCCTTCAACAATCTTAAGAAACAGGCACTGCTTCACAGTATGCTACGTAAAGCTGTAAGGTCTGAAGCACTGACCTTCGTCACTTTTCCATTTTGTAATACGAGAGACGTAAATGGATCTCTGAGTGTGTTACAGTTTATATCAATCCTTGGACTTTTTTTTTTATCCTCATCAAGAAAGCACCTGTAGTTTGTTGCAAAACTGTAATGCTGCCTGTTAATAGTGGCGTGATAATGGGTGCAGGTGTATGGCATAAGTGAAGAAGCACTATTGGATGATGGTTAATAGCAATAAATGTCAATTATGCATCTGCTGCTAAACTGTTTTTACATTCTTTCATTGGTTAAGAGGTTCTGCTTGGTTCATTGTCAACAACTACCTTTATTACACAGTTCTAATTTAATGATGCTCTTGCATGGCTGCTGACTCTCCTCAGTAGCATCACCTGTTGATCACTTTCACCCATCAGCTCATCTCAAAGAACATGTGATTCTGTAAGGAGATTTTAAGAGAAACGTAGATGAATGAGCAAGAATCCATCTGTTACAAGTTTAGCTGTTAAGCAAATACAGGAATGCAAATGCTTACCATTAAGAATGTTGCTGCTAAGAGTAAAAGTTTAGTTTGTGATTTCATAGCAACAGGCACTGTAAAATGGACATTCAAGAAACAGATAGATTATTATTTTAAGTGGAATTGATGATGCTTTAAAAGTATATGCATACAACTCACCGTCCAGCCCAAAATATTCATGGTCCATGTTGCATTCATTGTTGAAGCCAGGCCATTTCTTCCATATTGTGCCAATATTCTCACCAATATTTGAGACAATCTGACTCATGATCAAAGAATAAAAAGTTGGTATTACAAATATGTAGACATTTATTATGGCTTTCATGGAAACTACCTTGAACTGCTGGTCAGAGAAGCAGCGGTTTGGGCAGCAGGGCCCCTGGATCCTGATGGCGGAAGCTCCCTCTGTATCTTTTATTTCAATCAGAGGGGTGAACATGCTCCACCTAAAAACACCGATAGCTTACAGGGACTTAACACATCTTATGTAATTGTGAACCAAACATACTGGCAATCACTTTTCACACGGGTGCAGCCCAGCCTTGATGCTTGGTTGATCACATTTTCGGCTGTCATGATTCCGCAGTACCAAAACCATTGTTTGCTTGGTGTTAGAAGAGTTCAAATTGGGACAGGCTTTATTCTTGCACAACTGAGAGAATATTCATACCAAGTAGATCAGTGGCCATGGAAACTCCTGCCAGTTCCATCTTAATTAGACATTGTGTGTTACTTGTGGAAAAGTCTAAATTTGACACAGTGGCTCCCACCAAGCTCCGGAGACCAATTTAGGCCAGATGAAGGAAGTACTTTGGCGTGTCCATTTCTCCCATTAGGCAACATTCCTTTTGGGAAAGGATGATGCATTCCCGCCCTCTTGCAAAATAGAACTGTCAGTATGGCTCCATGCAAACAGCTGTTACGCCCATTAAGTCTCCCAGGCTTTGACGATACTATAGCCGTGCAGACTCAATGCTATTTACAGACAAGCCCAGGTCTACAGTTGTTGAGGGTGGCCAGAGCCTATGAGTGCATGGAAAACAGCTCGCATGACAAAGTTGCTGCTGAACAAAGCATAAAGTCTGTGCTGAATGAAAAAAGATAAAACGTATCTGCCGTGACAACAAACGTACAAAGAAATGAAAATAATAGCAATCATTTGCTGTCATGGCTGATGAAAATTAACTTTGGAGGAGTGATATTTTTATATGTAAATGTATGATTTTGAAAATAAACTATGACTTCAGACTACATCAAGTTTTGAGTTTTTATATACAGTATATCCATGATATGGCCAAAAGTATTCGATCACCGATCCAAGGTGTTCCAATCACTTCCATGGCCACAGGTGTATAGAAGCACCTAGGAAAGCTGAATGTCACAAACATTTGTAGAAGAATTGGTTGCTTTCAGGAGCTCAGTCAATTCCAGCGTGGAACTGTCGGGATGCCACCTGTGCAACAAATCCAGTTGTGAAATGTCCTCGCTCCTCAATATTCCACAGTCAACTGTCAGCTCCATTATAAGAGCATGGAAGTGTTTGGGAATAACAGCAACTCAGCCACAAAGTGGACACTTAAACTGACAGAGATGCTGAGCAGATGCTGAGACACATAGTGCGAAGAGGTCACCAACTTTCATCCGAGTTAACCGCTACAGACCCCCAAACTTCATGTGGCCTTCAGACTAGCTGAAGAACAGTGCTCAGAGAGCTTCATAGTATGGGTTTCCGTTCAATTCTGAGGAGCTGCATCTAAGCAACACGTCACCAAGTGCAATGAAAATCGACAGATGCCGTGGTGTAAAGCACGCCACCACTGGACTCTAGAGCAGTGGAGACACGTTCTCCGGAGTGCCGAATTGTGCTTCTCCATCTGGCAATCTGATGGACAAGTCTGGGTTTGGCCGTTTCCAGGAGAACGCTACATGTCTGACTACATCGTGCCAAGTGTGACGTTTGGTGGAGGGTGAGTTATGGTGTGGGTTTGTTTTTCAGGAGCTGGGCTTGGCCCCTTAGTTCCAGTGAAAGGAACTCTGACAGCTTCAGCATACCAAGACATATTGGACAATTCCATGCGCCCAACTTTGTGGGAACAGTTTGGAGCTGGCCCCTTCCTTTTCCAACATGACTGTGCACCAGTGCACTAAGCAAGGCCCATAAAGACATGGATGACAGTTTGGTGTGGATAAACTTGACTGGCCTACACAGTTTTGAGCTCAACCGCATAGAACAACTTTGGGATGAATTAGAGTGGAGACTGAGAGCCAGGCCTTCTCGTCCAACATCAGTGTGTGACCTCACAAATGCACTTCTGGAAGAAAGGTCAAAAATTCCCATAAACACACTCCTGAACCTTGTGGACAGCCTTCCCTGAAGAATTAAAGTTGTCATAGCCACAAAGGATGGACTGATGTCATATTGCACCCTTTGTGGCAAAAGGGTATGGATTAGGAATGGGATGTCACTTAAATACACACTCGAGTCAAGGCAGGTGACCGAATACTTTTGGCCATTTTGTGTGTGTATATATAAAGTGTGTCTATTCTGATTGACATATAGCAGGCAGCACATCTTTGTACCTCAAACCAGTAAGAAAGTCACCAACAGAGACAAGTGGATTTTCTGCATGTTAAAACTGAAGCCTGTGCTCTTAACATGCTTTCCAATGATTAGCAGAGAAGAAATCTATTTTGACATTTTTTCTAGCCTTAGTCTTTTGGGCTTGTAAACGCAAAAAATCCTTTATGACATGGTGCGGCACTTAACATCTCCTTAAGCGTACGTTCTCAAATACTGCGTGAAAAAGTCTTGCCATGTACACTTTGATGCTTATTGTGTAAAAAGTCTAGCTCACTACTCTATGCATGATTCCCGTCTCAAAAAACTTTAAAGTGGTGTAGAATTATTAAAAACAGTGAATGAGAAAGCACCCCTCTGCATAGAAAATGGCCAGATATAACTTACGGCGTCTGTCGCCACAAGTAGGAAGATTTTAAGATTTAGAAAATATAATATACGGACAAGATAGAAAAGCTGCAGCTCAACTTTCATAAAGTTAATAATCCCTGGTTGTTTAAAATCTTGAAAATAAAAATTTAAAATGTCAAATACGAGCTGGTCCTTTTTTTTCACAAGGTCATAAAAAAAAAAAGTGAGTTATATCAAGAACCAGATTTCAGTGTCAAAGTTCATGGCCTACCTCTGGCATACTGTGCCAATAAGTTGCTTTTGAGGTGTGTAGGCACTTAACTCCATCAGGCAGCAACCGAAACAGCAGGCATCCATCCGAAATGGTCTTTCAAAGTAGAAGACCTGGCGACCCTGACGGTCAAAGCCCTGCAAGGAGCAAGCACGGGCCGGACCACAACACTGCAGGCACAGACACGAACTCTCTGACAAAGGGGAGAAGTGGACATAAATTTGATAGCAATTTACTGATTGGAGCTCATCCTATACATCTGCGGTTGAGACTCATACCTTCCACAGCCACAAACAGCTGTGACCTGCTGACTCCTGCACTAATGCCGTAGATCCTCTGAGGAACACACTGCGGGCCTGAAATGAGGATTCATGCAACTGGGTCAAAAATTCCTTCATTGAGCGAGCAGAATTAAACAAGGACCGATATTTGCTGACCTTGCAGCTCTGTTCTGGCGGTGATATGAATCTGGCTAACTGTATCCAGTATTTTCAAAGACCAACGACACTCCTCTTCTTCTGTTTTCAGTCGTCCCTGGGCCTCCGTGTGCGTATTTGTTACCACAGGACCCAGCCGCTCGGTAGATTGCCGGCCAGGTGGAGTTTGACAGGGTCTGGATCCAGGTGAGTGAGTGTGACACTCACAAGAGGTCTCACACCTGTTCTGGAAAGCTCTGAAGATCATCCGGATGTGCTTCTCTCGCTCTAGTCGACCAAAAGGAAGAGGCTGGTTGGTCACCACGGACATGGTGTGAAGCTAGAGAGGTAAGAAGAGTAACGACACAGCAATGCTGAATAATCCTATTTTGAGCGCAGGAAACATGACCAACTGCTGTTCATTTAATCTGGGAATATTCACATGTTGATGTTTATCTTGGATTGTCAAATGTGGATTTACCAAATAGATTCCAGATAAATCTATGCACTTAAAGATGTATTAAATGTTTGTATCCATACTTCTAAAGAATTCTAAATTCCTCAATTATTGCAGTTTATATTTAAAGCAGCAAAAGGTAAAACACCTCGAAATGAAAAAGCATTCAACAGATCCAAACCTGAAAACATTTTTATTGTCCGAGACAAGCACAATAGTGCCTTTCATTGTTGCATTGAAATGTATTTGGCAACTATCGCGGATGCAATAAAAATGGTCTTGCTGTCTGATGGCTTGGGGATGTGCTGAGTCTAAGACCGTAAATGACAACATAAAAAGACAAATTCCTCCTGACAGCATTCATAATCATGTTTATGATGCACAAACGTTGTAATTTGCAGATGAAAAGTCACAAATGTTAATGTCAAGTCTCGCGCTCATGTTAATCTCAAATGTATATATGTTTGAAGTTGTATTATTGAACAGATTAAACTAAGAATTCAAAACAAGTCTGATTTAAGTTTATGTCATTTTTGTTGCATTTTTTGTTACAAATGCAACAAAAAAGCCGCATTACATGCGAATATAACTAATGCAGTATTAGATTTTGAATAAGGTAATATCTTAACATCCTCCAAACCTTTCGGAGATATTTGGCATGTAACGTTTAGTTCTCTTTTTTGGTCAAATCAGAGTCAAGCGTCCTCAGTTGCAGATTCTATACCTCCAATTGTTATCAGAAGACAAAGCACATTAAACTAACTCAGAAAGGCTTCAACCAGTGAGACCTAGCTTAGCACTAAGACATTGAATTGGAGAATAAACATAAAAAGTCTCTTGCTTACCTTTAAAAACCCGGCCACGCAGACTGCAGTAATGGAAGTGTGAGAAGGTCAATTAAATGGCGTGGGCCTCCTCACTCCTGCGTGTGCATGTGTGCAGATTCAAACAGTAATGTTTGGTATCGTGTGTTAGGGTATCTTACTCCCTTCCCCAGCTGCATCTCACCCCCGAATCTGTTGCCATCTCAACCACCCGGATCTGCCTTTTGTTGGGGTAGATAGGAACCAACTCAGCCATAAAATTGAAATCCTGCTTTCCAGAGGAGGGGGCACTGTAGTATGTAGCATGTTGGGTTCGAGCACAGCTTTGGGATGTCTGCTACCTCTATATGCGTTCAGAAACTTCACAAAGAGGATGAATATATTTTTTCTACAGTCGCCATATTTATTGATTAAATCAATACCGCAGGTTTCAATTCATCTTCTTGATTTTTTTTTAAAACACTAATAAAGAAATTATTAAGAAATTAATAAAAGCGTTGCTATAAAGGTAAAATCCAAGTATCGAGGGATACTTCTCTCAAGTGTCAGAGAAAAGAGAACGTTTTCCTCATCATGAGAAACACTCAATGATCTAACAAGATCCTGGGGTCCTTGGTCAAGCTATAATGGTTATTGAGCTCTGCTAAATAACATGGTGCAGAGCTGTGATTTAAACCTTTTGAAAACAATCAATAAAAAAAAAAGAATCAAAATTCACAGTCATCACCCCGACAATAAATAATGTCTTCGAATTCTTCTTTTGTAAAATGGATGAACTCTCCGCCATAGTTCCCACCAGGTCCGGTCATACTCCATTCTCGGACAGATCTGAGAAATTATTTACTGTCGGGAGGTACTTCTTGAGGTCGCCAAGAAAAGGTGTGGAAGGAGGTTGGTTGAAATGGCCCATCAGGAAGATCCCAATTGTGCCTATAAAGAATACTAGTGTCATGGCAATAAAGCAGACACGATCAATCACCCGGGCAACCAGGAACCATTCTTCATTTTCCTGGGGAAGGACAATGTCACATTACAAGGTGTAAAGCGATACCTAGCAATTTTGTGTTTGAAATGAAATGACAGGTAAGAACACCATCACATGATGAATGGAAAACAACCTAGAGCTTACGTTTTGGAAGTTGTTCTGTTGTCTGGCTGTTTCGGCGATGTGTTTGCATGAAGCGACGCACTGTTTAAGCTGCGGAGATGCTTTCGCCAGACTGAAACTGAGCTGCTCTGCCGTACCCAACTCCAGGCCGGTATCTAGGTACAAAACAGATCGGCTGTAGTTCTGCTTGTGACAAAGGGCACATTCTCTAATCTCATTTTTCGGAACGGCTTACACAGCGTCTCTAAGACCGATTTCATCAAGCCTTGTCTCTCTTTGAGTTGGGCAAACATGAGCTCGGTCCGAGCGATTTCCATAGTGTGTTCCTCCGCCTGGGTGATGAGGGTCATCGACCTGCGGCGTCGGCACGGAACCAGAAAGGCACCATTCCTATCGGTGTCCGGAGTTTCACCGCTGCGGTTTTCTGGGGTGTTGCTCTTTGGTGTCCAGGGGCGCATCCGCATCCTCAGCAGTCGAGGCAAGATGTTTAGGAGGATCTAAATATGACAAAGTGTCGCTGTTGGAGAATAGCTCCGTGCCATCATCACTGTGAGATTTATTAATGTCAAAGGAAAAGGAATGGAGGACTAGACTGACCTTTCTGACTTTGTCTGACATCACGTGAGTGTTCGGGGTCCTCAGGGACACATTGAGGACGATCACACAGTTCATCACCACCGTGGTGGTTACTGACATCACAAACATCAGATACCTGCAGTCAAGGGGAAACTATGTCGTAAAGTGAAAAAGGTATCTACAGATATGTGCAAATATGATATATATAATCATCATAATCATTCACTGTATTGTATGTCCTAGGTTAAAATTAATTTCAACCTCAGTCTCTGTCTGTCTGACTTGAACTCCCACTCAAAATCATTTTTGTGTGCTCCCTCATTTTCTCTTCCCACAAAAGAGAAGAAAAAGACTCCACTTTGATATTTAAATACGTTCTGAGTGAAAATGTTGGAATTTACACAAACGGACACACTTTCCAATAAGAGGCACGGCATTTGACGTTTCTGGAACCTTCTTGGCGATGAGGAAGAGGAACACCGTCTGGCCCAGAAGTGTGGCGATAGACATGGTGCACTTCTGACCACCGGCTGCAAACACAACAGATTTAATAAGTGGAGTCAAGATCGTGTGTGTTTGTGAAAAACTTTCGCTTTAGTTGTTATTGCTTTGCTTTAGTTGTTGTTGCCATGTCTGTCCCATGGGTTTCATGAAAGTCAGGACCATATACCTGAATTTTCACCTCCCTATAGCCTACCATGGGTGAAGTCAAAAGCAAAAAATGACAAATAAGAGACAAGAAGGAGAAATGACCTTTGGCAGGCAAGTAGTAAACAAGTAGGCAAAGGGAGGAGAAGAGGACACAGGGGGCTATAATATTGATGATGTAGAAGAGCGGCTTCCTCTGGATGATGAGAAAGAAGACCACTTCCTGGTACTCAAGCTCATCTTTTGTGTATTTAGTGTTGATCACCTTCTTGGCTGGCCTGTGTCTGATGACCCACTCTCCATTTTCTAGTTAAAAGAAAATGCAGCTTTTATGTATAGTTATCAAAGAAGGGGGCTTATCTAAAAGCAATGTGTGAAGGTTGAGTCATCTGAGATGTTGTACCTGTGAAAGCCTCGGGATCAATGTCCACCCACTCCAAAGTGTAGTTATCCTCCTCTTTGAGAACAATTTCAATCTCATTGGCACTGTAGGTCTGAGAGCTGGACACAAGGATAAGAGCCGTTGTCTGTTACTACTTGAAAATAAAAAACATTTATTCCTTTTTACAAGACAACAAAGGGAAAATGCACCATGAATGGGACTATTGTTTCTTGTTTGGATGCGACTGATGCCATATAAAAAAACAAAAAGAGCCTGTATCATTTTAGAAACACGAGAGTCTTAAATCAAGATATCTCAAGCATTTTCACCCATGTTACAACGTCTGTGCGTACGATATTTCTAAGATTCAGGCAGATTAGAATGTTGCGATTTCTTAAGGAGCCTTTCACATCTTAAATGAATAATTCTTTTGAGAAATGCAGTGCAATGTGCAATGTCTTAAACTATTTTTTGAAGAAATAAAAGTATACTTTCTTTATGTGGCAAGATGTTCATATTTGGTATACTGCTGTAAAACAGGAAGTCTGTCTCAGCTTTTTCTGCATTTATTTGCCTTAGAAGTTTTCCCTTTGTTTGGTAGCCACTATTTGATCAAAATTTCTTTATGGATACAGTTCTCGTGACTCAGGACACTGAAACAGGAAAAGAGATTTTTACTCATGAATATGTCTTGTTGGTAAGTCACCCCAGGAGTTTAGGTAACTACCTGTTCCTGGCATATCATCAGAGTTTTTTGTCTTTATACAAGAAAAGATGGCAACTTGTGTCGGCAATATGCGAGTACATCCCATAGTGTGGGACCTGAATGGTTGCCTGTGTTGTGTTATGAAATTAGGCTATTTCGCTAGATCTTCCACGGTCCCGTTCTCCCTCTGAAAGGTGATGTGACCTTTTATGGCAGTTCTTGAAAAAAACAACAAAAAAAAACACCAACTTTGGCAACGTTTTTTTAGATTCGCACAAGAAAAATCAATTGCAGCCACCTGCTCATAACTCTAATTCATACTTGTTTCCTCAAGATGACACTGCCAACATGCGGCACGGTGGGAGCCTCCCATTCTCTGCAATTCCTTCTGTTACTAGTTCCAAGAGAAACTGCGCAAAGTGTTATGCAATTCATTTCGGTGAGTGCCATTTATCGGCACACACCGATACCGATAGTCTCAACTCACCGGAACACCATGGTGCAGTTCTGCCAGTCAAATGGAAAGTAGTTAACAGTGATGGCACAAGCGCTGCGGTAGATGGCAGGAGGCAACCAGTACACGCAGCCATTAGGAGACACCAGCGCATTGCAGTAAAGGGCTACTTCAAACTGGCCGTCCACACTGTGCACAGGTCACAACAGAGGGTAACCGCCTTTATTTTAGATGCCACGGAGATGGGTTCAGTGACTTTTTTAAAATCCTCACTACACATTCTATACAGTATAAATAAATAATACATATGATATAACCCAGCCTCTGAAACAAAATGATGTTATGGGGTTTATATACTCACTTGTTTTCAAGTACAATGTCCGGCAGCCATATGCTCTTTGAAGGAACGCGAAGCTCAGAGGTGATATTCTCATACAAAACTGACCTGGGAGGTTCATCCCATCTCAGCCGGTAGTCACACCATTTCTTCAGACAGAAATGATTTTGGTTCTTATTTATGAAATCTGCAAGTTTTTTTCAAACTATTATCATGCCGTGTTACCATTTCTATCCAAACACTAGTTGTGAGGGCTTCCTCCTTCTCATTCTGCAAAGACAAAATCATAATGTTTTTTGTTTCAATGTCTGTTAAGAAACAAAAAAAACAATGTTAAGTCACTTAGCATATGACACTTTAGAGGGAAAGTTTCTCTTACCAGGGAGATGAGGTTGGTGAGTGTCATCTTGATGTGGACCTGGGTAACATCCCTGCTTTTCTCCATGGGTCGAACGTTTTTGTTGTACCCCTTCATCAAATCCTTGAAAAGTTCACCTTCAAGGTTGACTGCTGTTGCTGCTAAAAAAGGCAAGAAAACGAAAACAAAAGATAAAAACAGCTGATGAGGAGGAGACATTTTTTGATAATTTTTATTAATTTTATCCACTACTTTCTGTAAACTGAAAATTAGACTTTGTATTTGTGAACATAGTTACAAGGTCTTTTGAAGCCACAAAACAGGATATGTGTGTGTCGATGACTCACAGAGTAGAAAATATGCAAGTGTGGTGAAATATTTAACATGCTGGTGGAAAATGATTGTGGACTTTTCCAAGTGAATCGTCCGAGCTGTGCTGTACATCGGTTGTTAGCCCACAGCATGACCTCACTTTGACTACACCAATAAGTACAAGTTATTTGCTGTTGCTGTGGTGTCCACACATATAGATAATTACTGTTAATAATGACCCATTGTTCAAATTTGTAATAATACAGCAGCTTTAGTAGGTACCAAACAAACTTCTGAGTGCCAGCTGGACAAAAGATATATAGATATATATACACAGATACCTTGTATCTTTGTACATATGTATATATATGTTTTACAGTTTGTTATATTGACAGAATCCACAACAATGTGGTAGCCTACCTGGAACATATATCATGAACACCCTCATGAGGAACAGCAGAAAAATAAGAGGTCCAGAATCCATCACTGTGTGTTTGCGCTGCCTGGCCTCTGGCAGAACTATGATCCCAAATCACATCGCATAGACTCTACTCTCTGGTGGTGTTCTGCATATGCAAGTATGAATATGTGCGTATTCCTTTCAGAGCCCACTAGGCTAGAGAAGGGTTGAGAGGATGATTGTTGGGGATAAATTTATTTCAAGTACTGCATTGCCAGCTGTCACAATAATACACACACCCATGCACGCACGCACACACACACACACACACACACACACACAACACATATTGTATTGCCAGAATAGCTGGCTGGGTATCCATAATATGTCAATGAAATAACTTAGGTGATGGGTTGGTGGACTACTCAGGGACAGTAGCAAGCCATAATCTATTAAAATGAGCCTGCACCCCTGTTCTTCAGATAAAGTGATACTGTAAGTTGGGTCCTTTTACAGTTTACTGTGGATAATAACTTTGTGTAAGCTGGGGTCTGTTGCTTGGATGTATATATTCTTTCCCTGTTTCCCTCACAACCCCACACACATATGAGTATCAGGCAAGAATGTGACTAATGTGCTGCAAGAGAAGTGTGTTTACTCAGCTGTTGTGCTTACATCCCCTGTCCGTCCTTCTTTTAGGACGTGATCGGTCCTGGCTGAGATTACGCGGCTGATCTTTATCCCAAAATGAATTTGTCTGAATCACCGCCCCGCTCAAACAGCACTGATGCCGCAACTTCAAACCGATGCAGACCAAACAAGAGGCAAATGTTTTCCTTTTGTAATTGCTATTTTCTGACTTCTGACAAAACTAACAGACTCTTTGGTAATTACAATTTGGTGTCCAATTACAGCTCTCATCCTGGATATAATGAGAGTAAACAGGGGAAGTGGAGTGGGGGGCACCGGTCACAGCAGCTGCTGTGTTGACGGTAAAGCTCACTCATGAATGTTTTGAAGACTAAGGTCAGTGCTGGGGTGCGAGATGAACCAATCAACACTTCCATAGAGACTGTAACTTGCAGCTAAGGCAGACCTCTCCTCTGCCGCAAAATCCTGTGGGATTAGCACCATTACTGACAGCATTTGTGAATATATCCCGTCAAACTCTGAAAAAGAGAAACTAATGTTTGGATTAAAACTTTGACAGCAATTTTATTTATATATATATATATATGTGTGTGTGTGTGTGTGTGTGTGTGTGTGTGTGTGTGTGTGTGTGTGTGTGTGTGTGTGTGTGTGTGTTTGTATGTATATATACATATTTACATATGTCTTACAAAAATACAAATTATCCTCTCTATACAAATAAATATAGTCTGAATAAACTTGCATAATATATACATTCTGTGTTCTTCACAAGAGGCTCAACCTTTGCAAAAGACTTTATGACAATATGAATAACTTATCATTTTTACAGATTCATAAGTTAGAGAAGGCTGTGTCTCCAACCACATAAAAACATGCTGGGATGAGGCAATTGATACATTCATGGTCTTCATTTGAAGACCATATCCAGCTCTCAGGAAGGGCGAGACTCTTTTGTAATGAGTAATTCTTTCCATCACGAGACTGTGGAGGAGAACAGTTTGCTTCAGTGTGCGTCGTTTGTGCGTCTTTGTGTCTTTGTGTCAATACAGATCTACAGTCAAATAAAAAAGGCTTCTCTGGGGCTCTTCGAGCCACTCTGGTTGAACCTTAGTGCCACAGTCCCTCATTTGAGTCTTCATTTTGTCTTTCGTGCGGTTTCACTTGGTGTTGACATTAAGTCTTGAGTGCCTCCAGCGCTAAAGCAATGATCCTCGGCACGCTTCGGTAGAAAGATTCATTTTCCAGGCCCACCAGACTGTAGAAAGTCATCGGTCTTCCACCAACTACAGCTCTGACCCTTGCCTGGTAAAGTCCTCGGTCATTCTTGGAGCTCAAATCGACGAGGACCTGAACAAAAGTAAGGGTATTAGAAGAAAAAAAAGAAGGGACACGACATGCTATATCCAAGTTTATAACACACCAGCGCATATTGGCGAGTCTATCATGCTAGATCATTTACCTCTTGGAAATTCATCCGAAGATTTTTATTTGGGATGCTTAAAACCCACTGAAAAGATTCCCTGACTTGGCTGACTTGCAACGCAGACTCTCTCACTCCCAGACACACTGTGGGAACAGAGGGATATAAGAATCCATATTCACTCAGGACCAAGGCAAATATGTAAAAAGCGTTATTGTTGGTGAAGGCACGTACTTTTCCCACCGGTCCCAGGAATCTGTCGCTTGCGAAGAAGGCTTCTGAATTTTCTGTGGAGACTAAAAGGTTTAACGGCATGCACAGTTTGTCTCGGCTGAGCTGTCGTCTCTGTGTCTCCCGCAGGCTGAAAACCCTTCACTGGTTGCTCCTGAAGTGGTGAGGATGTTGGTTCTCCATTCTGAGCGATGGCAGGATCGTCCAATGAGGTGTCCCACATTTCATCCGAAGGATCTCTACTTGGCAGTATTTCATCTTGTGACTCGTCCCCGGACACAATTCCATTTTCTGACTTCAAGTTCTGGATTTCATTCATAAGGGCGGTTAGAAGCGACCAAGGCTCCTGGGGCTTGTGGGTTGAGGCAGAAGAACTGGCATGGGTTTGCGTTACAGTCAAAGAAGTGGAATTAGATTGCGTTACAGTGGAAAGAGTAGGAATAGATGGAGTATCAGGAAGCATCTCCTGGAGGTAGGATGTGTCCAAGTGCAGAACAGGAGGAGGAGCCCGAGAGTCCAGTTTGGAGCGCAGCGCTGAAATAATGGTCCGATATTCTCCCACCAGCCGATGAACTGAGGGGTCTCCTGCCTGGAGATGACATAAGAATACAGCGGATAGTACAATTAGCTTCAAATGGATGCAAAGAATTATCTGCATCTCTTAGTAACAGCCTGTGTTTCCTAGACTCAATGAGAGAGAAAAATATTGCTGTTGGATAAACAAACTTAGTACATGAGAAAAATGTGTATATGTATCTATTCTGTTAACAATGTTAAATTCATTATGATTATTAATAGCAGCATAGAATTCTCCATTATCAAGTTCATGAACCACGTTTCGAAGAGAATTAGCAGAAAGAAAGAATTCTTGGGTAAAGTCGTGCAACAGTAATGACGATCATGTGTTTTTCATGATCATTACAAGAGTGCTCCAAAAATAAAGATAATTTATTTTACATACAGTACAGAAAATGTTTTCTCGTGTGACGTTTTGATCAGACATATACTCTTTCTCAAATGCTCACCAGAAATATGTTGACAAACATGTTATTGTGGCGCCATTTTAAAAGCGGTTTTAAAGGTTTTTTTCAAACCTTTATTCAGTCGACTTTTTGATCCGGCACCCATTCCGAACTGGGCAGCGGATGTGCATGTTTTTTCTTTTTTCTCTTTTCTCTTTCATAATAATTACGACAATTTGACTTCATTTCCAGACATTATTTTGCACACAGTCAAAATATTTCGGTGTTCTTTCAATGCTAGACCTGCACTTATGTATAATACTTCCAGTTGAATAGTGTGTTATTTATTTGATTCAAAAAGCATTATTTATCCGATACACGTGCTGATATACTTACTGTTTCAATATATATTATTTATACATGATTATTTGTGTGAAAGGTCCTGTGATTTTAAAATGCCATAAATAATGCTTGTACGATGCAGGTAATGTTTCAAAATATGGCATGATGAAAATGTCTATTTTCAAGTTTTGCGCAGCAAAACCCTTGTCTAAAATTCAAATTAAAATGTCATAAAATCAAAATGCTAACATGATCCCGACATATACATTTGTAATGATATTATTACTCCAACTACTTCAACTTTATTTGAACTCTTTGTCAATGAATGAATTCAAAGCATACCTGCAAGAAAAGGTTTTCCTCTTGTCTTAATGTTTGGATTTCATTGTCAGTGTGTTTATTCATTTCCTCTGCTAAGTTATTCAGGTATTTCCCCCAGTCATCCAATGAGGGACCCAAACCTTGGAATAAGGCTGGAGGGACTGGAGGAGGACCTTGCTCCTCTGGCACCACAGCACCTCCTAGAAGACACAACAGCAGTAAAACGCCTTAAAGCAGTGTCCAACAACACCATGGATGCACTTGGGAAAAACACACTATTACATCTATCAACAATGTAACGTTATCCTTTCATTTTGTACCTTTAAATTGCGCAGAAGTGTGTGGTACAGCCACATCCCTCCTGTCTCTTGTGTGAGGGAAGGCTGTGCTGTAGATGTGCTCGACCAGCTGCGGGAGAGTCTGCGTGAAGAACGTCAAGTCTACTTTATCCCTGATGTAGTCCTCAGCCCTCTGGAGCAAATCCAACAGGGTCTGCAGGAATGACCGCAACTCTAGATGAAAAGGTGTGGAAAATGTGAAACCTTAATTTCACCACTTTTTTATTGTCAGATTGGTCAAGTTAGGCATTTGATTTTTTTACTCACGGCATTTCTTGAAACGTGTGAGGCATTTGTCCTCAGCCATCTGGCTGCAAACGCTGGGGTTGTGACCGGGAGAGCAGGTGAGAGTATAGAAACGACAAAGCGAGCTGAACTCTGACCTCTGCTCCTCCTCTGTCATTTCCGTAGTCTTTAAGAGCTCTGGACATGTTGGCTCACGGCTCCCAAACGACTCTGAAAAGGAACAATGTAAAAGCTGTAAAATGACAACAATATTTGATATACCTTGCATGTGTGTCAAAGCATTTCTTTTCTTTTGTAATTCACTCGAACTCACTCTGTATCTCAGTCTGAATCCAATCAGAAAAAGCAGACACCCGAGTGTAAACTCCGGGTTTTCCTTTCTCCCCGCATCCATCTCCCCAGGACGTAATGCCATACAACTGGAATCGACCCGATATTCGGTCCTGATAGATCAGGGGGCCTCCGGAATCACCCTAAAGGACGCGACAATGTAAATAAAAAGTCAGATATTATTGATGATAGTGCAAATCAACAGTCAATGTAAATACTTAAATGTTTCAGTAGCAGTGGAAGATAAACTCAACTCAACAAAAATGAAAATGTATGAAAAGCTGAACGTTCCAAGGATCGCACCCACCTGACACGAGTCGATCCCTCCAGAGAGATAACCGGCACACAGCATGGTGTTTGTTACCAGCTCTTTGCCAAGCGTGTTCTTACAGGTGCTCTGAGGAAGTAAAGGCACTTTGGCCTCCATCACCACGTCTGCAGAGGGACCGTCTGTGAAACAAACAAATAAAAGTAATACACAATATTAATGTCTAGAATGTTACTGTGACAGTGTAGCACAACAGAACAAGACTATGGTGACCAAACAAACAAGCTGTTAATAATAGCAAATAGCCTGTAAATTCCCAGGGTTTTAAACTCAAATACACAGGGGGACAAATTAAAAAAAAAGGTACAAAGAGGGGTTTATTGAAGATACTGAAATTATCTTACTACACATATTGAACCTGGAACAAACAAAACGTATTAGTTATTACCTACGAAACGACATTTATCATCAAATAAATTATAAAAAAGATAGAAAATATAAAATCAGCGTTTATTTCTTACGGCGCTATCTGTAAATCCAAGTGAAAATATTTTGCTACAGGTAAACAACAGCCAAAAAATAATTTCCATTCTAAAACTTTCACTTTCCTTACTAAAGTGTCCTTTAGTAGCAAGAGAAAAAAAACTAAACAAAAATGAAACTGCACCGCAAACTGTAAATGCGTTAAAGCTCAGTTTGCTGCTCTGTGATGCTCACAAGTCTTAGCCAGTCACTCGGCTGTCACTAAAACCGCACTTTCTCAGAAAAGAAGCGTGCGATGTACCGGCGGGCCAACTCGAAAATTCATTAGACATTATCATGTGGGCCAAAGATAAGTAATTCATGGGCCATTTGGGGTCCACGGGCCCAGTTTGACACGTTGAAACAACAAAGTTTAACAGACTGAAATAAAATATACATTTAAGACTTATTTAAAAGGACTCTAACCTTTATGCTTACTCAAAACTACATGAAATTGGATTCTTAAAAGAATTCACAGATAGTTTTAGGATTCTCACAGACAGCAACATAATCAGAACTCAAATAGCAAAGACTGAACTCTTTCTCCTCCTCACCTTCATAGAGCGATCCCCAGCCTGCCACCAGGCACGGGCTACCAGTAGGGGGCTCCACACCAGAGGGGAGACAAACAGGGGTGACACGATCAGAGAGGACCGCTGGGGATGTCAGCTCCACCAAGGCGATGTCATTGTTAAAAGTCTTTGGATTGAACTGCAGAAAGGAGAGACAGCGCTATGAGTGATCACCTAAACTTGATCTATTTTTCTAGTTATCCTATTTCAAGTTTTCTGTGCGACGTTACCTTGGGATGAGGAATGATGCGATTGACACTGAGAACCTGCTCATCGGGGTCAGTCTTGGTGATGTCAAACTCACCCACTACAGCAGTCCAGTAGCTCTCACTACGGCTCCTACAGGACGGAGTAATAACACAGTTTCACGTATTAAACACTGTGTGATACACATACTGTATGTATGCGAGTATATGCAATACAGAGTACAGCCATTTGTACTAAAGAGCTACACACGATTATCCTTACCCAGCAAAACAATGTGCCGCTGTGACCACCCAGGAGCTGTCCACCAGCACCCCTCCACACATCAGGCCACCATCTAGCTGGAGATTGACCAGCCAAGGCCAGCTGCCCGGCGGGGCAGGAGATCCGCCCACGATCCTGGACCGAGGTTGCGTCACATTCTGCGTTCTGTATGATCTTTGACCACACACTGCTGCTGGGGCAGAAACACACTTACGGTCAGGGAATGAAGCACATTCAACTTTTTGCAGATAACTGTTAAATGGTGATATGAGCATTACACCGACAGAACTGTGAGGATATCTGCTTCAAACACGTATATTCCCTCACCCTGCACGTGTGTCTGTGTGGCAGGCTCCAGGTTCTGCATTGTGTTAAGCAGGCTGCACTGGAGGACACGGGCGCTGCAACTCTCACCCATGATTCTGATGCAACTCTCCTTGTCCAAATCATCAGATGGACAGCGATGCTGATAAGAAGCGCAAGCCTGGCTCAGAGCCCAACTTCGCTCAGCTTCGCCCTGAAGCTTCTGGGCCTTGCTGATGACATCACAGCTGGGCTCTGATAAGGTGCTGCCAAAAGAGGCTGGTGGACAAGAAGGGGAGATACGGTCAGCCTTGGAAAGCATTATTTTGCTAATTAATGAAACTAATCTCAACATGAGGTGTTGTACTCACAGCAGGACCCAGAGGGCTGTCCACAATCCTGAAAAAGGCAGGGTACGCAACCCTGGCAGCCCGTCTCGACTCGACTCCTCTCAGATGAGGCACGGTCGAGAGCGGACAAGGCGCTTGTCATGGCGGCCTCCAGGACCACGGTGCCACGGTCAGACAGCGCTGCAGAGAACCAAAGGAAGTTGATAAAACAGTGGGAAAAGAAGGAGTGAGAAACAGAAAAATGCAATAAACAGGCAAGCTCTGATTTGCGGACAAGAACGTGATATTAAGGTTTCCCGCTTTTTATTTGAATGCTCATTTCTGAATCAAAATCATCCACCCGTTTATTTTAATGCTCCCTTGAACTTTATAGGTCCTTTAAAATATTGGAAGTTTAAGGACGACCTCGGCCAGATTTTTGTGACAGATTTTTACTGTCCTTTAGGACAAAGTGAAGGAACTGAGACATAAAAATACAGCATACAAACTTCGGTCACACGCTGGTAAAGTGAGCAAAGCAAAGAACCAGAAAGTCCATCGAAAGTCATTGGAAATTCAATGGATATTTCATATTATAATAGATACCGAGATAAAGTTCTCCAATTATGTTCTTATCAGTGAGTTCATTTGAAATGTGTTAGTATCAAGATGTAGAAAACGGATACTAAAACCTTTCTGAAGCAGGTTTCTTCTTCCTTCTATAGCATAAATTCTTGAGCAACAATTAAACTATTTGAAACAGAATGATTAGATAAAACCCAGGATACAGCAGAAACAAACACAAGTAATACAGTAATGCATTTGTGTCATTTACTCTAACAAGGACAAGATACTGTATTTTAGTTGAACTCACTGCCAAATTCTGCCAAATGAACAGCACTTTTGTGAAGGAGAACTTGGCAACAGGTAAACGGATGAATCTGATATTTACTGTTTGAGCACTAAGCTTCAGTGTGAACTGGTGCAGGTTTCTGGCATGTGTGTGAGTAGCCCCCGTTTTCTCATGCTGCTCTTTGAGCTCATTGGCAGCATGTTAGGGACAAGAGCTCACGCTCAGTGCGCCACTGGGGCTTCCATAGACACACTTCTAAAGGACCGCCAACCCTGCATCCCCCTCTGTGCTGCACCACATCACAGGATAGGCCACTAACAACAACAATGCTGATTGAAGACTTAATTGGAAGGCCATGGCAGAGCGGGCAGAGACTGACGGGCAGGGACAGGCCCCAGGGGCACGGGCTAACAGTCTCAGGGCGGCTTCGCTCCCATGGTTTTACTTTTAAAGACTCAAAACACACACTGGAAATGTTGTTATTTATATGTCAGATTTGTAGTCCTCTGAGCACCGGCTGCGGAGGAGCAGAAGCCTCACATTACTGAGCTTCATCAATTTCAAATCATGAGACATTTATGAAAACATACCTACCTTTTGCTTCTGTCATTACAGCTTATAATTTTTCTCTCGCGTAATATCTTGTATAGCACTTATATGTTCACAATTGTTAATATTGATTGACATTGATTGACATTGCGATGCTCTTTTTAACCTTATCAACAATTGAGGCATTCCCACAGTTGGAAGGCAAATGGAAATATAAGTGCTCACCACTTCCTAAAACTTTGCATGCAATTTAGAATATTCTTCACGCAGGAGATCCAGAACCTTGGGTCATACAGTATATCAACATTGTCTCGTACTGATGTTGTTATTGTATACATTGAGCCGTAATCAAGAAGGAGAGAGAAAAGGTGAAGAGATTTTACCTTTTAGAGCACTTTGAGGCATTCTGTAGACTTCTCGCCCTGCTGGCGCTCCAAACAAACAGTCCAGTCTAGCAAACAGCAGTGATAGCAGCACTAGCAGCATGGTGTAAGAACATCAGAAGTCCACTCCTCCAGGAAAACAAACAGACTGAGGACAGGACGACACGTGGGAAGTCTGCAGAGGATGCAGAGGTGCCGGTACTGAGTCTGGCCTGTGCGTCCAGGTCTGTAACGTCTCTGCGGCTCTGCACAATTCCCGTCTCCCTCTTCCCGACTCTCTCCCACACTGTGGTGAAGAGCATCTGCCTGGAAATGTATGTAGTGGAACAATAAGTGCATGAAGTGGTCCCTCATATATATAGAGTCCCCAGGGGTATAACAGCGAGGGGGAGGGAGAGATGAGAGGAAAGAGAGAGGGGAAGAGGAGGGAGAAATGCTCTCATGGCCAATACACAAACAGATGAATTCATTAAGATTGTGACAGCAAATCGGGTGCAACTTGCCAAGGCTGAACATTACAAAGAGGTTTGGTTTTGTGAAAGGAGACAAGAGGGAGGGCGAGAGATACAGTTAGGGAGGGGGAAAGGGGAAGGTATAGTGATTGGCCGGGCAGCCGGAAAAGGGGTGTCGTTCGAATTAATTAATATGAGAGTAAGAGGGAGAAAGTTATGCAGATAAGTTTACGGGCTGACGAAACACCGTAGCGGAGAAGCATTGAGCGATGGAGATGCGGAGGGTCTGGAGTTGAGGAGTCAAAGCTTTAGTGGAGGTAGCAGGAGACGGAGGGAGGCTGAGTGACTGAGAGGGGGACAGCGAGAGAGGGAAGTGTCTGCCATTCTTCGTGCCTCTCAAAGAGGGTATTGTCCCCGGCGTCCCTCTGAGGATGCCCGCATCAAAGGCTGCCCCCGGGCATCACTTGGCCGCCGCCTCCATTGATCACTTACAGTCTTTTATCCCCCCCATTAAAATATTGTCAGTTCACATCACTTTTGTCTTTCTCTGCTGAACTCTGCTTTTGTTACATAAAGATGTGGCAAAAAAGGAGCTGTTGAACTTTTGTTTGTTTTGTTGTTAAAGTTTTGAAGAAATTTAAAATTAACCGACAGATTTGTTTTTGAATCGATAGCCATTTTGGAGTGAAATCTCTTGTGTTTTCAAGCTCTGCAAGAACAAGAACTACTGATAAATAGTGCATTATTTCTGTAGTTTCTAAAATTAGATCAGTTGGGTTTCAACGTTCTGGCCAAATACGCGGCGGAATTGTTAGATTACATATTTCTGCAAGGCCAGGCTTAAAATACCGGCTGGATTGAAAGCGTTGTTCATCTTTTAAATAACATCTTGGGTAAAAATTATACATGATGAATGCAGTTCTGTATCATCACAGTACAGACAAGCACAACAAATGTTCCCCTGCGACACCTTGCGTTTACAACTGCATCAGACACACTATTAAAATAAGCTGTGGGTTTGGGTTTTACACTGCAAAAGTCCAAACCATCACATCTCATAGCAGTTGAACACAAAATTACCCAAATTGGAGTCAACGTTTTGCCAATTCGATGGCGGAATGAGAAAGAGACGTGGCCGAATCTTGCAGGGCATCAAAGGGAGCCGTCCATTGCTGCCATAAGCCAACAGAGTTCGCACTGTTATTATTATTTAAGATACAGGTCTCTGTATCTCTATCTATATCTCATTCGAAATTTGCGTAGCCGACTTTAAGACGGACAATTCAAATCATCCAAGTCATCCAAGACCGGCAACAAAAACAACCTTGAGAGACAGAGCGAGCTGGCGAGTGGCCAGGGTTCGAGCAACTCCACGTAGATGCTAAATATGTTCTTTTCCAGAAATTAGTTGTATGTTCCGATGAGTGCGTCGTGCCCCGGCCCCCTCCATGCACCCATGCAGCACAATGGCCCTGATATCTGAAAGCAGGCTCAGGCGGAGCGGAGCGGGAACGGCATGGGACAAACGGGCGGCGCTCTTTCATTTCTTCCCTCCCTCCATCCATTTGTCTTTGAAGTCCTTTGATTAATTTGCCTTCTGCCTACTTTTCCCTCATCTATCCGCTGAGCATGGAGCACCAAGCTACTCTTTCTTCCTCTGCCAGCCTGCCTCTATCTGTAATGGGAATATTTTACCTATTTTTCCTTTCACTACAGTGGCTTTATACAAGTGATCACATTATTACTCATAGCATTTGGCACACAATTCACTGAATTTAAGCAATAGGCTTGAAAATGAAACAGTAAATTGAATACACATTATTAATAACAGCAAAAAGGGTGTTACATAGATCTTTTTCAGTGCTGTTAAACTTTGAGGTTTATCAGCAGGGCATTAATGCAAATGTCGTTAGTTAAGAAAAGACTAAAAATTGAAAGAGGGTTAACTTTGCTGAGCTGTGATACAGTGCTAGCGTTATACTCACGTCCAGACAGGTTTGAAATTCTGTTCTAAAAATATTATTTTTAGTTATTTTCCTTATTTTTCTTCTTTTTTCTCTAAATATATCGTGACTCTTCATGTAAGACAATAGGTTCTGCTGATATTGTGTTGCAATTATTGTTAAGGAAATGCTAGGAATGCAAGGAAGGCGTTTTCATTTTGCAGCCGTTGGCTTGCTGTGTTTTTGATATCAGAATTACATTATAATGTTTCTTCACGCATAGATATCTGCAAACGGTTGCAGAAATGGTAAAAAAAAATAACAACACAGCCCAAATAACTCCACTGAAATTATTATTTTATTTTAGGTGTCTTATTTGGCATTGTAAAGTTTAACTTCCAATACAGAAAAAATATACATCATCATTACGATATTACTCTTAACACAAATTTTTTTTTTTTTTTTTTTTTTTTTTACAATACAAATGGTTCGATTTTATTTCACCGGAGAGAACCGTCCGGAAGTTATAATTGCAACGGACAAGTTGGCTAAATTAAAGACGATGTTTCACAGCTCATGTGAGAAGACTTATGCTTGAAGCAGTGCTGATTGGACTAGCTGGCCTATGAGCTATATTCTGAGGGGCGCACAGGTCACTGGCTGGCTGCAGGGCAGGTTATGTAAAGAAAAGACACAATGCTCAGACCAAAATTACACCACAATGAGGACCTGAACAACAATCGTGTTGAATAACACCCAGATATTGTGTTCAGTTATGAAACCATTTCTCCCATTGTCTAAGGGAGAAAACAATTGAAATCTAGGTCAGTGGGGTACGCAAGGCCGAAGAGGTTCCCAACATTTCAGCACAGACAGACACTTGAACCCCCCGACAATAGTCAAGCAGCTCGTCTGCACAGGCCTGTATTGGGTCATTGTTAGTCATGTTGTTAATTAGATCTATTATGACCTCAACAATCACATTAACTGCCATTAAAGACACATTAACCACAAACTGTTCAATCATGAAATGTCCAATCTATCTGAACGCAGTGATAATGAAGAAGTGTTTGATGCTCATTCTAGGAGGGACACAATCTTCCCCTTTGCATAAATGAAATTCTTTTTTAGGGTATAAAATGAAAAATGACATATGAAGCGGTGGCTCCTTGACTTTCTACCAAGTGTGAAGAAAAACCCCTCACTCCTTCGGAATGGTTAATTGATCATCTTTTTTATGGTAAATGTTTCTCCCCAAGGAACACCCACTCATGTACCCCTGCATGAAAACTCAACAAGATTGTCAAGAAAACCCTCTCCATATTCTATCAGACTCCTCCTCATCCCATTTTCACTCTTTGTGTCTTTGCACGTGTGCACAACCCGCTCGTGGTGGATAACACCACATCACCTCCCTTTTCAATGAAGAGAAACAGAGCGACTCACTTTTGTCTATCTGTCTGCTTTTGTGCTGCAACAGGATGTAATATATTTGCTTGAACGAAACATGTCACAAAAGCTACCTACACCTTACAAAGATGAATATAAGTAAATATACGGATAGTGTACGTTTTTGGATATACATACTTTTATATTGTATACTTTGCTTGTTCCAAGTATGAATCTTCTAAACTGAGCAGCTCCAATGGTTCAGTGTGATGTATACATTATCTGGAAACTTCAGGCTGAAAGGTTAGGGGGTCAAGCAAGTAAATATAAAATATCATCAATATGAGAGGAGATGAGATGTACTTTGATGCTAATATTATGCTTGGGAAATTGTTTAGATAAAAAATAATTATACAATAATTATTATATTATTATATTATTTTACTCTGAAGTCCATGCTAGCTGACAAGCTTTGCATGCAACCCTGCACCTGACAGCTCAAACAGGATAAGAAGTGTATAATTCTCCTGAACCTCCTAGCAGCTGATATGTGAAGGCTGACACCTAGTGTCACAATTTTGAAACGTATTATTACAGACTTATCTCTGCCAGTCTCCTCTAATGTAGCAGAGATCTCCTCTGACAAAAATACACATGAACCCCCCAGATTATCGAGGTACTTTGGTTGAGACAGCTAAGCTAATTGTAAACTAGCCCTTTAAAATAACCTCTTTACTGTCTAATTTGATATAAATGAGTCAATGACTAGCACGTTCATACCGAGTTGTGATGTGAAAACCTTGCAATCCCCAAGCAATAACTTTCCGGGGGGATTTAATCTTTTTTTCAGGTTCCATTATATGTCGATGATAATAATTTCCTCGCCATTACACCGGTTAAGCAGAAGATAAATGAATATTTCTGGTTTGATCATATAAAACACTTGTCGGCTAAATGATAGGAAATGCTAAGAAATATGAGATGATTGATCTTAATATTTATATTTATGGCTAATTTGACAAGTTAATTCCACATCATGATATGAATTCCAGAATGTGATTTTTGTGATTGAATTTTATCATGCCAAAAAAAAAACATAGGGTCCCCATACATGGACTGTGTTTATAACAGATATTTAATTGCAGCTTTAAGTAATCCAAAAGGTATTACCTTTTTTATGGGTCACATCTACTATAATTTGAGGTTTCCATTTGAGGGTGTTTATCATTGTTGAACAAAAGTGGGAGTAGCCTCATTGTTCTATTTCATATGTAGCATTTAGGAAAAATGTAGAAAAATACACAGACATTAAGAATCATTATGATGCATCTTTGCACAAGTGCTATAAAATCCACACACATATACAGTTGACCCTAACTGCCCCTCGCGTGCCATTTGATGTTTCTTCCTTCGGAAGCTCCCGACTCCTTCTGTGTTAATCCTGTATTCAGATAAAGCCGGGAGGAGGATCTGCATCTCCCTGACTGACCTGTTGGGAGATGCAGAGCACATCACCCCCCTTCAGCCCTCGTATTTTCCCTGGCCAAGCCATTAGCCATGAATTATGGTGCTTCTACCATCACAGCCAATTGTCTGGATGAGAAGCAGG
The DNA here is from genome assembly GCF_037954325.1 of Fistularia commersonii. NCBI lineage: Eukaryota > Metazoa > Chordata > Actinopteri > Syngnathiformes > Fistulariidae > Fistularia > Fistularia commersonii. The sequence continues at coordinate 1,339,718 of NC_141308.1, forward strand.
CTCTGCCTCGCTTAAAGCTGTGTGTTAGCTTGTGACTAAACAGCAGGTTCATAGTCATAGTTTGTGATCAGTTCTGTAGTTCTGAAAGGAACAAAGTAAGCTGATGACATTTGAAATGCAGGATACTGCCTGCAAAAATCATCTTGAATTATGGGCAATTATATTTGCACATGCATAATAAAAAGTCACGTGGAAATCATTGAAAAAAAGTCTGTGCATAATTGTAACCTTTATAGATTGTCAAGTTAAACACCTGTAATCAGTGAGAAGAAGTGAAAAGAGACAGAGAGTGAGGGGGAGAATAAGGAGAGCAAGTGAGAGTGAGACAGTGACAGAGTGAGAGAGAGAGAGAGGGGGGGGGATGAGACAAACAGTGGGAGGGAGAGAGAACAAGAGAGAGGAAGAGAGAGCAGGTCTCCTACCAGGAAAACTCCACTGCTGTATCACTGGGAAACCCATGAACAGATGTGTGGAGTGATGCAGACTGGATGCAGAGACACTGCACTGAACTGTACAGTAAGTGTTCCTCAATCATTATTCTATTCTTATCTGCAGCTTGTAACCGACAAAAAGGGACTGCAGCATTATCCAGAGCTGTTGGCCAGCTGTGCTGCTGCTGCTGCTGCTGCAACTACACTGACAGAATAATAACACCACAAAGACTGGATACACTTTTACACTCTGACTTTTATTTGAAATGTAAAGGCAATATTAATTATGAATGGATCACTTGGATCTAGTAGTAAGTGTTAATATACTGCAACTACACACACTGCACGCGAACACAAATCGACTCAGGGTATCACAGAGATAACTATCTCTGCAGTGCATCGTTCATCCTGGTGATAATGATAAACAGACAGACATTAGTTTGAACCCTGATGTTTTAGATTTTTATCTGTGTGTGTCCTCAGACAGCATCACTTAGCCTTACTTTAACCAATACAGTATTTATTTGCCCATTAGGAGTCTGGAGCATGTTAGCCAGATGGAGGCTGTTTATCTTTTTATGAGAGTAGAGGTGAAAAGACCATTACCTAGATCACAGCAAACACACGTGTGTATGTGTTTGTGACTGCGTGAGTGTGTGTGTGTGTGTGTGTGTGAGTGTGTGTGTTTATGGAACAGTGTACAGAAATTAATGTGCAAAACTTGAACTACACATACTGTATAGCTGTGAATGTTCTCAAAGATCAGTTCACACTTTTTCTTAGTGCTATGTGACAAATAAACAAATATTTATAGAAATTTGTAAGGAAGTTCTCTGGGATTATAAAAGGAAGTTGTAAATCCAGGGGCTCAGCTTACATGGTACCACTGATGGCGCACACAAGACTTGATACATAAATTAGTAAGTGTTGACCAGCATTGTTAATGATTGACAAAATCTCACACACTCTAACTATCTCAGATGGTTGCCTGGAACCCGAGGACAAGAATCACAGGTTGAAAGATTGACATATTCATTGAAGAAGAGATGTCATGCTATACATACATGAATAAGCAAAACCTAAATTACATGTCTTTTAAATCAGCGCAAACAAAATAAGCCTGATATAAACAAGTGGTGTGGTTTAACATTTAAAATTCTTAGATCGGTGTGATTATGCAGTGAATGGAAAATTAGAGGATTAAGATGCACACTCACATGTTGCTATTTCTCTCTGCACAAGCTTTTTCAACAGTCTCGATAATTTACCCAAAGGAAAGGCTTATTGTCAATGTGGAAAGATGGTGGGACTCAGAAACCGTTCTACATGGGAACCCTTGCTGCTCAAGGCCTCCTGCATCAAATCCTGTGCTAATGGCTGCTCCCTGGGCATCACTGCACATCTCACATACACTAACGCTGACGTGGAATCTGTAGAAGGTGAGTGGTGGGTGACACACTTGTTGAACAACAAGACATCGTAATAACCGCATACTGCATTTAAGCAAGAAGACCTTGAGAAAAACAGGAAATTAAGTTACATTTCTAAAGGGCAAGAAATGGAAAAATAGATCTTTACAACTTGCATATAAGACAGACAGTCACTTTCAATTTCAAGTCTCAAGTGAGGAACGGGCCGTGATTGGGCTACCCTAGTGGAACGCTGGTAACACAGGGCCATATTCAATATCTAATGTAGGCGGGGACCTGATTAAAACTTTGAACAAGAAACTGAATTTGACGAGAAGGCAGGGAAGAGCACTCACACAGGATATCTTGAAGACTTGGTCAATAATCTGGCAGTAACACTTGGGAAATCTTGTAAATGATTCAAGCTGCTTGCACGGGTAAAAATCAAAGTATCTGTTATATGGGCGGACAATTGAAAACCAAACCTTGATATTTCCATCCCCACATGGGTCACGATAGGCCTCACTATCAAAATATTTGCACAGCTGGAAAGAAGAGAGTAGGTCGCAACTTTGCGTCTCGAAGCAATGCTTGCCCTTTTTGAAACAAAGAATATTTTTATTACTCAGTAAAAGTATATCGAAGAAACAAGGTTCAGGGCACTATGGCATGTTGCAAAGTTTTGCAAAGTTAATACGACAGAAATTATAAAAAGTAAATTACTCACTTAATAAACCACAAGCTTGCCGACGTACACCTGTTATCATAATAACAGTTTGGATATGAGATTAGATTTCATAGCTGAAATAGATGATAAAGAGGAGCCAGTGAAAATTATCGCTTGAAATAAATGAGCCACTCAAAAAGAATATAGCACTGCAAGATTCATTCTTTATTTAGTAGAAGCAAACTCCTGTCTGTCTTTATACAACCCTCTGTCCAGGTGTATTTGTGTACCCCCTTGGGGAGAAAGAAGTTGTGGTTGGGTTCGAGGCTATGATTGCAGGGAACCTGGTGGGAGTCCAGATACAGAGCAGAGGGAAGCTGAAGGACTGCTGCCTGGATTGCTGTCCTGGATCTGGTCAAGAAGGCCGGGAATGGGGTTGCTGTGGGAGCTCTAGGCTGGACATGCAATGCACCAATGGTGAGCAATGATGCATGGGGAACCATGGTAATGGAAACGGTCTGATTTTAATTTGCTTTTGTGTGTAAAAATGAGGTTAGCATCAATTGGAGCTTTCCACAACTTCAATATTGTTCAACTAATTTACCATACTGTAGCTGTACAAATGAAGCATTCGTTTGAAATAATCATCCCACATTGTACATGGAAGGTTCAGCTAAAAGGAACAACAGTAAAATCCAGAATCATTTGTAAAATTCTGTTCTTGAATCATTTATCATTGCACTGAAGGGTCATTATCAAGTGTCGTAAAGACGTGATCTCATCATGAATACAAATTTATTACACGGTGTCCCTTCTATGTTCTGTTTGAGCCTCACTCAGAATGAAAAGTAGAGATGTCAGAGGCAAATGGATTTGGCAGCCTGCCTAAAATAGTGTTCATTAATATTTGTTTTCAAGATCTGCCGACCTTTTACACTTTGTCTTCAGGACATCTCATCCTAGACGAAGACCTGGAAAGAACCACCTTCATCGTGGGCATAGGGGTCATTGGACCCATGGATATAGTGTCTGTTATCATTAAGACCACGCTAGAACTCCCCACGTTGGAAAATGGAGCCATCCGCATTGTCTATCCAACGTTATTTACCCCGATTGTCAAACGGCAGATGACGACAAGCAAGAGTGAAAATGGTGGAAAATCAGAAGAAACTGGGTACAGATTAGTATTTATTTCAACCCCGATTTAAATGCGGTAATGCATTTTCACCAAGTGTGCCTCTGGCGCTTATCTCGGATTTTTTTTTTCACAAAAATTGATCTGCATCATCAAATTTTCTCAAATAATCTATACTTCTCATATCGGCAGGCCGACCAGCTGTTTTGGTGCCACCTCAGGAAAACAAGACCGGGTCTTAAGTTCTGAGCAGCAGTGTGCCCATGCCATCTTCACCAGTCCAGCTGCCAATTTGGCTCCTTATGAACTCAACTTTCAGCTGCTTGTCAGAGGGGCTTGCCTGCTGGCTGGTACTTCCTTCCCTCTCCACACATTTTGATTCTCCTTGAAAGTAAAATAATCCAAAAGAGTTCAAAGAAAAGTGATTCATTTCCTCTTCATCCCCTTCATCCTCTAAACTTGAATTTATACACAGGACTGGAGAGTCCCACTCATGCTCTGAGGGCAGATGCGGATCCCAGTGCCCAAAGTGCGTCTGCCACGTACATCACCTTGGCACAGGAGCATCCGTACGATAGACACATAGAAATTATTCTGCACCTAAGTGGTGAGCAATTGAAAACTTCTGCCACTAAAGTACCTTTCTTTCTTGTTTTGTATTCCTTCTAATTCATGAACAAGACTCATTGAAACACCTGTATCACAGAACCGCACAGCCCACTGGTTATTATAGAGAAAGGCAGGCTCTCCTTCACTCAATATGAAGACCGTATTTGCACCAGACGTGATTTCATTCGCTGTACACGCAAAGATTCAGAGCCTGGACGGAAGGTTTGTTGATCCTTATACCAGCCATCGCAACCACTGTTCATGTAATGTTCCTTTGGCAACTGTTCAAATCATGCTGGTGCATAAAAAAAAAGTTACTTTGGTCTGTAGCTGGAGTTTATGAGGAAGCGGTACCACAAGGACATTATGAGCAGCCCAGTGTTAATGCTCAATTTCTGTCCTGACCTGTTGGGCGAACCCCTGGAGCTAAGCAAAGCCACCAGAGAACTGCTATTCATTGTTGACCGAAGTGGCAGCATGAGCGGAACCAATATCCAACGTGTTAAGGTGAGCCACAGTCAGAAAAAAAAAAACAAAAACAAAAAAAATGTCACTGAGGAGGTCAGTGTGTCTCAAACTATAACTGATTTTGCTGCATTCTATTGTTTTCACAGGACGCCATGGTGGTAGCATTAAAAAGTCTCCCCTCTGGCACCATGCTCAACATTGTGGGCTTTGGCACAAACATCAAGCCGTTGTTCACGTCCAGCAAGCTCTGCACTGATGTTAGTTTCACATAAAATGTGTTTTCGATAGAATTTATGTCCATCAATAGAAATCAAACGAAGTCCATTGATAGAAAACGATGTTATATTTCAGGAAAAGGTATTTAATCACCATTCCTGGGCGATTTTCTTTTTGGTTGTTTTTTTTTTTTTTTTTTTTTTTGCGTGTAGGACAGATCGTTCCCTTCCATCTCATCTCTAATCAGGCAATAGGTCAGTCTCTTGGGTTGCCTTAGTAGCAGAGTATCAGGTTTTACCCAGACCGAAGGCTGCAAGGACAAATACTCTTTGTACATACTCCTGACCATATGGTGACCTTTCATGGATTTCTAGCCAGGCGGGAGTTGTCCTTCCATAAACTCCCATGTAGGGCATATCTGCCCACATTGTGATTACAGATATTCCAATGCAGGTGTTAATGTGTGTATGTTTGCGCTTGCTTTATTAGAGAAAAGCTGATTCAATTATAGTCTACCCTGACAGGGTAATTAGGGCATCTGATGTCAAACATTGAACTTGCCAACGTAGATGATGCTTCCATGGGTGACGTTTTCCTTTCTTATGTTGTTTATATGGACACCATGTATATAACTTGTCTGTCTATTTATTACCCTGTACATACGCCAAGCTCTCACTGCAAAATTTCTCTGTGTCTGCACAATGACAATTAAAACTCTTGATTATTGATTCTTTATAGGCAACAATAATGCAGGCAAATGAGTTTGTCCAGAAAATGAGAGCTGACATGCGAGGCACAAACCTGCTGGGAGCTCTGTCCTGGCTGTATCAACAGCCGATGCAGCGTTCGTATCCTCGCCAAGTTTTCATTGTCACAGATGGATCCATCAGCAATGTGGGCAAAGTGCTGGAACTTGTCCGTAGAAATACATGTGCTGGCAGGTATGGAGTTCCATAATGATTTGTTTACTAAAGAAAAAACTAAAAAGCAAAACCGAGTCGGTGCAACCCCGAGGGGCTTCCAAACTGATTGATTTTAAAAGTGAAATAATTCATCATCTGTTGTACCTTTAAATATGTAATTTGATTAATTTGAAGTATAATCCTTGTGAAATCTTGATGTGGCAACTAGACTTGATTTTGCTCTAATTTTTTCCCTTTTTTTCTTCTTAACTTGATTCTTTATAAATATTAAGTCCACAGGCCACTTCCAAATTTGACAAGGATTAACCATGAGCTGGATGAGGGAAAACCTTCAGTTTAAAGTATTTATATCTGTGATTTTATACAGTTGTCTGAATTTTCAGATAACATCTTTACACTTTTCTGATTGTTTCCGCAAACTGTTTACAAATTTAATTATATTTTCAATTTCATCTTCAGGTAACTTTCCATAGCGTTGTACATGTGCTGAGAACATAATTAGAAACGAATAAAATGTTGCTTTAAATGGATTTTCATATCACAGATGCGGGAACAATTGCTGGGTAACTTTTTTACCTGGGTGTCTCATACATTCTTGTTTCATTCTAAGCAAACACTCAGCAAAACAAACTTAAAGCTTAAAAATCGAATTCGCAAACATGCTTTCAGTGGCATTTGCTTGAAAACTAAATCACAATTGAGAACAAGAAAGCATGGATGATTAGAATACTGCGAGAGAGAGAGGTGAATACGATTTTACAGAAACATTGTCAGGGGCAGAAAAGAAACAAAGACTTGAGGACAGAAGCAAACAGACATCTTGAGGAATTGAGATCAAACACTTTGACAGAAAAAGTATGTCTCGGCCCTGCCCACTAATCCGGTTAAGTGCTCTCCTCGGTATTAAAAGTCACACCCCTCCGGTCCCTGCAAAAACTATGTACATGGTCATTGTTTGTTTCACCGGGATTTTTTCAATTTAATTTTAGTTACAACCCAGACTATCCCTTTTATCAACTGTACCAAATTACATCAGAGAAATACATTGCAAAAAGATCTGGTCATTTCGACAGACCCACTGCAATGCAGCTCTTTGCCTTTTCATTTATTCCGTCACATGCTCTCAAACTGCCAATTAGCTAAATGAATTGTGATCCGTCTGAATGCCCCGGCTAATAGCACTGTGTGTGAGATGGCTCCGCTTTTTCTTATTCCTGCATCACAATTAGCTCTCTATATGGCATTGGGTTTTGTAAATACGTGCTTCCATAAGGTTGAGTAAATTTATATGCTTGACGTTATACCTATGTCACACTTCCCACATGTCTGTATTGAATAATAGATAGCATCCAGTGGCTTTGTAGATATTTCAACTTTATCATTGCATCCTACGGTAAATATGATGTACCTACTTCCATCGCAGATGTTTTGGGCTGGGCCTTGGTCCCCGAGCCTGCAGGAGACTCCTGCAGGGTGTTGCCAAGCTGACAGGAGGTACCACTGAGTTCTTGGATGAGGAGGAGAGACTCCAGCCCAAGGTCAACAATACTGCCATCTACTGGAAAATATTTGACGTTGGCGATAGTAAACTATCTTCAGTTGTCCCGCTAAGTTGTTTTTTTTTTAATCTTTTTTGCCATTGTCACATCATTAGCCCCCCATTATTGATGCTTGAGCAATATTCTAACAATACCGTTCAAACTCCATAGTTGATCAAGTCGCTTAAAAAGGCCTTTGAACCCGTGCTGACTGATGTAAGAATCGACTGGTACCTGCCAGAAAACATGGAGGCCCTACTTTCACCCAATGAAATCCCACCGCTCTATCCTGGAAATCATCTCATTGGATACTGCACGCTGTATAACATGACAACTTTTAAAGGAAAAAAAACAGAGGTACACCAGGGTGCACTCATTCACTGATTCTCTGCATGTCATTGACTGTCGTGACATGAGAATAACATTTAACTTTCCTGTACACTTTTTACATATATCAAAGTCTCAAAGAAGGGATAATAAGGGCACACATGGCGGGTCGGTCTTTTGCCAATCAAATGATGATCTTTCGCCGCCTGCTTCCTCTGAGCTTATGCCACTGGTGACAACTGCAGATGGCAATAACTTGGAGGAGGCACTGAGGGAGATCTCCAGAGAAATCTCCTCTGAATTCTCCTGTGCCAAAGACACAGAAGCAGGCACCAGTCAAGGCAAGTCAGATAGTATTGCAATCCATATTAGCCCTTTGAGTACATCATGGCGTACTGGCTAACGGTTTGCTTGTGTCTTCTGTAGGTGAGGAGATAGACTGGTCCACTGATGTGAGGACAAGGATCCAGGAAAGGTCCTATATCCAAGACCAGTATGTCCTGACCCGCTGCTCTCTCAGCAGTGAGCAGAGTCTGCAGACACAGACGCGCAGCCACGCGCCCTCGACTTCTGGCTCAACAGGCAGATTCTTTCTGCCTGACCCTCTTTCCTCTGACCCCGTACTAGACACAGGGTCTTTACCTCAAGGTCTTGAGAAGATGCCGCCTCCAGAACAGAAATCTTCCCTGTCTCGATGGGCGGACTCGTGGCAACAAAACCTCTCATCGGAAACCACTTATAATGGGACGAGAAAGGTATGAATAGTAGATAGTGATAGCCTGACGCAGGTTAAATGACACGCTATGAAAATGAATTTTCTGTAGGTCATTTAGGGCAAATTAGTGACAGAAATGTTTTGCTTCTCTTTCCATTGCTGCCCCTTTTTTTGAAAATCTTTACCGAAGTACTCGAATGAACAAAAATGTATAAACCAAATATTCAGCAAGGAGTTGTACTTTTTTTTCCTTTCTCACTTTTATAATGCTGTTTCTATTAAGGGTTGTTGAACGTGTCATAGAGAAGATTATAATTCTGTAATTGATGTGTTGTGCAGTTCAGCTTGGCTTAACAACACAACTAATGGTGAAAATGTGTCATCGTCATCATTAACACTTTAAAATCGATTCTCCCCGTAACCAGAGTGAGAGCCTGGGAATGTATGAAGAGTCTCACCGGAGACAAAAACATTTGGCACGTTCGACCATGGCTGCGAGAAGCTTCTCATCCCCACAGGGGGAGCTAGAGATGCATCGGCTGAGGAGAGCTTTAGAGAGGGTCTCCTTTGTCCAGACCCTGGGAGGAAGGTTGGATGAAAGCGATGGAGAAACAAAGCCCCCATCAAGAGGGACACTGTCCCACAGGAGCTTAAATGACTCCAGTAAGTACTTATTATTTTCTCACATTCTATTTCGGTCCTTACATTTCTCACTCTGATCCTCAGATGGAATCCTGTTTCCTGCCTCCCCTCTGGAGTGGGACAGCTTTGCAGAGCCAGAATATTTTTTCACTGCCCTTGCTCCAGAGGATCCCCCGCCAGGTCAGTGTCGCTCCATTATTCATGGCCTGCTGAGTAGCCAGCCTGTGTCCTGGGAGGTCACTGTCAACCTGAAGCACCTCCTGGCTCCTGAAAAAGAGGAGACGTCAGAAGCTGAAGAGTGCGGAAACGGGAGAGAAGGAGGAGGACGAGGAGAGAGGGATTCTTGGGAAGAGATTATTCACCAGCTGACTGCACGATCGGTTACCAGAGACTTTGAGAAAATGGCAGAGAAGGAGAACCAAACCGGACATGGTGAGGTCAAACTGGCTCAGTTGTTTGTTTGGATGATTCCTTTACAATGTTCAAAAGCACAATCCACCCCACACTCTTCGGTTGACGATGTATCTTTGATGGCTTTTCAGGTTCAGCCAAGCGATACCGTATGAAAGCCATCCAGACCAGTAAGCATTGCAACATCATTTGTATGTACACAGCCTTTACGACAATAGACAGCAATCCAGACAGGGGTTTGCAAGACAACGGAGACCTCCAAACTACAGGCATGTTGACAAACCACACAGAGACACTCCAATTCAATGATTATGCCATTCATTGAAAGGGTAGAAGCTCACAGGAACAAATAAAGAGTAAGGTGTTTTGTTTTTTAAATCTCCACGTAATGTTCTATCTTATTGGACCTGTAACGGATACAAACTGATTGTGAAGTCACAAGTTAAACTTGTGGTTGATAAGCTTCTAATTCCCATTTTCAATGAGCTAGAAGAAAATTTACACTTTGTTCAGTTATGAAAAAATTCAAACATTTTACTATTGGGACAAGATTGAAAATATATATCAATTGGGAGGGCAATTTAAGGTATGATGAATGCATGTGGACCAAGTAATTTTTTATTTAACACTTAGCGAAGAAAATGCTGACTTTTTTTGTGGGTGTACAGGGACGCGTCTGGGGAGCAGGCAGAGTTCCTACTCAGGGAGCCGCAGGCAAAAGGTCTACTCTGTAGGTTTGGGCCGCCGACGCTGTAGTAAAGAGGAGGGCGAAGAAGTTGAGGATGCGTGGAACTCTACAGGTACATGGAGTAAATGATACCAATGTGCATTTCCTTATCAAATGTTTGGATTTTCAAGAATATTTTCATCCCTTAGACCGAGATGACACCCCAGCCTCACCGTGTAGTCTTACATCTTGGGATTCCAGTAAGGGCTTTTGTTAGCATAACCAGTAATAATATTTTCCCCGTATTTCCTGTTATTTATTGCCCAGACTGAATCTAAATGTTGAAATAACATGCTTATTTGAATTATCTAAACATGGTTTAGATGCCTCACCTTGCCACTGCAGTATAGAAAGTTCATTTCGAGATGTATCTCACACTGTTGACTCAGGTGTAGGTGCCAGTGCCTTTTCTGAGATGCCCTCATCAGTTTCAGGTCCCTCTGGCACTCGTTCACAGCGATCTATAGAAAGCAAGTCAATGGAGAGCTTCTTTGGCACCAGGTGAATTTTATTCTCTTTCACCGGCCACTGAAGTGCAAAGTTCTTTGTTTATGGGAATGGGAATGCAAGCATTATTTACCAGAGGAGAATTTATTGTGACTTAATAGCAGCAGAAAACATGCAAGAAATTATGTAATTGTATTGATTACCAGAATTAAACCAGTTGCATTGATAATTTTTGTGTACAAATACCGTCAATATAATATACCGTCAACCAAATATATAAATATGCTTCTCCTCTGAACTGTTTGCATATTCCAGGTTCCCTCTTGGGAGACTCAGATCCTCCTTTTCATCAGGAAAACAGGCCCCTCTAAAGTCCCACTGTTTGTCCGCAGAGACTGATAAACAAACTGAAGCTGAAGTTCCAGACTACCTGCCCCTGGTAACCCCTGGAACACTTTGAGCTGATGTGCTTCACTACAATAGCACACAAATTGAACAGCAATGTCTGTTGTCTCCTAGGTGCGCCTGCAGCTGGCGTCCGGAGCCTTTCTTCTGACAGAGCACTACTCGGACTGTGTCCAGATATCCTTGGACCGTCTGAAAAGGGCTTCACCTTTTAGCCTCCATCGCCGCAGTCTCAGCCCACCCTTCCGCTGCACATCCCCGAGTGCTCCATCTTTGTCCCACTCCTCCAAACCGCCCAATATTCACCATGTCACCTTTTCTCCTTCTTCCTGTACTCTCGGAAAAACAACCGTACCTCCTTTCCACCACACTCCGGATGATACTCCCTTGATGCTCGAGCCAAGGGTTCGCCGACGACATCTGTCTGACCGAGACCAAGTGACATTGTCTCCTGACATTCCCAGCTCCGAGGAAGGTTCCCTGGAGCTACCCCTTGGAAACTCTCAGAGCCACGGCCAGGCAGATAGTGGCCGTGGGTCTGAGACGGATGTGTGTGAGGGCTCCTCGGTCGAGCCTGCTGACCTCCAACTGAGCAGCCAGTCGGCTCAAGAAGATCTGGAGGGCTCAAGCTGGGCTACAGCGGTGGCATTAGCTTGGCTTGAGCATCGTTGCGCTGGCTTCTTCATGGAGTGGGAGCTTGTGGCGGCAAAAGCAGACTCCTGGCTACGCTGTCAGGAGCTGCCGGAGGGATTGGACCTGGCAGGGCTGAAGGGAGCTGCAAGACAGCTGTTCCTGCTGCTACGCCACTGGGATGAAAATATTAAACTCAACATGCTTTGTTATAACCCAAACAACATGTGAGGATACAACCAAAGAGGAAACTGAGTTGATTAACCTATGAGAAATGAAAGTGACTCTAAGGAAGCAACTCCTGCAACTAGTTTGTAACTTTCAATGTAGAACCAATTAACCCAGTGCCAAATCACTTTATATTATGTTGCTCATAGCAAAGACCGAGCTGCCTTTAATCCCAAATTTGCTTTATGCAATCACACGAATGCCTTGATTAAAAGAAATAGCTTTTTGTAGTTTTTAGCTTGTAGTTAATGCTTTACTTAGCCAACTTTCTAACTATCATAAGAATCTAAAAGAATTACTGTCATTATTTTGATTATTTAATGAACTATTGATGATCAAAATGACTGATGGGAGAAATAATTCATTTTTGTAAGTGTATGAAAAAAAGACAAGCAGCATTAAACTTAAATTGCATCCTTCTTTAATATAAAACATCACATTTTGGCTTATGTTCCACAGCATAATTCTGACATGAAAGATATCTATATACTGATGTGACAATAGATCAGTCAACTAAAGGGAAAGATTTTTGTTTTCAGTTTAGTTGTACTCCTTTAATGAAAACCATTAAAGAAATTCTATTCTGATTTCTTAACAGGGTACATAAACACCCCTATGCAATATTTCAGTTTTAAACATGATTTAAGCATTTTACTCGAGCTACTTTTGTTTTGCATATTTTTCTTGTTACAGTGCTTTGTGCTCTAAGGGCCATCACAGACTTGGATGTTTTCTGCTGAAAATTGATTCAGTCAGGTGATATCATGGTTAGGGCTAGCATAAGTAGGAGTAAAGCTTCTTCTTTCAAAACATTAAATTGACACGATCATTCACATATTAGAACTGAAGTCCAGTATGACTATCATATCTAAAAATGTAACCTGAGAATCCATATTTTCTTTCAGTTTTCAACTGTAAAGTACAATTACATGCCGTTTCATTATCTACCCACATTAGCTTCCTTCACTTTCAGCACAGTGCTGTTATAAAAAGCACTGAATGGCTCCATTTATTCTTTAAAAAAAAAAAAGTCTACCTCGAAACCCTCCTGTACCGGTGAGTGAGGGATGAAATAGGAGGTCGGAGGCCGTCGAACAGCTGATTTGACCGAATAAGACATGTGGCCTGCTTTAGCTGAGGCTCACTGGCATTTGTCCTTAACAGGTGTGTCTCCCTGTTTGTCACTCTTGGCTGAAGGCAGGGGTGGAGCCAACCAGAGGCAGAGGAGGATGATGAGGTGACAGACATGAAGGGCTGCAGAGCTACTGTTCGTAGAGGGGAAGGTGTTCCACGAAAGCTCAATAAGACCCAGGATCAGCACTCTAAATACAAAAAATAAACAGTATAAAGAGACATGATAAGTGAATCAGGCATCAGATGTTTACTGCAGATTTAAAACTTCCCATCAGATGCTCATTTAGTATAGGACTTAGCTTTACTCTCACCTGAGCAGGTGGGCTAGCTTTTTTACTCCTCCACTCCACAGCAAATAAGGCAGGGTATGGAAGTACCAAACATAGAACTGGTAGTGCAATGAACGACTGAAGCACATGCCAATAAAGTTGGAAGTAAACAGAACCAGCACTATCTGTGATTGTCTGTTAAGTTTCAATATGAAAGCCAAGAAATCTCTGGAACATTAAGTCCTTAACTAATATCCCGTGGAGATATTCAGTCAATTCATACTTAGTATAAGAAAACACTTGCATTGCGAGCTGGATGTGACTGTTCAGACATCAACATAATTGAGTAGCCTCAAATTGAGGCTGAGGATAGGGTGCAACAAAAGGATATGATCAACGGTGCTTTTCTGTGCAGGGATTTTCCTCTTGCTGGGCTCTTTGAGAAGTTCGAGGTTCCCCTCACCTGGCCTTAAAAGTAAAAAAAATAAACAAAATACTCTTACTTCTTATAAAAAGGACAAAAAAATAAAAACAGCAGATCCTTTTAATATGTGTGAACTTTACATAATCCTGATACTGCAAAATGTCATAAACATGTCTCTGTAATGTTCATTTACTAAAAAAACAACTGCAGTAGATAGAATACTGACCAAATAAAAGGCAGATTTCAAAGATGTAAAATGGTTGAATAAAATCTTGACTTCAGTTGAAAAAAGTATTTTCGAACTTCATGGGCATGCCATGCTTCCTTTTACTTAGAGGTAATTCATTTCAATCAAGAATCCAGCAGTTTGGTCCTGAAATTACACCAGACTATTTTTTCAACCACAGAAATTGCAACAAAAGTCATTGTTAGTCATTGTGCTTAGTATCGGTAAAAAATTTGATTTTTTTTTTATAGTAGAAAAAAACAAGTTTCACTATGCATTCAAGGAGAGTTATTGCAATGTGTATTTGATGACTTTTGACAGCAGAAGTTACGGGGACTACAGTTCTCTGGATTAAGATAATTAGTTTCAATGGAGACCCCTGGGTTCAGAGTGCACACAGAAAATAGTCTTCCTGTAGGAAGTATGGCAACGCACACATTTCTCAAAACAGACACATTTTCCAGAAAAGTGACTATTAATATACTACAGCAGGATCCATGCAATTATGTACTGGAAGCCAAATCATGTGTGCGGTTTGGAGCACTAAACCTCATATCATTTTAACCCTGAGCTTCTTACATGTCATTACCAGCTAAGGGGTCAGTAGTACGGTAACTTTGAGCTCAAGTTGTTCTTACCTCTTCCATCGGCGGAGAGCAAAGAGCAGAAGGATCAGTAGGTGAGATCCAAGAAGGAGTAAGTGGAAGTAGCGATTCAAAAAGAGCCATTCTGGTAGGAAGCGCCAGTTGACCGTCCACTTAAACATAAACTGTCGGCCTAGATCAAAAGCCCGGCTCACATAACCGATTGGGTTTTCCAGAAGGAAAGGCAAAGCCAAAATGAACTGTGATAATAAAACAGAGTCATTAGACATTAATCCTGGCAATAAAAAGAAAAAGAAAAGTGGAATTTTGTCAACTAATGACTGTTTGTCCGACTCACCTGTATACCTGCACACAGAGAAAGTTTCGGAATAGTCCTGATTAGACCAAACTCAGACAGGAGGAGGAAGAGCAGTCCAGGGGCAAAAAGAAGAACGTTCATTTTGACAGACACTGCTAAACTGTCAGAAAAATAGAAAGAATGCATTATTTCATTATATATAACACAAAGCAACACCTGTACCTCAGCATGATTGGCACTGAAACATGAAATTTGCAGACATATTCATTGGTCCAGTGACAGAAGTCACAACTTGCCTGTAAAGTCCACAGCCCAATGTCCAGTAGCCGTCCATGAAGAGGTTGACAGCCGCAAATAGAAGCATCATGGCCACCGGATCATTAAAGAGACGCAGAACAAAGATGGAGTGAATCCGGTATGATGCACAACACATGAAGAAGAAAACATAGGGAGGAACCTGCAAAAGGTTTAAGGAATAAAGACATGGATTACTGAGAATGAACAGAAGTAAGACCAGTTGGTAAGTAAGAAATAGTTCTGCAGATTATGTTTTTTTTTTTTTATGTTGCCGATAGTATCCGGGTAGACTAACCTTCTTAGTGCGGTGGTATATTCTGAAGACCAAGAGCAGTGTAATGAGGTAGAAAACAGCAAAAAGGTACTGGCCCAGACGGATGTTCACACCTGAGCTGGTTATGTAATACAAAGCTGTAAAGATGTATACAAAGCCAGCTGGATACCTGCAACAGCAATGAGAATGTTCATTCAACAGTTATTGCACAAAAAAATCCGAAAGCCCACCATGAGATGAAATTTTTGCAACTCACACCAAGGGGCCTGTGTCTCCTTTAAGCTGTGTGTAGTCATAAGTGCCATTGATTACTCCCTCCACCTCATCCATGTAGGCTTTCCAGTCAATCTCGGTGTCTTATGAAAAGCATGTCAGGTGAATCATTGAGCATAGGGGAATTAGAATCGCTGACAGTGACCATTCAAGGATTTCTAGTGACTGATTAATAAAATAAAAACTACAATGTCAAAATACTACAATGTATTTGATACGTTGATACATAATATTAGAACTACAACTACAATGTCACAGACTAAATATCTTTCATGTATAACAGCTAACAGTTTCTCACGATTTTATACATATGAACACCTATATTCATAGTTTTCTATGGTCAGCTTCTCAATGTATGAATTATATGATCAATTCAGTTTATTATTAGATAAAAATAATCAATGTTTGCATGCCTTTACTTTTAGAAATATTGTCGAAGTGCTTAATAGGCAAACTAGTGGCAACTTTTGAGGGCCAGTATACATCACAACGTACCGCTGCTACGAATTTTCACAGTAACAAACCAACTGCATGTCATGCGAGAACTGTAAATTCCCTTTGACAGGGGGCTTCTGAGTGTTTGCTAATGCTAACATTTTAGCGTTCTGATACATTCAGAAAGACGAAAAAAACACATAGCATGCTAACTAGCCAGCACAACTACTTACATGCTACCTTCTGTATGACCCAAACATTGATCCCGATTTCCAAAATCCATAACAGTGAAACCACCAGTAATGTGTATTCCGTCTTGAACACGACTAAGTGTTTGTCCTGCCACAGTGTGTTAAGGATCGCCCGCAGAGGAGACGGGGAACCAGGCGGCTTTCTCCGCACAATCCCTCCTGCCATCTCGGGGACGTAGACATAGAAAGAGGCTTCTTCTATTATTTGACATGCGCCTTAGACCCTCCGAGTCGTAGTGCTGTCGTCACACGACACGTGACCAGAAGTATCGGCGCGTCTATTTCAACCTCTTGAGCAGGTAAACAGAAATGATTTCCAATATCTGACTGCTACCAAATTCTCACTAATAGGTGTTAAAATTGGCAATTATATTAGTCATTGACATCAGGGACAGATTAAATGGGCCGCTGCTATTTTAACGTTATTCCTTGCAACGATAGCTGGTTCACACAGCAGCTCATGTGGGCTAACCATTCTTTCAAAAACCTTAAGTGTTTAATTAATTTATGCTACTGTCAACAGGATGAGTGATATTTTTATTTAAAGAGGAGTTTCAATGGTTGAATATCGGTAAGTTGTCAACGGTTTGCCTTGTCAACGGTTCGTGAACGCCAACTGTCATATAGGCTTTAAGGAACGTTCGATCGAATTTGTTTCTATCTAGTTCGATGCCGTTTGTGTTCACGCAAAAAGCTAAGGTTTAATGTAAGCAAATTCGAGTGCTCACTCTAGGTATATAATCTTTTCTGTGGGTTGTTTGTACATAATTCTGATACTGAACCGTAGGTATGACTTATAGAATAACAGAAAATAACCTCCGAGTATTTCGTCATCTTGCTTTACATTGACCTCATGATCGCAGTTTGACAAATGGAACTTAAGGCGTGATGCAATCCTTATTTAGTTTATATTTTCTGTGTTCACTTAAAAGTATTTTGTAGCTGTAAAACAGCTGCAATATCAACAGATAAATGAGGTGAACCTGCTTTGCTGCATCACCTCATCGCTTTTTTGAAGACTAAAGGAACATTCATATTTTTCCCGAACTTGGAGTTGATTCATAAGGAGTTGATTCAAGTATGAACTCGTGAAAAGTGGGACTGCAACATATCTGAACAGGTGCACCTATACGAGGAAACAAAATATTTCTATGATAGATTTTTGCACAATGATATCCATGTTGATTTCATACACACACATACACACACACACACACACAGTGGGGAGAGCAAATATTTAACACTGCCGATTTTTCAGCTTTTTCCACTTGCAAAGCATTTAGAAGTCTTTAGTTTTTATTAAAGGTACTCTTCAACTGTGAGTGATGGAATTTAAAACAAGAATCCAGAAAAACACATTGTATGATTTTTAAGCAATTCATTTGCAATGAATTTGCTTTTTCTTGCATGACATAAGTTTTTGATACATCAGAACAACAGAACTAAATATTTGGTACAAAAACCTTTGTTGGCAATTACAGAGATCAGACATTTTATTGTAGTTCTTGACCAGGTTAGCACACACTGCAGAAGGGTTTTTCAGCCACTCCCCCATACAGATCTTCTCCAGATACTTCAGGTTTTGGGGCAGTCGTTGGGCAATATGGACTTTCAGCTCCCTCCAAAGATTTTCTTTTGGGTTCAGATCTTGAGACTGGCTTGGCCACTCCAGGACCTTGAGATGCTTCTTCTAGAACCACTCCTTAGTTGCCCTGGCTGTGTGTTTCGGGTCATCGTCATGCTGGAAGACCCAGCCACGACCCATTCTCAAGGCTCTTACTGAGGGAAGGAGGTTGTTGGCCAAGATCTTGACATACATGGCCCCATCCATCCTCCCCTCAATACGGTACAGTCGTCCTGTCCCCTTTGCAGAAAAGCATCCCCAAAGAATGATGTTTCCACCTCCATGCTTCAAACTTGGGATGGTGTTCTTGGGGTTGTACTCCTCCTCCTTCTTCCTCCAATCACAGTAAGTGGAGTTTAGATCAAAAAGCTCTATTTTTGTCTCATCAGACCACATGGCCTTCTTCCATTCCTCCTCTGGATCATCTAGATGGTCAATGGCAAACTTCAGACAGGCCTGGACATGTGCTGGCTTGAGCAAGGGGACCTTGCGTGCGCTGCGGGATTTTAATCCATAACAGTGTAGTGTGTTGCTAATGGTTTTCTTTGAGACTGTGGTCTCAGCTCTCTTCAGGTCATTGACCAGGTCCAGCTGTGCAATTCTGGGCTGATCCCTCACCTTCCTCATGATCATTGTTGCCCCATGAGCTGAGATCTTGCTAGGAGCCCCAGACCAAGGGAGGTTGACCATCATCTTGAACTTCTTCCATTTTCTAATAATTTTGCCAACAGATGTTGCCTTCTCACCAGGCTGTTTGCTTATTGTGCTGTAGGCCATCCCAGCCTTGTGCAGGTCTACAATTTTATACCTGATGCCCTTACACAGCTCTCTGGTCTTGGCCATTGGGGAGAGGTTGGAGTTTGTTTGATTGAATGTATGGACAGGCGTAATGAGTTCAAACTGGTGCAGTTGATAAATGCAATGAGTTGAGAACAGAAGAGCTTCTTAAAGAAGAAACTAATAGGTCTGTGAGAGCTGCAGGTCTTACTGGTTGGTAGGTGATAAAATTCTTATGTCATGCAATCAAATGCAAATTAATTACCGGTAATTTAAAAACATACAATGTGATTTTCTGGATTTTTGTTTTAGATTCTGTCACTCACAGTTGAACATATATATATCAATATATATATCAATATCCATTACGGCTAAAAATCATATTTTCATGATAGGAAATGAACGGATTGGTAGTTTCTTGTCCAATTTCAATAATACAAAAAATAGGCAGAATTTTCGAGAATAAGTGATAAGGAAGGAGACACCAACCCCAACCGGAGTCCATTTACTCCTTTCTTAGGAGTAAATGGAAAGCAGCAAAGAGGAATCCCCTGCTGCAACCTTTTTCATAAGCTGTGAGAGTCCTTCACTGAAATTTGTCTCTGAAAATGTATAATTTTCTCTGTGATCAGTGAAAATCTGACTTTTAAGTGTGGGCTTCAATCAAATATATTTTGGATGGCAGCCCAGTTGCAAGGTTTAGTCTTTTGGAAGAAGTTGTGAATTAGATGGAAACTGAATTAATTGTGAAGTGGAACATAACTTTTCAAGTGCTAAGCCTATTGTTATACTGCAGGCTACATTTAAAGGATTATAGTGTAATAGGTATTAAATTAATCAGCATTTAATCAAACTTGCTATCTGGGCAACAGTGATGTGTAGCTGAAATCTCTTTCTACAGATGTACTAAACAACAATCCAAAAATATTATTTTTGAAAATTAAAACATTGACATTAAAAGTTAGAAACACAGTTGTAATTACTGATTGACTTGTGTTTTCCTTTCAGTACCTAGGCAGGGTAGTGCAGGAGACCCAGAGGGAATGGACGGATTTCCTGTGAAGATCACACAAGCAGTGTGTCTCGGGGCCAGTGTTGCCCTGTCAAGCCTCTGCTACTATCTGTACAGGAAAAGCCGAAAGACAGTAGATAGACTTGATGTGAGTTTCTGGTTATTTTTTCATGTTACATAGCAATAATTATCTTTTCATATGTTTAGAATGTTTTAATTTCATTTTTTTGCTGTCTTAAAAAACTGTGAAGAAATTACATGGGATATGATATCATATTAGCAATCTTCAACTTTCACACACTGTTCCAAAAATGTCTCTGAATAGTAACAATTTATGTTTCCCCTTCTATTGTTCTTGCATGGTGCATTGCTTATCTGATGACACAAGTTCATACTGTGTGTTTGTTCCATGTAAGCCCTAAAATAGTTGATATGGATGATTTGAGAAAAATGAAATTGGGTTAGGGAAAAATATATTGTATTCAATATACAATATTTGTAATATTACATCTTATATTCCTTTATTATTTAAGCTCTGCTTAGGCATGGAAAATTGTATAGTAGCAACACCACACAATCACTTGAGCATGTCAACTGCTTGTTGGCTAATTAAAACATTTTTCAACATTTATAAGTAAACCTACAACTTCACTGTTATGAAATATCAATAATTGTCTTTTATCTTTTTTTTAATTTTTAGTTGTGCATGATACCTTTGCACATTACCCATGATACTTTCGGTACATTGCCTTTTTAGTAGCTGCTTACTAATCAGGTGTCAATATTATATGTAATAAAAGTTTACAATCATTTTTTTTAGGTAATATGCTGAACTTTAGATTGTTTCTAGGTAAGATTTTAGGTCATTTAATTTTTTTGAATGCTGAATGTGATTCATTTACAAAAAGGGAAAATTTATTGTCGAAATAATGTGTTTTAGATGTTTAGAAAAAAATCCCAATACAAGGTCAAAGGGATAGGATAATTTCTCACTTATTGCCCAAAATAATGAGGTGAGTTGATTTGCTTTTCTACTTAGCACGAACACATATGAGAAGACTCCCCTATCCAGGAAATATCTGGCTGTGATTGTTGAAATTCTGAAGCCAGATTCTAATTCTGTGCATGTGTCTTCATCAGGATGCTCCACACTTCAGCATAAATGGAAAACTCAAAAATGTTTTAAAAGTTTCGCCAGAAAGGTGTCTACAATATGCTGTGATAGAAGGTAATGACTGCTTCAATATTTCGAGAGGAAAAACAGCTGATCTGTGTTTGTTGTTTTCTATTACGGTATGTTCCTCTTTATTTGTCTGGATATGCAGGTACTGTTCAACCATTAGGAGAATCTCTGAAAAGTCAGTTCCAAAAAGAAACTGTCGGGGTGTTGCAGAAATTCATGTTGAGAGAACATAAACGGGTTTGGAATGGCATGTCACACACTTGGTGAGCACCTTAATTACATTTGCAGTATTGAATTACAGCAAAGTATGATACTACAGATTGCTTTATTTAAGTATGGATGATATTTAACTGTATTCTTGTGGGTTTTTTGATGGTCAGTTTTAATTCCTTGTAAATGATGAGTTGGTCACCTTTACGATCACGGGACGTTTCAGTCAACTTTATGCAATTTTTTTTATTGGATTTTTTTTCGGTTTTGAACTTAATAATTCTTTCAACTATTATCAAATTCTGTTTTCCAAATCTATTACTCGCAATATCTATATTATAGCTCCGATTCATGAAACATTTGTTTCTCTTCCTGCCTATCACAGGGTTGACAGTGAGCGAGTTTTACACCACAGGTTGAATGCTGTCCCATTTGTGTTAGCTGGATCAGATGAGGCTGCAGTCAAAGTCCTGCTCCCTCTGCAGGCCTCTGGAATGCACATGGAGATCACCCATGAGAAGTTCCACCAGGTCGATTATGGCCTTGGCGATATCTTGGAACAATACCTCAGAGGCGAAAAGCTTAAAGGGCAACTAGAGACAGAAGAGATGCTCAAAGTCAGTCGTCTGAAGAAAAGCTAACACTGTTAATATTGATCAGAATTATTAATTTTCACCTAGTGGTGCATTTAAATGAAGGCTTAATTGTTCATTATTTGTTTTTTGATCCTTTTCTCTACAGGTGGGTACAGCTCTCACAGGTATAGGTGAGCTTGTACTGGACACGGATGGCACCATCAACCTTCAACCTCCTTCCAATGGCTCACAGTACTTTCTGAGCATTGCAGACTTTGACACTCTCAGGGGAGAGCAAGAAGGCACGGCTTCTAACTGGAAAAAACTTGCCATTGTCTTTGCTGTGGTAGGAGCAGCGGTCTTGTTCTGGGTCATTCAGTGCTACTATCACCAGATAAAACTGCGTTGGGAGCAGGAGCAAGCAAGGAAAGAATTTGAGAAACTGCAGGCAGAAGCCAAAAGAGCATATAACACCTCACAGGATGAAGGAGAAGAACACATGGAGAATGCCTGTGTGATTTGCCTGAGCCAACCTAGAAACTGTATCGTACTGGACTGTGGGCATGTGTGTGTCTGCCACAACTGCTATCAAGCCCTTCCACAACGGCAGTGCCCCATATGCAGACAGAACATCAGCAGAGTGTTGCCTCTCTTCTATGCTTGAGACCTCAGGCAGCCTGATCTTGTCAAGCGAAGGCAGTGATAGCACTTTAAATAACGGAATACTGTACTAAATGTGACATGTGGAGAACCTCTTATTAGAACACAATTTGCATATTGACAAAATGCTAATTAGTGTCCACAAGAGAGGTCATGTGAAGTATATTAAAAAAAAAGGGGGATTTTAAGACACTGAAATATAGAATTACGACTGAATGGGCAACGATATATTGATTGGAAGCTGACCTGATTTGGGGATATAAAAGACAACATTGCTAAGATATTTGTGTAAAGTTTTTGACTAATGGCTATAATTGTGTCGAGAACAAGCAGCGAATTCCATATCCAATCATCCATCCATCTTCCCCCACTTATAAGGAGTTGGCTTGTGGGAGCAGCACCCTGAGCAGTGAGGCCCAGACCTCCGTCTCCCCCGCCACATGGTCCAGCTCCTCTGGGGAGACTCCAAGGTGTTCCCAGGCCATCCTGGAGACATAGTCTCTCCAGTGTGTCCCCACGGTCTCCTCCCAGATGGACACGGCCGGAACATATCCTGGGAGGTGTCCAGGAGGCATTCTGACTAGATGCCTGAGTCACCTCATCTGACTCCTCTCCATGTGGAGAAGCAGCGGGTCTACTCCGAGCTCGTCCCGGATGACCGAACTTCTCACCCTATTTCCAAGGGAGAGTCTGGCCACCCTGTGGAGGAAACTCATTTCGGCCGCTTGTGTACGTGATCTCGTTATTCCTTTCACTAACCACAGCTCGTGACCATAGGTGAGGGTGGGAACGTAGATCGAGCGGTAAATTGAGAGCTTCGCCTTCTGGCTCTCCTCCTTCACCATGACAGACCGGTACAAAGTCCGCATCGCTGCAGACACCGCACTGATCCGCCTGTCGATCTCTCTCTCCAACCTCTTCCCCGACCCGGAGTCAGCATTCCAGTTGTTTCTGGTTGAGCACAACGGTCTTGGATTTGAAGGTGCCAATCCTCATCCCGGCCGCTTCACACTCAGCTGCGAACCGTTCCAGTGAGAGCTGGAGATCATGACTCAATGAAGCCAACAGAACCACATCATCTACAAAAATTAGAGACTCCATCCTGCGGCCACCAAACCGGATCCCCTCGACACCCTGGCTGCACCTAGAAATTCTATTGTCCATAAAATTTATGAACAGAATCGGTTGACAAAGGGCAGCCCGACTTACAACTGGCAATGCGGGCCAAGCTCGGACACCGATCATACAGGGACCGAACAGCCTGTATGACGGGTTCGGTACCCCATATCTCCGGAGCACCCCCCGCAGGATTGCTTGCAGGACACGGTTGAATGCCTTCTCCAGATCCACTTCTCCAGATCCGTGTAGACTGGTTGGGCAAACTCCCATGCCCCCTCAAGAATCCTGCCGACGGTAAAGAGCTGGTCCACTTTTCCATGGCCAGGATGAAAACCACACTGCTGCTCCTGGATCCAAGTTTCAACAACCCAACGGACCCTCTTCTCCAGCACCGCCAAATAGACCTTACCAGGGAGGCCGAGGAGTGTGATCCCCTGTAGTTGGAGAACACCCTCAGATCCCTCTTTTTAAAAAGGGGGATCTTCACCTCTGTCTGCCAGTCCAGAGGCACTGTCCCCAACATCCACACAATGCGGCAGAGGCGTGTCAGCCAGGACAGCCCTACTGCATCCAGAGCCTTGAGGAACCCAGGGCCTACAGAAGAGCTTTTTGACTGCTTCAGCAACTTCAACCCAGGAAATAGGTTTCTGCTCCAGAGTCCCATTGGAAAGCATTTCAACGGGGTTGAGGAGGTCTCGGAAGTATTCCTGCCACCGATTTACAATGTTTCGATTTGAGGTCAGCAGTGCCCCGCTCCCACTGTACACAGTGTTGACGGAGCACTGCTTACCCCACCTGAGCCGCCAGACGGTGGACCAGAATATCCTTGATGCCCACTGGAAGTTGTTCTCCATGGTCTCCCCGACTCCTCCCACACCTGAGTTTTTGCCTCGGCAACCACCAAAGCCGCATGCCGCCTGGCCTGCCGGTACCTGTCAGCTGCCTCCAAAGCCCCACAGCCCTGATAGGATTCCTCCAGTTTGACAGCATCCCTCACCGTTGGGAGTCCACCAGCATGTTTGAGGGTTGCCGCCACGCCTGCCGCAGCTATGGTCAAGCCACAGCTATGGTCAAGCCACATATCCCTACCCGTCCCTTCCAATCTACCACCTCTGGGCGACTGTCCACCCCATCACTCAGAGTCCCTGGCTGCCGATCAAACCGGTCTCGGCTCTTCTCGGTCTGCTGGAACGAACCCCCAAACAAGGTCAGAACAGTGGGGTCGCTGCCCATCTTTCACCGTGAGCTGGAAACATACCTTTTCACCAAGCACTACTCTACTAATCGCATTTAGCCCCCAGCTCCCTTGCCAAAAAAACGAAAAAAGGATGAAATGAATGTATGTATGTATATGGTTCTGAGATGGCTATTTGGTTGAGCGGTCACTTCTGACTATTGGTACTTCGGATCTTCGGTGACTGAATAGCACTTCTTGTAAGTCGCTTTGGATAAAAGCGCCTGCCAAATGTAATGTCCCTGTAATGGGGACATTACTGTACATTGCTGTACTGTTACATTACTGTAATGTAATGTAACGGTCTGCGGACTGGACAATGGAAGCATGGAACATGACCCATTTGGATTCAATGTCTCCCGCCTCCCTAAAGACGTGGAACACAATGTGTTTATTGACAAAATGCCCGGAGGATGTACACACTAAACTTAGGACATTTTAGATTTGAAGATCACCTTCAGGACTTGGTGAGGCGCTTACCTGCCTCTGAACATTTCAACAACAGCTGCCACATTAAATGAGTGCCGCTGTATGTTTGAGTAGACTCACGTGTCTCACAGGACTCTCAAGAGGAGACAAATTTATGATTCCTTCCTTTTTTTTCTCCTTCAGCTTAAATGCTTGTTGACAGCACCTGAGGTCTGAAAAGACTTGGGGTGTAGTGAGTCATAAGTCTTAACTATTTCTGCCATCGCTCAACAAGCAATGGAGAGAGACAGAAAATGGTTTACAGTTTGAAAGCAACCTCCATATACAGTTTTTATTTTCTGAAGTAGCACAGGAAGAGGAAATCTAATAGGCGTATGTCTGGTTTTAAGGAGGCGGCAGGGGAGGGCAAGGTGAAGAGTGTCGGTGCAGGGCGGGAAAGGGGGTGAGAAAGGACCAGGTGGCAACTCGGGACCCTCATAAATCTTCCTTGGCAGTCATACTATGACAAATTCTTCATGAGCTCTCAGCAGAATAGCAGCTGCGGCTCTCAGGGAGCAGACTATTGCTGGAGCTCAGGCTGACTTCAGGGCAGGGAAGAAATTGCGTTCTTTATTTGGCCATTCCTGTTTAATTAAATGTCTTAGTTAAACAGATAAAAAGACATTACACAAATGGAGTGAGAGGAGTTGTCACATGGGAAAAGTAAGAAGAAAGAAATAAACATTTACATGTGTCACAACATTCTAATGGCTTTTTTTTATATTAGTTAGTCAATCACCAAATCCAGGTCACTTTTCCCCAATTTTAGGACATTTCCTTCTAATTTTCAGATGAGGATTTTTAAGGTAATTTCTTGCTCACTTTTCAGTAACTGAGCATTATGATAGCTCCCTCCAACCAACCCCTCCTATGGGATCTTTATTAACCTTTTTAAAAAAAAAAAATTCTTTTACATTTAGTATATATTTGTTGACATTCATTTTTCAGATTTCTTTATTTTTTTGGGGGGGGCACGGCATAACACAGATCACTTCAATTATCACAAATTTGTAGGATATTCTGCTGCTTTTAAAAGCAATTAATTGTCAATTTTCTCACTGAGTTCTTCTATGACTAGAAAAAAAAAATTAAGGAACAAAAGTGGACATATAGAATGAAATTACAATTATGATATCAAGAACAGCATCACATATATTTATTCACAAAACTTTAGTACGCGTTCTGTACGAGTTTATAAAATGGTGCTGGCACTGCTACCACTAGGTGTCCATCTTTGTTCACATGAGATGGTGAAACTCAAGCCATTCTGGCAATGACTCAGTGGGTGCTTTCCTAGTCACATGTAATTAATGTACAATACAAAATCCTGTTAAATCATGTCTGATGGCTGTCAAACAATTCAGATGATATGATCATGCTCTAATAGGCAGTAACTTAATGGATGTAGACTCTAATTAGAGATGATGAGGGAGCAGATAGTGGTGATCCTGTGAAGTAGAATCTAGCATTACACTTAAAAGCATGAAAGTTTTAGTTTTGAAGAAACCGCCTGAAATATGGACCCCAAAGCAGACTCTGAATCCTTTTTGTGTATTTGGTTGCAATAGAAAAAACCTTAACAGGCAAAGTGGAGGTGCTGTATCTCAGGAGAGAGACCCACTGTAGCATCCCATCGTTTGTATTGCCAATTACTGCTGTCACCCATCTGTTTTGGGCATGCAGTGAAACGCAGGATCCGCTGACCTACTTTTCAACAGGAGCGTGACTCCAGAGCTTCTTCACTTGTCAACAAACCAGAGTGCTCCATCCCTGAGAAGAGGGAGAAAAGCCTGCTTTATGGGGAAATTTACACAGATTGGGTACAGCTGCTTTTCTGTTTGACCCCTTAAGTTAGAGCTGATTACACTGTTATTGCCACAATTGTTAACAGAGCATTCTTCTAAATGAGGATGTAGTGACTCACCACTGAAGACAGACAAGAGTATCGATATTGTTAATAGTATATAAGGTTACAGCTGTGACACCTGCTGAACAAATAGATCCAGAAATTAGAGAAAAAAAAAAAACACATTATTTTAGGATTCTTGGAAAGAGTAGGCTCATGATTTGTTGTTTTATAAGCTATATATATAGGTTATATTTATAAAAAATGTCCATTTTGTAACCAACTGCTTTTCTTTTAATGCATTTATTCAGAAAACACAAAACCTCCCAAATGACATATAGTTACACAAAGCTGCGTTGTGTTTTACAAGCCAAGGGGTTTAACAAAAGTGTCAGTTTTAGTAGTTGTCTGACCATAATTTTTTAGAGCCTAGAGCGAGGATTAAATGTAAGCAGTTGGCCAAAGTCTGGATATAACTTAAAAATACATAGATCTTATTTCATTTTAGGGATTATTGAGGGTCTCCAACTTCCTGAATATATGTTGTTTGTGTGAAAGATAGTTAGTTCATGAGTGGGGGGGCTTTCGATAACCTACCTGGGTCGACAACCTTTACTCTTCCTGTTTTCTGTCTCACTCTTTCCAAGAGGACATCTCCATATATCAAAGGAACAGGGACTTTCTTGCTGTGAGGCAGAAGCGCTAACCACTGTGCCACTGGGCTTATAAATAACTTAAAATGTGGTTTAATAACATTTATTTCCTTCATACAGCATCTGTCCTTTTTTGTCACTTGTGTTGAGCTGCTTTGTGACAGCAGCTGAACGCTAAAGATGACAGTGAGGTGACAGTTCCTGTGCAGGGTGTGATCGCTAAAAAGTCCCTGAATCTGCTCTGTATTTTGATTATACTGTATCCAACTAGGGTGGCACGGTGGCGCAGTATTTAGCGCTTTGGTTCAATTCTGACGGGGACTTTTCTGTGTGGAGTTTGCATGTTCTCCCCGTGTCAGCGTGGGTTTCCTCCAGTTCTCGGGTTTCCTCCCACAGTCCATTGGGAAAATTGCACCAAAAGAGTGAGTGAGTGAGTGAGTGAATGTTGTCTGTTATTGTATCATTGACTGGCCAGTCTAGGGTGTAACCTGCCTCTTGCCCGATGACAGCTGGGATGGACTCCAGCACCCCCTGCAACCCTGAGTGCAGGATAAGCGGTAAAAGATGATGCTTGACCAAAGGAATAGTGCTCAACAATATGAATAACACACCTTTGGCTTTGAGTACAGCAGTACTCTGCAACTCTGTTGCTTCATCATGCTTCTCTGTCTCATCTGTCCTCAGTGGCTCATTGGGTGTAGCTCTGCCATTGTACCCAAAAATATTTGGAGCCAAAAACCCTTTGAACATACCGGACATGCACTCATGCATGTTTGCACACAAACACAATACTATCTATTGATTAATAAATTCCATCTGTTGTATTTTCAGTTGCTCTGTAAAGTATACCTCCTCACACTAAGAATTACTCAAGGCTTAGACTCGTAGTATTGGTCCGGCCTCTCAACTATGCTCATTATTGGTGCTTTTCCTGAACTTGAGTTCCTCGGGGACAACCAGGGTGTGAAGATGCAATACAGAGTGTGTGTACAAATCCAGTGGTGGTCTGTCTGCTCAAAGAGAGAGAAGGGTGATGAGGTGGTGACTCAGCATGCTAGTGATACATTTGTAATTGGAAGCAGTGCTTCAAGAGCACTCACACACATTTCACAAGGGTGGACACCCTCATCAGAGATCTTCTGAGTGAGTGAGCCAGATCATTAAGACCTGCTGCAAGATAAAGATGAAGAGGGAGAAAAGAGCAGGAGGGACACAAAGGAGAAATCACAGCCTGGACCCCAAGAAAGATCAATTTAACAAAAGGTGGGAAAACAACTGATGAGGAGTCACTGGATTTAGGTGTGCGTGTCCTGACATTATGTACCACAGACCAAAATATGCAGGGAGCAGTGACGTGCAGTGAGTAGAGGCAGGGGAGGCCGGGCCTTACCTGTCACCATGGAAAGAAAAAAATGTAAAATGAAAAAAGAAATTAAATGGTTATATTTATTCAGTGATTTGTACTATAAAATTATTTTCCACATAACTTCACCATTTTTAGCTTTTTTTTTCAAAAGCGCTCAAAAAAAATTCACATTTATCGTTCAAATATGAAGAAGAGATGTGCGGCGACAGAGCAACCAGCTGAGCCCCCTATGGATTGCACGATGATTATGCTAACTGTGCTGGCATGCTATGCACTGAGACCGTATCCGTTTCTCTGTGTATGTCACGATTAAAATTAGTATGGACTTCAGACAAAAATAAAGGTAAGAGATGATAATGTTTTTTTTTTAAATATGTTTTTTTTCTATGCCACAGTTTGTATATGTAAAGAATGCTGATATGATATTTTAAACAAAACACGTCAACTGTTGCCAATAAAATAGTGAATAAGCTGCTCTGTAGGGTTCATATGTTTGTAAGTCTGACTGTGATGACGTCAGTGCCTCACCAGCCATGAACCTCAGTGCACGTCACTGGCAGGGAGGCATTGGGTTATCCGGAGCAGATGCAAATAAAAGAGCTCCATCTTTCCACCATAAATTAAGAGCATGAGAAAGCAACTGGCACCGTGCAGGGCAGCAGGTTAGATATTTCACCATGTATTATATGTCTGTCACTGAGATCTTTAAAATCTTTGTAAAATCTTTGTCCATTGTTTCAATGCAAAGCATGAATAAACTTAAATGTTGATTGACCAAAGGGACCTCCTGGGGGGAATCCTGTGAGGAGGTGCTCCGAGAGTATGGGGTGCCAAATCCTGTCATACGGGCTTTTGGGTCCTTGTATGATCTGTGTCAGAACATGGTCTGCATTGCCGGTTCTAAGTCTGACTCGTTTCAAGGGATGGTTGGACTCCGCCGGGGCTGTGCTTTGTCACCGCTTCTGTTCATAACTTTAATGGACAGAATTTCTAGGCGCGGCCAGGATGTTGGGAGGATCCGGGTTGGTGACCTCAGGGTTGGGTCTCTGCTTTATGGGGATGGTGTGGTTCTGTTTACTTCATCGGACATTTTCCAGCTCTTACTGGCGGGACCAAATGTGAAGTGGCTGGGATGAGGATCACCACCTCCAAATCCAAGACCATGGTTCTCAGCCAGAAACAGGTGGAATGCCCACTCCGGGTTGGGGAGGAGGTTTTGCCCCGAATTGAGAAGTTCAGGTATCTCGGGATCTTGTTCATGAGCGAGGGAAGGATGAAACAGGAGATCGACAGGTGGATCGCTGCGGTGCCAGCAGTGATGTGGACTCTGCACCAGTCTGTCCTGGTCAAGAAGGACCTGAGCCAAAAGGCAAAGCTCTCAATTTACTGATCGATCTACGTTGCTACCCTCACCTATTGTCACGGGCTATGGGTTGTGTCCTTGAGAGCAAGGTCACTGAATCAAGCGGCCGAAATGAGCTTTTTCCGCAAGGTGTCCCGGGCTCTTCCTTTGAGATATAGGCTCAGTACAAAGTCACTGCTCCTCCAAATGGAGAGCAGTCAGATAAGGTGGCTTGGGCATCTGGTTAGGATGCCTCCTGGACGCCTCCCTGGTGAGGTGTTACGGGCATGTCCAGCCGAGAAGAGGCTCCAGGGAAGATCCAGGACACTCTGACATAGTCTTGTCCAGAGACGCCTTGGGATCCCCTGGAAGAGCTGGAACAAGTGGCCAGGGAGAGAGAAGTCTTGGCCTCTGCTTCAGCTGCTGCCCTGGGAACCGATCCTGGATAAACTGTCGACATTGGTTGGATGGCTGGATGGTGGGACATATGAGCTATAACAAAGCTTAAACAATTCATGAATATGATTTTGAGGCAAAAGTCTGCAGGAAAGGTGCAATTGGCGCAATTGTAAAATCTGTCTGCCACTTTAGCACCATGGACAGCACCGAGGATTTATCCAGACCCACCACAGTTAATGGTGTTATTGCTATGAAACAACAATAGACCGGGAACAAAGCTGCCAACTCACCCAGATCCTCAAAACAGATTGTGGTTTGGAATGCAGAATCTGGATGTGAGGAGAATGCAGATAAATGTTCTGCATAGCAATAAAGCCTCTCATGTCATCCATCTTGATCTTCTGGGTAATATTAGCTTTTAATGTTTAAATACATCACTACATAATGACCAGAACACTATAGGAGTCTCTCAGCTCCAAGTACGTTCTTGCCTCCCAAGTTGCAAATTCGAGCCTAAACGACAAAGGAGTTCTCTAACTCAGAATCATGAGATGCCCCCAAAGGTCATTGTAGCCGCAAAGGATTCTGGGGTTCCGCTTGCCAGTTTCCCCACCACGCGCTATAATATACCTGCGTGAGCTGAAATGTGATGATTCATTGTATGGAAACGGTCCAGTAAGTGAATGCGTCTACAAGGGTATGACTATTTTGCAAACTCAGGAAGATTTTGTCCATCACATGTCAGGGTAGGGACAGTCCCTTCACTTTCATTCAGGAAAAAGGAAAAACGGTCAATCCTGTTCTTATAGTGAAACTCCCTGAGAGTAAACTTTTTGTTTCATATTTCAAAAAATTCCTTGGGAGATGAGAAAAAAATGTGCATTATTTAAAGTATTGTACGCTATTTCCGAATGTGACATCACGAATCCGAGCAGATAAGAGAAAGTATACAAACATACAAACATCACGCAAGCATTTCAAAAATGTGTTATTTTGATTAGACTTGGGCAAAATAAACCCTATACATATAGTCCAATTCCCCTTAAAAAAATTGCCCCATTGCTGCTGAAATGCCCAACAATTCATATTCTCGCCTGTTGGTGTCGCTCTCGATCCTCCACCGCATGGAGTCCCCCGCCACACACACACACACACACACACACACACACACACACACACACACAGTCGAATGGATGACTTCACCGTTCTGCCTGGGTTTCCTTTATGATCCCGGGATCTACCTCTTCCTCCAGCAGACATCAGCCGGCAGCGCAAGCGTACATACGCTCCCTCCTTCCCTCCCTCCCTCCTTCTTGGCCCCGCAGCTGCAGCGTCCAGGACGACAGTGACTCCCGGAAGTCCCAGGCTGGCAAACGCACTTTCTCGTCCTCACCGTCAGCCAGCCTCACATTCGGAGCGGGGGGAGATCCCAGCGCGAAGAGAAGCGAAACACCGCCGCTCGGACGAATCGGATCTAAGGTTGCGCTTGAACCCCACGGAGGAAGACTTCCCTTTGTTACCTTCCTTTCATCCACACGCCGGTGATCCCTCCGCGGTGCGCCACCATGTCCGAGGTGTTGCCTTACAACGAGGGGAAAATGAGTGGCTACGGGGCAGACAGCGAGGTCAGTCAGATGTCCTTTAGCTGCGGACTGCAGGACACAAGCGCCTTTTTCGCCGCGTCGCAGGCGAAAAGACCCCCAAAGCTCGGGCAGATCGGCAGAGCCAAACGAGGTAAAAACACGGCGCCAAAATGACTGATAGACGTGACGCGCAAACAGTCGATTCAGACACGCAACGGGGAATGGATTTTATTTAACTGTTGCTTTCTTTCTTTCTTGCTTTTTTTCCCCCCATTTATATTCATCTTTATTGATTTTATTGGTATGCACGATTTAGAATACCCACCCGCGTTATTATTCAATTTCCTTCGCCCGGTTCTATTTTGTCGCACATTCGCTCTGTTTACATGACATATAATCCCCGTGGAAGGACACACCCCACGCTGCACCCGGTTAAAAAAAAATAAAATTAAAAAAAGAGAGAAGAGGGTAGGGGGGTTTTGCTCGTTGCTAAAACTAGGATGTTTTTCAGTGCGCGGAAGGTTTATTTATTCCATTATTATTGTTATTGTTGTTGTTGCTGTCGTTCACCTGCGACCTCAGCACTCAGATCGACTCCCTTTGTTACCAGACGTGCACCTTCTCACATGTTAATTTCCGTTTTTTAATCATTTATTTATCCCGAAATTTAAGACGGGGGGTGGGGGGGTTCGTTGAGGTTCAAAACCGTGACCCCTCCCCCCCTCTCCCCCGGAACGGGACTTAATAGAAATGTCATCATTTGTTTCTGCTGCCAGATGGATCGAGTAAATATCTCTCCCTCCCCTCCTCCTTTCCTCCTCCTCCTCCTCCACAGTGGTCATCGAGGACGACCGAATAGACGAGGTCCTGAAGGGGATGACAGACAAGTCACCGCCCGGCGTTTAAAACGTGAACGTGGCCTTTGCAGACTTTTTTAATTTCGATCACCGATTTGAAGCACTTGTCGGCTGTGCATGTTCGAGGATTGCTGGAGAAATCGACGACACGGAGTGAGGATTGGGATGAGAGGGGGATATAAAGATATATATGAATGAATATATATATTTGAGGAGGGGGGAAATGGAAATGTTAAAGGCGAAGAAGGGTAAATGGGAGAAGGCTGGATAGAGCCACAGAAGGGAGGTGGGGAGAGGGGAGCGAGAAGGAGATAACAGAGGAAGGAAGTGTGTGTGATAAGAGAACGACTTTGGAAAAGACCAAGATTTTATTATGGGATTGCTGGCAATTCTCCAAACGACTCCCTATTTTAACTACCGCCGCGCAGCGCGGCGTTGAGATGGCGGACTCTGCTCTGTGTCTCAACCTCTGCTTACTCTAACGATGGATGAACTTTTCATCATTTCGCAACCATCTCAGTTTTCCTTTGCTTAGATCTATTTTATTTTTTTTCCCCGAAAGCTCTGTAAGCAACAAAATACCGCAAGTGGAGGCTGAAGCTTAATCCCAGCCCGATTTCAATAAATTGTACAGTAGGTAGACAGAGCTTTCAGACACCTCCCTCCTCCTCCTTTAGGCTTTGCTTTGTTGATTCTGTCAGCGATGGTGCATTCAAGGGAGCTGTCCTTTCAGCACTGGTCCATTGCATTCCTGTTGCTGCTGCCGCCGCTTTTTAAAGAGAAGAGAAGAAGAAAACCAGACCAACCAAACTCTAGTCTGCCCGCCGTAGGAGACCAGATTGTATGTAAAAACATATATCCGAGGATGGTGCAAAGTTAATATTTTCTGTGGTGGACCCCCCCCCCCCCCCTGCCCCCCGCTCTTCTCCGCTCCCCTTTGGAAACAAAAACAGCATTAGATCACAGTTTAAACAGAAACACAGACTCCTTCTTCCTCAGGCGTCAATGGTTAAACTTGCAGGTTGGCACCGACATGTAGCTGAGTTACTCCTGCTTACACCCCCCTCCCCCCCCAAGCCCCCTCTTCTTCTCTTTTCGCATTAACAAATGTCAAATATCTACAGGCCAGCAGAGACGTGGAGATTATAGTAAATATTTTAAATACTAGTCTATAATTTGGATATTTTCATTTTTGCAATTATTCATGTTTCGTCTTCTATAGATTGAAAGTTCTCACCATCTCCTTGCATGAATTTTCACTCCGGTGCCAACACAGGTGCCACCACTCTTACCCCGGCACGCTTCTTTTTAAACAAAAGTCATATTTGTATTTTTATATCGAAATATTTGTTATTTAAATGATATGCTAGTCTATCGTCTTACAGTTCATCAACAAGAATATTTCTACTTCAGAGAGGATATACAGAGTGGGATTAGGTTTCATATAGGTGAAGCCAAGGTTTCTGTCGACTGGTCTCACTCTATATCAAAGGTTGAAGGTTTTTTTAAAGACTTACTGAATGTGTCTGGGGTTTTTGCACACATCAATGTTCAACTATTAGTAAGAAATCGTATACTGTGACTTGAGCTTCGTTGATGAATTTGTTAGAAAATGGCAGTTTTAGAGTATATTGCACTGTTTACGAGTATCTTCAAATAACACGTTGTTATTTGACCGATTTTGAACATTACAGTTTTCTTTTTTATTTTCTTTATTTTGTACCATTATTTCAATGAAACTGGATATGGTTTGTTGTGCATGGAACCTTAATATTTTCAATAACGAAACATCGTTTTATGAAGCAAAAAATCAACAAAAATGTCATGACATTCTAAGAATGAGTCATTGTATATTATGATGCCATTTTCACTGTATTTGGTGAATTAATAAATGGTGAAAGAAAATGGAAATATAATTCCGGCTTGGCCTTTCTACCACAATTCAAGTATCAATTAAGAATGATGAAAAATGGTTGAACATTTCAGTGGCTGTGCTTCTATTATGATTTAGAAAAGATCACACGACCACACAACCTATAAACTAGACAAAGACATACACAGACATCCGCACACGCATGCATGCAGACATTTGCAGCATAAGATGCAAAAAGGCCTTAAATATATTCTAGAGCAGCTGGACTACACTTCCATAGCTTCGACATAAAAATCTGATCATTTTTAGAAATTTCACCACTGTTGGATGATTGAAGCTATATTCTATTCTATTCTAATTAAAGAACACTGACAAGCCAGTGATACACCTGTTAAGCTGTTAAACTGCTCTGTGCTGGCCTTAACCAGTCTCTCCATCAAAACAAAGACTCCCGTGGAGACACAAATGACTGCACTGCAGTCTCTCATATTAAGGCTAAAGGTATGTCTGCACTGACATCATTTCTTCTAAGTTCAACGAACGATGATAAGTATATTGTATGGAATGACTGGACAACTATAAGTCAATTGGTATATCAAGAATTCAGTCAAAAAGCCAGCTGGAGTGCTGAATACTGTTCTACACTGTTTTCAATTATTGTCAATGGTGTAATGTTTCAAGTGACATAAAATCTGTTTGAACCAACACAACACCAATAAAGACATAGAAAAATAAAAAATATGGTAATTACAGAATAATGTCTTTTATTTATCCTGCAGAGGTGACTACAACAGCAACATACAAACACTGCACTGCACTGCACTTTCATGGAACCCCACTCAAATAACAAAACGGCAAAAGAGTGCCATTAATTCGAAAGAGCATATTGCCATCAGGACGATTATTGACTGCACTGTACCACACCGAATGAACACACTGTGCTATTGATCATGTTGTTTTGGTGTGTGTGAGTGACTGTCTGACGCCATGCACAAATACGTCTCTCACAGATATGGGCGGTCCTGAAAGGCCGGAACCAGAACGACATATATGGTCAGATCTATTGCTGTCAGTTCGACTGCAATTCATCCCCGTGGTTTCACAATTTTGACAGTGGTTAAGGGACTGTGACGTCAAATCCGGTCAGATCCTGTGCCTGCTAGTGCAGCCCTGTTTATTTGTTTGTGCAGCCATTCTTCCCAGGTGATTTGTGAGATATTTAAGATCACTTTTCATAAAACCATTATAAGATAGCACAATTCCCCAAATTGTCTTGTACTGGTCACAGTGGCCATATGACATTCCTCCACAACAATTTTAGCTAATATTCCTCATGAACCTCAAATGATAACACTTCTTGTTTTCATGGTCACATATTAAAATGATACCATATAGTCATTAATTACATGAACATCAACGCTTCATCGAGGGTTCAGGAACATGATAAAAAGATGAATACCAATATCTGAGCTTTCCTGGGCTACATTTTACACTGTCATATCTGTTCCATGCAGCATATAGGATTATCACATCTTCTAAGTTCATTAGCTTCAAGTTTAAATGTGTGAAAAACAAACATTTGATGGTCAAAGATGCACAATCAAGTTGTCATTCCTCATAACCTCCTCCCTAGAGAAACTGAGCTGTGCGTTTCCAATTCTTTTGGAGGCCATTCTTGCAGCTAAGACTTTTTGGGCTTCCTTTTGGAATTTGCTGGAGCAATAGATGTAGTTCAAGCTCTTTGAAAGTCCTGACCCGACTGTCAGCCATACAGAGGTCAAAGCAGACATATCATGCATGCTTTGCAAATGGATAGTCAGTGTGTACCCAAGTTAACACAGAGGCAATTGTGACAAATATGATGCTATTTTCAAACCAACACAACACTGAGGCAGGGGGGTCATACAACTGTAAACATTCAGTGCTTTTGTACTTCTATCTGTCAAATGCACACGTCCTTAAAGCTTAAGGCACACAACTTTCAACCAGGTGGTTCAAACTGAGTGTCTGTGGTGGCAGCAGAGCTTTCATCTGATCCCATTTTTGCCCATCTAGAGTGGACATCCATTAATATTCCTCCTCTAGTTACGTAAGTCTGCCATACAGTATATTATGCCATTATGCTGCCCTGGGGGAAATAGGCAGATATACACCACTGCTGAAAGTGGACACAGTGCCTTCTCCAGTCCACAACACTTAGATGGCACACTGAATTCCTATGATTATCTCACTCTTTCATTTTGGTAGCTTTGGCTTGATTCAAATATTTTTAATAAGTTACAAAATAATGTGGTTGCTTAGACTGTAGAACATAGTAGCATCTATCAAACAGAATCATAAAGGGCAACAGACACTTTGAAAATATTCTATTTGCTTGCATTTTAGAGTTTATGGCCAAACAAACTGGATGATTAAAATTAAGTAAGTAAGTAAAAAGAAAGTAACATTTAAGTTGTGGGAAAAATCCTGCATCAACAGAATATAGGTTATGTAAACTTACTCCAAACTACGCTTGTGTAAATCAATGCCTTAGTTACTGTTAAATGTATGAAGCAAAATTTAAACTCTCAAATATGCGTTATATAACATTATGCTTAGTTTTTTAATTCAATATATATATATATATTTTCTCGTTACAGTCCAAAATGAAAACTAATCGCTTCAGTGGTAAAATATATAGTAAGTTACGGATTGTGGGCCACCATTGAACTATATATTTTTGAATAAAATTAATGGCTTTCAAGAAATAATACAAATAAGTATATATATATATGATTTCTACTGCACAAAGATTGTCACAGCAACATTAAGAAATAATGGTGCAGTCGTACAAAATGTTTCTCTTCAAACCATCCACTTCACGGCTGTCTTATAGGTCGTTGATAGGCAAAGTGATCCCAG
Organism: Fistularia commersonii; assembly: GCF_037954325.1. Lineage (NCBI taxonomy): Eukaryota > Metazoa > Chordata > Actinopteri > Syngnathiformes > Fistulariidae > Fistularia > Fistularia commersonii. The sequence goes on from NC_141308.1 coordinate 1,377,814, forward strand.
CCACGTTCAGTTAAAGCATGCAGGAGTCCTTTTAACTTCATCTAACATCAACACAAACCAAAGCCTTCAGGCTGATCGGTGCAGAGGGGGAAAATTGGTGAGGAGGAAAATGATTGAGGGAAAGACAGAAAAAAATGTATCAAGGATGCTGTATATTAGTGTCGTGTTGCCCTTGGGCAACAGAGCATGGAGGACAATTAGCAGCGGGATGGAGGGAAAAAACCTGGTTGTACTGTCATGCACACATACACACACATGCACGCACGCACGCACGCACACACACACACATGCACACACACACACACACACACACACACACACATGTAAACACACACATAACACCATATTAAATCATAACATTAGACACCTGGATCACACAGGTGATTATAACTTTCAAATGAGGCACTGATTTTGTACTTAGGAGAAAATAACAACTGTGTCCCTGGTGCATGAGGCCAGTGTCATGCTTGGTGGTTATGTAACTGTAAGGTAAATCCCTCTGTTCAGGTCTCTACCACTGCCGATCATTCAAGATCAGTTGTAAATTCTTCTCCCTAACTAAGACATTGAAAAAGACAAAAAGAAGATGCATAAAAAATATGTTTGTTTTTTTTTAAAGATTTAGAAATGCTTGAAGTATATGTTTTTGAAACATTTTGGACACATGCATCGTGTCGAAACTGGACGTTGAAGGTGTGCTGTATTATTTAGTGCTAATATGTGAACAGCAGAAGTGTAAGTTTGGAGTCAGGGCTTCCATGTATGCTTTATTTCTATTTGTCCTACAATCGCACTGATCATAAATTCCATTAAGACACCCTCAACCCATTGTTGTTGTGCTCTAACCATTGCTGAACACTTTTTGCAGAGTTGCAGCGCACATAATTCTACTCAAAAGGGTGCACTGAAATTGCAACAGGTTGTGTAGATATTTCAAAGTAAGAGCAAAGTGAATGTCAGGGGCCAAGCTTTGCAGGCAGCACACTGCCCAAACCACAAAACTTTTTACCTCCTAGGCCTCCTACCGTAGCACATATTGATGCTGTGTCTTCCCCTGGTAAGCAGCGTACACAAAATAGGCCATCCACATGATGCAAAAGACCAGGAAAATCCCAAGTGTACTGTAGGTTTAGTGATACTGCCACTGGTATTTTTCTGTTAATAACACATCGGCTTACCATTCTATATCCCATCCACTGATGGGACAGATGTTTCACCGATGTGTTGCATAATGTTATCCAGTTCACCTGTCACTCATCACGCTATGTTGATCGGTGCATATGTTTTAAAGTTGGACTATAACTATCATGGACAGAGAATGCATTGTGCTGCATTGCTTTGTTCTTGTACAAACATGGTACGGTAGACAGAAAACCCAAAGCGTCTGTTAACACATAGGCATGATGCTTCCACGCAACCAGCTGAACCCACCAAATACTGATGTCCCAGTGCTGCAGAATGGCTGGCTTGACAACCCCCCCGCCTCCACCGCACGCAACAACATGAAACCCTCTGACACTTAAGGCTTACATAAGCACCCTCCTGTCATCCATCCTGCCAGGCCGAATAGGTGCCAGGCTGATTTTTAAACCCTCCAGGGCATTGCATCCATTTATCACTATGGAAACCAGATAATAGCCAAACTCTGCAATTGGGTTTGCCCAGAAACAATGTGATGTTGTGGGTTAGCAAGTGGGTGAGATTGAGGACATCAGAGTCTGATAGTGATACATTTAGTGTGTTTGTGTTTGTGTGTGTGTGTGCATATACATGAAATAAACCAAGAATAAAATAAGGAATGTAAGAAAAGCAAAAGATTGCGAAAATAAAATCAAATAAAGGTGACATACCGCTAACAAGTGCTTTTAAATGTCAATGACAATGTCAGTACAATTAGAATGTAATTGTTTATAGAATTCTGTACTAATTGTATACCATAATCAATTTTCAAAAAAGAAAAAAAAAAAGATTTGTACGAAATAAAATGATGTATGACGTATTTAGCTATTGCAACTTGTCTGGAAATGTAAAAAATATTGATGGCATTTTTTTATTTTAGAGCTGACACAGACTAAAACACAAGGAATGTCATGATTGATAGATAACTAATATCATTAATGAATTTAAAACATAGATCGTTTGCATGACTATTTTTCTAATTGTTAGATCTTTTCACTTTAGTATTGGTGTAGAATAGGTAAACATGAAATTTCAATTATGAGTACAATTTAAGGAAAGTTACGTTAAAATACACATGGGCCATGATTACAATCATGATTATTAGTTTCCCTTGAATGTGAAGCCATTGTGTCTAGTCTATATCTGTATAAAAGATATTCTCAACAGTGTTATAAAACTATCATGATTAATTTCAAAATAATGTCCTCCCCGTTAATTCATTCATCCCCTGAACTTGGGTTGGAGGACATGGCATGGTGCAAAAGCCGAGCCCTACAGGTGTGCCTCTCACAGCTATTGAATCAGAGCCAATTGAATGAATTAAAAACACAAAGACTGACCGAAATGTTTTCCACTTATGTAGAGCTTTACCATTGCTGACAATCTAACTGTCAACCTGCCAATTGGAGGGACGCTTGCCCTAACAACTGAGCAACACACGCCCCTAAATCAAATGTCATTCATTTCCTTATTTTGTTAGAGTGTTTCAAATTTTAAATGTTTACATTCATTTTCTTAAATCACTATTTCAAATATTGCATATTGATTGTTTTGCAAGTTCACAACTGGAGCAGAAGACACACATTTTCTTTGAGAGAAGGAGAACACTAAAATGCATATTCAAGTTAAATCTAACATTGAAAAGATGGTCAGGGGGATACATGTAGATTCTGAAACAGAAAAACAGATCATTGCAAAATGTGTAGTGAGAGGAGTGTCCCTGAAACATCAGGGAAAGAGAACTATTTCATAAGGTCCCTAACCATGGACTACCACCCTTCTGGTAAATGGGTAACTCCTGCCCAAAACTACCCAGAGGATGACATGTTGTTATTTCTTTAAAGGTAATTATTAACACCATCCGATCACCCTGCTACTCTCAGGATTTCTAAATGTCTGTTTATGTTCTCTTCCTTCCTCAGAGGAGTCATTTAACAATGATTGCATTGTGCCCGCAAAGTTACAGTCAGCAACATTCTGATCGCACTTATGCTTCATATGTTTCCTTTTTCCAGAGGTTTATCCCTTTAAACCTGGCAGGCGGACACTGTGTATCTTTAAACTTCGACACATATTGCAATATAGTACAACATGATTTAAAAATCATTACCCGTTGATGACAGACTCCAACACGACAAGTACATGGCTCAATGGAGCTTTGAGTAGTAACAGCAGGAAGTTGTGATATACGATGATTATTCCCGATCAAACAGTAACATCTCTTCCTTCCCATCCAAAAGCGGTAATTGCTGATTTTACACTTACTTTGCAAAATCGTGGAAGGAGATGGTGGAGGGCCTGACTTTCCCACCAGTCACATCTTGAAATGAAAATACCCAAGCAGTTTACACTACCCTCTCTTAAGTAGTTGGTTAGCTTTATTTGCTTTATTTGCTTTATACTCTGTAATCTGTGTGTCTCATGTTACTACTGGTAATAGATTTACATCACACTGGCACGGTTGTGACCTACCTACAGAAAAGGTGATTCTTCCTCATTGCGACCAACAATAGTGAATTTGCACACATTTCATTTTGGGAATGACTAGACAAGACCACTTCTTCATTAAATAATAAGGTAAGATAAACTTTATTGTCACTTTTTTTTGTCACAGCAAAAAAATAAAAAAATTAATAATGAGACAATTAGAAGATAGCAAAAGACATCCACAAAGAAATAGACAGCAGAGAGAACAACAACAACAACATCAAGGATAAGAATGGACAAGAGAATGAAAAAAAACAACAAAATAGCAAGGGTGAAAATAGACAACCAGACGACAACAACAAGGACAAGAAAATAAACAGAGTGACAATAGCAATGACAAAAATAAACAAAAATAAGCTGGATGCGAATGGGCTGAGGCCAACAAGGATAAAAATAGACAGCGGAGTTAGAGCATGGCACGTGTGAAATAGTGAGGTAGTGTGGTTGTGGTAGCATCGATGCACCTCTGGCCGGTCAGAGTTGTAGGTTTATAGTCTAAAATATATATTTCTTTCCATTTTAGTCTAAAATCAAGGGAAGACAAAATTCAACAATAGTCTTTCATATGATTGTAACATTGACCATTGAAGACTCGACTATAAAACACAAGCGTGTGTAGTAAAATTAATTTCCATATCCAAACAACATCCATGTGTCACTCGTAGGTTCTAAATAAACGCTGTGGGAAGTTTTGTCCAAAACAATCTTAACAGAAAAAAAAGCTAAATAAATTAACATGTTACACCCGCAGACAGTGAAACAAAAAAGCCTTCTGAATAATCACACACCACTTTCCTCACCAAGTCTTAAAAATAGGCTGTAATTACACATCAGTCGAGAATTAAAAATAAATGATTTTACTTTATTAATGTGGTCCCCCTCCAGTCACCAGCCTTCTTGCCTGTCTGCATTGCATGACTCTCCTTTTCTCGCCCACATTTAGGCGCCGCAGAGAGTGAGATCCAAAGCTGAGCTCATATTCCCCTCAACAAAAAAACCTGCCGAGTAAACTATTTCTTGTTTGCGCATGTGTTTGTATCTATTCGGGATGTCAGTATGTTTGACAGGTGCAGTGCATAAAACAGCTCTTGTCTGGAATTTATAACAGGCATGGGACAGGTGCAGAGACCCCGAAGAAAAAGTGAATCTCTGACCAACATGCAGAGATGTTAATAAGCCTGTGGGGTAAAGCTATCTTGGTTCGTCTGTAACTTTACTCCCAGACAGATTGAGAAATTGATGAATGTTTCTAAATCATTCGAAGAAAAAACAACAGAGGACTGACAGACGCTAGATGTGTTTATAATTACTGAGATGAGTGACTGCTGAATGGGCTGGGTATTTTCTGTCATTAAGGATCTCAATCAAAATAACAAAAATATGTGGCCTGACGTCACTGCACAATGGCCTGGAATCAAGTGTATTTATCGTGTAAGATCGAATTTGAGAGATATTTTTGTATAATAATCACCATTCAATTTGATTCAGAATACTGCGTATTTCCCTGAAAGATAGCAATGAGGCCCTGTAGCGCAAAGAGGTCGCAGCTGTGTTTCAACGGGAGCTTCAGCAGTACCAGTGGACTGTGACTAAGGTTGTCGGCCTTCCGTATGTCAGAGTCGGTTCAGAAGGGAGGCAGCAAGAGTGTAGAGCCATTTCCTGTATCTATGTAGTGTGCAGTCAGCTGCTTTGCTCATTTGGAAAACAGTAACAGGTCCTGAGACTGTTCAAACTCCTCTTCATTTCTCCAGGATGAGAAACTCAAGTATTTTTCTCTGGTTCATTTGACACTTTTTGCAATCAATACTTTGTCAGTCAAGCAAAAGTGACAAATTCACCCTGACCTCTTGTGTACTTGGGAACAAAACTGACTTGAATTCCTTTAGCGATGTAATATCTTTGCTTTCTAGTGCACATTGACACATTTTTGAGTACGATTCGGTGCATTATGTTACCACTGTTAACTCTTCAAGGAAGGGGAAAGTAATTTCATTTCAGCCGCTTGTATCAGCAATCTAACTTTTTTTGCAATTAGGCAGATAAATTCGCCCTAAAATCATGCGAAAGAAGCATTTCTTTTCTGTTGCAATACAAATTTCAATCGCCTACATGCTCATATCACATAAAGTCTGCATCTTAAAAGAGAAAAAAAAACAGAAAATCAAACAGTAAACAACAAATATAACAACACAAGCAAAGATAATGTTTTCAAACAAGGCAATATTTAAAATTTCATCAAGTGTATTAAAAATAACTTGAATAACATTAGAGTCCAACAGGGTGTAAATATTGACAAAGATGTTTGTTGACAGCTCACTAAAATACACATTTTGAACACATAAACGTTTGCGGATTGTGATGCCTGTTGGTTTCAGATGTTTCTGATAATATGATAATTTTACGATCGAGAAAACATAACTGACTAAGAGATCCCACGAGTTATTTGTAAGTGGTGAACTGACGATAGCTTTGAATTTGCAAGGCCATCCGAGGGGATTGGCTCGTCTCTTCAGTGAACCGCCTTAAATCACCAGTACTCACGTTGGAATTGCACAAATGCTTTGATTTTCATTTCGCACACGATTTGAAAATGATTATCAGAGGCTATTCTTTTTAAAAATATGAAACATTCTTTAAAAAATGATAAAATTCCTTCCATAATCAAGAATGCTGACAGGCGTAAACAATAAATTTTCTTTTTTGGGGGGGGGGGGGGGGGGGGGGGAGTGTCTGATATCAAAATATCATAATCAGAAATGTTTATCTACTGAAATTGTATAAAAAACATTATATGAAATATTTCATAAAATTTCACTGACACTGAAAAAATTGTTACTATTCCACAAGTCAATATTAGAAAAGAGGTCTTACTGATCGTCTGTCAGAGTTGTGGTTGTTGTAGGTTGTAGGGACTTGTTGCTCTCCTGTTGCTCATTATTGAGCATTGCATCTTCTGGGCTAAGCTCCTCACCTTTCGTCATTACATTGACAAAATTCTCAAAGCCGTCTCCATAACTATGCTGTTTGACTGACCAGTTATAATTGCCGTGGGCACAGAGACTCTTCCTGAAGAAGGGCTGAGCAAAGGTGACAGAAACAAACAATCATCCGGGGATCAGGCTGCAGCTAATCTGGAAGAGAAGCAATAATAAAAATGGACAAATATCATATCAAAAGACAGTTTACATTTGTACTCACCTACACAAATAGCTTATCCAAAAGCACCTTCATTACAAAAAACTTCCACATCCTGTGGCCAAACTTTAGAAGATCAACTGGGAGAATTGCAGCATATCTCCATTACCTACCATTATGCAAATATAAAGTGTCGGGTCATCCAGATAAATGGTTGATGCCAGCACAAAAAAATCAAACGAGTAGCTGATGAATAAATCGTTAAAAAAACATCTTTGGAGGCAGCATGTGGTCATATATCAGTTTGACATTAAAAAGAAGCTATCTCATTGGCGAATGTCCTTCTGAGCTGAGCAGAATCTTCCCACCGTGCTAAAACAAGGATGGAGGAGGAACCATTACGACTTACCGAGATTTTATACTCTAAGAATTCATTATCTAACTAAAATCGTTGAGAAATCTCATTTCAGTTGTAATGAAAAGTGAAGCCCTGTCTTTGTCATTCTGTAATACATGTGTACAAACAGTGAAAACAAGATGTAGAGTAAGAAGCTCTTGCATGATCTCTTGTCTTGGCTCCAAACCTGGTAACTGAGTGTAAACTGAAGCTGCACCAGCTTCATGTGTGCCTGTCACGAAACCTTTTATATCATGCAGCCAGGATAGGGTAGCATTGGTCACTTAAGATGTTGTGGAGCATAGCAGACCCCCCACCCCCCCTGTGCTATCCACGGGAGAGACATGTTGCTCTGGGATGAGCACGTGTATCATGATCTTTTCACATGATTTATCTCCACCAGCAAGCAGCCTGGACATGAATTATTTATTTTTACTGTGACAGGGAGTCAAAGAGAGATGAACTGAGGTGTGGGCGCTGTATAGGGGTTGAAATTACTGACATTATGTGTAGAAAAGGGAGATAAGGGGTATAATTTTGGAATGACTTGATGAATCCATGGTAGAAAAGGGTTTCTGCAATAATATCCATAAATAGAAAGAATTTGATCTGTTCATGTTTCTCCATGTCCACTTGCAAAGTTGTCCTGAATCAAGCCTGCAGGGGCGGTCAAATTAGTGGACTGCAAAAGCCACATCTGACCAACAACGTTGGAAAGAACAGTGGCCAGAGCTCATCTCATTTTAAAGAGACCATCAATATAATAAATTGAAGTTGATGTAAATTATGTCATTGCCCAAATATACAGCGTAGATGGTAACAGGGAGACTCTACATCCTGAAGAGAAGCCCCAAAAAGCATTAAAGCCAAAACCATCAATATCAGACTGTTGAAATAAATAATTAACCTTGCACAAAAAAATGCCAATGTTGAAAAGAAATCCTATCTTGATGTAGTAGAGATTCATTTAGTTGCATATACTGCTTGCTGAAACTAAAACTTTTAACTATGACTATGCTGTGTTTTTGTGCAAAAAGGTCTATTGTTTCTATACATTAAAGCTTGTATATATATATATACATACCTGTGTATATACATATATACCTACCTGTATATATATATATGTATGATTGTGCGTGTGCTCCATCTTGACTTCGTCCCATCAGTCATTATTTATGACATTGGGATGTATGGTTGTGCATGCTGTATGTTTTGCCGTGTAACTCAGCCTTATGTCACACGCGACTGGAATACGTATGTCACTGCAACCAGATATTGAACTATGACAAACGAATTCAGCTTTGCCCTTGACTCTTTAACAACTTTGTCGGCAGGTTGGGGATAATCGGAAAGACAAATTCTGAGATGATAAAGAAGTTTTTGAAGGTGACATGGTGAGTAATACTTAAATGCAACATCCCAGATTAGGTGTTTGTTTACTGACCCATATTCTCACACTCACACTGGTATGCATGCACACCGGAAAATGAGACAGATGATACCTTGACTATGGTGAGTCATTTTTATACACCGTGTGTATATCAACATGTGCCGAACTGACAACAACTCTGGCACCATATACTGTAAATCATCCACCCACACATCAGAGTGCTGGTGTTATTATGATTAAGGATAAACAGTGGCAGGTCTGCTCAGTGGTGGTGCGTAACTCTGCATACTAAAGAACAACACTACTCTGGTCAGAAATACAAGGATCACTCGGGACAGACACAATTTGGATCTAAAACACATACCCTCTGAAGCAGCAGTTGTGGGCGGGTTAACACCCAAACACTGGGAGTCAGGCACTCTTAGACCTTTGTAAGATGATCCTCGGGAGAAACTACTCCTGCAGCTTCCATCCCTGCAGACTGAGGCCATCACAGAGCTGAAACTAAAAGGAAGGTATTTTCAATTCATTCATTTACAATCTATTTCGCTCATCCTGCACTCAGGGTTGCTGGTGGGCTATCCTAGCTGTCATTTGGCAAGAGGTGGGGTTCACCCTGGATTGGTTAGCAGTCGATCACAGGGCTAAGTATAGAGACATGCAACCACTCACTCTCACTTTCACACGTCTGGGCTATTTAGAGTCTACAATGAACCTACTGCATGTTTTTTTTTGGATTAAAGGAAGGAAACCGGGTCGACATAGGGAGAACATTGGAACTCCGCACAGAAAGGCCCAATATTGTACTTAAAACAGGGACCTGTGAGGCAGAAGCCGTAACCACAGCGCCACCATGTCACCAAGGAAAACATATTATGTAGGTTGTTGTTGCTTCAACCAAAAAAAACAAACATTGGCAGTTATATTTTTTAGTCAAAAAAGGCAAGCGATTAATTCTTCATGGGAGAGAAACAAACAGACCGATGAACCACTGAGGCAACAAACCTCATCTGGTCAATGTGATGGAGCGCTTGAGTTTTGTACCAAAAACCAAAATAAAACAAAAACATGACATGATGATCAACGCACATGGTACACGAGGGGAAAATATTTCACTGTAAAACCCATAATGTGAGAAGGATAGCCCTCAAAGGCTAAAGATAAATAACTTGGACATATTCGCTATGAGGGAAGCATAAAAAAATAATATACAACCACTAAAATCAGATGACACGATTCGGCATGAAGTCCTTCCTGTCACATCAAGAAGTCATGACAAAGACTTTGCCTGACCGACTGTCTTATCTGAGGGGCAAAAAGACAGTTTAAGCGAGGTTTTTGATCAAGACTCACAAACTTCAACAGTCTTTGTTCTATTGTCTCTTCTTAAGCAATGACAGAGGCTGCGGTGCAGGGGAGGATTAGCGAGGGGCAAGCAGAGGCGGCGCCTTCGTGTGTACTCGTGCGTGTGATTGTTTGTGCACCCACTTCACTCTGTGGGTGAGTCAGAACCGATCGCTGCATGAAGACAGCAATACAGGACTATCTCTGGACAGCAGACCTGCACCAAATGTGGTCTAATGTCTCCTTTTGAGATAGAGAGCCCCGGCACATGGGGGACAAACACAGGTAGGCACGCTTGCGACGGTCTTCAACGTACAAACACACACACAGACACATGTGGGGCAGAGAGAAACGCAGGGGGGTGGTGCACTTTTTATTTAGGTCATATTTCCATATCATGTTTTATAAAGTCCCACCTATCGTCTCACTGGTTGTTTACTGGTCTCATGTATCACCGCAGCCCCCTCCTGCCTCCTCCGAAGGAATGTGCATCTGAAATCAACCGTCTTGCTCTCCTTTCCATTTCACCTCACCCGTAGCCCACAGCCAGGCATGTGGATAGCAAAAACGTGTAAACGTCTTGAGAGAGTGGGTGAGAGGAACACAGGAGGGAGGGGAAGAAGCAGAATAAAGATGGGACCGGAGAGAGAGTGAGTTCTCAGCGCAGGTCTCCTAACAAAGCTCTTTTGCTCTTCCCTCCAGGGTTGTGACAGCCTGCTTTGTTTAGTTCATCTCCCCATCCGTGATTTATCCCTCGCTTTTTTCTTCTTTGCCTTGAAGAGTGAATTGAAAAGACATAAGGCACCATCTGCCCTAAAGATTTTTCCGTTTGTGCATGAGCACAAAGTGTCAGTGTTAGGTACAAAAGGGATTTGACATCTACAAAAATACCTGTATATGTGCTATGACAACTACAAGAGTGCAAAATATGCAGGTGAACAAAGTGAAACAATGAATAACTTCACTAAGTGCATTTATTAGCATGGACAGGTTGCTACACTGTTTCAACCCATAGTGCTTGACACAGTGATGGATAGCACGGAGAACGTGAGAGCAGCACAGCGTCGGATTCCCTCTCTGCATCCTCTTCTTCACCCTCCCACTCGCTGTCTCCTCTACCCTGCCCACCCACCTTTCCTCCCCCACGTTTCCTTTCTGCAACTCTCTTGTCCTCTCGTCTGCCCACCCACGGCATAGATAAATTATACATCTGAGACCTTCCCTCCTTTTCTCCTCTCACAATATATATGCACCCTTGCCTTGCTGGGACCTGAAAATAAAGTTCTGTGTGCAAATGCACATGTGTACATACAGATCAAGACTTCATAAAAAAAACATAACAAAAAAAAAACAAAAACAGCCAATTCAAAATGGAGATTTCTGGACAAGGCATTTTCCAATGTATTGTTTGAAATGTAGGTCGTGTGGGCATTTCTGGTGTGTGCAGGAGGCACAAAGTCGTCTTTCAAGTTGGCGTATCCCTCCCTTTTTCTCGACATGTTGCCATGGATACAAAAAGTTATTGGTGGTCAAAGTACATACAGTATGTAATTCAGACTGGACACCTCTCAAAACAAAAGTGCAGCAAAAAAAAAAAATCATTCAAACTCGTGCATCAGTTAGACGAGAAGAAAGTTTGGGTATAAGAACACACAAAATTATTTTGAATGTTTGCAGCGGGGAAAAATACAGCATCACCGTCTTCCCAGCATTTGCAGCTTTTTTTTCTTGGCTAAGAAGTATCGGCAAAGTCTTTCTTCGCAGCCTAATTGGTGGGTTCAAAATCAAAGAAAATACTTAAAAAAATACCTTTAGCTTACAACTAGGACATTTTGGATGTGTTTACAAAACACATTTTCAACATGGTAGGAAACAACTCTGCCAATTTGCTTAAAATTAGGTGGGACACACTAATCTTTAGGCAAAAATTTCAACATCCTATCAAAATCATGAGGAGTACTATTAATGTATGGGTTGTATTTAGACCCGTGTGAAACTGATCTGAGTCTTTGCATTCAGCCACCATATTCTCCCCTCATGGTATTTAGGCATGGTAAGCTAAAATTAAAATCCCTTCTTCCCTTTTCATCAAAAATAACCTTCATCTGCTTTTATCTTTCCTTTCTTCTTTATCTCTACCTCTCACAACCCCAACATCCTTACTGTCTTCCCCTTCCACTGGAAACGGGGGAGAAAGTTGCTTTAATTACTGAACTACTTTTCACACCGGCAGAGAAAGACGAAGACACACATCAAACACCCACATCCACCCACTGTCACGCTCCCAACATCCCCGCAAGCCTGTCATGCCCATACTCCCCAGCAATTATATGTGTGAGGATGCGCTTGCTATTGAATCTCTGAAAGTGGCGTGGTCAGTTGAAGACACACAGAAGGGTACAACTTCAGTCCAGTACGCTGAATTAAACAGGCATTGTTCGCTATTCTCATTGCAGTACGATGAAAAAAACGATGCAGACCTTGTTAAAACTTTATATGGGGAGGGAAGGCACGGAGTCAGCGAATGTGTAATTAATAAGTCATCCGGCTTTACAGAACAGTTTCAAAAAAAGCTATAACTCAGAGGACCGGGAGCTGCAGAGAAAATGGAGCAAAACGTGAGCTGCTGGTACACTGACACGTTTGCTTTAAAAGCACGCATATTAAGATTTGGGTGGGTGCTTCCCCTGTTGTTGTTGTTGCGGCTCTTTTAACATTCAGTGCCTCTGTTTTTGTCTTTGAATCTTGAATTACATTTTAAAGCCAGGACTCTTATGAAGTATTTAGTTCCACAATGTAATCATCCGATGAGTTCTTCCGCGTTGAACAGTATCAGCGGCATCCGGGTACTCTGTCAATTATCATTTTTGAGAAACAGTTTACCTTCGAAAACAGCGGTGCTTGTTTTGTCTGAATAACAAGAATCATCCTGAATAGAGTCTCAGAATTTCAAATGTCTGTTTTTAATGGTGATTCACAGAAAGAATACGGCAGCAGCTGGCAGAGGAGGGAGGAGGCACACAGAGGAGGGGAGGAAAATGGGCCAGCATGTCTGGCTGCTGAAAGGGTCTCCCGCAGGATGGGAAAGGGTGACAGGATAGCCTGTTGGAGGTTCCTGCAGCACACTAACACAGTCCGGTCCATTTAGTAGGCCAGTAGTGCAGGAGAGCCAAAGATGGCCAAAATAACAAAAGGCTTCATTCCAGAATATCCTCACCCATGTTTTCTCAAACTTAAAAGTTATACTTCTTCCATAACTATTTGGCAGTAATTGGGATGTTGGTTTTCGAATACTACAGGCAGCATTTAATATTCATGTGTGTACGCTTAGCATCATTCCAGTCATAGGAAATTATTGTCCAATAATCAAAACAAACACAAAAATCAGGGAGTAGGATTGTCGGCATGCACAACCAGTATTGAAGAGTGTCTCTGTAGCTTTGTTTTATGCTATGTTTTATTTGTCAATTTTACACGGTACATTTTTGAAAAGAAATGTGCTGAGCATTTGCATACTTGTTCACTTTGTGTTTGTTTGTGGCGTACCCCTTGTGCTTCTTAGTATGCAGCATGAATTGACTGCAAGTCACACTGTGTGATTTTGCAAAGAAACTGAAATATCTGCACCATAGGTTTATTGGTCGTAAAGGAAACAATGAAAACTAGCCCAAAAGCCATTTAATTTTCAGAAGGACAATATCTCACTTTTCTGCAGTCTCATCAGTCTTCTTACAGTCCGTGCAGTTCCACTTCGACTCATTGTGGGACAAGATTATGCATTCAGTTTGAAAGACAGGTCAGCAATGTCACTTCAGTTATTTGAGCCCTGAATCTCATGTTTGTGTGTGTGGTCTTAAGTATTGGTAGTATAATGATTCAAAACAATAATGTATAATACACAAATATCAAAGTTTAATTCATGAACACAGTGAATCAAATGGTACAACACAGTTAAGGACCAATTACTGGCAAAAGCAACTTTTTTTTTTCCCAAAAGCTGAAAAGCACATTAGTGCTGCCTACTTTTAGTGCTTAAGTAACATGTACTAAAGGGATTTCGCTCTCATCTCCAATTTCAAGCTGCTCACACTGCCAAACTCAATCCTTGCTACTCGTCCTCTGCAACTAGTCACAGCCATATGGACATATTTGACACCAAAAAGTAATCTGAAAAAACCCACACAAACATGGGGAGAACATGCACACTCCACAGAGAAAGCGCCTCCTGCCAGGAAAGAACCAGTGATCTTCTTGCTGTGAGGAGGAAGGGCGAACCACTGTGCAAACGTGCTGCTTGAAAGTTTGAAAGTTTGAAAGTTTGAAAGATGATCACCCTTTGGTTCTTTAAAAGGTTGATCAATTAAAGAAAATGTTAGTCTCAAAACATAAAATTCCATCTCTGACCACTCTTAACCCATAACATATGGCAGTAATTGGTCGACCAAGTTGGATTTTTCCTGTTACAGATACCTAAATGATAAAGCCAGCTAGTAAAGTTAACAGCTCTTCAGGGCTCATTAAAGGTTATAACAGAAAAATATTTGTAAACAAACGGAAATGCACATTATGCAGAGAGAGTACCGGCAGAGTATTTGGTCCTTCCCAGGCTGTTGCAGCTGCAAACTCCAGGGGTGAAACCCACAGAGTTGAGCCCACATAAGGACTGGGAAGACATAACAGGAGGGTCACTCATTACAAGAAAGGAACATCAACAAACAAGCCACATTACAATAATTAAAAGATAATCTCCGTCATCACTGAGTTACAGTCTAAAGTACTCTAGCTAGAAGGTTGCCCAGAGGAAAACATTTCTCGGAAGTGGAAAGATTCTGAAAATTAGTTTGTAGCACTCTGGCACAGCATATTGATAGCTTTTCCTGGCAGTGGTAAACAACACAATATGATTCATTTATTCATTTTTACTGTTCAGGGGGCTGCCAGCAGCTTGTGTCTGCACCTACTGCTGGGCTGTCGAAATGCGCAAGTGGTTTTCCTACTCTCACCTGGCTTGACTCGACCCCCACGGCACACAGAGCAGTAATCACTGTAAGAGTAAATGTTGAAGTGACTGGAGTGGGACTGAGTCAGAGACTATGAGCTTTTAATTCAAATTCAAGAGGTAGAGGAATTTCCACATTGCTTTGGATCAACATTCGCACTGACAGCAGCAATACCGGAAACACACGTGTAGTGCAATGCTGCGTGGAGAATGAAAAAAAAAGAAAAAAGAAAATTAAGAAGAATAAATTCAATTCAACCGACTGGGAGGGAGGGTGAGGGTCAAACCCTTAATCTGCTCCATCCAAAAAAACTGTATGCATAACGAGTTGTGAATTTAGCGATGGGTTTTGTAAATCATTTTAGAGATCATGAATCTTCTGCTATTACAGTTTCTAGAGTAAAAAAAAATAATTAAACAAATATTATGAACCAGACAATACAGGGATTTGCCTGACAATTATTTTTAATGATAATTGTCAAAAACTAATCTAAATCTAATCAAAATACACTAATGTAAGCATATGTAAATACTTTAGAACTGCTTCTGTGGGATGACTGTAGATAAACAGGGGAACAATAACTATTTTTAATCGTAGCAGCAGTTATGATTTTATTGTAACAGCAGCGGAGCGATTCGCGCCATCACTTGGTGGCACCTTGTATTTGCTTGTGCTCTACTTATATATATCCAAAACATGCAGGTTTGAAGAGGTTTTTCACGGTTGGTGGCGGAGTTGAAAGGTAAACAAGGGAATCCGTCAGCGACATCCATTTGGTCTATGACATAAAATTCTGAATTTATTTTCATGATGGACTCATGACAACATGGGTGGCACGGTGATGCAGTGGTCGACCTCACAGTACGATGGACCCTGGTCCAAAAACATGCAGCAGGGAAATTTGGAGGAGAAAATTGGGAAATTTGCCTCAAATGAATGAGTGAGTGAGTAAATGTTGTCTTTCTGTATATGTGGCCCTGAGATTGACTGGCCACCAGTCCAGGGTGTACCCCGTCTCTCGACCGATGACAGCCGGGATAGGCTCCAGCAGCCCTGAGTGCAGGATAAGTGGTAGAGGATGGATGGATTACAACAAGAGAGATGTTAGGAGGCGTCCAAATATGTAAAGAAAATCCATTCAAATGCATTTCAAAAGCATGAAAGTAGCACATCAGAGAGAAGAGGTTTTTTTCGGATCGAAATTCATCTTTAAAGCAAAAGATCACATCAGCAGTAAACACGTAAGACCCCCCCCATGAAACTTTCTTGAAAAACCTCTCCTTTGCATTAGAAAAATGGGATACACTGCACTGTCAACTAGTTTCCATGGTAACATGTTGCTATGGAAACAGCGCCTGGAACAGACTCAGTAGCTGGGTGTTGGAATTTTTTTTTAGTCAGAGGCAGAGTGAAGTGAGGTTAGAAGGGAGAAAACTAAAAATGAGAAGGAAGATTTAAGAAAGTAAAGACGCTGAGGCTGGTATAAATATGAACTGATGTGGTTCAAGCTCAAAATCAAACTGTCCACGAATAAATATTTATGATAAACTCATCTTCAGACCACATGAGGAAGTTAGCCTTCTATATAATATTCCTCAATAAATCTATTGCTGTTTGCTGGTCCAGAAAGGACGTGTTGAAGGGGCTTTTGGGATTCTGGTATTGTTAAATGAATTGATTCTTGTGGTGAAAATGGGGTTGCTTGATCGCCATTCATTTCAATCTCCCGATGGTAATGCAGAGCAAACATTACATAACCAACGCTATGGCTGGCATCGCAGAAAAGCACAGAGAAATGTGATGATTATTTTTCTTTTTTGGGGGGGAAAAATTCAGTTTTTGAGAAATTCATTTGGGTTCAGGATAAGCTTTAGCGCTGTTAATTCTGCACCAGCACTTTAGGTCAGAATTTGAATACCTACGTGCAGGTTTTGATAAGTATACAGAGGATACATCATGTGAAAGTAATTTTATTATTGCCCTGTAAATTCATTACAAGTTACCCATTTCAAAACGAGAATGCCTCTATCATGTTGGGTCTGCTGAGCACAACAGCAACTTTGAAAAAATGGTAGGTATTAAAATCATTTCATTTTAAGTATGGTAAGACTGTCATCTTTGAAGGCTCAAGACTCATACTGACCACTTTTAGCTTCATAAAGCCGATGAACATTAAATTTTGCACATTATAAAGGGTTCCTCTTTACTTTGTTTCTCCAATCTTGGAAAAATACATTGAAGACATTTAAATGCCCTCTAGCATGAAGTTCATCCTGCAAATACTTGAAAACACTGATTCAGGGCAATAATAAAATTTTGTTCTAGAACTGATGTGATGTGTTTCTGTCCATCAAGACAAATGTAAGATAACTGAGTAAAAGTGCACTGTGAATTGTCGCAATAACTTCAATTCAATAAACGGTTGTCACTGACTTCCCTCTGAAAGTGGTCTTTTAGTTATGTAACGGGATCATCGTCCAACTGTCCCGAAAAAGGCACGCGCCAAAGCTTCTTCCAAGTGGATAGTAATCAGAGAAGTCCAACCTTTGTGATTTCAGCGTGATTTTATCTTTCCATCTATAAAAGTATCACTCAAGAAGCAAAACATTCTGGAGAAAACGTTTTCTATATAAACAAGCAAGACACTAGAATAACACAATGCCATTCCTCTATGCAAAAATGTCAGCCAAACCATCTGTGTCAGGTGCGGTTCAGAATAGTATACAGCTTGAGGAGGTAATGAAGCCTTCAAAATGTAGTGGTCACTTACAATGCATCTACAATGGCATGTTTGTCCTCATATTTGGTGATTCGTGTGCGCATGTGTGCGTGCGTATGTGATGATGATGCCTGCCAAGAGCCTGTTGACAGCTACTGGCAGCTACTGTGTTGAGGGGTGTTGCCAGTTAAATGTATAATTATCTGAAAGTTGTCAAGATATGATGCTGGACAGCATAATAAGTGTCAAGTGACATCGGACAGCAAGACTTGCTGCTTTAGGCCTCACTTACAAGTTCATGGGAGAGACATGCTTTTTGTCTGTTTCCTCTCCAAGTTGTGTGTCAGTCTGTTTTGCACTGCTATATTTGTGACTAGTGCTTTTATCCTGTTTGTCTCAATTATGTCTTCAGATGAATCAACCCCATCCAAGACTGCATGTGTGGTTCATGTCGCTCCCTTCTTCAGGCGACAACACGTTTGTGACATAATTCAATTCGGACCTCGCAGGTGAAAAGGAGCTTTTGAAACAGAAAGCTGACTCATGGTTGATAGCGGTGTTAGGATGCGAGGATCACGCAGGTCTGTGTCATCAGTGCCGGTATTGGTTTGAACTCTCTGCCTAACGCTGGCTTTTTGTAGACCTGGACCTCATCTGGTTCTCTCATTTACTCTGTTCATTGTGGGGTCACTTGGAAATAGCATTTGACTTCAGCACCCAGAAGTTTAAAGTTGTGTGATATTTGTGCAAATGAGAGACACCAGATTTGACTCATACACAGGAGAAAGATCAGGTCTGGTCTATTTCCCACTAACAAAAAAAAAACAGGGACATGGACAAACAGCAACTATCATCTGGAGCTTTGACGCTCGATGGTTCAGAGTTACATCTGTGTTGTGTGAGAGCCTAAACAAATCTATTTGTGCCCTCGCAAGTTTGTGTGCCTATCTGTGTGTGTGTCAAGCAGTAGTAGCCAGCTGTTAAGTAGTGGGATCCCTGCACATCTGGCGGCGAGCTTAGGCTAAGATTGGACGATATTTGTGATGCAGAGCTAGACAGGTTATTAGAGGCAAGTGGTAGGTGGCACAACGTAACAGAAGTAAAGATGATGGTTTATCCTCAAACCATGAGATGAGCAGATACACTGTGAAAATATTTCAGTGGGAGATGAGAGTAGTGTATAGGGGAAGGGACAATTTTATTATTTTTCATCAAATCAAGTAATGTATTATGATTATATCGTATCCTAAATTGGTCAAACAGTATATCATATGAAGGGTGTCCAAACACATACGTGCCCCCAATTTCACAAAAAGTCACCATTTCTTTTCAGATGAGTTTATGGCTTAAAATTAATGGACTGCATTTAAAAAAACTAGCAGCCAATTACAAGGTTTTAGGAGCTTTTGACTGAATAAATATTAAGTGCTAAAAGCAGCTCTACAGTCAGACAAAGTCAGTGAGGCAGAATGTTCACATGCAGCGACATGCACTGGAGTTCAGTCATGTCTTTCTTCTTTTTCTTCTTCTCCTTTCAGCTTTTCCACCACAGCTAATCAACCTTCTCCATCTAACCCTATTCTTTGCATCCTCCTCTCTCACACCAGCTATCTTCATATCCTCTCTCACTTCGTCCATAAATCTTCTCTTTGGTCTTCCTCGAGACCTCCTGCCTGGAAGCTCCAGCATCCGTCTACCAATATATGTCTTTAGTGTTTACTTAAACTGTACCATCTGCTCTTCAGAAGCCTCACACAACTAAAAGATTTCTTTAAACTATGTGTGAAATTTTACAAATAATAAAAAAATATTTGAAGCCCATTTTCCTGTTGTGTTAGATAATATGTTGGCAGCCATTTGTTTTGTCCATCTTTCATCCCAGTCTAATTCTCAATTGGGCTGAGCTGTTGTAACTAACCTGTAAGTTGTGCATATTGTCCAACAATATTTGGATTATAAAAGAATCCATTCATCAGCAGTGCAGCTCACGTGTCCCTGGTGGCATAGACATTTGTAGGGTAATTACATTCTTGCAA
Source organism: Fistularia commersonii (assembly GCF_037954325.1). NCBI lineage: Eukaryota > Metazoa > Chordata > Actinopteri > Syngnathiformes > Fistulariidae > Fistularia > Fistularia commersonii. The sequence continues at coordinate 1,397,501 of NC_141308.1, forward strand.
CTTATGCAGCACAATTGATCATATTGATCAGAATGTCCATCCAGATCTCCAAATATGCTACATCCTTTCCGCACTGACAAAGACCAAGAAAACCAGTTCAAGGAAAATTAGCAAGAAAAAGCATAAAAAAGACTGTTGAATTACCGGTTCCTCCTGCCTTCATGCCGAAGCGCAAGACAGTAAACCCCAAGCTGTTCTCGATGGCCTGGTTTGCTGCCTTGCACCTCTGGCACCTCTACAACCATCAGTATATGTGTGTGTATTTGTGAACGCTATCTAGTGTAAAGCTATTCTAACCATTAGTTTTAATTTGAATCTGGCATCCAATTCATTCATTCATTCAAATCATGCTTTTGAAAGGTACATCTTGCAGGTTGATACACATGCAAAGAGATGCATATGGGAACTGTGGTGTGTGACGATTTTATCTGAGTGTAAGACATAAAACATATTGCTCTTGTTTTATTAGGGCAATAAGCAAAGATGATTTACAATATCTGTTTTAAAATCAAACTCAAACAATTTTGATGTTTGAGTCTTCAAAGCTTCTTCAAAGTTTTCCTCGTTCTTCTGTAAGTCAGGAGCTGAACTTCACCGACAACTGACAAACCACATGATCTTTACTCACCTGCAAGAAGCATCTCTATTCCAATAAGGAATAGACTCTGCATCAGTGCCCTTCCCTGCTTCATCTACTCCTTTCAGCAGTAAATAGCTGTTACCTTAGTTACCTGCTCTTCCCATTAACTAAAATCTCAGGAGGTCATTTTGGTCACTTGGGATGGAATCAGCTGTATGTTGTATGGATTTCTGCCAGCGTCCTGTAGGAGGAGGAAAATCAGACGCTATAAAAGTCACTGTGACTACTGTGTGACCAGAGTCAGACGGAGAGAAGCTCATAATGCTCGGTCATTGACTCAGACAACCTTTCATCCAGGAGTAGACAGTTTGGAGAGTGGAGAAAAACAATATAATGCAGTTCGGGGGAGAAAAGGGCCCGACTGCAGGGAGATTGATCTGCTGTGTGGGGGGAGTCTCTTTTCACAGTTGGCTGGGTTCTACCTTTCAAGAAACACATGAACACACACCGACTCCTGACTGTACTACACACATCAGAGCACAGTTTCTCATCCGTGGACAATCCTGGTTCCCGCATAATGAATAGTCGCACATTGATATGTAGAAGAAGCAAGATCTGTGATCGATCACGTTATGTCAGAGAGGATCGGGGACCAATACCTCTCCACCCACTGCACAATGCAAACATAAGCCTGTGTGTTTGCTTGATCTTTTATTGCAAGACAGTCTTCATACATTGACACAAATGTACTGCATGTTATCAAACATGATGTTGAAATATCCCCATTGTTGGACGATTGAATGAATCTTCTATTCCATTCTATTCGAAACAGAAGATTAAAATGGCTTCACTTGCACAACGGCAAATGGGAGGGTGCACATTTTCTCCAAGATGTGGACTGAACTCCGACTGAAAGATTTCCCTCCTCTAACTCACTGCCCTTAGTTAGGAAGGCCTTGATGACAGAAAAAGGTCTGTATCGATTCCACTGCTCTCTAAAGCTCCATGATCGAAAAACAGAAGCGAGGGATGATAAGGAGAGTGGTAGCAATCGAGAGCGAATCCATCAAAGAAGATTAAGTTAAGTTAAGTTGAACTTTATTGTCCCCTGTGAGGGGCAATCTGTTTTACAGCCAGCAGAGACACACACAGAACAAAGAGAAACCAAACAACAACAACATGGATAGCAACGACAACCCACCACGGGAACACAACCATATACTTTCAACCGAGGGATAAGGTGAATGTCGCATGTTTCGGGGGGATCTACAATGATCTGTTGAGGAGGCTGATAGACTATATTATGAATGATTATGGGTACCTACAGTATTTGTCCTGTTTGTGCTTTCCTGTTGACCTTGGCCTTATATTGCACAGATTGATCACCAGATTGATCCCCGCAATCTTGCTACACATTTCGTGGTTCAATTGTGGTTGGATAAAAAACCACTACCCTCACCCTCTGTGGTCTGTCAGTTAAAAAGTCCACTTGCCAGCTTACAAGACCCTGGTCAAGGTTGTATTTGCCGGTGCAACAATCTGCTAAAATTAATGGTTAAATACAGTTAAAAGCGGATGAAAAGACAATAAAAAGTCTGCGGGCAAAATTGTGTGCCCCCTCAAGGTCTCAAGGTGTCTCAGAACCAGGTTGGGAAGGGTGATGACTGCATTATCGACACTATAGTGGACCCAACCTGCTCTGGGCTGTGCCCAAGATTTAAGCTTTTACAATTCACTCAAAGGTCTTCATTATAAGGACGGTGAGTGGGCTGATGGAGTCCTTCCAGAGGCGAGGTACCCTGCAGAGCTGTAGAGATTTGCTGAATATAGAAGTAAAAATATCAGCCAACTGCTCAGCACAGTTTTTCAGGAGACTACCCCCAATGTCATCTGGTCTTTGGTCGGTCTTTTCCTCTCCTTCACGCGTCCAAAAAGTTTACAAACTGTGTCACTGTTGATGACTACTGATAGGTCCACTTATGCAGGGGGAGCATTACTAAGTACTGACTGCTTATTGCTAAAATAACAAGTATCAAAACAATTACAGATACTGTTTAAAACATCAGCAAGGTCAGGGTCAGGCACACCAGCAAAGGAGATGGCGCTCATCCTGGACTGTAGGCCCATATTGGATTTGACCCAGTAACATGGAGGCCGGGAGTTACCAGTAGTTAGCTGGGTTTCTACCTAATCTTTTTATTTGCTTTTGAAAGCTTAAATTCATATTTAACTTTTTCATATACTTCCCGTGTCCCGCTTGTTAAAGCTAATATTTCTCTGATTTATCACATTTTTAACAGATTTGGTCACCCATGGCTTGTTATTTGGGAAAATAAAAATTTATTTCCTTGGGATTATCAAGTCCTCACAGAATTTAATGTAGGTGACAATCCCAGTCAGTACATCGAAGTCCGAACAGCTGTCCACGAACAGGTCCCAATACATCAGAAAGAAACAGTCCTGGAGGCGCTGTGTGGATTCCACTGACCAGACAAGAATTAAATGTTGCTTGGGTTTTGTTTCCTTCAGGACTGGTTTGTACACCAATAAACCACCCAGTGGTTGGACATGCCCAGCGGGGTTCTCTGGAAGGATTTATTTTATGGAGCTGTAACAAAGATTCAGACACCTCATATTTCTGGTGGGGCAAGTGACATATTGATGAAAGGTTGGGAGTGGCTTCACAATTTTCCAGTAATTAAAGTCTCCCATAATGAGACTGGGGGTGTCTGGTGCGATACTCTGATTCCAGACACTGCATCTTATTGAGTGTTTAAATAACATGATTCATAAAAATTCAATGCATACATTTCTTGGGGATTTTCATTAAAACACAAAAATTAAAAATAAAGGGTAACTTTTAAATGTGTAGAGCATATTTGTGCATGTTTATATGTGCATGTCTAATGTGTTCCATATCAACTGTTATTTTGGGGGGAAGGAGCTTTGATTGGTTTAGAACAAAATATCATACAGAATAACAAACCAGGAGGGGAGGCTGGTCTTTTTCCAACATATGATGATTAGGCAATTAATCAAAAAGAAGTTTATTAGGTAGGTAGGTATGTAGGGTTTTTTTCACAATTGCAGCCAAACGTGACATCAGGAAATGAACATTACGGGAAATTATCATTTCTGAAGTTGCAGTGTAGAACTGTGCACACAAACAGCGTGCAGTATGTTGAAGTCAGTATGAGATGCTGTCAAAGCATTGCTCCACAGATCCCCAAATACAAAAATAGTAGTTTTGTGTAGCCTTTCCTCATGTCACTTAAACAAATGGATAAAACACTCAAATGTAGCACCATAATATTTCCTCGGTCTTTTGACAATACCTCTTTACAGCTAATAATGATAATTTATCCTTTATTAATCCCCATGGGGAAATTTGTCTCTGCGATTAAGGCATCATGGATGAACCATGAGCAGCAGGCTGCCGTCCACCAGCGCCAGGGGAGCAGTTAGGGGTTCAGTGTCTTGCTCAACAATCACTTTGACACACTAGGAGGAGCCGGGAACAAACCAGGAATGTTCAGTTCCAGAGACAATCGCTCCACCTCCTGCGCCCCGCCGCCCCTCAAAGATCTAGTTAGACCAGCTTGACTCTCTCTCAAGATTAAACTTCCCCTTCATCACTTTTCCTGTCCCATGTCTTCAGTCTTCCTCATCCCTTTCTCCTATATTCCCTTAATCCAATCAACGCTCCTCCTCCTTTAGGCATTTGTCTATTTGTCAGTGATCTTAATTTTATACTAGTTGTCTAGGCAACATCTTCCCAGCCAGGATATTTTGGTATTATATAGATTAGATTTTATATAGATATATATATAGATAGAGATATTTAGGTTTTTCTGTGCAGTTTGTCATAGATGACATGACACGTAAGGTGTGTGTGTGTGTTTGTGTGTGTGCACGTGCACGTGGGAACAAATAAGATCCATGTAAAGGTTCGTTAATGTGGTACTGAAATAGAGCAAATGGTAGTATAACATCCTAAATAAAACATGTCATTTTAATGTTTAATGCATGAAACGTATGCATTAAACCCTGGGAGTGACGTTTGAGAGATTTAGCAAATACTCAAGAAAAACCCATTTACATCTGCCAATCCATGTCAGTGCATTACTGGACATGTTATATCTGTGTGGACAGTTTCATGTGTGTGTGTGTGTGAATGTGTGCGTGTAAGAGGACGACAGTTGGTGGGAGGGAAAAATCATGAGGGAATAACTGTATAAAAGTGAACAAGAGGATTGCATCTGGCTCTGAAGGCTTCCCTGTTCACAGCTGGGACAAACCTTAACACTAGATTAAAAATGGTATCCAGGGAGAGAAAAAGCAAACAAAAGGTGGACAGAGAAAGACAGAATCTGGGAGTGAAGATATATAGAGAGAATATAAGAATAAAGTGGCAACAATAAAATTATTTTTATTCGTTAAAGGGAAAAATATCCTGAGATCATTCAAATCAGATTATTCTTCTGAAGAGAAACTGAAGTGTCAAATGAAAATGCCACATAAGAAAACATTAGTTTCCCATGTGTTCTACAAGCAAACGTATGACTGGGCACATGCAGAGAACCATGTCAAATCTCTAGAGAGCAGAGATGCTTGGGTTTAGCAGTCCATCCCTGGCACCATTATGAACACACACACACACACACACACACACACACACACACACACACACACACACACACACAGAGGGAGATAATATGCACCCATTTGCAAGCACAAATACAAAATTATATACATATGCATCTATGCACAAACAGGGAACACAAGACATAAACATGCGCATAAAAAATAGATTATAAAAAGACGTTCTGGCAGCATACACACAAACACACTCAAACATGCTGTCTTTGATCCCGGGCTTGAATCCTCGCACATGCGCAAATAGAATTGCAATAATCCACGCTCCCTCTCCGTCACGTGTGCTCCACTGCTCTACTTTTCTCAGCTCGAGCTAGAAAGGAGAACCCTCATTGGCTGAGAACCTGAGCATGTGTGCACACATACACACACACACACACACACACACACACACACACGCACACACACACACACACACACACACACACACATACACACACATACACACACACATAGGCATGCATATACTGAAACACTTTTGATATTTGTGCACCAACACACACACACTCACAGTCACATCTGCAGCTTCACAATGTGTGAGCAAACAAAAAAATCAGATGATGGATTTTCAATGGATGTGTCACTGTGTAAAAATAATGTGCGTGTGTGTGTGTGTGTATATATCCATCCATCTATCCATCGCCTACCGCTTATCCTGCACTCAGGGTCACAGGGGAAGCAGGAGCTCATCCCAGCTGTCATCGGGCAAGAGGAGGGGGATACACTGGACTGGTTGCCAGTCAATTGCAGGGCCGAATATACAGACAAACAGTCATTCATTAACTCAGGGCAATTTTCTCAAATTTTCATCCAATTAATCTGCTGCATGTTTCTGGACTGTGGGAGGAAACCAGTGCAGACACAGGGAGAACATGCAAACTCCACACAGAAAGGTCCCCTTGTGTGAATTAAAGCACTTATCAATGTGCCGCTGTGTGTACACTGTATATACACTGCATGCACAATTATTGGGCAAGTTAAGAATATCTATATGTACACCAGTTTTTTGCCAACTACTAGTGTGCAGAATTATGCAACTAAATGAAAACAAAGATTTTTCCATCTCACTTGTTAATTTCACTTATCAAATTAATTAATTTCATTTATGAAAGAGAGAATGATAAAACAAACTCAAAATTTACAAATACCTCTGTGACCATTATAGCCACCCCTCTTGTCGATCACAAGCCTTCCATTCACGGAGTCAAGTCAGTTTCTTGATCTGGTCAGAATCAATTGTTTGTGCAGCCGCAAACACAGCCTCCCAGACAAATTCCATGCTTAACCCTCTCAGGCTCAAATTAAGTTGTAGTTGCAGGAAAAATCTGATATTTGGCTGTCGCAAATCTGCAACATCTGCCTGGAGAAGGTTAAGAGGGGCCCAACAGTTATCATTAGGGTTTAGCCCTATATTATGTTAAGGGTCAATTTGAACCATTGGGTCAATGGGTGAAATGGGTCAAATTGACCCTTAACATAATATGAGGGTTAAGTTGTTTTGCATAAAAATCAAAGTTTTCTGGAAAGAAGCAGACTTTTTCCTGTAACACTGCTTGAAGAAGGTGTCCATCCATCTTGTCCATCAAGAGTCATTCTCATCTCATCAGTCCAAAAAACCTTTGAAAATCAGTCCTCAGATATTTCTTGGCCCATTCTTGACATTTCACCTTGATTGTCAGTGGTGGTCGGGTTTCAGCCTTTCTTTCCTTGGCCATGTCTCTAAGAAGTGAACACCTCGTGCTTCTTGACACTCCAGGTAGGGTTGCAGTTGTGGAATATGGCAGCACTGGAGGATAATGGGTTCCTGGTAGCATCATGTTTGATTCTTTTCAAACCTTTGGTAGTTAATTTAAATCTTTTCATCTCAACACATTCCTTGAGACCTGTTGACTATTTGCAAAATGCTAGATGATTCAGTGATCACAACCCGATATCTTAGATAATACCAGAGTACTGCATCCCTCTGAAAGACTTTTTACAATTTTTGACTTTTCAGAGTCAGTTAAATCTATTTTTTGCCTAATAATTATGCACACCTTGATATGGCCATGCCGACCCTTGTTATACAAGGGATTTATTAAATCCAATAAGCATTCAAGTTTGTACAGCTTGGAGTTGGAAATTACGGATAAAATGATGTTATGGTCAGAATAATCACTTTCCTAATAATTGTGCACACAGTGTACATGATATATGTATATATATGTACTTTTTTTAGATTCACATTTTATAAGACACAGGGAAATAGATACACTACAAGAAATACAAGCAAGCATATCAAAACTGAGAAATTACGATCCAACCTATATTAGGGTTTGTGCATGTGTGGTGTGCTCTGTGAATGTGTGTGTGTGTGTGTGTGTGTGTGTGTGTGTGTGTGTGTGCGTGTGTTTTTGTGTGTGTGTGTGTGTGTGTGTCAATGTTCCCCAGAGGCTATCTTCCAGGCTGGCATCTAAGCTTCATGGTAATGGAGCAGGGGGCGACTGTGCACAGCAGGAGTTGTGCACATCCCAGAGTGCAATCATGCAAGATTTTTCCAAACCAAGTTTGAGCCATCAAATGGGACCAATGACCATTTTGTGTTACGAGAAGATTAAGAATTAACATATTAACATATTAAACTGACTTGATCACAGGAAACAGTTTTCAAAACTCTCCTTCATACCGACACATATATTATACTTAACCTAAAGAGTGAACCATTGTCAGGAATATTAAGTACAGCTGGTAGAACTAAAAGAAGCTAACAAAGTAAGACACTGTTCATTATCTGGCCCCACAGTGAAGCCTCATGTCAGTCGCACAACATCTAATATCAATACAAGTGATAAGATGTTACTGAAGTTTAAGATCAAATCACAGATGCACCTCTTTAGTTTAGATCAACAATAAAAGGGGTTTCTAGCTAGGAAAACTAGCCTTCACCTCCTCAAACCATTTCAAGGAGAGCACATCATATTTAAATAGGACAAAAAGGTTAGCAATTAAAAGTGTTAGTCTGAGATGATATCCAATGATAGTTCCATAGCAACAGTAAGAGTGATTCACACACTGTCAGACTGTGAAATAAATTTCACACTTCAGTGCACCACAGCTTCAACTGTGCGCACATATGCATGCATTTGTGTGTGTGCGTACGTGCGTGCATGTGTGTGTGTGTGTGTGTGTGTGGCTTGTTGTCACACACTCACTGCTTCTATGAAGGGTATTTATATCCTTGTTAGAGACAAGTAATGGCTGTAAAAAGAGGTTTAGGTTTTGGTGTCCATTATTTGCATTGTTTTGTTTTGTTTTTTCAAACAGTGCTGCAGCCACTTGCACATTTTTTCTTCCCTGCATTTCCTTTTTTCTCACCCTTCTCTCCTCCATTTTTATCTCTCTTCTCTGCTACCTTCTTTCTCTTCAGTGCTCTGTCTATCTTGTTTTTTAACCCCTCCTTTTCTTTATTTTACTGTGTCATGCACTTCTACCCTCTCTGCCTCAACTCATCAGCCATCCAATTTTTCCATGGATCTGGAGCCATGCTCATCTCCAAGCCTAAGTGGAAATGAGGAGAAAAGGGAGTGAAAGGAATAAGCGGGGAGAAGAAGAGCTGATATAAAGAGTAGAGGGTGATGCTGAGCAAGAAGGAAATCAGCTCTCACTTTGGAGGGTTTCAAACAGACTTGCTTTGTGAGTTCGAGTCAAATCCTCCCATCTGTCTCCAAAACTCACTGATCCTTCTTTAATACTTCCATCTGGATAAAGAAAACACCCAGGTCTACTTTTTTCTGCATGGATTGCTTTTTTTCAGACCCTGTCCTTGAAACCTTTCAATGCGATGCCCAGTTTATGCTTATTTTACTTCAAGGTTGTCCGTTGTTAAGCTGAAGCATGAAAGCCAGAGTTGATTGCAGAGATTAAAATAGCCTTTAAGTACTTGAATCTTATTTTTCTTTTGGGCCTCATCGTCAGGGATGGCCACACGTACAAGGAAACTAAGTCATAGTCCAGTATTTATAAATTTAAAAAATTATTCTTTGATGACAATATTAAAGATGTAGCTTTGAAGACACTTCAAAAATTTGATTTGGTTTTACGAACAAAAATGTTTATACATGTATCATGTACTCAGATATTCTGAAACATAAATAAGTTTTTAGTAAAGAAATGTGTTTGTTTTTTAATTCGATGTCAAATTCCACTTCTATTCAGTGTTTTTCTCCCTGATACGTCAAGGTTTTGTGGACTGATGAGAAGAGAGTGACTCTTGGTGGACCAGATGGATGGGCCTGTGGTTGGATCAGTAAAGGACACTTTGACTCAGATGCCAGCAAGGTAGAGGTGGGGTACTGATACAGACTGGTAAATATAACCTTTTCAGGTTGAAAATTGACTCAAAATCAACTCTCAGACCTACTGCCAATTTTTAGACGACACTTTCTTCAAGCAGTGGTACAGAGAAAAGTCTGCATCTTTCAAGAGGACTTTGATTTTTATGCAAGACCATCACATGCATCAAAGCATCAAAGAACTCCACTGCATGGCTGGCCAGTAAAGGCCTTAAAGATGAAAAAATAATGACATGGCTCCCTTCACCTAACTTAAACCCTATTGAGAACTTGTGGGGCCTTCTTAAGCAGGAAATTTACAGCAAAGATAAACAGTACATCTCTCTGAACACTGTCTGGGAGGCTTTGGTTGCAGCTGCACACACAGTTGATTCTGACCAGATCAAGAAATTGACTTACTCTGTGAATGGAAGGCTTGTGACTGTTATTGAAAAGAAGAAAGAAGGGTGGCAATATTGGTCACAAAAGTGTGTTGGAAATTATTTATTTACTTATTTTGACATTTCAAAAAATGTTTATTAATAAATTTTGAGTTTGTTTTAATCTCACTTTAAGGTGAAAATAAACAAGAGCGATGGGAAAAACTTTGCTTTTAATTTGGTTGCATAATTCTGCACACTGATAGTTGCCTAACAATGGTGTACATAGATATTCTCTTAAAGTTGAAATTTAACTTTTACTAAAATGTTCAGGTTTGAGGGTTAGTTTAACATTTTGGATTGACCAGGAGCACTGTAGTTGTACAATAACAAAGTTAATCCTCAAAAATACAACTTACCTGATAATTGTGCATGCAGTGTACTTTGCAACATTGCCATTCGAGCGCTGTTTACGTTGCTCTTAAACCAGGCTGCAGCCATACATTACATGGATCAAAGCAAACATGTTTCAACAGCTGATCTGTTCACGAGTCCATTTTCCAACATTATCAGTACACCAAAATCACTTCATATCATTATGCAGATTGAGTCTGTGTTTCGGTGGTACGGTCTTGGCATGTCCAACCAGGTTTAGCCTCACAGCAGGAAGGACATTGGTTCGGTTCCGACAGGGGACCATACCATGTGGGGTTCTTAAGTTCTCCTTGTGTCTGTGTGAGTTTTTCTGGTTCTCCAATTTCCTCCCACGGTCCAAATACCTGCAGCAGGTTGATTGGGAAAATTGCCCAGATGTGCAAATGAGGGAGTGAATGGTTGTCTGTCCGTATATGTGGCCCTGCAATTGACTGGTAAACCAGTTCAGAGTGTGACCAGCCTATTGCCTGATGGCAGCTGGGATAGGCTCCAGCATCCCCCACGATCCGGATTTGGACAAGCGGTAGACAACGGATGGATGGATGAGTCTGCACTCCATATTTGACTACATCGATATTGTCCCAAAGAAGAGCACAAATCAATAGTAACATTTTAAACAATTATATATGCAAGAACAACAGCGGTTTCCTCTGGACAAAACATTTCCCAGCCATCATGAACCCTATCCAGCCTTGGTATTGCAATTAAGGATGATAAAGGAAAAAGAACAACAACAAGATTATGAGTAAATCTGGCTGTGAATACATATGATGAAGTTATAAAGTTGCGTGAAAGCCCCCAAAAATGGTTACAGTCAATCAACGTACTAACCATATTTCAAATCCAAATAATTGAAAAATGGCAGCAATCCCTATAAACATACAATGATTTTGAAGTGGACAGCGCCAGAAGAGAAGACCCTGAAAGCCCATCATTGCCTCATAGTTTCGTAGGTTTGCGCAATACGCTCTGAATCACATTTGATGCCTACTGCTGCCTATTGGATTGCAGTTTTGGCTCTGGGAGCGATTCAGCTGCTTTACTGCAGCTGTGTTTGTACTGCAAGCTTTCTATTCCTGAGCAGAGGTTAACAGCTATCAACATTACTTCCAGAAATATATGTGCACATACGCATGGAGCCACTTCATTTTTTACAAAACACAATTCTGAAAGTATTTTTCAAACACATTGAAAGAACCGTTTCAATAGCAAAATTTGCACAAAGTAGAGGTGTAAATGAGAAAGTGAATGGCTGTCTCTGTATGTGGCCCCGTGATCAAATGGCGAGCAATCCAGGGTTTACTCCCCTCTTGCCCAATGATAAGCTCCAGCATATCCGCGATCCTAAGATCATGTAGAAAAACAGTGGATAATGGAAGGATGAATGACAACTACAGTAAATTGTACGAGTGCAATCATTTCATTATTAGTAGATTATAAGATGAAGCATTTAGTTACTTAGAGAGAGGCTATTACATGCTATTGTAGTCCCCAAGGGACATGCTTGAGATGTGCATTTAACTTTGGCCCTTCGGACTGATCTAATTTATTATCTGCTATGAAATTTAAACAGAGATGTAACACACACAAAGATTGTTGAATCTGTAGAGGATTCTTTGTTCCTTTTCCCATGTTGCCCGTATTTTGTTCATGCCAGTCTCCAGTAACATTTGCCACTTTAGATAGTGGTGCAGCCAGCTTTCCTTTAACTTGGTAGTTTTGTGCAAGTCTTTTGTGACTGGAGCGTTTAGCAGTCATTTTGAAAAGCAATCTACCGAAACTCAAATCCACATTTATAATAATTAAATCAAAACAGAATTTCCGTTTTGCAGTATACACACAAACTCCCACATTCCTAAATATTTACCAAGAACTTAGAGTACCTGCAAGGATTTAAACCTCTTCTAGATAAACAATTTTGGAATATTACCTCTGGTAACCTCTGACATCTGGTGGATGAAACAAGCGGTCTGGTGGGACACCTCCCAGGGGGTTTTCTCTTCCACCATAATGCTGTCTGGCGTGGCCTTCTCTATGATTACATCGACAAATCCATCACAGAAGGTAAGATGACTCACGTCCATCTCATAACAGGTCATGCCAAGGCAGTTGCTGTACCTGGCGCTCATAGTACTGATGCACACAGGGGAGTAATCTAACCTGGAGACAAAAAGAAAGATGAGGGAAAGAGGAAATCTGAGGGGAAGAAAACAATGGCATACTGACTACAATATGCGAGTGATGTCTGAAATACTGAACTGGTTTTTAATTGTGAGCATAAATGGCATGGTCAGCAAAGCAGTGGCATAAGTTTTAACAGCAAGTTGCTATCATGACCGAAAAAGACTGTACTGATTGGAACCGCCTGCTGTGACTGATGAGACAAAACATGCATGACCTGCAAGAATTCCATCTTTTTAACAGGTGAAAGATAGACAACGGCTGAGGAAAACAAGCGTATAAAAGAAAAGAAAGGACAGTCTGCGCAGCAAGAAAGAAGGAAATGTACTGTATGCTGTATTTCACCTTTTACATGAGATGACTCATAACTAAAGTAGGTGGAGGAGGTGGCTAAATGACAATATAGAGTAAATGCAGAAGAAATGTTTTAACTTCTTAATTTTCCCATTTATACATTCTTTAAAAACAAAACTCTTGTACCCATAGTTGAGCCAATGGTCATCCCTCAGTCTGTCACTCCTGTTTTGGGGAGTGAAGTCCTTATGGTGGAAGGGTACATATGTCATTACAACCATAAAATGTAATAAATTTAGCATTGATACGACAGAGAGACACAACAATTAGCATAAACAAGGCACACTACATGAATTTTTTTTTTTTTTGAGATCTTCAAAAGGCTAGGTGTCATCGAGATACACATCAAATCACTTGTCCAAGGTATTTGTAAAACATTTTGGACTGCTGTTCAATTGAGAAAGAAATTGAGAACTGATCTTTTGCAACAGAAATTCTGTGATTATGTCCTTTTTCTACAATTCTCTGACTGTGAAGAGTTGTTGATGGAATTGTTAAACAATCCCATGATCAAACACGATAGGCTGCCAAATAAAACGTACTGTTTGGAAGAACTCAATCAACGTGACAAACACAAAGCAAGTGAACTGAGTTATCTCGCTGTTGATGCAGAACAATAAAGCAAGCGATGTCATAAAGCAAGAGATAATCTATAACTGACTAGAAAGAGTAACTAAACTACATTCAGCTCCAGGAGAAAGAAATTTGTTGTCACCTCAGGTGGTAAAATATAACTGTATAACTTTTTGTAAGTGGCTTTGGATAAAAGCGTCTGCCAAATGACTGTAATGTGATGTAATGTAATAACTGGCTTTAGTACAGGACAAAACTATGATGCACCTGTACTCTGTGAGCCCCGTTAATACTCTGCTGATTAGACACATAATATCCTGAAAACTGGCTTGTATGACCATATGACAAAAGTCATATACCAATATTTCAAATATAGCTGATACCAATCCCTTTGAAAAGTCTGCATCTGAATAGGTATGTTTTGGTTCTTACGGCATAATTTATGCGTGAATATACACCTTATTTTTTTCACAGTAAGATGGGAAAGTGAGAGTGTGACAGGTTGGGCTGTGACTTCCGGCAGCATATTGGCATCAACACCTCTGCTGTAAAAGCGTGGCTGTGCTTGTTAACGCCTTACTGTTTCTACCAATTACCAGCTTGAAAAGCTCCATGTATGTGTGTGTGTGTGTAAGACTGATTTAGTTAACAGCCTCACACACGAAAGAACACATTGGCAAACCTCTTATATGTGTGTGCATGAGTGTGTGTTCATGTGCATAAACTTATAGCATGCATGCATAAATTCTTACATACAGATTCACAGCAGAAGGCAGCAGTTCTTAGATAAAGATAAAATCAACATAACAAGATACGACTGGCTGCAGACACACTCAAGCATCATGTGAAAGGTAAAGCTAGCCTAAATGAAGCCGTAACCTCACCTTTTCAAAAGTCCCTTTTTCTCCAATTGATATCAAGAGTGTGCTTGCTGCTCGGAAGTGAAAGTGTGTGTTCACGTGCACGCGCGCATGTGTGTGTGTGTGTGTGTGCCAGACAACCATTAGCTCTCCTCCTAGATGCTTACTTCAAAGCAAGGGAGGCAAATATATCTGCTAAGCTTGTCATACTACAATAGTTGAATGTTGATAGCTGGAATATGAGAGCACATGTTAGGGTTGAGTCACACAGTTTATTTTAGATAACTTTAAGCGGCTATTATAGTCGAACCAAACAAGCACCTACTTGAAGAAAGTGTGAAAAACAAGCTACTTGAAAGCTACACATCCATAGGACCTTTCAATCTGAGTCTGAAACACTGAATAAAACAGGGCATCGTCCTCACAGCCACATTTACGTTTATGCTAAAAAAAATGGTCTGTGTCCCCAGGTTTGCTGCTCTGCAGTGTGGATAAACTCCACAGTGCTCCTCTTTCAACTCCGCAGGCACTCTGGACATGAATTCCAAAGGGTTCTCCCTGCTGACACAGCTATGTGCATGTGTGTTTTTGGTTGCTGTTTTTTTTCAGGTTTTTTTTTCCGTGCACTCTGCACTAAGCAAGATGTGTCACATGTGACTCATTCCTGGGGGTTGTCACGATAATTATAGTTGCCAGGCTGTCATCAAGGACACTACCACCATTTTATTCCTATGATATCAGCTGGCGCCCCCCCCCCCCCCTTCACAACCTCTGATCTTTACACACACGCACACGCTCATGTTTCCATCACACTTTAAATGATAATTCATTGCATCAAATTAATTTCCATGAGAATTTACCAACATTAAACAAGATTCCACCCTTCATTGCATTTTGTCACGATAAGTGAGCCAAGTGCCTCATTTTCGGTTGTGTCAATGTGTTTATCTCTCTATTTATCCATGTTCCATTTAAAGAAAGATAGTTTGTATGCACGTCACAGACATCAAACCAACTTGTATTCACATTGTTAGACTATTGCCAAAGCACAGAAGGTATGAAAATGTAATGCATTGTGTGTGTGTGTGTATGTGCATGTGTGCAAGGGGTATCCCAAGTAGTATATAACAATGGGTGCAAGATTTTAGCTTCCTCCAGCAACAGACTAAAATATGCAGAGGGTCCAGGGAGCGCATCCTAACTAGATTATTCACTAAGACACAGAGGAAGAAGCGAGTGGTTGTGTCATATCACCTTGTTCTGTGTGTGCGCGTGTGTGTATGCAAGATGGAAAACTGTTGTAGTAGATAGTGAAACATTCCAGTCATTGTAAATTAGCAAAAAACAAACAGTGAAACTGTTTCGGCTGGTTCCTGACTTCTTGTCCACTGGAAATTTGGCACAAACAAAATGTTGTTTGTTCTTGGGTGGTAAAGGGGATGCAACCACAATAAGCACTGTGGAAGTGGCTGTAAAGCCATACACAGTATCTGTGCCAAAGGTAAGCGTTGACTCTTTTTTATGGGATATCATTTAATAGAAATAGCATATTGCAGATTCCATTCTATATCAAAATTGGGACAGAGTCTAATGGTTTTGGGTCTTTGTGGAAATCTGTCTAAATAAAATTCGAAGCACAATGTAAAAGTAGCATTTTACCCCGAGCAAGTATTTATATTTGCAAAAAAAAAAACAAAACATGACTGAATTTTACTCTGGGCTAAATCACGTTGTTCTGCAATGATCTCTTGTAAGGAAAGAAGACAAAGTTGGGTGAAGTATCAGTGACCTGATTCCACCCAATGAACAT
Organism: Fistularia commersonii; assembly: GCF_037954325.1. Lineage (NCBI taxonomy): Eukaryota > Metazoa > Chordata > Actinopteri > Syngnathiformes > Fistulariidae > Fistularia > Fistularia commersonii. Next base: position 1,413,640 of record NC_141308.1, read on the forward strand.
TGCAGTTGGGGTCAGCTGCAGCTCATTGATCTAGTTGGCATAACTGAAAAGATACATTTTCATTCTTCAAGACAGACTAAACAAGAACAGTCATAATAGATATTAGTGACAAGTTATTTTTGTTTAATGTTTATGCACAATACAGTTGTTTGTCAGGTCGGTTTCACTCTTACAAAATCTGTTGATAATGAGGCTCAATCCTTAAGTAAGAATTTCATTGTTCAGGGAAATACGTTTCCAGACCATGCATAAGACAATAAAAAAATTGCATAGACACTTTGAATCTCAGTAGAAGCACCCCATTACTACTCTGTCCTCCCCAAACCCAGCTCCCTGACCCAAAGACATTTGCAATGAGGCCACTGTGGAATTGCCCGTACACCTTTATCTCTCCGTTACTCAAGAAACTTCCCTGAAAGCACAGGGAGTATACAGTGAAGGGGTAAAGTCAAACATACTTTCCTCATTGAATTCAGTTCTATGGGCTCAAGCTATAATGTACATGCCATACATTAAAAAAAAAAAAAGTTGTAAAATGTTATAAAACTCCCACATGCTTATTAAACCATGACTGCTTCTATGTGAGATTTTTTTTTTCTATGTTGGCTCATTTCTTCTTTTCTATGATCATATCGAGTTGGGTGTCTGTGGGGCTTCATTGCTTTTATAGAACAAGTGTATCAGATAGTATTACAAGCGTGTTCATATGTCATAATAAACTCAGCACTTAACTGACATTTGCAATTTTTTCCCCACTGGAAAACTTGCATGTGATATACAGATATGCTGCAATACAATTTTAAATGTTTGAAAAAAAAAAAAAAAAAAAGATATTATGCAATTTTAGTCGTCGTGACCTCGAATATCATAGAAGCTCTATTTTAATTATTTAATCAGTTCACACTCCAGTTCCTTGACTCCTATTCAACGTTAACAGTAGATCAGATCTGTGGGTGTCAAATGACCCTCGTCCACATGAACAGCATCTCTCTGGAGTCCATCTATGGTCAGGAGGGATGCTGGGTGGGGAATCCCTGCGAGTGATCCAGTAGTGTGAAATATCAAAGCTGTAACCTCTGAGTCGAGCCAAGCGCCGCAGTGGAAACTCCATGATGTCAGAGGCATGCAGGGTATTTATGCACATCCCAGATTGGTTTAGACAAATTAAGGATGGGGACTTTGGCTTTTGCTGATGAGAGGTGATGTTCACATGTGCTCTAGCAACAACTCTTACCACCCCCATGTGCCTCACAGGCTCTGGGCAAACCTTAGGTAAACCGACACCATGGTGGTGACTCTTCACAAGGTTCAGCTGCATTTACTGTAAATGTCAACAAATGAAAAGAGTGTTTGTTTTCGTTTGGGTAATGACATATTACCGATTGTTTGCATTTTTAAGTTATATATGTTTTTGATTTTTTTTTTTTACTTTTGACTTTGCTCACACTAAACTACTTTAAAAATGCCAATGCTATGGTTAAAACATCAACATTATACTACAGGCTTTATTTCAGCAGAAACAGATTCATTTTTACAGGTGCTAAAGTTTACTCTAATGCAGTTTTATGCATCGAGCCGCTGCATGTGAGTGGTCATGTCAGGTCACATGAAGGCCGGATGTGTGCACGTGTTTACACACCACAATACTGAAAGCAGTAGACAGTGGCACACTGTGCCAGGTTAAAAACAATCATATCCTTCACAGTCATGGTACAGTGTAAGCAAATTATTCATTGTAAAACAATATATATAGAATAATGATAATATGCATTATGAACATCTCATCTCATTAATATTAATAAACATACATGTAGCAATGGGACTTGCAATTCTCTCAAGGGGGCATTTAAACAGGGACAAAATATGCCATAAAGTAAGGACGCAAAAGGTTAGAAATTCATATCAAACATTGTTAAGTCAATTAGGGTGAATCTGAATCTGAACAAACTTTATTTATCCCTGAGGGGCAAACTATGACAATGTTTAGGTTCAGTAAATGATAACTTCCAGTATGCATGTCAGAGTATATTTAATGCAATAAACCCTTCATGTCTCATTCGGCCTCCGTCTCACCACCCTTGCCCCATTACCAGATATAAGTACTCTCTATTTTTATGTTTTTCAAGCAGTTACAGATGCTCGAGAGAAATTGAATCAGCTGCAAGGCCAAATTTCAAATTCTGTGAAAAGCACCATTCTTCCGGCAAGTTTCCCTCACAAGTCTCTTCTTCCCTCCACTCACAAAGCAACCTCAGTTATGTAACAGGGTATGAGATAATTAGTGACTGAATAATTAAGACTGCGTCTGTGACAGTGTGACTAGCTGATGTAGTATGCGACAGCATGTGAGTGTCCGTGATGAGGGACTTTTGGAAGGAATCCATCCATGAATATATGTTTGTGGTGTTGCAACAGCCTAAACTTTGTCTTGGATCTTTAAGGCACTGGGGACAGGAACTTGGTAAAACGGCAAAGACAAGAGAAGGTGGTGCCTCTTTTTGTTTAGCCACAATTGACAAGTATTTAGACCCACCCACCATCTTTGTACAATACATTATTGTTACATTATGTTCATTTGCCAGAATTGCTGCTATAAAAAGAAGAGCTAAAAGCTTTACATTTTATTGCTTCATAATTTCTGTCTGGTTTTAAAACATCTCATACCTCGGAAGTGCCTGTCAACAGCTGAATAAAACTATCATGCCGTGGAGACAATCGGTAGCTCAAAATCTGCAATGGAAGGGCAAATGTTGAGGGTTGGCAGTTGTTGAATAAAGTGGATGAGCTGGCAGGGACAGAGGTGAGTGAAAGAAACAGACAGAGAAGTCAACTGATGATTCTTTATTAGACAATCATGAGTGCATGTAAGTATTTATACAACATCTCTTCACACTTTTCTGTCCAAGTCTCTGTTGCCTGCAGTTATCGAACATCATTGCGGGAAATAAAAATCACCATCATTACAAACTGGATGTATGCACTGGGATAGAAGAATGATTCAACCAAAATAATAATAATAAAAAATCA